>NC_134855.1:38284971-38994471 GCF_049852395.1 Peromyscus maniculatus bairdii
TTCGCCATGGCTGCTTTCAGCAATGCTTGGCCTTTGCTCTAAAATACCTCCTCTCCTTCTCCGTTCTACTCCTTCCTGACCCCCCCCCCAACCTCTGAAGCCTTCTTCAGCATCCCAGAGGCACACCCACTTTCCTTCTAGCTAAGATGAGCATCTAGGAACTGTCTGGATTATTAGAAACACCGATGATCTCATGGTATGCTGTAGATGTAACCAACTGTCTTATTAAATAAGAAACACAGAACCAATGCAAAGAAGAAAGCCAAGAGATCAGAGCTAAGAGCCTTACCCGTCTACTGCAGCTAGCCTCTTCAGCCAAGAGAGAGCTACTTCCTGAGTGTTTGTCTTTATATAGACTTTCTGTTCTGCCTTCTCATTGGTTGCAAACCCAACCACATGACCTCCTTGTCACTGCCTGTCTGTACAGACCTCCAGGTCTTCTATGGTTGATATTGAGATTAAAGGCATGTGTCTCCAATGCTGGCTGTATCCTTGACCACACAGAGATCTACCTAGCTCTGCCTACCAAGTGCTGGGATTAAAGGTATGCGCCACGAATGCCCAGCTCTGCTATGGCTTGCTATTAGCTCTGACCTCCATATAACTTTATTTATTAACATACAAATAAAATCACATTTCAGTACAAATAAAATATCACCATAGTATGCTAGCTCAGAAGCCTTGGCTGTTGTTTGCAAATGGCTAGGATTTTCTGACTTAGTTATTGAAAACTAATTTCCATCCTTTTAAACTGTATTTCTTAGGATGGAGTCAAGTATGACCTTTCCTGCATAACATGCTCACAAAAGAGAATCACGCTTACTTGTCCATGACACATGCACCAAATGAATAGATGATATTTCTTAAGACTGAAGATGATTCTAAATGTTCTCACAGCACATCTCAGCACAGCTTTTTGGTGTAAACTACATGTCTTGATTTCATTTATATGACTAACAATTTTTTCCCCTTCAGATTAGAGGGAAAAAAAGTAACTCAAGTGTTCTGACTTGTGTGATGTAGACCCAGAATCCATCTGAAAAACTCTCTGAAAATCTGCATTTATAATTTTTTAAATGCTACCATGGTGGGTCAGTATTAACAAGGGAAGAGTCAATATGAAGAATGTCTCTCTCCCTTCACACACCTGTGTCCATTTTACATATGAATCCCTTTTTGTCTTCACATGAGGTCAACTGCCATACTCCTTCAGGGATCCTTAGGGCAACACACGGATGGGGCTTGAGGTGGTCTATAGTTGGCTTCCGAATGCCCCAGTTTGACTGGTCTGTGGGTGTTCCATCAAACCACCTTAAGGTTCCATCTGTGGAAAGATTGCTGATTATGAATTTTGAGCATGATTCCCAAGCTAAGATTGGGATAAACCATAAAAGTAGGCCCCAAATTTAAGGAGGCACATTAAAAGTATGTTCATGAACAAAACACAAAAAAGGTATCTATCCATTAAAAGTTGCCTCTGGTGCAACTCTCTATTTTAGATACAGGTATCTTGTTTCTTAATATCCTGGTTTGAGTTTTGAAATAGTCCACACATTTCTAACCAATTTAAATAAATCACATAGTAAATGAAATGAAATTAATTAATGTATAGAAAATCCCTTGAAACACAACATCAACCCCATAACAAAAGGGTTCATTTCCTAAAGCTATTATAATGCTAGACGTGGTTCAGTGGGAAAGTCCAGCCCATATATGGTCAATAAGGTGTGTATGTGTAGGGGGTGGGTATACTGTCTGAAACGATTATAAAACTAACAATAAAGTGAAGTACAAGGCAGCTTGCTTTTGATTGTCACCATCTGCTAGAAATTCAGACCATGTCCAGGATTAAAATGCTCCTTGCAAGAATGGGCTCTGCCCCCTCCTTCCTACACCACGACAACACTCTCTCCATGCCAATTCAAATACTTTTCTTTACAAGTACCTTTCGATAACATCCATTACATAAAGAAAAGAATAGTGTGACTCCAATTACACACGCTGGTGTTTATGAGTAGTATATAAGAATTCAAAAAGCACAGTTTATCATTGAAATGGCTTCCTGACTCTGCTTTGCAACACTTAAGGGAGCGGGGCATTTTGCCATCCTGAGCCTGGGGACACAGTTGGAGTGAGCATTTTCCCAGTCAGTATGAAGGTTAACTTGTCATTTGTTTGTTTGGGGGAGGTGGCTTTAGGATTCACACTACACTTTCACAGCGAATGTGTCCGAGAGAGTTCTGTGGCTCCCAGAGGTCTGAATGCCTGCGTATGTATTGACACCTCCTCTGCACCCACATCACTTACTGTTACTATCAAACTGAGCATTCAGCCAAACCATCTGGACAGAAGAACTAAACGCAAGAAGCTCTTCCAGGAGAAACAAGTTTTCAGCCTCATCTTTGATCGCTAAAAGACCAGATCCTGCAAAAGAGACAAGCAGCCACTGAGCAAGGTAAATGCAATTAAAAAATGTTTCTGTGCCCTGTTTTGTGAAACTTGGGCTTTTAAAAATCAACATTACATTCCTCAATACATTTTTATTTTCCCCTCTGGTGAAAGGAAGGGGGCTAGAAGCTCAGGACCTTGCCATGTTAGGCATGTGCTCTCCCACTGAGCTCCAGCCCAACGCCACATTTCTGTTGTTAAAATGGGGTTGGTGGGGAGACAGCTGGGTTGGTGAAGTTCTGCTGACCATACATGAAGACCCAAGTTTGGATCCTCAGGACTCAGGTTAAGAGCAGGGCTGGGGAGGCAGAGACAGGAGGATCCCTAAGTCTTGTTGGCCAGGTTCAGGGAGAGAGCATGTCTCAAACATATCAGATGGTGAGTGAGTGATTGAGGAAGATACCTGGTATAACTCATATACACACAGGCTCTTCTCAACACACACACACACATACACACACACACACACACACACACACACACACACACACACACACACACACAATTTTAAAGTGATTAAAAAGAAAAGAAAAGAACAACAAAAAGAAGGTCTCATTATGTAGCCTGGCCTCATTATGTAGCCTGGCTGGCTTGGAACTTACTATGTAGATCAGGCTGCCCTTAAATTCATAAAGATCTGTCTCTGTGAGTATTAGGTAGCCTGTGCCACCATACCCACCTAAAATGTCATTTAAGACTTTTAAGGTGAAATTACATTTATAAAACTGTATAAGCTTTCACTTAGAAAGCTAAAATACTGATGATCCAGTTTAGAGAACATTAAAAATTCATAATGCACATGGCTTCAGAAAGAAGAATTTTGTGGGAAAGCTGTGCACTGAGGCACCATCTCGGGTTTTCCAAGTCTGCACTGGAACATGGATCGCCTGTGGTAGCTGTCCCCCCAATAAGCAAATTCAATAGTGTTTTTTCCCCCAGTAGTTTTCATGGCTCCTAAAGTCACTGGATGATCAGCATGTGAGAAAGCACACTGTTTACTGAGATGTCAAGGAGTACATGAAAGCGTTTTAGTGCCGCAGAAGAATTACCTTCTCTTTTGCAAAATTCATGAGCATCCTCGAAACTCCTGCTGTCCAGGACTGTAGAAAAACTGTAGCAATTACCTTTAAATTTTATCCAGGGAACTGATGTTTCTGGGCATAGCACTGGGTGCTGAAATGCCTTTGTTTCTATGGAGAAAAAACAGGCATGATTTCAGGCTGGTGCCTGGGCTCATAGGCTGAGATAACCCTTATTTGACATTCAATGAAAGGCCAGAATCAATGCATGCATTAAGATTTTCATGATAATACCCCAAAAGACTGGATTTGATGTCAAGGATTACAAACTAGGGTTAGGTTCTTGTATTTCTGTTAGAAATACTCTTTACCTAAACATGCAGAGTGTGTTAATAGATTTCTTTGTTTACTTTTGAGTGTGCCTGGAGAAATGCTGTCTACTGCTATCCTAAAGCCTGGGGCATCAGGGAGATGCAATTCATAGAGGAACTGGTAGCTGAAAGATGCTGGGAAAAGGATGTCTAACTATATAATACATGTCCTATGCAGGGCTAGGTGTCACGGATTTCTAAAATCCTTACTTATCAGTAAGCCTATGAGAGAATAGCACATTCAGCAAGTATCACAATGAAACACAACATGAAATAAATAAGCAAAGTTTGAGGGGGCTTTCCTTGCAGCACCATACATGAGAGTCAAATACATCCATGCTGAGATCCTGGCCGCATTGCTTCCTAGCTGTGTGGCCTTGGGCATGTCGCCCTGTGCTCAATTTCTTTATAACAGGAAGCTAACAGCAATATCACCCTCTCCCCCAAAACAATTCGAACGGTTTAGATGTGTTAATGTCTGGCCTTTGTTATTTATTTCATTTATTACTGTTCTATAGATAAGTGTGTATGAGAGCGTGTGTGCCACGGCACGGGGGCTCAGAGGAGTCAGTTCCTTCCTTCCGTGTGCGTTCTGGGGATTGAACTCAGGATGCAGGCTTGCTCTGAAGCACCTTTTACCTGATGAGCCATCTTGCCATCCTGTCTGGCACCTCTTAAAAGTCTACAATAGATGTGTACATTTTATCAAAAAAGGAAAGAGACATATGGTATTTTAGAGGAATTAATTTTGCTATATGTATATATATTTCTTACGTTTCCATATGTGTATACATGCATATAGGCATCACTTATGTTTAATCCTGAATTGTTTTCATCTACAATTATGCACAGCATGTGCACTATTTGTAATGGTATCCAGAATAGGAGTAAATGATGCAGTTCTATGAAATGAGAGATTTAAAAGGAGATCAGAGGGGGAACTCGTGGTGTATATGACAGCAACAAAGAGACCCAGGCAAACAGGATAAAGCATGCCAGAGGGTGAGGAGACAGAGCCTATTCTTGGTACTGCTGATGGCTGGAGCCTCGGGAGTCTGTTTAATGCTCTCAGTTAAGTTTCATCTCCAGTAAAGGAGTGGGTCAGCTGAACTTCATATAAATGGGGTAGTATGCAAAGTGTGGGGTAAGGCATGTAGTGAATGTCCGAGCAGTATCAGCTACCACCGCCACAACCATTGCTCAAGAATCTACCACTATTGTCTTAAACATAAACCCTTGGTTCTTCACACAAGCTGAAGCACACCTTTCTAGTGTGGCTGCCCGTCTTTATCTTACTCTAACCCGAGACGCTGGCAAACTCCAGCCCAGCTTTGCCATTGGTATCCCTCTGTCTTTGTCTAATCTTCTCCCCTCAGGGTGCTTCTCTGTGTTCTGTTACCGCCCATCAAGCCATTCTTCAAGCTCCATCTTCATACACTGCCATGCCCTGCAAGCCCTTCTTCCTTCCCCCAGATAGATAGGATGCTCTTTTAAAAACAACCAAAATGCATTTCTTATGCTGCAGGCAATGGTGGGGATGGCAGCAGCATCAGAAGAACACAATGCATCCTCTTCTTGATAATCCCTCTTTCCGCATCTTCTAGCCATGCCCACTGTGACAGCTATTTGTTTTCATATCATAGACCAGCCTACAGGGTCTGGGACTTTTTTATTCCAAGGGCTGGGACTTTTTCTTATTCACGATCATATTCCCTGCTGAGCACAGTCATGCACACAACAGTCATGTAGCACAGGACATGTTTGTTGAGTTGAATAGACTTGTACTTACCAGTGGGTACGTGACAAATGGCGCCCTGCAGGAATGACTCACAGGCTGTGCTGTGCCAGCGTCCATTAGTGTCAGCAAAAACACAGTCACCAAGAAAGGTTGACTCCTCATCCTTCCAGTAGGTGAAAGGGGATCTAGTGCCATCTGACCAGTCAAAATTAACACCGTTCTGCAGAGGGGATTTGAAGCATCATTTCATTGCCAAGACTTGCTGGAATCACCCAATGCTACCCAAGCATCCACTCCTTCCAAATTCTACACTTTCCCCCCAAAAGAACCAGAGGTTGTGAATGGAATAGAGTTTGCATTTCAGTAATTCAAGTGTGTAATACTCTTGTTTTTAAAAAACAAAAACAACAGAGAACAAAACAAAAACAAAAAATCAAACTCATACAAACAGAACTCTGCATGTTATATTTCAAGGGTAGTGAATTAATTAATAATAAAGTTTCTGAGCAGGAAGCAACAATCATTTGTCATGGAGATTCTGGAAATCTAACAAATTACCCAAACATGGTACTCGAGTTTTGAGATGTGTTTCATTGCATAAATGAGTCAGTACTCAGGATGCTTGAGAATTTTCAAAGGACCCATGGGGGCATTATATTTAAAAATCAGGCAAGTGCATGTTCATCCTAAAAAGACGTATGCTCTTGTTTTGTAGCCTCAGGATTCTCAAAAACAAAACAAAACAAAACAAAACAAAACACAACACAACAAACAAATGAACCTGAAAACAACAACAACAACAAAATCCCCAGTAGTTTCTGTATAAACCAATGGTTGAAATGATACATTTACTACTGTGTCTGGGAATTATTTTTGCGTGCTGATTCCAGTGGTTGTCTCACTAAGGAAGTAGACAGAAACTTTGCAAAGATGACTGGAGGAGCTCCGAACACCTACGTCTGTGGTGGAGAGTCCAATCCAGTGGGCGTAGCCCAGCCTGCTGAGGAGAACGGTGAGGAAGGACTGGTGAAAACTGTCTGTAATGCTGGCCAGTTCTGCTCTGTGCATCCGGCAGGTTCTTCCTGCTGTGTACCAAGTCATATTAGCACGGATTATTTTGTAAGTTCTGTTTCCAAATTCCAATGTACTGGGGACTGAATGCATCTCAGACACGTTTCCATGGTATTCTGAGGACATGAGGACAATGACAAAATCACTTGTAGTATCTGGACCACAGAGGAGGAGGTCAGACTTAACATTCATCTTTGTCACTAATATCGACATTGACCAGAGCTTTTCTTCCAGAAGTGATGAATTCAAAATAATGACACTACACTTCGAAGTATGTGTGATGCTAGGGAATTGGAACATTGTGGTGGTTTGAATGACAATGGCCTCCGTAGGCTCATACATTTGACTGCTTGGTCCCTAGTTGGTGGAACTGTTTGAGGAGGACTAGGAGGTGTGGCATTATTGGAAAAGGCATTGCTGTGGGATGGTCTGTATGTCAAATCTGTTGCTCTGATTGGTCAATAAATGAAACACTGATTGGCCAGTGGCTAAGCAGGAAGTGTAGGCGGGACTAACAGAGAGGAGAAAAGAAAGAACAGGAAGGCAGAAAGACACTGCCAGCCGCCGCCATGACAAGCACCATGTGAAGACTCTGGTAAGCCACAAGCCACGTGGCAAGGTATAGATTTATGGAAATGGATTAATTTAAGCTATAAAAACAGTTAGCAAGAAGCCTGCCACGGCCAGGCCATACAGTTTGTAAGCAATATAAGTCTCTGTGTTTACTTGGTTGGGTCTGAGCGGCTGTGGGACTGGCAAGTGACAGAGATTTGTCCTGACTGTGGGCAAGGCAGGAAAACTCTAGCTACAAAGATATGCTATTGGGGGTGGGCTTTGTGGTTTTAATAGCCATGCCATTTCCAGTCCTCTCTGTCTATCTGTCTTTCTCTCTGTCTCTCTCTCTGGTGTGCCTATGTGAGCTTTCTCTTTAATATATGTGCATTTCTCTTTTTTGTCTTATATTATGCTGTATCCACAGAATAGCCTAAATGTAGGAAAACAAAGTGAAAATTTCTGCACTATCTGATCTAGAATGAATTTAGTCCCTCTTGCATACTAGGCTGAAAACTAAAATCAGTAAGTGGTTTGGGCTTATTAAAGGGCATGCTGAGATGTGAATGGCTGAAGGCCTGGACTTCATCCCATTCCTGACCCTACCTGGCTAAGAGTCCTGGAGAAAATTAGTCCTTCTAAAGCTTAAATTTCAGGTCTATAAGAACTGACAAGGTCTTCCTTAGAAGGATGTGTACAGAATTCTTGCCATACTCATACAGCACATGCCCTATTGCATCCGGGACACACCAAACACCTAATAAATGTTGCTCCTCACTCCCCTCTCCTGTTTTTGTTATGTTCTTCACAATAAAAATGGCAAAGTGGGAAGCCACCTTTTGCCTTTGTTACTGCTCCTTGACTCAGAAAGCACACACAATAAAACCTAAGCAAAATGAGCCTACTTATTAATTAACTTGTGATGCACTTGGTCACCTGCGTGTTTTTTGCTGGAAGTCTGTTGGCCAGCCTCTGCTCCCAGTTTATGGTTAGTTATACAAAATCTATATGATACCAAAGTGCTATTTCAAAATGACAGTTAGTACAATAAGGTAACTGAATTTTTCTTTTTGTTTCGTTCCACTGGGTTATACCGTTGCTTTTATTCATAGGGATTTCTCCCAGTGCAATTAATCTTTTCAAGTTTCAAAACAGAGCACACATGATTTTGAGCAGCATGGTTTTGCAACTCAATATCCTGGAGAAGAAATATCTATGGAAATAGTTATTTCCAACTGTTCAGTTCTCTCTCTCTCTCTCTCTCTCTCTCTCTCTCTCTCTCTCTCTCTCTCTCTCTCTCTCTCTCTGTGTGTGAAATCATGCCTGTGTGTGCCATGGCACACATGTGGAGGTCAGAGGACAGCCATGGATGCTGCTTCTTCTCTTTATTTGAGTCAAGACCCTGTTCCGCTGTGTTTCTGCTGTTTTTTTCCATGTTAGCTGGCCCATGAGCTTGAGGGGATCCTCCTGTCTCTGCCCTCCATCTCCCCGAAGGAGTTTTGGGATTATAGGGGCTTACACCATGCACCTGGCTTTTCCATGGGTCCTGGGGATTCAAACTCAGGTCTTCAAGCTTGTACGGCAAGTTCTTTCACCCCACTCCCCCAGCAACCTCCTCTGGCCTCTGTCACTCTCTTTATTAATCTTTCCTTCCTTCCTTCCTTCCTTCCTTCCTTCCTTCCTTCCTTCCTTCCTTCCTTCCTTCCTTTCTTTCTTTCTTTCTTCTTTTTGATTTTTATTTTTTGAGACAGGGTTTCTCTGTGTAACAGCCCTGGCTGTCCTGAAACTCACTCTGTATTCCAGACTGGCCTCAAACTCACAGAGATCCGCCTGCCTTTGTCTCCCAAGTTCTGGGATTAAAGGTGTGTGCCACCACCACCTGGCTTATTCATATTTCTTTGTTCTTTCAGGAACAGAGCAATTTTTGGCTCAAGTCCAATATAAGCATATATTTATGTGGAAAATATAGAACGTTCATTGTATCAAGAATTAAAGTTTAATAATATTTTTCAGACATAATAATTTTTAAAAACTGTCATTTGTTAACCATATGCTGAGAACTATGCTAATCTTGATATGCACATATGAAATAGTTCTTACCTCATTTTACAGAATTGAAATCAAGGTTCCTAGACGATCAAGTCATTTGACTGACGCTTATGGAAAGAGGTGAAGAGGGGGGGGGCTTGTGTAGCCAGACATCAGGCCTGTGCTCTCCCCCTCTGCCCTGCCCTGCAATGCCACCAAAGGAGTGCCCACATTGTTTGTCCCCAAGTGCCAAAGCAAGCAATCCGCGGGTACATTTGAGAAGAGGTCAGCGTTGCAGAAATAGAGTCACTATATTTAACGGAAATACTCTTTTCTTTTGTTTCATTTTTTGAGACTAAAGTTCCTTGTCTATAGACTGGGGAGACTTTGACCTACTTCCTGGAATGGTCTTGAAGGTTTTATGGCACAGCGTTCATAAACCCAAGGCATGGTGCCAGGCACAGGGACACGCAGCAGGTAGTGAAAGCAAGAGCTGTCTTGGCTATTTGTATTATTCAAGGTCCCTCAAGGACAATCACACTGCTCCTTTATCCCACTGGATATATGTGATCGTGTGACACTTTCATTAGGATCTTCAAGGTCTTCCAAAGGCCCAGGTATCCCAGCTGTGAGCCCCAGAGTGGCGACACTGGAGCTGATAGAGCATTTAACAGGTGAGGCCCGGTCGAAGGTCATAGGTCACTGTGCATGCCACTGAGGGGAATTATGGGAGCGTACACTCTTTCCTATCCATTTGCCTCCCAGGAATGAGTTCAGTGGCCTTGTTCTGCTCCCTGATTCTCCATAGTGCTCTGCTCTTGGCACAGCCCCAAAGCAGTGGATCTGACCTTCAAAATTATTATGCCAATACAAATCCTCTCTTTATATTTCAGATATTTTGTTACAGGGAGGGGAAGCTATCACATATGGCTTTGATATTACACTCCAGAAATCATTAAGGAGCTTTATCTGCCTGATCTAGAAATATACCACATGTTATATTTAGCCACAGATACTACTTTTGGAGTTTAAAAAAAAAAAAAAGAGTGAGTGTGAATTGGTTTATTTTTATGACTTTTGCTGTTCTTGTTTTGAGTCAGGATCTCATGCTACAGCCCAGGCTGTCCTTGTTAAGTTTTTTATTTGTTTGTTTGTTTTTGTTTTAAATCTCAGTCTTCCTTGTGCAAGGAAGGGTTACAGGCATAAGTTAAGCCAGTTCCTCATTTTTCTTTTTCTTTTTTGTTTTTCGACATAGGGTTTCTCTCTGTAGCACTGGCTGCCCTGGAACTCACTCTGTAGACCAGGCTGGCCTCAAACTCAGAGATCTGCCTGCCTCTGCCTCCCTAGTGTTGGGATTAAAGGTGTGCACCACCACTGCCTGGCTTCAGTTCCTCATTCTTTTTCAACATTCTGGGTGACTTTTAAAACTTGCCACAATAGACTATGTTTGGATCTAGTGTCAGTGTTCTCTGCAAAGTGGTATATGTTGGAATTTAATCCTCCATCTGGGAAATTAAGTGGGTAGAGACTTATCTGACTGTGAAGTTCAGAAGTAGGGTCTCTGGAGGGTGACCAAGCTGAAGTAAGGCCACAGGGTCCCCTGATGGAATCTTGGTGGCTTTCACTGGAGAGAGGGACCAGAATACACTCACCCCAGTCTCTTGCTATTTAATGTGACATCTTGGAAGTCTGGCATGAAGATGACCATCAACAGATGTCATTACTTTGACTTCAGAGCAGAACTGTGAGCCAAGAGAAAGTGTTTTTCTTTGTGCTAATGATAACATCACAGTATGGGAAAATGGACTGGTGTAGATGTAGAACATAGGAGTAAAGCTATTTAATGGTCCTAGGGTTGGCGGATCAACTTGGTTATCTGTCGGATGGTTTCTGCAGTCCTTAGAACGCGGTTGAAGGGCATAGTCCTAAGAAGTGGTGGTGGTGGGACGACACATGGCTAAACATACCTAAATACAGAGGACAAGAAATCATACTGTTACTGCAAAGCTGGTAGACAACAAGTGTGGAAGGAAGGATAGAAGTAAAAGGAATAAACCCCAGTTATTTCTTACCTTGCATTTTTTCACAAACAAATCCATAGCCTTCTTTTCCACAGTCATCAAAAAACCATTTTCCGGTGAAATGAAAATTATGATTACTTGACATCAGAGCACAGAGAGGAACATGCGTCTGAACTTCAGAGGTGTTATAACTTGGGATCTTTAAAGGAATACATATGTTATAAAAGTATGGTGACGTAACATTCTTGTCACACTGAAAAATTCTATTTAGGGCATAATTTTAAAAAGTAAAACACCATTATTATCTTATTTACATCTAATTAGAACCAATTCAGAAATCTCTTCCTAGCCTCCAAGATAAACAATCATCATGATGTGTAGTGTAATTGTGTTAATGGTATGCATGAAGCTGTTATAATGTTACATTATTAAAAATTAACATATGGCTAGTAAACTAATATAAATTTATAGCTTTAAAACACAGAAAGAAAAAGTTTTAGTCAGTAAGTCTCCGTTTTGATATCATGTTAAATTGATGTTAAAAAAATAAATCTTGAGGGTCTTAGAATACAGAACAATGGTTGAAGTGTACCATTATTTGATCCCCAGTAAACCTTGCCCCCAGTAATTCTTTTTTTTTGGTTTTTTTTCGAGACAGGGTTTCTCTGTGTAGCTTTGCGCCTTTCCTGGGACTCACTTGGTAGCCCAGGCTGGCCTCGAACTCACAGAGATCCGCCTGGCTCTGCCTCCTGAGTGCTGGGATTAAAGGCGTGCACCACCACCGCCCGGCTGCCCCCAGTAATTCTTAAAACTTACATTTATTATGTCAGATGGAGACCAGTTAGAATATACCACAGGCTTCCTATTCACCCACTTCTCGTGATCATCACTTTGTAAACCTATCCACACATCCGTAGTCTGGCCGAAAAGATGCATAGTAATAAAAGCTGGAAGACAAAAATACATTATCTAATAATAGCACACAAATCATTGGGTCGTCATCAAATGTTGTTCATAGAAAGGACTGTATTTAAATGACAGCGAAACTTCATATGAATCAATTGTAGGAACCCCTTACTTAGTTCTCATTATGACAATACAGCGTCTTTCATTTTGGTTTCAGTTTAAATTGACTGAAATTAGCTGGGCAACCTGAGATTTCATCAGATCATTTAGCAAAACAATTTCCAGTGTTCACTTATGACTTTTTTTTAAACAGAAGTGGATTAATGTATCATATTGAAAAAGAAGTACGCAGAAGTATGCAATTGCCTAAGGTTCAAGTTAAAATGTATAGGTGAACTCAAAATGATCTTTAAAAGGCTTACCATGTAATTATAGTAGATATTCCTGAGAAATTACTTTAGCCATTCTAGAACACACGAAACATGTCCTTATTCTCTCCAGTGTAGCCATCCAGTTAAAGCCTCTTATGTCTGTAGTTTTTAGGCAGCCTACTGACTCTCACAGATGTCATGGCAGAAACCTTTATGCTCAACCTGAAATTTCCTGTATCTTAGCAATACAGTGTTTTAAATGTTGATTTGTAAATGAGAGTTTGGGGGTGATGTTTTGATTAGTACTAGAATGACAGTGGCCATTTTGGCTTGGTGGAAACCTTGGACTCTACCTTGTTCCAGTTCACTCTCAATGGAGACCAGTGTCCCGCCCTGGTCAACACAGAAGTCCTGAGCACCTGTCCAGGTCTTCAGCTCGTGAGTGTCTTTGGGAATCATCACCAGGAAGCACTACGAACGACAACACAATGTGTTCATTCCCGCACTGTTGTACGTGAACTAAAACAATTTCCCAAAGGCACCGAAGGTCAGCCTTGGAAATGATAATTTTCTTAGGCAGAGAACTCATCCATCTTCCGCCAGCTCTGTAGGCATTAATGAAGCTGCTTTGGGGTGAAGAGCGATTTGTCTCATTCACATGAGGCAGAGAGGAAGCAGGGATGTGTCTGTCATCCGGAATGACAGCAGAGTCTCTGCTAGGTGGAGAAGGGCAGGAGACTCTTCCTAGGAAGGATCCGGTCTGTTTGCAAGGTTTTCAGTAGGGATTTAGTCTGAGAAGGAAGGGGTGGCTTGGCTTAGACGTCATCTATGAGCAGAGAGATGAGAGATGGAAGGACGAGGAGGATTTAAGTTCACTAGAAGCTCAGAGGCAGCCATTTAATAGAGAGCACACAGGAAGTTACAGGAGAGGGAGACCGGAAAAACAAAGGAGATAACTGGGAACAAGCATCACCGCCGATGCTAAATGGAACACAAAAACACAGGCTGAATCTTCACAATGAGAGGGGCAGCTTTGACAAAAACTTCTGTATTATGTCCCACACATCATGGTCAGAGGACAACTCCGAGGAGTCAGTTCTCTCCTTCCACTGTGGGGCCCAGGGAGGAGACTCAACTGTCAGTCAGGCTGATGAGGTAAGCGCTTTACACACTGAGCCACATGGCAGGCCCGTGACTGTCGTGGCAGAGGTTTCCTTGCTGTGAGATGGGATGAGAATCGGAATGAGCAACGTGCCCACCTTGCTCACTAAAATGGAGACACGGCAGGAACAGCTGAAGTAAAGGCATGAGGGAGAAAGAAGACCACGGTGCTAACACTCAGGAGAGACCTCGTGCAGGGACATTCCACCCAGGACTCTCGACACTCAGTTGCCTCCTCAGTGAACATAGCCAACCCTAGTCATTGGCAGGTCTGACCCCAGGATCGAGCTACAGAGAAAATTTCAAACGTACCCCAGTTTATCCAGAAACTCAAGGAGTTTGCTACCTTTCAAGTCTTAGTTTGGGATGGTGTTCTTCTCCCTTATTCTCTCATTTCTAATCTGTCAGTTATCACCCCCTCCTGACCACCATTACTCCAGAAAAGCAGAGGCAGTCTTTTTGGTACAACATCAGGGATAATCCCTAAAAACCATCTATGAGCTAAAAGAATGGACTGTGAAAGGATTGTCAATTTCAAGCCACTGAATGAGGCAGGAACCTTGGAGGGGAACCATTCCATTAAAATAGCATTTACATATCTTTTCCTTTTTTTTTTTTTTTTTTGTCTCAAGACAGGGTTTCTCTTGTGTAGCTTTGCGCCTTTCCTGGAACTCACTTGGTAGCCAGGCTGGCCTCGAACTCACAGAGATCTGCCTGCCTCTGCCTCCCGAGTGCTGGGATTAAAGGCGTGCGCCACCACCGCCCGGCTCTTTTCCTTTTTTTTATATTCTCCAGTTATAGCACAGTTGAGATGGCTCAATGGGACATAACTTGTCGAACAAGCATGCTGACTGGGATTTGGATCCCCAGAACCCATAGAAAAAGCCAGGTTTCCCTGGGGCTTTCCACTCGTAATCCCAACAAGCAGGAGGTAGAGTGTGCATCCTGGAGCAAGCTGGCTCCAGGAAAGCTAGCCAATATTGAGAGCCTGCCTCAATATACAAGGTGAAGAGCATTTGAGGAAGGAAACCAATGTCAACCTCGGGCCTCCACAGGAATATGGACACACATACACACAAGTATATAATCATGTGTACTTACACACACGCAAGCACTTGTACACACACTCACATGATGCATTTAAAAACAAAGAAAAGTCCGTACACATTACTGACCCCATAGAGGCACTCTATCCCATTTTTTTGGGCACTTAAACTTGCCTCACTCACTACAACATTGAACCAGAGTGTTTGTGTCCTCCATCTGTGAGACATTGAACTGAACGCGCCCAGAAATGGCCATGTCCTCTCTCTACCTTAACCTTGTAAATGATGTGCTCTATGACCTTGAGCTAAGCATGTCCAGAAATGGGTCCATCACCTTTTCTTCTTAGACTATAACCTTACACTGAGCATGCTCGTGAATATGCCCACTTAATAGTGCTTCTCCGGAGGAGGAGGAGGAATAGACTCTACTGAGATCACCACACTTCCATTCCCTGAGGAGAGCAGCATTCTGGGGACAAGCCCAGTGCTCTCCTTAACAGGAAACAGGTCCTTCCTGCTCTTACCTCCCGCTTGTGTTCCTGGTTCAGCACTCTCCCAGACACCAACTCTCAGCAGTCAATTGTACAATGACACTCTCAGGCATTCTAGACTTAACACAGTTCACACACACACACACACACACACACACACACACACACACACACACATCACAGTTTTCATTCTTGTGGATATTTTGACAAAGTCTGGGCATATTCTTAGTTATTCTTAGCTCAGGAAGAGTGGTCACTGGCGTATATTTGCAGATGGAGACTAGGACGTGACCAGATACAGTCATGAGCGATCTTACCATTTTTCCACAACAAAGAACTATCCAACAGTGCCAGGGCCAGTTTCCCCAAAACTCAGTTCTGACGATGTCGTCCTTTAGGGCTTCAGGGCTTTTTACAGCTTTTAGGGTTAAAAGCCAGAAACTGTAATGTAGCCCAAGTTACCAATCAAGAGAGGAGTGGGGTTCCAAGTCTCCCGCATACCTCTTTCTTGTTTGCTTCACAAAGAAACGAAATTGGCTTTAAAGGAGTTCCTTTTTATAACAACTACCCTTTTATCTGTTCCTTTTTATTCTGCTTTTTTCCTTCTAATTACAAATCCCGACGAGTGGCACACACTAATTATTTCGAAGTCTTATCATTTAATGCGAGTTCACCCTGTATTCAGATAGTCACTAATGAACCATTCATAAATACCAGTAACTCTTGCTGGCTCCATTTGCTCCACCCTTCTTTGCAGGAAAACTTCACTACCTTACATGTTTCCCACAGCCAAGATTTATTAGTTTGACAGTGGAAGTATGGCTTCCCATTACCACAGGCTTGTTTTCCTAAAATACACTGTATTTACCAACACACTCTGAAACAGTGTCATTAATAATTAAGGCAGAACAGCTGGAGGAAGGAAGGCATCCTCGATTTTAACTTGTTTACCTTCTGACAAATTTTCAAAATGTGATCGAGTTTTACACGTCTCTGATCATAACTGTGAATTAAGGAGGCCCTATAATAGTCCAAATGGGCTTGGAATAATAAGAATTTCTAAAAGAATACCAAAAGAATTTCTAGTCAATATTTATCAATAGAATCTATAATATTTCCTCCAAATTTGGTCTTTTCTCTCTGTTTTCCTTCTCTGATTGAATGTTAATGTCTGCAACTTTGTGGATATCCTTACTCTCTCATCCTTCTCTGCCTTAGATGCCACCAAAGGAGCCATTGGCATCAAACCAAAGAAGGTCTGAATTAAAATGTACAAAGAGCGTGCGCGCACCCCCCCTCCCCCCGCCACACACACACACACACACACACACACACACGCACACACACGGGAAAGAGGTGAGGAGAAGAGGAAGAAGATAGAGGAGACCTCCCTCTTGGCCCTGCTGACTAACCCTTCCTAGGGTGACATTTTGTCAGCCCTGCCCATATGTCTTTAAGCTACATTATCACACATGGAGAAGATGGTTTATGAGTCATTGGAAAGGATGCTTAGCTTCCAGATAACTTGGTTTTTAAAACTCTAAAAAGGCAATTAACTTGTCAGCTGAGTGTTTTAAAGTAATAAAAATTAGTCCTTGGAAGAGTTGACGAAGAAGTGGGGAGTATAATGGCCATAATGTACTGAAGCTTGTTCAGAACTCATCTCCACTTTTCTTTCTGAAGCCTTAAGAGTTAATGGGGGAAATGGTCCAACAGTGCTTATTACTTCTCTCAGCAACAATCCTTTCTTCCCTGGCTTCCAGGCTGTCTGAGTAAGCCACGGACACCGTCCCTTCTTATCCATGGTTTTCACTTCATCGGTTTCAATCACTCATAGTGACAGGCAGTGACAATAAAGGTAGGATGTGTGTGTATGTGGGAAAGAGAAGGGACAGAGGTCAGAACAGAGACAGGAGGCAGCCCCTTAATTCTGTCATAAGACATTGTTTTCTTTTGTTACTGGTTACTGTGACTCTTTCTCTTTTAAAAGATTTATTTATTTTTATATATGTAGGTTAGTACCCATGCCTGAGGAGTCCAAAAGAGAGTGTCAGATCCCCTGGAGCTAGAGTTAAATGTAGCTGGGAACCCCCATGTGGGTGCTGGGAGCAGAACTTGTGTCCTCGGCAGCAGCAGTACAAGCTCTTAACTGCTGAGACAACTCTACGGTCTTTATGGTTTCCTAACCCACCTCATTTATAAATGGAACTTTATTAAAGTTACACAGTCCTCAGAAGGACCCTCACGTAAAGGCTTCCTCTGCAGTGGTTACATTGGGAGGTGCTGTGGACACGTAAGAGGAGAAGCCTGAGGAGAAGTCCTTAAGAAATCAAGGTGTGCCCTCACAAAGGACCCTAGTCTCTGTTTCTCTGTCCATCTACTCCTTACCCCACGTGTGTTCAAACACTTGCTTTTGGATTCTGTTTTAAAATGAAATTTTGACAAGATAGGCATTTGTTTGTATCTGTGACAACGGACTCTAGGAAGCACTTGTCTAACTAGCCTTGGGTTAGCTCAAGGAACTAATGGTCATATGAAGAAGTAAAAGTCCATCAGAATCCAAATCTGAGCCCAAATTAGATAGGAGAAGATGTAGGGGAAAGTATCTGTGACATGTGATTGGAGGTTGTGTTCTTAGGTGTGATTCCAAAAGCACAAGAACCAGAAGAAAAAGTAGATACACTGGACTTCATCAAAATGATAGACTTCATGCATCAAAGGGCATTATAATTATAAGGGAGAAATCATTATAATTATTAGGGCTAAAAACCTGATGGGAATATATTACACCAAATACTAGAAAGAATTCCTATAATTCAACAATAACAAAACCAAATGACTTAATTAAAACATGGACAAAGGATTTAATTAAACATTTCCCTCCCCCCAAGTACATGAATGAAACCTCCTATTACATATGCAATTGTAAATTGTTTACTTGTTGGGAAAACACATTTGTCAGCTTCTCAAATAGCTAAACAAGAGCATTCTGACTTAGCGACATCTTCCTAAGTGAAGTGAGCCAATCATAAAAGGATAAATACCGCATGTCTCCATGTACAGGATTCATGTTCAGAGAGACAGAAGATATCATGGTAGAGCCATTTACTAAGGAGCCAGGATGTGATGGGGGAAGAACAGGGAGTTATTACTATTTAATGAATGTAGAGTTTCGGTTCTATTAGAAGGAAAAGGACCTGGAGATGCACCGTACAACATACCGATGCTAAACACTCGCAAACCACACACTGAAAATGACTAAGGTAGAAAATGCTATGGTGTGTGTATTTCACCATAATTAAACTAGCCGTGTGTGTGTGTTTGCGCGTGCGTGCGTGCGTGCGTGCGTGCGTGCGTGCGTGCGTGTGTGTGTGTGTGTGTGTGTGTGTGTGTGTACAGAATTCAGGGAACTTTGTTGGCTGAGTTAACAGTGATCACAAGATGGTGAAGAAGAGCGCGCCCGCCGGTGTGACCACCCAACACTTCGATTGAAATCTGCTGTCCACAATTAAAGAGCAATTTCATGTTAGCGTATGAAATTATGACTCCGTTTCATTTCTTAATTCCCTAAGAGTTAAACAATTACCGTTTGGGATTCACTTGAATCACTTCCACCCAAGGCCTGTAAAGTTATTTTATTATAAAACCTAAGGAGTGGACATAAAGTCTCAGCCTCAACGGAAGGCCGCAGCAGAGATCGTAAACCTGGCTGACAGTGTCCCCGCTGGCAAGCTCTTACTCTTAAACTGAATTCTGCGCCAAAGCGTCGGCTTTATGAGGCTCAAGATGAGATTGACCAAATGACATTATTAGTTCATGAGTTTCTAGGTGGGGAGAGTCCTGCTGCTGCAGGGCGGGAAGATGAGGAGGGATGGAATCTGGGCCCTCTAGAGATTACAGTTTCTTTGTGGGCGGGGTCTAGATGTAAAGGGCACACAGGCACACACGGGTGTAAACACACACGTGTGCTACACACACACACACATCATATCTAATGACTCATACAGCACAGGGACATCACTAGTAAAATGGCCTCTACAAACGAGGGGTGGAGGCACAGCTGCCTTGCCCAAAACCTGTTCCTGAAAGTTTGTCCCTGAACGGAAAGCCTCTGAAGTCATTCGAAAATTGTGACAGTGATATCTCAGGTCCTGTGGCTAACTGGTGCTTCAAACAAACAAACAAACAAACAAACAAACAAACAAACAAACAACCCCCCCAAAAAAATACTACCTTTACTTTTAATTACTTTTCAACTGAAGTTCTACAAAAAAGAAAGCAAGGAGACTCTATGAGCAGAAACTTACCTTGTAGTTAGAATACAGCCAGCCTCTGGGGCACGTCCCGTGCTGGACGGGTGGCTTCTCCTTCTCGATGACCCATGTTTTCACTCTCTTACAAATGCTGGGCATGGGAACAGAGCAGTTCTCAGTCCCCCAGAGCCCTGTGGGAGGGGGGGACAGATCAGAAAAGCCACAGGAAGTAGGACAGCCCCTCCACAGTCTTTATGGACCGATGTTCATGGCTGCTATGGTTTTCCACCATTTTATTTTTTTGAAGTCTGGAAACTGAACTAAACTACAAATTACTGAGATCTCTGGTGACACCTCTCTGGGCAAGTGGCCACCTGAGCGATTAGAATGTAAGGATGTCAAAAAACTTTAAAAAAAAAAACAAAAAAACAACAAACAAATGCTATAATTTTTTGAAACAAGATTAATTTAAAGTCCTATGACTATTTGACTCGGGAAGCAAAATAAGACCTCATGGTTTTTAAGTATCCAGCTTCGGCATACAGGGAAAACGATTCTCAGAAAGTAGATCATCATGTCTAAAGATTTTAAAACATTTCTAGACTTTATAATCCTTCTTCAGAAAATGTAGGTTGAATATACCTAATGTAAATATCTAAATCCTAAACCGTTTGAGTGCTGACATGGTGTTTGGAAGCCTCGAGGTATTTCTAGTTTTGGATGTCCAGCTTGGAGACAGCTCACCAGGAAAGCCCCTGTAAACATCCCCAACCTGCAAACACGAAACACTTCTCTTCTTACTCATCAAAAGATGTTCATCTTACACAATAATGTAGGATAATTAAACCGGGAACTTCTCCAAAAGGAGGATTTCTCAGTCTTGACCCTTAAATGAGACAGACTCCCATATGAATGTGTTTTCTGTAAGATAGACCCCCAACTTCCCAGCCTCCTGCAAAACTGTCTTGTAGTTTAGAAGGGCTGCAATTGCAGAGGGAAGGTGACAGGATGCCTGTTAGTACTGAGTCAAAAATGCCAGACAAAGAAGCTGCATTACAATGCAAGGCAGGTCCAGCTTCTTGAATCAGAACAGGAGTAAAAAGACGTGAGCTTCACAGGTGGGGCTGGGCTGTGGTTATCAGTGTGGCTGTTCTTGCAAAACAGTCCTTTCCATAGGCTGTTGTGACACCTGCTGGTAAAGCAAGCGGATTCACCACAGCGGTCCCTACCTCTGCAGAGGCCTGCCCACAGATGATCACTGGCCTCTCTATTTCTCTCCTGACCATGCTAGTTAGGAACATGCTATTTTAAAATTATTTTATTTCATTTTTTGAAAGGGTGGCTGGTATCAGTAGACACTCGGCTAGGCAGCACTGTTCTCAGAACATAGAGAAGCCAGTCTCTAGCCTTCAGATGCCTTTGGATCCAACTTGCAAATAGCTGTTCATTTAAGATGAGCAGGCATTAGTTCCAGAAATAATAAAATATCAATGAACAACAATATTGATAATAATAAACCAGTGAACTGAATGTAAGTTTTAAAAAAAAAAGATTTATTTATTTTTATGTGCACTGGTATCTTGTCCGTGTCTCTGTCTGTGTGAGGGTGTCAGATCCCCTGGAACTGGAGTTACAGACAGTTGTAAGCTGCCATGTGGTGCTGGGAATTGAACCCGGGTCCTTGGGAAGAGCAGCCAGTGCTCTTAACTGGGACCATCTCTCCAGTCCTGAGCATAGGTTTTAACTATACGAAGGAAAGCAGAAGTCAATCGCACAGAGGTTAAAGTGTCAGCCAGTTTCCAAATAGGAAAGTAGAGTTGTATGAAAAATGGCTCCACGCAGAGGTTTCATGGAGAGCCGAATTTACAGGGCATTTTTCTTTTTCACTATATCAAGTCATTTTAACGATTCCACCTTCACAGTTTTGATAATTTACTTGCATTTTCTCCAGTTAGTACACTTTACTTTTCCTCTCACTCATATCTTTGATGCAGTCGCTTCCTGTACATTTTAAGTTCCAGCCCCGCTTCATCCTGGAGTGTTAGCGTATTTCCTTGTAAAATTAGTGAACAGCTCTTAACTGTTTTGGGTAGGGACAAGAAACATCTATTTTGTTTATATTTGATATAGAAGTGCATGTTTGTCTCTGAAGAAAGATTTCTTAATCTCACTATTGTATGTGCATAAGCATTTTGCTTGACAGTCACCACATGTGTGCCTGGTCCCAGAGGAGGTCAGAAGAGGACATTTGATCCCCTGGAACTGGAGTTACAGATGGTTGTGAGCCACCATATGGGTGCTGGGAATAGAAACCGGGTCTTCTGGAGGAGTGGCCAGTGCTCTTAGCCTCTGAGCCATGTCTCCAGCCACAGAAGGGCGTGTCTGTAACAGCCTCAGTAGGCTTACGTTGGTTCTGCTGGCTCGTGAGGACTTACCCACTTGTAAGTTATTTACAGGAATGTGACTGCATGAATTTCACAGGATGAGTGGCCATCCTGAAACCCAATGGCTGATGAGTTTGCACACGATCAACAGAAGACAAAAACAAGCACACAAAGGAGCCTGGCTGCTTCTAGAGGGGTGTGCAGTATGAACCCAGACATGGATAAGTAAAGTAACCTGTTACGGAAGAAATGAAGACACAACGCCGGGTCTCGCTATCCACTCTTTCTTCTCTTCCTCTGTCCCAGTTCTGGAATATCACAGGTGACCCATTACTCCAACTGTAGGACAATTTTGAAAAATTAAAGATTAATTTTTTTTCACATATGTGTCATGTCATATCACTGTGTTTGTGTAGACTTATGCCACATGCATGTAGATGCCCGTGGAGACCAGAAGGAGGCGTCAAGTACCCTTGAGCTGGAGTTACAGGTGGTTTGTGAGCTGCCCAGGGTGGGTGCTGGAAACCAAATGCTGGAAGAGAAGCAAGTGCTCTTAACCATTGAGCCATCTCTCCAGTCCCAGGAAAATTAAAAAAAAGAAATTAGGTCTCATTTTGCGTGTTCAGTATCTGAGTTCAACTTTGTTCTGGGGTATGGACTGAAAGTGTACTAGTTCATTCAATTTGGTTAAGTACATGCAGTATCTTACCTACAGTTAATGCTGCATTGTATACACCAACATTTTCTAACAGTAAAGTTTATGCTGTGTTTTTATCACACACACACAAAACCTGGGAGGCAGAAGCTTTCCCAGGTGATGGGTATGTTTGTGGTGCAGACTGGTGATGGCTCCATTGATACTGACTTAAAAACACCCATGCCTTTGGTTAAAAGAATGACCATTGGTAAGTTAAAGGTAACAGCTGAAGGCTATTCAGCAAACTGGTCACTAAGATCCAGTCCAATCATTCTGTACACATAACTTGTCAAATAATGTTAAATACAGATTAATCTCGGTTCATACTGAATTGGATCACTGGCTCTTCCTTCTTCAATTCCAATCCACCAATTTACACCATACTTTGATAGCTATTAAAGGGAAGAAAGAGAATGTCAGCATTTATTGTTCTTGCTTACATTGTTCCCTATTAAGATCAATGGGGATGCTATTAGCTTTTTATTTACTACGATTATACCTGGTTACATCTGGAGGAGGAGCAACTAAGAGCTAGTGTCTAGAGACAACTTGACATTGCATTGTTCTAAAACACTCCCCGTTCATTATGAAAAAGAGCTGGAATGAACCATTGAAAATATTTTCGGTTTCATTCAACATGAAAAGCCAAATTTCTAACTCTGTACGAAGACATAAAACATAAAAGAGAAGATGGATTCTTTTTCTGACTATAATTAATGGCATCTTCCCTCGGTGATTTAGGGAAGCTCACTGCAGATGTCACATCTATTTGACAAACAAGGTACAAAGACATTAACAGAATAAAGATTTAGAGTATATGTATTAGTCTGTTAAGCTTTAAACAGTGTCAGCATTCAAAGAGAGAGAGACATGGCATAGGACAAAAGAATACTGCAGAATTCCAATGTCTGACAGCTAGAAAATTACCCTTTATCCATTTTATTAATCTAAAGCCAATATTAATCACCCAGCCTGAGCACAGTGAAGTATCAGACGCACACACAAGTACACACTGCACAGCCAGATGTAATGCTGGACTTATGGCCCAGGAAATTGAAGCCTTGCTCCGTAGTCATAAAAGAGGAAGGGGACAGAAAGGATTTCACTGAGCCATCTCATGCCGTGTGCTTTACGGTGTATTTGCTCCCTCTGTGTGTGTATTGAAATTCAAATGAACTTTTACGTGCCAAAAAACCTGTTCATTTTCAGGCATTATGTATTTAAATTTGTACTCTTGTTCCATTTTGAGAAGGCTTGGGGATAAATTTTAAGATATATTATTTATTTCCATATGAATTTCAGGTCATTGTGCAACAGAATGTGATAGCTTGCTAACATTCTAATTTTGAAACGAGTGTACTTTTATTCCTTAAACAGCGTGGCTGTCTGCCAGATCAGCAATTTGGGAATATTGCAAGGGGAAACTACTATAATTTGAGATCCCTGAGGAGCTGTTTCATGGACATGTACCCACACGCTGAATTCAGATTCCCATTTTCAGACTTTGGGATGGCTCTGTTGAAGTTGACTGTGGGTGCAGTGAGAGAACGACAGCCTCATCCCACCTAGAGAAGTCTCATGGGTTGCTGGAGGGTGGTGGCACATACCTTTAAGCCCAGCACTCGGGAGGCAGAGGCAGGCGGATCTCTGGGAGTTCAAGGACAGCCTGGGCTACAGAGTGAGCTCTAGGACAGCCAGGACTATTACACAGAGAAACCCTGTCTTGAAAAACTGAGGGAGAGGGAGAGGGAGAAGGGGGAGGGGAAGGGGGAGGGGGAGGGGGAGGGGGAGAGGGAGAGAGGGCTCATGGGTAACAGCAATCAAAATCATGGCCTGTTCCATGTTCTAATTTAAGACCTTTAAAGAGAGATTGTGACGTTTACATCTTAAGTGGCACAGTTACTACCACCTGAATTAAGGTATGGTAATCCTCTACACAGCACATTATATGTGTGATGTATGTGGTAGAGAACTTCATGGGACAAACTGAAAAATGCCCAGGCCAAACACCCTGGTGTGGAAAGTGAGTATTTTAAATGTTAGCTAGGTATACGGCCACAACAATAGAAACCTAATAACAGATGCTTGAGAGAAGAAATGTAATATGACCAGGCATTTCATCTCTCAGTTACATGTTGGTATGTCCAAGTAGTCCTTCCAGTTAATATTACATGGACAGTCACTTTCCAATGAGATAGAAACACAAGCCAACGTCTCATCCACTAGGTTTCTAAAGTAAAGGCAATCTGTCATCTTTTATGTTTTCACCAGAGTGATCAAGGGCTTTGATTTATTGTAAGGGCTTAAAAATGCCAGATTTTGGAAAATCATGAATTTGATATACTGTCTTAGAAGTGTTTATAAACACAACTTAAAAGTAATAGTGGGTTATTGTTTTAAAATGCAAATGCTGCTGACCACAGATCAAAGGGGCAGCCAAGTGACTGATGGGTGAACCATTCATGTCCTATGACTCTTCAGTACTGGTAGCTTTTAATGTTTCCATCAATGATCAGAGAGAGAAGATTGGTCCTAAGAGAAACATTCAAAGCTTGCCATGATAACACTCTGTGGTCTCTTATCAAAGAGGACAAGGAAACACAAGAATCCTTGAAAAGAAAAATCACTTTTTCAGACTTTAAAAACTGTACCTAGCCGGGCCGTGGTGGCGCACGCCTTTAATCCCAGCACTCGGGAGGCAGAGGCAGGCGGATCTCTGTGAGTTCGAGGCCAGCCTGGGCTACCAAGTGAGTCCCAGGAAAGGCGCAAAGCTACACAGAGAAACCCTGTCTCGAAAAACCAAAAAAAAAAAAAAAAAAAAAAAAACTGTACCTAGCTTTCTGTCTTATATTGAGTTCTCCTACACTCCAAGTGTTATTTTGCCTTTCACAGTCCAAGGTACTATTCTTCATAGGAAAAGGATATAAAAATCTGTTATTTAAAAGTAATTACTTATTCCAACCTTTTTGACATTTATAAGGTGGTTATGCTTCAAAAGCGAGTGATATGACCTCGACAAGTTCGACTCCTCACCTTGGAACCAGTAAATTCTCCTGCATTGACCCACTCTTCAAGGATATTCCTAGGCATGAGACTTCTTACTTGTGAAATGTTAATGCTCACCATAAACACCACCATACTACTGATAACAAAAAATGCCAATCATGGGTAGAGATAAATACTGCTTGGAAATCTACAGCTAGATCCTGCCAGACTGAATATGTATACGTCTCCACCCTTCCTAGTCTTTTATATTGAACTCCTAACTCACAAGATGGTATATTAGGAAGTAGGAGCCTCTGGTGAGTGATAAGATCCGGGGTGGGGAGCCCTCTTCAGGGGTGTTAGCATCCTAGTGAAACTGAGTGCAGAGAGTGACAGATGAATCTCACTAAACAGAACTCAACTAACTTAACACCATTGCTATTACAGAACCAAGTGAATCCAAAGGACACAGCCACGTGACAAACCCGCGTCTCCACTGTTTTCTATTAATCTACAGAGCAGGAAGGAAAACAGTCCCCGAAAGATCCATGACTTTCATGGAAACATAAATGAATGTGTGAAGTCAAATTTTGAAAATATCTCCTCCCCATAGGACAGAAGAAGGTGTAAACTATGAATTTCGTGTAGTGATTTGTGTTCAGGTACCACTCTGATTTTGCTGTGGATGAATTCTTGCTCCTGAGTGGAATAAATTGTGAGGAAATCACTCCGCAGCCAGCCACAAACAAACTCAAAGGCATCCCACTCTGCAGCGTGGGTGTGGAAGAGGTACTCGGCATCCTGATAGAAGAGCCAGGGCGCATCTGCAAGGAAACCAGATGATGATGTTGACTGCGTCAAGACTAGTGAGGGATGTAGGACAGACTTGAAGAAATGCAGGCTATGACTGACTCCAATAGCAGTTTGTAATTTGGTCACTTGGCATTTTAAAAAAAGGTATAAATACATGTGGATACACTGTACACATGTGCCTGTGCACACACATATAATGTGCTTATTTTCTTAGTCTATCTCACATAAGACCCCTTCACTAGTTTTCAAAGGTCAGGGATAGATACATATTTTAAAATAATATGCCACAAAAATGAAGTTGTGATGTTAATTTCAACCCGACTTAATGAGTACATTTATTACTTGGATTATGCCTTCACGATCTGTTAATTTGAATGAATTAGCCCTAGGTTGATATATAAGAAAGCAAGCAGTATGGGAAGGATAAGATGGGGTGTGTTCAGAAGTTTGAGAATTGCCAGGTTGGCTCTTACCGTACTGGTACCAGTCTGGAAAATTGGGTCTCACATCTGTAGAGTGAAAGCAAAGCATCTTGACTGAGCCTTTGATGCAGGTGCACATTTTCTGAACTACCTCACTCTAACCACACTGTTCCTACTTCAGCTTGAAAAAATAACTTGAAGGACAGATGCTCTGGACTGGTTAGACTCTGTGGAGAGTTCCAACATGAAGGGGAATCTCCAGAGAGTCTAAAGAAAAGCAGTAGACGCTTGCTGGGGGCCACTGCATGTCACACACTGTCCTGGGCGCTTTCCCGCATTCACAGTACAGGTAATCCCGTAACGTCAGAGTGGTATTTCTTTCAACTGTACTTACTCCATAGGTCAGCCGGTGACCTTCCTTCCTAATGGACAACTTGGATGGGGAACTGTACTGTCTCCTCTCCTCTGCCTGTTATCCATGCTTACCAAACTAGTGTAGCTAGACTCATCAGGCGGGCTGTTGGCCGTGTGGCTCAGGGTTCGAGTGCTGAGATTTTGAATCTCTGTGACTCTTTATTTGAGAAAGCGCTGTATCTCATTAAAACGCAAACATACAGTGAAGATCTTATACCTCTTGGGATTTTGCATATCCACTCGTGTTTGGAAGCACAGTTTGCAGGCAGCAATGTTTTGTTTGCTTTATACACAGCACAATTTCTTGCATCTTCTCCAAAATACGTACTGTCTAAAAACGAAGAGACAACCTGCGACAGATGAAGTTTGTTATTCCTTAGTGATGATCCCCCAAAAGAGTTTCAGAAGATCAAAGAAGGCACCCACGAATGTAAGTGCTAGGGCGGTGGTTCTCAACTTGTGGGTTACGACCCCTTTGCAGGGTCCAATGACCCTTTCACAGGGGTCACCTAAGAGCATCAGAGAACACAGATATTTACACTGTGACTCATAGCAGTACCAAAATTATAGTTATGAAGTAGCAACAAAGTAATTTTTATGGTTAGGATCACCATGACATGAGGAACTGTATTCAAGGGTCCCAGCATTAGGAAGGTTGAGAGTCACTGCTCTAGGACTCCAGAGGGATCTTCAGAAATGACTGCATGTCATTCCAGGGTTAGACTTGTCCACATTTGTGAGGACTAAGCTAATGGGTACTTAGTATTTTCTTTCTTTCTTTCTTTTTACCATAAGGCATGAAGGGCTGGGGATATGAGGCAGCTGACAAAGTGTTTGCTTCGCAAGCATAAGGATCCAAGCCTGCAGCACCCACATTAAATTTTTTTATTTTAAATTCAACATAGCAGCATAGACCTGCTATTCCAACACTGTGGGGGTGAAGGGAAGAAACTTGGTCTTACTGGCCAGCCAGTGTAGCCCAATTGGTAAGTTCCAAATTTAGTTGGGGGTCCTGTCTCAAAAAAGGTAGAGAGTGACTGAGGAAAACACTTGACATTGGCCACTGGCTTCCACACACATGTGCAAATATGCACACACGCACACACACACATATACACACACATTTTTCTATTGTTTTCTTCAGAAGAAATCAGATGCATGCTTCATTCTGAATTTGCATTGCTGTGGTTTGAATGAAAATAGGCCCATAGGCTCATAGGGAGGGGTGCCATTAGGAGGTGTGGCCTTGTTGGAGTAGGTGTGGCCTTGTTGGAGTAGGTGTGGCCTTGTTGGAGGAAGTGTGTCCCTGGGGGGTGGGCTTTGAAATTTCAGAAGTCCAAGCCAGGCCCAATGTCTCTCTCCCTCTTCCTGCTGCCTGCCAATCCAGATGTAGAACTCTCAGCTCCTTCTCCAGCACCATGTCTGCGGGTGTGCCACCCTGCTTTCAGCCATGACAATAATGGACTAGACCTCTGAACTTTAAGTCAACCCCAATTAAATGTTTTCCTTTATAGGAGTTGCCACAAGGTCATGGTGTCTCTTCACAGTAATAGAACATTGACTAAGACGACTATTTTCTGGGATCTTGGGTAAGCTTAGAGGTTCAGAGCTGTTCCAGATTTTGGTATCATCTTTGGAGCCAATTCATTTGCTAAGCATTTATGTTAAATGCTAAGCATTTAGTTTTTAAGGACTAAAGTTTAAGATCGAGCTAGGCTTTTTGTTTGTTTTGCTTTTTTATATTTTGAAATTTATATTTATGTACAGAAAACTTAGCAGTGTTCATTTAACCCAGTTTACTGGTAAGTTCTTTGACCTTTGTCTTTTTCTGCGTTGGCAATGTGAGCCACGGATTTAGGACCCAGGATGTTGCCTCCCCAGTGGCGGCGGATCTCATATTAACTGTTACTGTAATTGGTTCTAACAGCGTCCCCCAGCTTATCCAGAGCGCCCTTGTCTTCCGAGTTAACCTGTGTGAAGACAACAGTGGTGCATGTCTTCCTGTGGTCTTTCCCTTGGTGGTGCACTAGAGGATGCCCATCTTGTGATACAGCGCAGACAGGAAAGACCACCAGCTCAATGGGGTCTACATTGTGGGCAATCACCACCAGCTGAGCCTTCTTGTTCTCCACCAAGATAGGGACCATATTGACCCTGTTGGAAGGACAGGTGGTCTCCTAGTTGGGCCATCCCCTTTGCCAACAGCTTTCTTCTCAGCATGGGCCACCAGCCTTTGCTTCTTCTCCCGCTTTGTCTCTGGCCTGTACTTGTGAGCAAGTGTAAGAAGCTGTGTGAGATCTCTTTTGGGCTGGATGCCTTCCCAATGCCGAAGTTCTCAGGCCTTTTCTTAAACAAAGGATTCACCACCTTTTTGGCCTCCTATTTCTTCACGACGGTGGAGGTTGGGACCACCTTCTTCCCCTCGACCTCCTTTCCTTTGGGCATCTTGCTTGGCTAGAAGAGAGCTAGTTTTATTCTTTTGAGACAGGGTCTCAGTATGTAGCCCTGGCTGGCCTGGAACTCCCTATGGAGACCAGACTGGCCTCGAACTCATAGAGATTCACTTGCCTCTGCCTCCTAAGTGCTGAGATTAAAGGTGAGACACCATGCCTGGCTCCAGAGACAGCTTTCATGATTCAGAAAACCAACATTGTTTTGAGTGACCACATATTATATGTAATTCCTGTCACAGATGTTTTTAAACGAGGTGCAAACCTTTTTAACCTGACAGAAGAGTAGCAGAACCAACCACACGTGAAATTAGGGTTAAAATGTGGAAAATAAGAGGATGTTTTGAAGCCATTTTGAACTTTTTTTGGGGGGGGGAGTTTCGAGACAGGGTTTCTCTGTGTAGCTTTGCGCCTTTCCTGGAGCTCACTTGGTAGCCCAGGCTGGCCTCGAACTCACAGAGATCTGCCTGGCTCTGCCTTCCAAGTGCTGGGATTAAAGGCGTGTGCCACCATCGCCTGGCATTTTGAACTATTTAAATATGCACAAAGCTATGTATCAATTCATCTAATGTATCTATCCTCCTGTTTGGAGAATGGCATGAGTTATAATTTATTTTGTCGGGTGGGCTTTGCTGAGCGCCTCAGCGCACCCCTTCACTTAGTCTCGTTTATTCTTAAGCAAATTGTCCCTCTCCTGTTATGAATTAGTTTGAGCAACTAAAACAAACCAAAGTAGCTCAACTTCTATGCATCACACTTTGTTTCCCAAGTGGGAAATGGCCTCAGCATCCCTTCCGTTTCTGGGCCTTGGTTTCTTCATTAGCAAAACAGATGGGCACAGCTGAGGGACCCAAACCCTCTCTATGGCCTCTTTCCACTCTCTGTTCTTGACACCCTTTTCCAAAGAAGCAACGTTGGAGTGGAAAATGGGGTTAGTATCATTTTTCAACTAGCATTTCTTTGTTATTATTGTCCCCTGGAGAAGCAAAGGGTTTTGTTGTTTTGTTTTGTTCCTTTTCTTGTAAATCCCTTCTCAGCTACAAATTTGAACCTCAGCCTTTGAATAGGCTTTTTTTTTCTTCGTTGGTCTTTATCTTTGGCTGCCAGTATTTGACAAACTGGGAAATGTCAAAGCACTGTAGCTTCAGAGTCAGATTACTGTATGCAGAACCTGGCTGCCCTCTGTAATATCTCAGGTGGAATAACTGTTCTATTGTCCACTGGGGCGAGCGACTGGAAGGACAGAGTGTGATCATGTGCAATGCACCTAGTCCACAGAATGTTAGGAAGGTTTGGGAAACAGCAGCTGCCTCAGATGTTCCCTGAAGGCTGGTCCTAACCACCCCCTTTCAGAGTTGAAATGGTATCATGTAATCTTCCTGGTCACCTTGATGAAAATCTGAGAAATCCTGCACCTGAAAAAACAATGCAACATCCGGGTCCTTGCAAACCTTCACAGAGGTCTTTGAGTATGGGGTGGAACGAAAGCAATGCTTTCCCCACTTCTGGAACTACCGTGTCTGACTAAGAAGGGTGACAACATTTGCCCCTTTTCAGAGAGAGAATAAAAACCATTCATAAAAATTCTCTCTCTCTCTCTCTCTCTCTCTCTCTCTCTCTCTCTCTCTCTCTCTCTCTCTTTTTCTTCTTTCCGTATATGTGGAGGGGAGCAGGGGCAAGCAGGCAGAGGCAAGAGAAGGATGTCCTGTGTCTTCCTCTGTGTTGCCCTCTCTACACCTTATCACTTTGACATAGGGTCTTCATGCTGAGCCAGAAACTCACCATTCTGGCCAGGCTGGCTGGCCAGCAGGTTCTAGAGATCCACCCTCTCTCTTCTCCAACAGTGAAGTTGGGTGCAGTTGTGTCTGCCTTTTTATATGGGTGCTGGAGATTTGATCCTCATGGTTGTAAAGCATGCTTACTCACCAAGCTATCTCATAAGCTCCCCAATAGTTTTTCACTGTGACATGGACAAAGGCCCCATACTCACACAGTCATTGTGTAGGAAAGGGGGGGCTGGATTAGAATCCGGGTATTATTGTAAAGAGCAGCTGTTTCTCTGAATGGGAGGCAGTTTAGGGGAGTATTTTTGGATTTCTTCTCAGGATGGAATATTGGGGTCTCAGAACAGTGTGGTCGCCCTGGTTTTCCCAGGACCTTGGTACAATTGCTGTCATGGCTAAGACCTAATGTAAGTTTGCCAAGGTGCTACAGCTGCTTCCAGGCTCTCTTGGTTGTTTGACTCAGTAGGGGTCCAGTACCACCTGGCTTGACTTCATCTCCTGTATTTAGTTTGAACAGACTTACAGGTGTCCCATCAGACCACTCCCAAGAACCAGCATTCAGAGGGTTCCTTTTATTAAATCCGATCCAGAACTGCCTTCCTTGTGTCCTAGAAGGAGAAGAAACAAAAGCTTTGTCTTAACAATCTCATTCCCAGCATGAGATGAAAGGTTCTAAGATATGGTAAAACATTTATGTGAACAGGAAAGAGCTGATGCTAATTGGCAGGATGCGGCAAGTTGACATCAATGGATCAAACATTGTTTTATATGCAAAACCCTGTGCTCTGAAATGAGAGGAGACATTGAGACTCACATACTCCTGTGGCTTGCTCTGGGCTCATGCACAATGAAGAGTGTGTTGGTTTGAATGAAAATGGCCCCCACAGGCCCGTAAAGAATGTCACTGCTAGGAGGTGCGGCTTTAATGGAGGAACTATGTCACTGGGGGTGGACTTTGAGGTTTTGGAAGCTCAAGCCAGGCCCAGTGTCTCCCTCTCTTCCTGCTGCTTGCTGATACAGATGTAGAACTCTCAGCTAATTCTCCAGAACCATGTCTGTCTGCATGCCACCATGCTTTCCATCATGATGACAGTGGACTAACCTCTGAACTGTAAGCCAGCTCCAGTGAAATGATTTCCTTTATAAGAGTTGTGGTGGTCATGGTGTCTCTTCAGCACAATAGAAACCCTAACTAAGACAGGGAGAAGAATCAGCCTATACTGAGAACAGGAGCTTTTCATAAGAATGGAAATGCCTTTCAATCAGGTCATGAGCACACCGAAAGGAGCTGCTAGGACATCCTAGAGCAGAGCATCTCTGGATGACTTTAACTGCTGTACGGTTTACTGCTTTACTCTTCTTGTGTGCTGTTTTACTGTGGTTTGATTTGTTGCTCCTTTATCAACTATTTGTGTATTTTCTAAAAGTTGATCACTATTATTCCCCATGTAACAAAGGGTACACAGAAGGTTTAGGGATTTTTTTTTTTTTTTACCCCCCAGTTTCCAACATAAATGACTCTGTGGCCAATCAGCCCGGGCCATGGTAGATTAACTTGAACAGTCACCACTGGTTTAGACTTGGCAAGAAGCTTCACAGAGAATCCCCGTCCCTTCTATTAGGCAGAGCACAAATATGTCAAATTGCAGAGTACTCAATAAATCAAGCAATAAAGCCTAATTGTACAATGAGCCATCTCACTAGGATAATTTTCTGAGAATAATTTTGAAGAATTAAAGATTTAAGAGACTCAGAAGTTGTGACAGATGCTTTCCCCTACTTAGCACAGAAAAGCATGACCATTCTGCAGGGTCACTTCTTACATGTGAAAAACAGAGACCAAAGTCAAGTGCAGGTCAGAGCATCTGAGGTCACTGGTGTCTGGGTGGCCATTGGTGATGCCATACTTCTAAGAAGGTGAGGGTGACCTCTAGAAGGTCAGGCATCTCCAGGGCACAGGCTAGAAACCAACTTCACTCTCCCTACACTGGGAACTTTCCATCACTTTCCTCACTGATTTCAGCATTCTTTGTTTTTCCTGCTCTACTGGCTCATGGAAGACAAATTGATATTTATGTCCTCTCCACTAATTTTCTCAATTGTGTGATTTTTAAACAACACACATTTGACACAGCTGAATTCCCTTAGCAGTGTGGGCAAAAATAAAGCATACATTATACAACTTTGGTGCTTAGATGCTAAAGATCAATAATTTGAAAGATGCACAAAATTCTACTAGGAACTTCAAGTGTGGACACTTATGTGAACAGAAAGAATGTCAGTACATTTGATCTTAAAGGAAAATCGTTTGTGACCTGATGTGGGGGCATGTCTTGCAAGGGGTTAACATATCAAAGTGCAATAGAACATAGGACTTTGGAAGCTGTCCTCCGCAGCTGGCAAGCAATCCAGCCAATGGGGAGGCTTCTTTGACACCATCCTGACCAAGTCTGAGGTGCCATAGAAGACTCTGTATCTCAAGAGACCCAGTATCTAGGCTCTGTCTGGAACCAAGGGTTCAGTCAGTGGTTCCTGGAGGGACTAGCAATTCCATGGACTGTTAAGTTTATTCAAAGGGGGAAAAACATTTTACAGAGAAAGGTTTTTCTGCTAGAAGTCTTCACAATATTAATTATATACCATATTTCTAATATTGTACATTGTTTTTCAGTTTTATTTGATCCCTCTGATGCTGTATCCCCTACCCCCTCTCAAAGAACATTAACAATACCCCCTCTACTAAATCCTTTCCTATGGAATTACTCTAAGACTCATATTTGATCTCACTTGGAAGGTCATTTTTGTAAACGCTACAGCTGAATAATATGATGGTTATTACATATTCACTTATGAGAGTGTCCTATGAAGCCTTTAGGTTCCTTCCAATTTAAATTCAGTTGATAGGGTTGGGAATTTAGCTCAGTGGTGGAGTACACAAGGCCCTGGGTTTGGCCACTGGAAGAAAAATTCCCACAAACAAACCAATAAACCAACTTACCAACCAACCAACCAACCAACATCAAGCGTTTATAACGTCATGAGCATGGCATTCTAACAATTGGTGCACACCGATAAGTGAACATAGATTTCTTCAAACATACAATTAGAGATCTGGACTGGATTTGGTTTTAAACTGTTGGGACTTCCCTCCCCAACAAATTTTAACTGGACTCTCATCATAGGAAATCCTTGTCAGGGAAATGGGACTGTGTTTTCTGGGGAGGTCGCAGGCAAGGAACTGAAGCTGTGCCCAAATGGTCCCATTTACCCCAAGACCTTGAGAGTCTTCAGACAACACTTTGAAATCCACCAACCTCGATACTGCTGACAGCAAGCTCTCAAAATCTGACTGAAGGCACACAGAAAGAGTTTGAATATCCAATATGCAATGTGAACTTGGTGCAATATAAACACAAAATTATATGAGAATATAGTTTTCTTTCACAAGCAGTGACTAGCTATTTTTTAGACGTGAAACAAAATATTTAAGTTGTAAACAACCACTTGGGATATTCATCCCTAAGAAGTCACTACTAGCAGACAATTTTTTGACTATAATTTTCTCAGAATTAGTACATATTTACCAGTTAAATTTTGAATGCAGAAGCTCATTCACAAAATTTTCTTCCTCTATGTGGGCAAAGCTTGCAAGGTGAGCTCCGAACTCCTCACAGAAGGCTTCAGCTTCTCTCCATGATCTTTTCATCAGGACCTTTTCACTGTGAAACACCTGTGGAGCAACACAGTTGGAGCGAGGCTGCTGAGTTCTGCTTAGTATTGTTTGTTCGCTTTCTTCTTTTTTGGGGGTGGGAGTGGTGGTGGACAAGAAGTGAGAGACTTTTTGCATACTGAGCACACACTCTTTCTACTGAGCCAGACTTCCGTCCCTGCATTCTTCTTCACTGAAGTTCTGATCTGAAGAGGTCAGACATATCAAACTAGAACACACCCGGTCCTTATAAAACTGTTGGCACCTTTTACCCTTCTTGGCTTCCTTTTCACTAACCCTCTTCCGACAGATGTAGAGTTTTCTCTTAATAAATGTCTGTCAATATATGAGGAAAATCAGTTCAAGAGACATTAAGAACACCAGGTCACACACCTATAAACCTGCCTTAGACCCAGGACTCCTTGCCTCCAGAATCCATCCATTTCCATCATGGCAGCCTGCCTATGGACAAGTCAGAATTCATCATGGAATGACAATTGAGTTGTTGGATCCACAAGGCTGAAGGCTTACAGCAGGTATATTTCTAGGGTCTTTGGGTCTCTGCTGAGTTTGCAGCTCCATGGTGTATATCTAAATTCTCTGCTATTCCTTGGCTATTGTGGTGACAGGAAGCAGTTACTTGGATCGAGCATCTGCTTTTGTCTTAAGATCAGGCAGGAGGCAGCTGAAGACCCAGTGTTGCCAATCCTGGGCCTCTGCACCCTTGCTGTTTGTAACTAAGGCCACTAAGCTTTACCCTCTGATGCTGCAGGTACACTCTACGACCAGCTTTCTCCAGGCTCTGATTTGCTGAGACCAGAATGAATGCCTTTCCAAGTCCTGTGGACCACAGCACAGCCTCTCCATCTTTTAAATTATATGTCAAAACTTGCTTCCTTGGGGAACCTCTCCCCGAATCACTCTAAATTCATAAATCCCACCACCACACACATCAAGCACACCGTGCATTTGTTGACACATCAGGATGATGGATAGTAAAACAACAGTGTGCTGGGAGTCCCAAGACCAGGGATTTATTCCAAGTCTGTCAATAAATAATTGTGATCTTGGGTGAATCACTTCATCACACCGGCCTCAGTTTACTCATTTCTGAAGTTTAACTTCTTGCTCCATGAGGTCATGTCTGGGCCTTTTGTTTATGAATTCTATGTAGGCATTTCTTGTGTACATTTAAGTGGAGTGAATTCACTTGTGTCTCCTGCTACATCTGTACCAGTGTCTGGGGATACTATCTGTCTTCATCCTGTGTGTGTCCAGCTGATGGGGAAGAACTTTTTCCATGGATTTGGAGAATTGCTACCTGAAGAACGAACTTCCAAATGTAAGACTAATTTTTAAAAAGTGGGTATTTCTAATAAAATTGTAAGAATTGGTTTAAATCTAGGATCTAAAGCCTATCTGCAAACATACATTTCTTCAAGGATTTCACATGTATATCATATGTACATCTCATATATAGGCTGAGCATTCTTAATCTGGAAATTGAAATTATGGACTACTCTAAAATCTGAAACTTTTATGAGTGATATTCTCACTGTTGTAAGTAAGTAGACCAATTCATGCTCCAAACATGGCATAAAATGACCTTCAGGCTATGTGTACATAATGTATTCGAAACAAATGAATTTTATATTTAGACTTAAGTAGGAACCCCAAGATATCTCATTACATATATGTAAATATTTCAACACCTTAATTCCAAACCCTTCTTGCTCTAAGCATTTACATACATACACACACACACACACACACACACACACACACACACACACACACACACACATATATATGCTATCTGTATTACCTTGTTTGAGGTGATTAGCAAGCAGGCTTTAAAGTCTGTCCTTAGTATGAGAATCATTTCACAATAATTCCTTGATGCATGGACTTACAAACGATATAGAATGGCACATTTCTAATGCCCACTGAGTGTTGGCTTCCTTTTTTTGGTGTATGCTTGGCAATATAAACAGCATTGACTGGTGCCTTTGTACTTATTGGAGGAAGACAATTCCATACACGACCATGGCTGGTCTTGCTTTGCTCTTTCTTGATTGCAGTTCTAGTCCAGAATGTATGGAGAATGCAACACCCCGAGGAAAGGAGGAACTGTCCTTGTCTCTCCCAGGGCAGGGAGTCCTGTGGTGTTTCATCACAGTGGACCTAAGTGGCTTGTGAGGCATAAAGCCCAGAGAGAGTGTGTCCCTAATCCCTGGGCTTCAGTCGCAAGAGAGTCCGTCTGCCACCCTGAGTTGCTTTCCCGAGCCTTGAGGGACAGGCTCTCTAGGATCCTAGGACTCTCCTGTTTCTTGCAACCAGTCTGTGAACACTGAAGTTGTTTTGCCTGACTTGAGGGAGCATCCTGCCATACTGGACTTGGACTCTGGCAAGTGAGATTTTACAAAACCTCCCACTAGTTCTAGGAACTGGCCAGGCGTTTAGAGTCCTTTCCCAGGGCTGATAGCCAGTGCATAGGGCCCTTTTCCTTGGGTTTAATACTGATGCACGGTATTTATGCCTTCAGTGATGCTGGGAATAGCTGCCATCTCTTTTTAGTATTTAGAATTATTTGGAATGTAAACATAAGGAGAGATAGTGACTGTACATGTGCTGTATACCAGGCACCGAGGAAGGAAGTCTGAGAATAGAGAAAGAGGGATACATGGACCAAATGACTATGCAGATAGCCTTGACATCACCTTGAAGCAATTAGCCAGACCAGACTTTGATTCCCAATCCAAATAGCAAGCGTGAAAGGGCCACCTTCCTTCAAACTCTGGTGTCTCCCAGGTTTTGACTGGCATCTTGCACAGGGACATTGCCTTAAAGTTGCTGCAGTCCTTCACTTCCCAGCGACCCGGTGGACTTCCTCCTCGCATAACAACACAGCCTCCACCGTGGCCTGAGAGCAGAAAAGAAGCATTTTCATATAATATGACTGTAACATTTCGTGCTCCAAAGGCAGCTCTCTGGAGTGTTGAATAATTGACGCATCATAATGAAGCACCCGAGAAGAACAATGGAGATGAAAAAGGATGCTTTATTGGCACGATTATCTCCTTTCTCTTCATCTCGGGAGAGAAGAACGGAAAACAGAATCAGGAGAGAAAAGAAGCTGTGAAGCCTGAAATTTGGACATTGTCTGCTTTGAGCTCAGATGGTGGGTGATGGGAAGTGAGGGGCTGTCCTGAGGGGGAGCTGAAGAATGCCCCACTGCCCGGTGACATGCTTTGAAACCACACTGCCAACATCACAATGCGAGGTGCGCGGTGCTCATCCCCGGAGAGCAAGGTGCACCGCGGCAAACCGGTCACATGAATAATGGATTCAAGACAGACAAGAAACATAACAAAGATCCAAACTCTAAGCTACAAACCATGGAGAATGGAGAAAAGGAGATAAACTCTTGAAATGGGATAAATCTCAGGGGGTTGGAGGCAGGACCAGAGCTGATATCAGGGAAATGAGGGAGATGGTTTCTAAATGAGGTACAAAGCTCACCAATTTCACAGTAGATACTGTGTAAAATGTTAGAGGTGAAACCTCCTCAGTTATGAACATTCGCATGCTCTTCTATGTGTGTTGAGCATGAAATATACTTTTCTGTAGAAATAAGTGTTCATATTTCCAATGAAGATTTTGGAGATGGGGTCCTGTTAATTAGTCTGGTCGTTATATTTGCAATCTCCCTCTCTCTATCTCAAGAAGGCGAGATTACAGGTGTGGACCACCATGCCTGGCCCATAGAAACAATTTATAGACAGAATCAAGTTTCCTAAGTTTGTGCAAAATTTATACAATTTTATAAGACCATTGAAAATTTGCATTTCAGCCAGGTGGTGGTAGTGTACAACTTTAATCCCAGCACTTGGGAGGCAGAGGCGGAGGCAGAGGCGGAGGCGGAGGCGGAGGCGGAGGCAGAGGCAGGTGAATCTCTGTGAGTTTGAAGCCAACCTGATCTACAGAGAGAGTTCCAGGACAGCCAGGGCTACACAGAAACCCTGTCTCGAAAAGCCAAAAAAAAAAAAAAAAAAAAGCATTTCATATTTCAGCAAATATTAGCTGACTAGCTGAAAACAATTTTGTTTTAAAAATTGAATGAGAATGCCATTGGTTCTTTTCCCGTTGAGTCTGGACTGATCATTCAGTGAACTAAACTGACACTCAATAGCTACACAAAATTATGCATCTATAACATGCCGAGGTATAGGGAAAGGTATGTTCTGGGGCAGACTTCAGAAGGAGCTACAGAGCCCGTCCAAAGAGATCTGTCAGCAGAGTTCATGGGAGGTGGCATTTGAGCTGAATTTTAAAGGCTGGAAAGGGTTTTCAAGACGGGCTTACGAAAATCAAGTGACCCTGGAGGGTGGACCTGGAGATGTGTGCCAAGTTTGGACCTAAAAGCATTTTAAAACTACGTAGTCATTTGGTATGAGGTATCTATCTGGTTTAATTTTCCTTAGAAGAAATGGGCACACTTACGTTAGTGTATAGGTAGAATTATGCTTCTGTGTATAAATAAGCCTATGCATAAAGGTGAAAACAAATAGGTGTAAAGTAGAAAATACACTGAGTGTGGCTTACATTGAACAAAAAAGAGTGTTGGTTCATACCAAGGCCAGCACATGCCTATGGTGGCCCAGACAAGGACTTTGTACTAATGATGGAGCTGGGATGCGGGAGGGGAGAGGCAAGCAACAGAGCTCACATGACTGCCTCGGTCCATGAACAAAGTTTTGTAGGTCCAGTGCATATAACTTTGGGATGAGGCCCACAGCCTACCTGGATCATGAGCAATAGAGGATAAGTGCGTGTTTTCTGAAGTGAGACTGAGTTGTGGAAACCCCACGGAAGGCCCAGACATTACACTACACTGTGGGGCTGTAGGGGGAAGTTTCTCCGTCCCGCCTGGGCCCCACAGTCTGGATAAATCTCTCCCATCTGCAGTCCTGCGGCCGCTTATAAAATATTCAGAGGCTTATATTAATTACAAACTGTTTGGCCTATGGCTCAGGCTTCTTACTAGCTACCTCTTACATCTTAAATTAATCCGTTTCTATTAATCTATGTATCGCCACAAGTCTCGTGGCTTTTCCTGTGTTGTATTACATCTTGTTTCCCCAGTGGATCTCAGCCTCCTCCGACCACGCCTTTCTCCTCCCTGTCTCTCTCCTTGGATTTCCCACCTGCCTCTAAGCTGTCTTGTCATAGGTCAAAGCAGCTTATTTATGAACCAATGGTAGCAATACATATTCACAGCATATGGAAAGACCACCCCACAGCATGGGGCTGTTCTAATTGATGGGAAACATGCATGTTGCTGATTCCTCAACTATCCCTTGAAGGCACCCTGGTGGGACTTTCCTTCCCCACAGAGCGCAGGTGAGAAGTCTTCTAGACAGAACCTCTAATTTGGAGCCTTGAGGCTGGGATTCTAGTCTCAGCACAAATATTTAATAACTTAACATTGGAGTTGATTAATTAACCACGATAAGTTTTAGTGAAAGTAGATAATTCCTTTCCTTCTCATGGGTCTTCATGGAGATCAAATGAAATAATTCCGAAAAAGGACTCTGTGAAACAGAAAGCTAAAACCATCCTATTCTTAGGGGCATTTTCATTACAAAACTGGGAAGTTGTGTGTGTGTGTGTGTGTGTGTGTGTGTGTGACAAGTTCTGCTGTGTGTTCCAGATTTTTTAAAAGGGTTGAATCAGCAAGTCTGCAGCAATACTTTTTTTTTTGTTGGCCTTGCATTTTGTCTCACTCCCCACATTAGACAATGATTAACTAGCTGTGGTTTTTAGATGCTGTGGATAGTCAAGTCATCTTCATTAGTGGGGAAGGAGATGTTTGTGGCCCACGATGAGGATGAAGAGCGTTGCAGGAGTGCTATTGGTATTCTAAAGTGGTTAACTTAATGTCTCCTTTGACCCAAATTTTAGAGTCTCGCTCCCAGAGAAGCAGTAAAATGGTGTAATAAAGGGAGGCTGGGCTAAGGGAGATATGAGGGGAATTTGTAAGTCAGTTCATGGGAAAGCTTGCCAAGTCAAATAATAAAGGAAAGCTAGAAGGGCAGAGGCAGGTTTCTCCCAAAGAAACTGCTCTTCCATTGGATGACTCCCTTCCTTCTCCTCATTGGTGAACTTGAAATCTCACATGTCAACGCACTCTCTTGACCCACCTTTCTCCTTGCTCCCCTTCACCATCTCCCTTAAACATCAGCAGAAAAACTTTCTGTAATTAAGAATTTCTAACTCACGAGTCTAGACTTTTCCACGTGTCACAGCTAATCACAAGAAGTGAATCGAGCTGTGAAAGCTATCAACTGTGACCTCTCTGGTCAAATCCTTAAATATAAAACCAACTACTCAAGCCAATTTGTCGTGTCAGGGCAGGGCAGGATTATGCTGGGCCTTGGCGTCGCTAGACAGTTATTTGACTTGTTCTGTCCAGTCACTTCCAATTCCTTTCCACAACTCTCTCGCTTCTTGAGTCCCTACCTGCCTCAACCTCCCTGTCCCTGGTTTCTTCTTCCACAGGGTAAAGCTGCCAGGGCAGGGAAGGTGAGCTTTGTGGACGACCCCAATCTGCTCAGCATTGTGTTGGCTACTTTCTGTGGTCTTTCTGCTCTTTATCTCCAAACACTCTCAGAGGCAGAGATTGTGGTAGCATCTTCAGATGGAAAAACTGAGGTTCAAAGATGACAGTGATCACCATAGGCCACAGCGTTAGTGAGGGCTTGATCCTGGCCTGGAAACCAGACTTATCAGAGTCTAATTGTGAGCTGGAACTGAGGCCTGGGGATGTATTCAGTACACAGATGCCAGAGGAAAGAGTTCTCTCAAGGTCATGGCCCCTGTGCTATTCCTGGTTCATGTCAACTTGACATGAACTGCGAGGAGGGAGCCTCAGTTGAGGACTTGCCTCCATCGGATTGGCCCATGGTCATATCTGTGGGGCATTTTCTTGATTGCTAATTAGCACAGGAAGGCCCAGCCCACTGTGGGTGGTGCCATCATTGAGCAGATAGGCTGAGCTGTAAAAGAAAGGAAACTGAGCAAGCCGGAGGGAACAAGCCAGTAAGCAGTGTTCCGCCCTGTCTCCCCTTCAGTTCCTGCCTCCAGGTTCCTGTCTCCAGTTCCTTGATGAGGGACTGTGGTGATTGGGATATGCAAGCCGAATAAACTCTTTCCTCCTAAGTTGCTTTTGGTCAGTGTTTTAGACAGGTTAATGAGAACAAGCCTCCTCTTGCACTGAGCTGCCCCTGGCCCCAGCCCCCAGCATGGTTCTCTCCTTATGTAGCCACAGGATTCCCTTGAAGAATTCCTGTCACAGGTTACCTTGCTTGACTATAAAGAGATCTGGAACTGTTCCAGAAACAAGGCCGAGAACATTCTCACGAATGCATCCTCAGGATGTGGGGTTTCATTTCGGAATCCAGAGGCGCCTCAAGCTTGGCTGTCCTGATTATTGTTTGTTGATTGTTGTGACAGGCTTCCTGGCCTTCACTTTGTAAAGGGCACTTTTAGGCAGATAAATCTGACCTGCTTTGTTGGGACACAGTTGCCCTGAACCGGCAGATTACATCTGATTTGGATGGTCCCATGTGACAGATCTAGGAATGGTCCTGATGCAGAGTTGAAATTATGGACTGCTGCGAAATAGTGATTTCAGGTGTTTTTTTAATCTGTTGGGACACATCTGAAGCACACACTTATCCTAGAAAATATGTGTGCCATCTTAACAGGAGGTGACTCCTGTTCGCCGGTATAGAGCTGTCTCCACTCACTGGAATCTGCACTCTAAATACAAGGACATTCTGTTTCTATGCATTATTGTTTCTCCCTTTAATCAGTAGCAATGGCTAGTGTGGTTCAAAACCATGTTTCCTGTTTTATGGACTGCTCTACTTCTCTCAAAATACTAAGTAAGGCTAGGGAGACCTTTTTTGTTGTTTTAAAAGAGAAAAATGTCAGAATTTCCTAGTGTTGAGGGAAACAGAGAATTTTGGCATAAAAATGCAGATAACAGAGAAATTAAGCAAAAACTCTGCAGTCCTGAACTGAAACTGAAAGCATCACTTTGAACCGAGAAAGCATCTCATCTTCACCCATGCAGTGCAAGCAAACACACACACACACACACACACACACACACACACACACACACACACACACACAGCACGTTTCCTAGACATGTCCAGGGGAATAGCCTAGAAGCAGGAACAAACCCACAAGCCCCCTTATGGCCAGATTTATGTGAAAATGACATTATTCCCTATTAAAGAAAACCCGGGGCTTCTTGATGAAGTGGCACAGAAATTTATCTCTTGTCACAATGGCAACAAGGACCCTATGGAAGACTGAAGTTTCACATGACCAGTACTCAGGAGTACCAGTATCCTTGAAGACATTGCCATCAAGCAGATGGGACTTAAGCATTAAGAACAATTGCAATGAGCCGGGCGGTGGTGGCGCACGCCTTTAATCCCAGCACTCGGGAGGCAGAGCCAGGCGGATCTCTGTGAGTTCGAGGCCAGCCTGGGCTACCAAGTGAGCTCCAGGAAAGGCGCAAAGCTACGCAGAGAAACCCTGTCTCGGAAAACCAAAAAAAAAAAAAAAAAAAAAAAGAACAATTGCAATGGATGGAGGTATATCAATGCTTACAGTCCTCCCTTCATTGTGATGCTGGAGGAGCCAGAACCTCTAATTGCTCACTCTTGAAGGACACTAATGAGGAAATAATTCTTTTGGAAACTAGGAAGAAGAATGACCAAGCATCTGTTTTGAGACTTTCTTATAAAATCTGTACCACAAAGCAAACAAAACATTGATTGCAGAGAGTTACTTTCTTATAGAAATAGCCCAGCTATACACTGGGGTGTAGTTTGGTAGTAGATGACTTGCCTATCAACAGAAGGCCCCAAGTTTAATCCCTAAACCAAACAAACAACAACAAAACCCATCTCTACTGGATCAATGAATCTACACATTGATCATTAAACACTCCCTATCACAACAATGTTACTCTATATAGAACAAATAACTACCTAAAACATAGTTTTTCTAAAGTCAAATAAACCTCAATTTTGATCAGGTCTTTAACAAACAATGAAGTATAGACTTTAGAAAAATTTATAAAATGAATAACCCACTTAAATTAGTAAATACACTTTAAAAGAAAAAAGGGATGGATAGAGAATCTAGACATTAAAATAAACTTTAGGAAACTTTATTAACCAATTATAATATGCAAATGTTATTTGGATCCTGAGTCAAACAAACCTTAAAATATACTATATAGTGGTTACGATATATATATATATATACACATATACATACATATATATGTATATATATATGTATGTGTGTGTATAATTAATTTAGATATTTGGGCATTAACTGAAAGAGTTATGACTTTATAATTAAATAATTATGGTTTCAGGGTTGGAGATATGGCTCAGTGGTTAAGAGTACTGGACGCTCTTCCAGAGGTCCTGAGTTCAATCCCCAACAACCACATGGTGGCTCACAACTGTCTATAGTGGGATCTGATGCCCTCTTCTGGCATAAAATTGTACATGCAGATAGAGCACCCATATACATAAAAATAAATAAATCTTTAAAGAATTATGGCTTCAAATGTGATCATCATAGTATGTTTTTGACAGAGAAGACCTTATATTTTAGTGGTAACACTGCAATATATGTGGATGAAGCAATTTGATGTCTGAGATCTGTTTTGAGAAAAGACTCAGATGGGCCTGAGCTTAGAGTTGAGACAACACTTACCACGATTCAGTGATTGCTTGGTGCTTCATTATAATGCTAGATGAACATAAGAAAAAGTTGAAGAAAATGGCTGAACCATAATTTCACCATGGGTTGCCCATCTTGTAGGCATACCTTAAGGACAGCCTTGAGCTGAGTTTATAAAAAGCTTTGGGCTTCCTGTTCAGTGGTCAATTTAGATAGTCAGTTTATGCTGGATTAAGAGTCTGACATGGGGTCTGAGCTAATGGATGCTTTGGTGACAGGCAGGAGAGGAGAGGTGATTTACAGTGGTGTTTCTACAAGCTGCAATTTAAAAGGCAGAGAGAAACACAGGGGCTTTTATATTGCTATTTTTTTCCAGAAACGATTTACATTTTCATCTTATTCAGAGACAATTTACTCAATGTCAGTCAGCATGCACAGCCACGCTGAGCATCACGGCATTATTTTTGCTTCAGGGAAAAGAGAGAGAGAGTAATGCCACTCAAATAAATTACCGCAGAAACTTATGAATGACAGGACGCTCCACTTCATTTCCAGATTTCAGACATCTAAATATGCCCTGAGGAAGTTAACATGGAAAACCAAAAATTCTGTCTGCTCAAAATGTATTCATTTATTTTGACAGGTATAGACACTCCTAACCGAATTCCACAGGCTGCAGACACGATCCTGAGTGGTTCCCTCTTAACAGCACAGTGACACAAAGCTGCGCCGTTCTCTGTCATACAGTGGCGTTCAGAGCTCAGAACAAGGAGACTGTCCCGCCACACGCACAGGCCACGGTGCTTCCTGTCTCTGAGCTGTGGAGAGTCAGCAGTCTCCATACAGATGTCTTAAACTGATGCTTATACACACACACACACACACACACACACACGCACGCACGCACGCACGCACGCACGCACACACGCACGCAATGTTAGTTGTAATGTCACTTTACATGCATCTTTAAAAAGCAGAATTTAAAAAATGACTAAACTTTTAGAATAGTAGTTTTTGGTCTGCAGAGAGTTAAATGGGATGGAGAATGTTCTCATACAACCCCTTCCCTGCTACCTGCAAACTCTCCCTCACTATAGAGGGCACATTTGTCACAACTAATGAGCCTATAGTGACACATGGCCATCACCCAGAGTCCCTCCCATCCCCGTTAGGCACTTCATTTATACAGGAGAAAACGCAGGCCTGCATTTCTCCATCATTTTCCTTGCCAGGCAAGGCCAACTGGCAAAATGTCCTTCAATTTTTGTCTTATAAAAATAGTTCTCCTTCAGTTTTAGGGGATAATTTCACAGAGAATAGAACGCTTAGGGGTCTCCCTCCCACCTTCATCACCGATATTTCACAGACTCTCGTTTTGCCTGCATGGTTCCTGAGAAGTCAGAAGTAATTCTTATCTTTGCTCCAGTGCATGGAAGGGGCTTTCACGCTCTGGCTCCTTTGTCTTTTATTTGTCTGAAATTTGAAAATGATATGTGTAAATCCTTAGTCATCTGGGAAATGAAATCAAAACTACTTTGAGATTTCATCTTATACCTGTCAGAATGGCCAAGATCAATGAAACAAATGACAGCTTATGCTGGGGAGGATGTGGAGTAAGGGGAACACTCATCCATTGCTGGTGGGAGTGCAAGCTTGTACAAATGCTATGGAAATCAGTGTAGTGGTTCCTCAGAAAGATGGGAATCCATCTACCTCAAGATCCAGGTATATAACTCAAGGGACTCTTCATTCTATCACAGAAACACTTGCCCAACAATGTTCATTGCTGCTCTATTCATAACACCCACAAAATGGAAACAACCTAGACATCCCTCAACAGAAGAATGGATAAAGAAAATGTGATATATTTACACAATGGAATATTACTCAGCTGTTAAAAATGATATCATGAAATTTGTAGGTAAATGGATGGAACATAAAAAAAAATCATCCTGAGTGAGACCCAGAAAGATAAATACCATATGTATTTGCTTATATGTGGATATTAGCTGTTAAGTCAATTAAATTAATGATAACCAAGCTACAATCCATAGAACTACAGAGGTTAGGAATAGAGTAAGGGGGCAGGGAACAGATAGATTTCCCTAGGAAAGGAAAATAGAACAGATAGCTATGAGTAGAAGTCAGGGACAGGGGAGTGGGGATAGGGCTGGAATAGACTGATCAAGCAGAGAGGGAGAGGGGGGAGGAGGAGGAGGGAGGGGATACAGGGAAAGACAGCTAAAATGAAGGGCCATTTGAAGAGTAGTATGAAAGCCCAATACAGTAGAAGATTTGTATATATATGACAATCTATATGACATCTCCAAATAATGGGGGAGACAGAGCCCCATTTGGACATTCTTGTCATCAAATGAACTTTCCAGTACTGGGAATCTGTTATATCTAATTGAGTTGTTGACCAAAAGGTTCCTATGGTTATTCCCAAACAACTCAGGCTGTTCCCAAGACTATAGGTTGCCCTCCACAAACTGACAGCAAGGCCCCAATGCTGGAGACAATTCTCACACAACTCACTGAACATGGAGAGGTCAAGCTGGTGCCTACAGAGAACTTTCACTGCTGCGAGTTAGTGGTTTTGGTACTGGAAGGTACTCTGCACACTACCAAAAGAGAAGGAGAAATACCAACCCATCTACAAACCCTTAGAAATACAATAGTGTCCTGCCTGCAATATATACTCGTGCAATGGTGGCCCAAAGCTTGTGGGAGTAACCAACCAACATCTGATTTGACTTCAAGCCCACCCATTGAAATAGAAATCATACTCAACACTGTGACCAAGAACATGAGACTAGATAGCTCAGGGACCTAGGGTAAAACCAAATACTACTGTTCAACTAAAGGAAAGTAGCAATAAAATCCTATGCTATACTCATACATCAGCACCTTGTTCAGCCATCATCAGGAGAGGCTTCCTCCTACAGCAGATAGGGACAAATACAGAGACCCACAGCCAGACATTATGCAGAGAGTGAGAGACCTTGGAACACTCAGCCCTACATGGGACACCTTCATCAAATTCCTCCCCTCAGTGTTCAGGGACCCCACAGAAGAGGAGGCAGAAAGAGTGTAAGAGCCAGAGGGGACAGAGGACACAAGGAAACAAGGCCTCATGAACATACATATGAACTCATAGAGCTGACTGAGCATGCACAAGGTGCCTGGGTCTACACCAGAGAGAGTCCTAGAGCTGAAAGGCGAAGTGGACACATGCCCCATCCCTAACCCAGAAGCTATCTCCAACTGATAGCCACTTGCAAATGAAACTTTAGTTTTTTCCAAGAGAGTCTAGCTGGGGGAACAAACTTCTCATAAGGGTGGGCTGCATGTCCAGCAGTAGATGGCCAACAGCAAATGACCTCAATGGCATCTTGGAAGTTCCTTGTCCCATAATGTCATGTTGGGCTTTTTTTTTTTTTTTTTGTCTTCTTTAAAAATTATTTTTGTTTCTCTTTTATTTTCCCCACAGGTCCTTTGTGTACTTATTCTGGTTGCTGGTTTTATGCTTTTATGGGATTCCCGAGTGTGAGAATGACGGGTTTCTGGTTCTATATGTGTTTCTTGCACCTTTGCTGGGCTCTTTTCCTTCTTGTCTTGTCTTGTCCTATTCTGATGTGCTTGCTTTTGTCTTATCTTGTCTTATTTATTTTTATCCTTTAGAGGCCCATGTGTTTTCTAATGAGGGGCAGAAAGGGGGTGCATCTGAATGGAATGGGAGGTGGGGAGGAACCAGGAGAAGTAGAGGGAAGGGAACCATAATCAAGACACAATGTATGAAAAATAGATCTAATTTTTGATAAAAGAAAGAAAGAAACAAAGAAGGAAAATGATATGTGTAGCTGTAGTTTTTCAGCGGGAGGGCATTTATCTTGCTTGGTGTTCTCTGAGCTTCTAGAGTCTCTGGTTTGGAGATGCTCATTGTCGGAGGATCACCCTGCTCCTTTCTCTCTTCCCCATCCTTTTGCTTTTCCCATGAACACATTTAAATATCTTTTAATTATCCCACAGTTCTTGGCTACTTTGCTCTTTTTTCTTTTAGTCTCTTTTTCTTTGTTTCTCAGCTTTTCAAGTTTCTATGTCATAGTCTGGAGTGTAGGGCTCTCTTCCTCAGCAGGTGCAGGGTACTGTAAGCCATGGGCATCCTTCAATTCTGTTAGAATACTTCATGTCTTGCATTTGCTCTCTTGGCTTTTCCCTCAGAATGCCCATCTCTCTTTCCATTAAAACCTTCAGGATATTAATTATAATTTCAAGGTAGCTTCATAATTCCAACCTTTCTGCCACATCACTGGTTCTGATCCTGGTTCGGTTTCTTCAGCCAGCACACTTTGCCTTTAAGCCTGTGACAGAATTTCTGCTGCAGCTGGATGTGATGCACTTGGTAAAAGGAAGTCGGTGAATATTGTAAGGTCAAGTGTCATGGAGGCGTGTGCTCCACGCCCCGTGACCCTGATCTTAATGTTTTTGGTTGGTGGTATCCAACTGTGAGGGCTTTCCCCCCCTCATGGGGACAAAATGGCTGGAGAAGGCTAGCCCTGGACACCAATGTTCCTCCCCAAACAGCCTCTTCTGCTTTGTCAAGGGCAGAATGTTCTCCCTTCTATGTCTGCTGGAACCATAAGGAAATTTCCCCAACACTCGCTGTGAGACTCTAACATTGCTCTTGGAAGCAGACAGAGCTCACAGAAGTGGAGGAGCCCCCTGTGATGAGACCATCCTGGAAGGTAGACTCTCAGGGTACCCTCACCCAGCTTCCAGCAATTTCAAAGGTGTATTTGGAGTTTTCCTGTCTCAGCCCTGGGCCTTGGGGAGGATTCTGCTTGTGAGTTTCTGTCCCAGGAGGTTGAGATTCTGTTGTCTTGTCTGTCTCTTTAGTTTAAGCTTCCTAATGCTGCGACCCTTAATATAGTTCCTCATGTTGTGGTGACCCCCCAACCATAAAATTATTTTCTTTACTACTTCGTAATTATCATTTTGCTACCATTATGAATCATAATGTAAATATCTGTGTTTTCCGATGGTCATAGATGACCCCTGTGAAAGGTTGAGAATTTCTGGTTTAGCGGGTCGGCCTTGGCCCTCTAGTCTGATCTATCTTTTCTGATGGATCTAAAACTCATTAGCAGTTTTCAGATTTTAATCATTATTAGGATGGCATGGCCATTCTGAGCTTCTTACATGCTGGGTTGGGAACTGGAATGCTTCAGAAAGTACAGATACTTAAACCATGGAGCTAACATGGCTCAGGGGTTAAGAGAATAGGCTGCTCTTCCAGAGGTCCTGAGTTCAATTCCCAGCAACCACTTGGTGGCTCACAACCATCTATAGTGAGATCTGGTGCCCTCTTCTGGCCTGCAGGCATACATGCAAGCAAGCAGAACACTGTATACATAATAAATAGATAAATCTTAAAGAAAAAAAAAAGAGTACTTTATTTTGTATTTCATACAATGCTCATCTCGTGTGTTTCTATTGCCGTGGCTTGAATGAGTACATCTTTCAAAAATTGATATGTTGTAAACTAGTATCTATTAAATTGTTAAAAGCATCGACTTATAAATATCAATATAGAAAGTTCTCCAGGAGAGACTGTGAGTTAAAAAATAAAAGACTGGGATTGGAGAGATGACTCTATGTTTAAGAGGATTGATTGCTGTTCCATAGGCCCTGGGTTCAAGTCCCAGCACGCATGTGTTGGCTCACAGCCATCTGTAACTTCAGTAACAGGGGATCTGACACCCTTTTCTGGCTTCTGTGGATACCAGGCATACAAGTGATGCATCAACATGTATAGGAAGCATATAGGTCCTTGTGCTCACAGAACCAGGAATATTAAACACACAGGGTTGTTTCTTCAAAGGGGGAGATATATAACCTATTTCCACCCAGAAGTCTGGAAGTGCATGTGTTTAATATCCTGGTGACCTTGCCTTATCTGCCTGGCCATGCCACACTGGATCCTCCCCAAGACCCTTATCTTGAGTCTGTTTACTCAGTTAATACACAGAACCCATCTTTTTGGAAGATGTCACTTATACTTTACAAAGAGTTTTGATGTCATCATGTCTTAATCTTTGTTGTGGACATGGGATTGAGTTAATTATCACCAGGAAACTTTTTTTTTTCAAAAATTTCTGTGCTTAAATATACCTAAAATAAACTACTCAAGGTTAGACTCTTGAAGTTTGAACCCAACACCGCCTACTGGGTCACAATGAACTGAACTGCCATCTTGCCTCTTGTGGATTGACACTGCCAGCTGTGGTGTTTGCAGAGACCCCCCAAGACACACATGCGGGCGAAACACTCATACTCAAAACATAAAACAAAATAAAAGGCTGTGAACACACACACAAACCAAGAGGAAGACACCAGTTATCAGTGGAAGCGTTGGTGTTGGGAGGTGAGGAAAAGACCTCCTCATTTTCCTTCCTGTACTTCCCTTTTCTTAGAGCACCCATGTAATTCATAGAGATTCATTCCAACAGAAAATGCCAGAGTAAAAACCAGTATGGGTAGTTGCTGCAAGGTAATATACAAAGACTGGAACTTGTCAGGGAAACTCATGGCACAATGTCATGTTATCCATAGTGAGAATTACTGAAAAAACCAGATATAAACCATAGACACTTTGGCTATCATTTCTGGAGTTGAAATTAGGAATTAATTTTGGACTAGACTTTTATAGAAGGAAAAAGAAAAGATGGGCTGGCAGGATGGCTCAGCAGATAATAGCATCTGCTGCCAAGCCTGACAACCTGGGACCTGCATGAGCTTCCAAAAGTTGTCCTTTGACTGCTATACATGCTCTGTGGAACACTTGAGTGTGCATGTGCGCGCGCGCACACACACACACACACACACACACCACTATAAAAACAAAACCAAAGTAAATTTGTGTGGCTTTTTAAGACATGATCTCTATGTAGTTGTCTTACTTAGGGTTTATATTAGTGTGAGGAGACACCATGACCACAGCAACTCTTAAAAAGGAAAATATTTAATTGAGTGGCTTACAGTTTCAGAAGTTTAGTCCATTATCATTATGGTGGGACATGGTGGCATGCAGGCAGACATGGTACTGGAGAAGGAGCTGAGAGTTCTACATCTTGATCCACAGGCAACAGGAAGTGAACTGTTTCACTTGGCATAGCTTGAGCAAAGGAGACCTCAAAGCCCACCTACATAGTGACACACTTCCTCCAAGAAGGCCACACCTACTCCAACAAAGCCACACCTCCTAATAATGCCACTTCCTAGGGGCCCATTTTCTTTCAAACTACCACAGTAGTCCACGCTGACCACCAGCTTCCCGTATAGCCCAGGCTAGACTCCGACTCATGATTTTCCTGTTTCAGCCTTCCTCTGAGTGCTGGGATCACAGGCATGTTGTATAACACCTGCCTTGAGGTGTTTCAGACTTCACTAGTCATTAACACTCTTCAGTTTAGTGAAAACTCTCTTTAGCTTGGTATCCAGATGTATAGACGGATTTCTACAAAGACCCTGGGACCTTCTGAGAGAACAGAGCCTGAGCCTGTCACACATTTCCTTTCCTGCCTCCCTTGTATTGATGGAACAGCACAGACAGAAAGGGACCGAGGCTTCCAAGGGTGTTTATGCTGCAGTAGAGAAGGAATGAGCAGTCTAGGCTGTCAACCTAAGCCCCCTCAGAACCTGGAGCTTATTCTTACTTTACAGATTTGTGCACTGGGCCCCAGAGCTACACTTGTTAGGATGAACTAACAGGGCTGATGGTTTTGATAACAGAACTTCAGGAATCCATGAAGACCCAAAAGAACAGCATTCCAGTAATGGGCCTACATTCCCCAAAGATGCCATGTGGCAACACCTATGAACTGGTTAGACAGCTTATTCCTTGTACCTGGATTATTCTAGGCTGGCTAAGCTCCTTGATTCACTGACCAGGAGGAGGATCTATAGGGAAAGACATAAGGAAGGCAAAACTTTCTGATAACTAAGGCAAGTGTGGTCTCCAGCAATAGCTGCATCCCTAAAAACAACACAGGATAAATATGAACTTTAAAATGGCCACCCTGTGTTACCCCATGTAGACCTGTTGTGATCACTTCAGTTACACGAGGCATTGACGAAACATTAAGGGAGAGCTAAAGGAAGTGACCAAAGCGAAGAGGGAACTTGGGGCCAAGGAAGCAGGTTTGCAGGGGTGGGGTGGGATGAGCTGGTGTTGCAGGGGACTACTCACTGGGTTGATGTGTGTTCCAGTGTGTGTACATCACCGGCTCAGCCCTCTGGCCCACGGTCCTCCAAGTGTATTCTCCTGTATTGTTTTGGTCTTGAAGAGCTATCCAGAAATAACTGTCCTTTGCTCTTGCCACACCGCTGATGAGAGCGGTTATAAAAGCCTGCTCAAACCTTGGAAATAAAAAAAGAAAAGGAAATCAGTATCCTAAGTTTCTGAATGATAAAAACATCACTAAAGTGTAATGAAGTGCACAGAATCGAACCAGAGCAAACACTTCTTGTTAATTCTCTAGAACACAGAACAAGAAAACTCACCAAAACCCTAGTATGGCTGATAGATGCCAAATGTCAGCGCAACTCCAGAAATACATGAGTGGAGAGAACGTGACTCCCAAACACTTAATTCCTGTAATTGTCCCAAGGACCAGAGCCCAGGTCTGGCTCTGCAGTGGAGTGGCAGCCTCCACACACACAGCAAGGCGCCTCTTGGAGAAAGACATTTGTTTTATATTTAGGCTGCACACCACACACACACCATGGTGAGCATGCGTTAGAGGAGACGGAAGGGAGGGAGAACATCATGCTTTTCTGAATGTGCATTTTCTACCGCGGGGTGCACATGTGCCCTCTCCCCACACTTGCTTAGTAAGAAAGGAAGTGGAGGAACAATTCTGTGCCTCTCAAATCAGTCTGTTCACAGGCATATGGAGTCTTTGGCTTATTCAAATGTGTTCAAGTGCGTATTCTCACTGGAAATAAATTTCAACAAATCCAAGGCATTCCACCCACTAGCATTTTCCCCAAGCAGTTGAATGAATTTGCTCCCAATGATTGTTGGCAATGCTCCTTTTCAAATACAAATACATCCAAGGCTGATGTAGACAACTTGTGTACACACACACACACACACACACACACACACACACACACCTCTGTAACAAAGGGTAAGTATCAAACTCAACTAGCATTGAATTCAAAGCTTAGTTTGAAATTACTCTTAAAGCACACAAAGTGAAAAGGACTTTCAAATGGTGGTGACTTCTGGACATATCTGCTGAGTCAAAGGAAAACACAAGGCCTGGTAAAATTACCCAAGAAACCTCAGGAGAAAGCGCATTGGACTTTTAACATCCAATTTTAGACTCGTTTTATTGCATGCATTATTCACTTGCTACAGGGAACAGAAGCGATGAAGGTGTTTATAAAATCGAGGAGCCTCAGATGGAATGGGGTGGGAACAAGAGATGAGACGTTCAGTGCCTAAGGGCCAGTGGACTTCAGTGAAGCACCTGAGGCGCTCACAGTGGTGGAGCATGTGGGTTTCATCAGACTTTAGTAAATATTTTTTGCAAATGCTCTATCAACAGTCTAAATATTATACTTCTAAAATCAGAAAAGTTACTTTTACTTATACCTCAGAGGCAGAACTTTACATATGTGTGTTCCCAAGGAAGCTATGTAAAGATAATATTGTCTAGATGCTGTGGTGATTTTTTTAATTCTTTATTGGCTTGTGCTGCGGCAGTGGAAGATCTGCTTTATTGATCCCCTCTGCTACCTAGAATGGTTGTGCTACAAACCAGAGACTACTATGTTGTTGCTACGTCCAAAGCTACGGCTGGTCTTTCTTTACTTTAACAAATAATAGCAAGAAATGGCTTTGTTTGTAAACTTGGCCTTGGGTATAATTATTCATGACAATAATGCCTTTGTAACCTGTTGTTACACATTTATTTAGTCCACTCTGATTTGCTATTTTTTTTATCTCCATTACTGTTTGAGACAATGGGAACCTACTTTTTGATTTGCCAAGTCTATTTTTATGGAGTGCATATAATATTTAAACATTAAAAATTTCAAATCAAAAACCAACACTCAGGTTTCCTCGGTCTAATTTACAAGATGGTACCATTAGTAAAATAATTCAGCAAGTGTGTCTTTACTTTAAACCAAACATGCCCTTCTAAAACTGTCTGGGAAGTGCTCTGGAGAACAGTTCATTATCTGGGGTAAGCTCTTGAGTATCTATTTCTAGTTGGCAAAGAGACAATTTTATATTCTTTACCATTTTCTGTCTTATGGTGGTATTTTATTTGTACTGAAATGTGATTTTAATTGTATGTTAATAAATAAAGTTGCTCGGGGGTCAGAGCTATTAGAGCCATAGCAAGAGCGTGGTGGTGGTGGTGGCGCATGCCTTTAATCCCAGCATTTGGTAGACAGAGCTAGGTGGATCTCTGTGTGTACAAGGACACAGCCAGCATTGGAGACACATGCCTTTAAGACCTGGAGGGCTGTACTTAACAGGCAGTGACGAGGCAGTCACGTGTTTGGGTTGCAACCAATGAGAAGGCAGAACAGAAAGACTTTATCAAGACAAACACACAGGAAGTAGTGCTGTGGGATGGTCTGTATGTCAAATTGCTCTGATTGGTCAATAAATAAAACACTGATTGGCCAGTGGCCAGGCAGGAAGTAGGTGGGACAAGGAGAGAGGAGAGTTCTGGGAAGCAGAAGGCTGAGGCGGAGACACTGCCAGCTGCCGCCATGACCAGCAGCATGTGAAGAAAGACACCAGTAAGCCACCAGCCACGTGGCAAGGTATAGATTTATGGAAATGGATTAATTAAAGCTATAAGAACAGTTAGTAAGAAGCCTGCCACGACCATACAGTTTGTAAGCAATATAAGTCTCTGTGTTTACTTGGTTGGGTCTGAGTGGCTGTGGGACTGGTGGGTGACAAAGATCTGTCCTGACTGTGGGCAAGGCAAGAAAACTCTAGCTACAAAGTAGCTCTCTTTCGGAGAGGTAGGAGCACCACAGGAGGAAGGGTAAGGTTTTAGCCCTGAGCTCTGACCTCTTGGCTTTCTCTTTTACATTGGTTCTGTGTTTCTTATTTAATAAGATGGTTGGTTACATCTACATTGTCTGGTTTCAAACACTGGATGAAAAACTCTGATTACAATAATACAGATGGTGTTTGTGAAGAGACACCATGATGAAGGCATCTTATAACACAAAGCTTTTTATCTGGGCTCATGGTCCAGAGGGTTAGAGTCCATGACCATCATGGTGGGGAGCATGGCAGCAGGCAGGTACGATGCTAGAGCAGTAGCTGAGAGTTGACATCTGATGAGAGAGAGAGAGAGAGAGAGAGAGAGAGAGAGAGAGAGAGAGAATAACTGGGAACGGAGTGTGCCTTTGAAACCTCAAAGCCCATCTTCAGTGGCACACCTCCTCCAACAAGGCCATACCTCCTAATCGTTCCCAAACAGTTCTACAAACTGCAAACTAAATATTGAAATATATGGGCCTATAGGGACCATTCTCATTCAAACAGCCACAGACAGGAACATTTCAAAGGTTTTCTACTCTTTGTTTTAGAATTATTTATAGAAGAACAGTTCAGAGTTGTATGCCATCTGACCATTTTGTTTGAATTTACTGATGTTAAATCAGATGTTGCCATTTAATAAATTAAGATCATTGTATATACATAGTTTTATGTTGTCCTTTGAACCAAGAGAGCAGGATAGCGTGTTACACAGAGAAAATTAAGTGAAGTAAAGATTCTATGATTTTTAAAAGCATTCAGCAAAGTTGCAGGATACAAATCTAACATTTAAAAAAAGTTGTCTTTCTATCTTTAACAATCCAAAAGGGAAGCTGCTGTGGGATGTTCTGTAGGTCCTGTGGGAGCCCATTCTCAGGTTCTTTGTGGCGTTACCCAGCAGGTCCGTATAGAGGATGATTGGGACCATGGGCCTGAGTGCAGGTGTTTGAGATGGTCTGCACTTGGCTGTGCTGGGGGATGGTCTGTATGTCAAGTTGCTCTGATTGGTTAATAAATAAAACCTGATCGGCCGTGGCTAGGCAGGAGAAAAGGACAGAAAGGCAGAAGGAGATGCTGCAGCCGCCGCAATGACCAGAGAGGCTGCAGCCGCCGCCATGACCAGAGACACTGCAGCCGCTGCCATGACCAGCAGCATGTGAAGACGCCAGTAAGCCACCAGCCACATGGCAAGGTACAGATGTATGGAAATGGATCAATTTAAGATAAAAGCACAGTTAGCAAGATAAGGACAGTTAGCAGGAAGCCTGCCACGGCCATGCGGTTTGAAAGCAATATAAGTGTCTGTGTTTACTTGGTTGGGTCTGAGCGGCTGTGGGACTGGCGGGTGACAGAGGTTTGTCCTGACTGTGGGCGAGGCGGAAAAATCAAGCTACAGGAAGCTAAGGAAAGAATTCCATTTATCATAACACCAAAAAGAATGAGATACAAGTAATCACACTCATAATTAAAAAAAAGAATGAGATACTCAAATTTGTATATTCATTTAAAGTAGAAACAATCCAAATGTCTACTGATGGGTAAGTTGGAAAACACAATGTGTATACAAACAGTGGGTTATTAGTCAGCCTTGTAAAGGAAGGGAATCCTGGTCTAGGAGCAATGTGTATAAACCTTGAAGGCACTGTGCTATGTGAAACTGCACCACAGATAGAAGATGGTCCTGTTTATATCAAATACCTTGAATAGTCCAGCTTCTAGAGAACGAACACAGAGAACTGTTCATCAGGAGCTGGGGGGTGGGTAGAGGATGGGAAGCATTATTGGGTAAGTATGGAGTTTTCAGTATGGGAAGAAGAACCGTGTTCCAGAGAGATGGTGCTGGTGGATGCACAGCCCTGTGAATGCATTTACGACCACTGATGTTCACTTAAAGTGCTGGCAACGGTACATTTTATTTCGTGATGAGTTCACCATGCTAACTCAAATTGTGTTTAGGGGCATATGGTTTCAAAACAGGACACTGAGAGATAGGGCAGTCTATTTTTGTACAAATTTACAAAATCATCACTTGCATTATTTTCTACAAAACTTTGCATGGCTGATTGATTCATTGGTCATTGACTTAGCTATTGAGCATATAGACAATAATCTGTGGTATCATTGTAATTCAGTTTTTGCATCCTGCTGTCTAGAAGCAAAGTGGCCAGACCAGAAAAGGGTCTTTAAAAAAACAAAACAAAACAAGACAAAACCAAAAACAAACAAACAAACAAAACCCAGTAATCCAGTAAATCAAAATCTGTTACTCAGAAAGGAGGACCTGCTTTTCCTCCCCTTTCTATTCTACAATGCATTAAAAAGTCCTAAACCAGAAACAGTTGCACCATAACAAAAGAAACGAGTAATCTGCAGCAGGTGGTTTTAATTGCACCCATCAAACCTGTCACTCCATTGTGCAGAGAGTGGAAAACCAATTAACAACTAACTACAAGCCTAGGTGCCCAGAGTGGGAGGAGGGTCTGTAACTCAAACGGAAGATCAGTAATGGAAGCAGAAGATTCCTCAGCCTGCTAGTGGGTCTCCTGGGTTTGAGAAGACCTCCCTTATAGTACCCAGCTTTCTCAGATAAGTAGTTCTGTAAAACATTCCGGCACTGATAACCACTTTGCTTCTTCCCTGAAGGGGTCTGAATGAAATGGGGGCTCTCTTTCCTCAACCCGAGAGTCCCGTGCTGGGGCCCCTGCTTTGGATGGGTTCTTGTTTGTGGAGGCAAGTCCTTGTGCTAACTGACTGCCCTCATACAGTCCTACAGGCTCCGTTGGTGGCATGCTCACACACGATAACCTGGATGGGCCTGCATGGCTTTGCGCTGGCTGGTTTTGTGTCAACTTGACATGTGTTAGAGTCATTTGAGATGAGAGAACCTCAATTGGGAAAATGCCTCCAGAAGATCAGCCGGAAGCAGGGGAGTCTGCAGGACACTTTCTTAACTAGTGACCAATGCGAGAGGCCCAGCCCTTGTGGGTAGTGCTATCCCTGAGCAGGCGGTCTTGGGTACTATTAGAAAGCAGGTTTGCAGGCTGGGGCAGTGGTGGGTACCTCCACAAAGAACAAATATATCACGGTGTGTACCCTAGGGAGGGAGGTGGAACTAGAGATATGATGGCAGGGACAGGTGAGAGATCAAAGACAGCTCAGATCAACTTGCTGTCTTTGCCCACTAGGATTGGAGGGATGGTGTAGAACAGCCTGGAACTTCGGCAGATGCGGACTCAGTCCCAGAACCTGTTGCCTGACTGCAGGATCCCCCTGGCTCTGGGCAACCATGGAGGCCTGAGATGAGAAAAGTTTCACGTTCTGGATTGAACTCCTCAAAAAAATCACTGTTGCCCATGGTGCCACCGGAGGCCATATTGGTGTCTGTGGCCCATGCTGCTACCTCAGGTGAAGCCTGAGATCCATGTAGACTCCTGGCAAATCGAATCCCAGAATACATCAAAAAGCTCATCCTACCATGATCATCATCCCAGAGATGCAGAGATAGTTCAACACATGAACATCCACTACTACCACTGCCACTGCCACCACCATCACCACCACCACCAGCAGCAAATAACAATCATTGGTCATTTATATTTCTCGATATCAATGGACTCAATTCACCAATAAAAAGACACAGGCTGAAAGAAGGGATGCGAAAACAGGATCCATCCCTCCTGTATGCTGCATACAAGAAACACACCTGCTGCACAGGCCATGAGCCTCGACATGGCCTCAGGTGGTTACACATGTCAGTCACATCAGTGGGGAGCCTTGGGCAGTAAAGCCCGAGGACATCAAGGCCTGAGGCAGCATCACAGACTGTGTGAGTCCCCAAAATTATACAATGGAGAAAAGAAAGCATCTTCAACAAATGGTGCTGGCATAACTGGATGTTGGCATGTAGAAAATAGATCCATACCTATCACCCTGCACAAAACTCAAGCCCAAGCAGATCAAAACCTCAACGTAAATCTAGTTACACTGAACCTGATAGAAGAGAAAATGGGGGAATAGCCTTGAATGCATTGGCACAGGGGACTACTTCCTGAAAAAAAACACCAGTGGTACAGACCTTAAGAATGACAACTAACAAATGGGACCTCATGAAACGAAAAAGCTTTTGTAAGGCAAAGGACACTGTCAACAGGACAAAATGGCAGCCTACAGAATGGGAAAAGATCTTCACCAACCCCACATCTGACAGAGGGCTGATCTCCAAAATATATGAAGATCTCAAGAAACTAGACATAAAAATACCAAACAATCCATTTTAAAATGGGGTACAGACCTAAACAGAGGATTCTCAACAGACAACTCTCAAATGTCAGAGAAACACTTAAAAAAGTGTTCAATATCCTTAGCCATCAGTGAAATGCAAATCAAAAGGACTCTGACATTCTATCTTACACTTGTGAGAATGGCTAAGATCAAAAACATAAATTATAGCTTATGCTGGAGAGGATGTGGAACAAGGGGAACACTCCACTGCTGGTGGGAGTGCAAACTTGTACAGCCACTTTGGAAATCAACATGGTGGTTTCTCAGAAAATTGGGAATCAATCTATCTCAAAATCCAGCTATACCGCCCTTGGGCATATACCCAAAGGATGCTCAATCATATCACAAGGACAATTGCTCAATTATCTTCATAGCAACTTTATTTGTAATAGCCAGAAACTGGAAACAACCTAGATGTTCCTCAACCAAAGAATGGATAGAAAAACGTGGTACATTTACACAATGGAGTATTACTCAGCTGTTAAGAACAATGACATCAGGAAATTTGTAGGCAAATGGATGGAACTAGAAAAAAAAATCATCCTGAGTGAGGTAACCCAGATCCACAAAGACAAACATGGTATATACTCACTCATAATTGGATATTAACTGTAAAGTAAAGGATAACCATGCTACAATCCACAGACCAGAGAGGCTAGGTAACATGAATCTCCCTAGAAGGGGAAATGGAAGAGATCTCATGGGTGGGGATGGGAACTTGAGGGATTGGGTTGGGGCATAGATGGAGGGGGAGAGTGATGAAAGAGATGACTGGAAGGGGGAGGGCTCTTTAGGGACAGGTAGAAACCCGATGTAAGGGAAACTCCCACAAATCTACAAGAACGAGCTCAGCTAAGACTCCTAGCAATAGTGGATCCGTAGCCTGAACTGGTATCTCCTGTGATCAGATTGGTGATTACCCCAACTGTCACCAAAGAGCCTTCCTCCACTAACTGATGGAAACAGATACAGAGACCCACAGCCAAACATTAGGCCAAGCTTGAGGAATCCTGCTGAAGAGAGGGCAGAAGGATTGTAAGCGCCAGAAGGATCAAGGACACCACAAGAAAACCCACAGAAACGACTAACCTGGCTCGTAGCAACTCACAGAGTCTGAACCAAAAACCTGAGAGCCTGCATGCGGCTGACTTAGGCCCTCTACGTACATGTGAGTTGTTGTGTAGCTTGGTCTATTTGTGAGACTCCTAAAAATGGGAGCAGGGCTGTCCCTAATGATTTACCCTGCTCTTGGAAACCTATTCCTCATATTGGATTGCCTTGTCCAGCCTAAATACAAGGAGAAGTATTTAGTCTTACCGCAACTTGATATGCCCTGCTTTGTTGATACCCATGGGAAGCCTGCCCCTTTCTGAGCAGAAACAGAGGAGGAGTGGATTGGTGGTGGTGGTGGTGGGGAACACAGAGAGAGGTGAGGGGAGGGAGTGGGAGAAGAGGAGGGGAAACTGTGGTCAGGATGTAAAGTAAATAAATTAAAAAAAAAAACAAAACAGGTTGAATAAGCCATGGGGAGCAAGTCAGTAAACAGTTCCCCTCCATGGCCTCTGCATCAGCTCTAGCCTCCAGGTTCCCACTCGGTCTGAGTTCCTCCTGTCCTGACTTCCTTCAATGATGAAAAGTGATGTGGAAGTGTAAGCCAAATCAACCTTTTCCTCCCCAAGTTGCTTTTGGTCCCAGGGTTTCATTACAGCAATAGAAAACCCCAACTAAGATATGGCTGAAATTAAAATAAAAAAAAAAAAAGAGAGAACAAATGTGATGCTTCTGCTTTAGAGTCCGACTATTCCTAAGTGCTGGCTGCTAAAGATAGTTTGTCAAAGCAACAAACAAACAAACAAACACCCCACAAACGTGTAGCGTATCCTCTTGTATCCAGTTTGGAGGAAAGGGAAGATTTTGGTCCTCAGAAAGTGTCCAAAGGCCGATTTCTGCACTGGCTCGGGTCCAGCGGTACTCTGAACAACCTGTAAGGCCACCTTGCCCAGTTGTTCTGTTCCTCCTCCTCCTTCTCGTGTTTCATTTATGTAATGCTCTACCTCTTCAGCTCTGTGCTGCTAAAGGTACAGCCACACCCACCTTTCTTTCTTTCATGAGGGCTGAGCACTGTGTGAAGGAAGAGTGTGAGGGGGAAAGACCATGAGAATGGAAAGGCTTCCAAAGTAGGGAGAGCAGCGTGTGTGTGTGTGTGTGTGTGTGTGTGTGTGTGTGTGTGTGTGTCTGTCTGTCTGTCTGTCTGTCTGTCTGTCTGTGTCTGTATCTGTTCATTTTGAGACACAGTATCAAATGTAGCCCTGGCTAGCCTGGGATTCACTCTGTAGACCAGGCTGGCTTTGAACTCACAGAAGTGACCCACTTTGCTGGTATCGTTTCCCATGGAACCACTGGAGAATTCTACCCTACTGCTGTGTTAGGCATGGAACAACTGGTCTCCCAGACCTCACTCTACTGGGCATTGATATGGACACACCTTTGCTATGAGACTCTTATTCTCTTTACACATCTGTTGTGTGATTCAATTTTTAAATAGCATAAACAAGTATAGTCTCTCTGTTACTGTCAGGAAGACACCTGTGTACAGAGCAATCTAAGTCTAAACAAAATACTCCTAAGAAGCATTTTCCTGCCCTTCCATCTCTCTTTATAGTTCTTTTTCTGCTAACCAAACAAACAAACCGCAATTTTTAGCCATCACTTTTCAAGTACTGTTCAGTGACATTGTCTTCTCATTACAAACAGAAGACAAAACCCAGATATAGCTGCCTATAATAACAAAGCTGGATAATCAATGAATGTTCTTGGAATGTAAAAGCCACCTTAAGTTTTACTATTTGTCATTTAAAAAACAAGCTAGAAATAACACCAGACTTCAATTCATCTCAATACATACTCAGAATCACTTAATCATCTACTGCACGCCGACTTTAGATGTGGACGAGCTCCGCTGACAGACTTTGTCATCACAAAGCCCCTGGTAAAGCAGTCAGCTTAGAAAGTTCCCTCTCACCTGCTGGCAATGGTCAGGAGGCTGGGAGGACAATAATAGCCACTGGAAGCCTGCTCGAAGTTTCTCAGGACTGTGTCAATTTTGTAACAAAATTGGCCATGTCTCTCCCATCCCTTCAAAGAAGAAAGAGACACAATCTGATTTAGTTAAATGCCAAGAGACCTCTTCCCGGCTTGCATTGCTCTCTCCTCTGACTTGATAGAATTTTTGTTTTCACATCACTTTTGTATTTATTCTGTCTGGAATCACCAGCAGCTACAGCCACTTACACATTTAGTCTTGATTTCTTATTTTACAGTTCAAAAAAAATGTAACCAACTTAAAGACTTAAACACAACTGAAAATAAAGTGGGGGGACACTGTAAAAACAAACAAACAAACAAATAAACAAACACACAAAGGACAGTCACTCAAGAGTTACCGTTCTTTCCTTTCTTCAGGCTCACAGAATTTCTTTCAAATGGCTGTGACGTTTGGGTAAAGACAGAGAATTGGCCATGGAGGGAGGACGCTTGTGTGTTTGAATTCTGGCTTCCCCCTAAGCCACTTCATTTGTAGATAATGAATGCATCTTAAGAAACACGCTTAATCTCTCCACATCTAGTTTTCTCATCTATGAGGTGGGGGTAAGAGCAGTATTCGTGCTTGTCCCAAGGATCAAAGGAGAAAACACAGGAGAGGCCTTGAGCAGAGCCAGCGAACTTGGAGGGGCAGTGAAGCCAGGCCTCCAGGTAGTGGGGAGCGTTACGGAATTGTCAGTTCAGTTTCACATCAGCTGTTTGGGGTTCTTAGGGACTTAAGTAGAGTTACTGCCCAGTGGATCAGCTGGGCCCGGACTGAAGGTATCCAGGGTGTTTTTTCATGGTTGCTGCTGTTGTTTTGAGTCATGGTAGCCCACACTTGCCTAGCCTGGAACCCCCTAAGTTGCTTGGGTTAGCCTCAAACTTGTGATCCTTTTGCCTTAACTTCTTGGGTGTTAGGACTTAGAGAGCCATTGAGTTCAGCTAAAGCAACTGTGTTTTGCTCCCCCATCCCACCTCCGGCCCTGTGCCGAGGATGGAAGCCAGACTCTTCAAATGCTTGCAACTGAGCTCCATCGGAAGGCCCTAGGATGGTCTTGTTTGGATCATGTTTCTAAGTAGAAAATGGCTCCCTTATACGGAGACTCATATATGGTTAAGATTTTTCCCCGAATTAGGTGGTTGGCCTTTGGGGGATATAAGAATGTAAGTTTGGCCACTCAGATAAAGATGATAATTTGTAGGTCTGTGGCTTAGCCATGGGAGCAAGGTCGGGTGGGTCTGTCCCTTAAAGTCGTACGGTACAGTGGCTGCCCGCTTATTCTAGTTCACCTGACTTCATTTCTGCTCCTGATATCACTGAGTCACACGCCTCCATGTGTCCATTTTTACTTATTCACCAGTTTAAAGTGCTCATCATTTCCTGTCATTCCAGGGATAACCAGCTTTTGATCAGACACAAGATGATTTCTAGGGTATTTCTTGGAAAAGGTTTTAGTTCTGTAGTTAATTTCAGAACACTGTAGAAATTGGCTAATTCAGTTAAAAAAACACCCCAGGGAATGAGCCAATCACAGAGCTCCTGCATCCACCTCCGGTCTGGTCTGCTCTCCCCCTTCACTCTGTCCTGGGGCCTCAGTGTACAAGCTCTGGACTGAGGCCCCTCAAGTATCACTGCTCTTGGAAGGATGGGGAAGAGCGGCTGACGTTTGACCTTTCTGACAAAGCATTTCTTATTTCTTAGTAGCTTTTGCGTAGTGTGGGGCCCAGGGCTGCTTGGCTACACTGCTGCCATGACAGGCTGGATAGAAACCAGCTAGAGAGTAGGCCCGAGTTTCGGTTTACTCTAAGGTAACACCCAGTTCTAGAAAAAGCCATAAACTAGTACCACCCCGGAACAGGCCAATCAGCATCCAAGGCAAAAATACCTAACATTCCAACCATTATAGATAAGATCACCAGATGTCCCTTAGCCCAGCACACACCTATTCTCTTTGGCCAAGACACCCCTAGACAAATGTCAGCCAGTTAGGGTCCTGAACCCTGGAAATCCCCTCACCCCAACCTCTGCTATGATAAAAACCCCACCCTGACTGGGCTCAGGGCTCTGCTCTCACTGCTGTGCTACACAGATGCAGAATCCAAGCTTGAACTTGAATAAAGGCTCTTTCTTTACTTTTGCGTATGGATTCAGTCTCTAGGGTGGCCTTTGAGGGGTCCCCTCAATCTGGGCATAACAGATGGAAGGATTGCTCACACTGTCCAACACCCCAAAATGACTCAGTGGGAAATAAAAATCACTCTTTTCTCTTTGAGGTTATCAAGGTTATTTATTTATTTTTAGACAAGGGCTCACTATATAGCACAGGCTAGCCCGAAGCTTGCTGTGGAGTGCAGGCTGGTCTCAAGTTCATGATCTTCCCCAGTCTCTTGAGTATTGGCATTATAGTACATGCCTGGCTTCAGCACTCATGCTATGAATTAACTACACATGTATGGTTATCTAGAGAGTTTTACTGAAGCAACTGCTGTGGAATACTTGTTTAACTAGGCAAAGATGTGTTACATTTGCTCATGCGGCATTTGTTTAACTGCGTAAAGATGTAGTGCATGTGCATTAATTAAATAAAATTAACCTGGGCTCAGAGAGGCTGGGTTAGGAAGTAGTTGACAGGAAGTAGCAGGGAGGAGCATAGAGTGGGGTTTTTAGTTGGGGTAGCGTGGAAGCAGAGAGGCTTCTTGGACACCAGTGAAGAGGGGAAGTTCCGTTTGCTGCTCTAACTCTCTGAGCTGGTAGGTTTTCACCCTAGCCTTTGAATCTCAAGTTTTATTGGGATGATAGAGATTTAGTTACAGCTGTGTTAGCAGCAGCAACAGAGCCATTGTCTCGGGGAACAGAATTCCCCCAGGCTACGGCCTTTGAAGCCCTGCGCTAGAGCTTTCAAGTGTAGCCATTGTGATGAAGGTAAGGTAGCAGCGATGAGCTAAAAGAAAAGAGCATCGGGGAACCATTTTTATAGACTGATACAAAATAAAATGAATGGGAAGTTTGCTGTAAACCTCAAGAATCATCTCTGGACATGAAACCTTTAAATCCTGGTGATCCCGGCTGGAAGAGGAAGCTGAAAAGAGGCGTGCAAAGGGCACCTTGGGTACTTGTGCTATGCTCTCACAGCCCCGCTGGCTTGTCTTGAAAGCCACAGAAAGGTAGATTTTAGGTCGGTGGGCAGCTAGGACTGACTCAGGAATTGCAATCCTTGGATGGAATATCTAGTGGTGTGTCAGCCGTGGCTGGAGGGGGCAGGGTCGCTCATGTGTATACACATTGATTAACAAGGAAAGCAGAGCTTCTGCAGAAATGGATCACTCCTCAGTTGGACTGTCAATGGGTGGCTTAGGGGAGAAAATTAGTAGAATTTCATAAAACAATGCCTGTATCATTCTAGAATACAGCCAGCCAGAGAGAGAGAGAGAGAGAGAGAGAGAGAGAGAGAGAGAGAGAGAGAGAGAGAGAGAGAGAGAGAGAGAGAGAACAAGAAGCGGCTGGGCAAAGAGAGACAGAGGAACAGATGCTAACACTGACGGATTTCACAAAACTTTACTGCAAAATACTAAATGCGTTAAAGAAACTTGAAGCACGATATTCTGCCTTTTAGATTTAAAGCTAAAGTAATAGCGCTTATTTAAAGCATGTAAAAACACCTTGTCGCTTACACTAAACACAGCTTTACCGTCTTTTCCCCAAGTAACAAATATGCCATGCGCACACTTCCCTCCTCGATGTATTCATGACGATATTTAAGGCTGAGAAGGGCGAAAGGAAGGCAGGGTCCTGGCAGCAGATGCTTGGACCCTGTCTCCAAAGAAGGAAAAATGCGCCCACACTCCCTGGCATCCCACTCGAGAACTGACTGTGAGGACCACATGTGAGATGGGGTCAAGCGTTCACCATGCTTTTTATAGAAGGAATAATGGGACTGTTTATACTTTTTTTTGGTGTTTTTTTTTTTTTTTTTTTTTTTTTTTTTGAGACAGCATTTCTCTGTGTAACAGTCCTAGATGTCCTGGAACTCGCTTTGTAGAACAGATTGGTCTTGAACTTACAGATACCTGCCTGCCTCTGTCTCTGGAGTGCTGGGATTAAGGCGTGTGCCACCATGTCCGACTGATCACTTACATTTGTATCTTTTTTTTTTTTTTTTTAAGTTGTTTTGGGTCAAATTACACAGTAAGACATCCTTCTGAGGGCTAGAAGGCTTTCTGTGCCCCCGCTGACATCTGACTAGTCAGGGGGAGATTCCCACTCAGAGGGATCCCCTTTGATCCACGGTGGGCACATCCTTCTAGTTCTGAAGTCCTGGGACCCTGTTGCAGCGTTGGCCATACTTACTTCGTGACACTCTGATTCCTCATCAGCAAGGACCTGCCCTGCTCTTTGGCAAATGTAGAAGAGTGTTTCTTCGCAGGCTTTCACTTTCCAGCGTCCTTCCTAACGGGAAAAGTGACACAGGATGAGCGAGTGGACTCTGGGGATGTTGATGGGCAGCACGTTAGTCATGAGCCGAGCTGTGGACAGCAAGTGTTCCCAGTGGGGTGGCGGTCCAGAACCCTGCCTGGTCACACAAAAGCCTGGTGACGACTGCTCTCTGCCTGTGACTGCGGGAATGCAGTCCAGAGCCGGGTGGACCTGAGTGAGGAGGAATTTGGTTGCTTCTGGAAATATCCGGAAGCTACCACCAGTCACCCTCAGGATCAAAATTCATGTTCCACTCCAATGTCCTTCCTCACTCTGCTTTCTCTTTAATTAATCAAATATTTTTATGTTTTTGAGAGTGGGTCTCACTGTGCAGTTCCAGGCTGGCCTAGAACTCACTGTACAGCTTCCATTTGCTTCAGTCCAGCAATCTTTCTGCTACAGCTTCCCAAGCACTAGGGCTAGAAGTATAGACAGGCTCAGACCCAGCTTTCTTTCCTTCCTTCCTGCCCCCCCTCCTTCTCCCCTTCCCTTTCTTCCTTTTTTGATGTGTGTGCGCTCATGTCTATGCAGATATGTGTGTGTGTGTGTGGGGGGGGTGAGCGTGTGTGTGTGTGTGTGTGTGTGTGTGTGTGTGTGTGTGTGTGTGTGTGTGTAAACCAGAAGTTGACATCGAACGCCATTCTCACTTGATCTTAGCCAAAAGGCCAAGAAGCGATCCAACGCCATTTTCAACTGCTCTCCACTTTATTTTTTGAGACAAGGTCTCTCCTTGAGCCTGGAGCTAACCCACTTGCCAGCTTGCTCTAGGAATCTGCCTGTGTCCTCCCTCCTCCCCAGGTTTCACATGTGCCTTAGAGATCCAAACTCAGGTCCTCACGCTTGTTGAGGGTACTTTCTATCCACCGAAGCATCTCCCCAGCCCAGCTTCCTGCTCATATACAGACACCTTTAGGTTTTCTCTTACTTTTGCCTAAACGGTGGTTCTCAACCTCTGGTGGTTGAATGACCCTCCTACCCATATCAGATTTCCCGTATTTCAGATATTTACATTATGATTCATAACAGTAGCAAAATTACAGTTTTGAAGTAGCAATGAAAATAAATTTTATGGTTAGGGGTTACCACAGCATGAGGAACTGTATTACAAAGGGTTGCAGCCTTAAGAAGGATGAGAACCACTGGCCTAAGGCAACTCTCAGATCTTTTACTGCTATTGATAAAATAGCTAACAGACAGCCAGGCAGTGGTGGCACATGCCTTTAATCCCAGCACTCGGGAGGCAAAGGCAGGCGGATCTCTGTGAGTTCGAGGCCAGCCTGGTCTCCAAAGTGAGTTCCAAGAAAGGCGCAAAGCTACACAGAGAAACCCTGTCTCAAAAAACAAAAACAAACAAACAAACAAAAAAAATAGCTAACAGGCTAAATATTATTTTCCCACATTACTTTTAAATCTTAACACAAAACAGATCCTTAGATGAAAAATACTCAGTTCAAACTTCAGGTGGTATTTTGATATTTGGGATTTTAGGGGAATATGGAATCCTTCAATGGCCTTCAGGGAAATACCACACTGACATTTTCACTAGTAAGAGCAGCACTGTGTGTCTCCCCCATGGAATGTTCCAGAACATTATCATGCTATAGGACAGTGTTAGGCATATTGCAGGTGCTTTGTAGCTGTTGGGAGGATGAGTGAATGAATAGTTCTCACCTTCAAATTTTGGTGATAGCACTATTTAAGTAAAATTAATGATAACAATTATTTATTAATATAATAATTATTATATTCATACTGAGATCTGCTTGATGGAAGTAAATGTTAATTTCAATGTTCCATATACTTGTTGTCTAAGGAGTTAATAAGCTACAAAAAAGGGGTCCTACAAAATCTCTCAGAACAGCACTGTTCTGATCCATGCAACAATATTGTCTTAATTACGGCTACTACAACTATGATGAAATACCATGACCAGGAGCAACTTGAGGAGGAAAGGGTTTATTTGGCTCACACTTCCACATCACTGTTCATCATCAAGGAAGTCAGGACAGGAACTAAACAGGGCAGGAACCTGGAGGCGGGAGATGATGCAGAGGCCATGGAGGTGTTTACTGGCTTGCTCATGGTGGCTTGCTCAGCCTGCTTTCTTATAGAACCCAGGACCACAGCCCAGGGGTGGCCCCACCCACAATGGGCTTGGCCCTCTTCTATCAATCATTATTTAAGGAAATGCCCTACAGACTTGCTCACAACCTGATCTTTTGGAGGCATCTTCTCAGTTGAGGTTCCTTCCTCTCAGATGACTCTAGTTTGTGTCAAGTTGACATAAAAGACTAGCCAGCACTAATATCAGTATCTGTCTTTGTTTTCTTAAACACCTATTCAGAAATTAGAGAACATAATTAAAATAAGCCAGACACAATGACAACTATGCCATGTTTCTCTCATATGTGGGACCTAGGCTTTATACACACACACACACACACACACACTCAGGCATGTGCTCATTCATGAGATGGGGGCTGTTGGGGAAGAGGGAGAGAACCAATGACAGGAGGAGGGAGATTGAAGGGTAAAGAGGGCTGAATATGGCCAAAATTTATGATATGCTTGAACAAAAATGTCATTATAACCCCATTACCGTGTACAATGAAGATACACTAATTAAAACAATCCCTATCCAAATGTTAGCTTTCGTTCTATAAATATGATAAGTGAAATGGTCACACCAGGCAATAGGAAATGGAGGTCATCTTAATTATATACAAAAACCAGTGACTCAAGAAACCATCAGCTCCTGTAACTGTGCTGGGTTTCTGCAGAGCTGGATCCACGACAGACATCTAAAGAGCCCACCGCTGCTTCCTCCTCGAATGCCACTCAGACACACATTGGTAGCGTGTGTAATTATGAATGCACATGTTTCTGCAAGCCTCAAAAGATACAAAAGTGAAACATGTCACAAAAGTAAGTGCTTTGAAATTTTTTCATGTTTGGTTGGCACAATTACTTTGTCAAGCTACTTAAGTAGCATTTAATGAGCTGTTTCTTGCGGGATCCTGACACAGCATCATGTGGCTGGAAAGAATGGGGACACCTATCAAGTCCTCCAGCCTCCTTAAACCCAGCCAGTGCTTCCAACAGCTATGTGAGCAGAGAGAGGATGTTTGTGTAACGTGTTTAATCAACTATTCAGATGGTTTGGACTTCAACTAATTCTGCATAATCTGGTGTCTCAGAGAAGTGGGGGATGGGCACACAGGAATATGCAGCGTGCTAAAGTCACTGGCTCCATTCCATCCCTGTGAGGCTGAGATTTGCCATTGATCCTTAGTCTTCAAAGAGGTTTGCACAACCGTTTTCGTCTTAATCAGCTAATGGAGCTTTGAAACTATGGCTCTCCAGTGCCCTCCAGCCTTTATCTTCTTCATCTCTGCACCAGTATGGTTGGCCCCACCGTCTGCCAAATGGTATTTGTTCAAGTAAAAAAACTTGCTTCTGACCCTCCATATTTAATTTAGTTAACCATGAATCTTGTTATTTGAAACACCATGACCTCTTCTCTTCTCTTCCCTTCTCTTCCCTTCTCCCGTCCCCTCCCCTCTCCCCTCCCCTCTCCTCTCCTCCCCTCTCCTCTCCCCTGTCCTCTCCTCCCCTCCCCCTCCCCTCTCCTCTCCTCTCCTCCCCTCCCCTCCCCCTCCCCTCTCCTCTCCTCCCCTCCCCTCCCCCTCCCCTCCCCTCCCCTCCCCTCTCCTCCCCTCCCCTCTCCTCCCCTCCCCTCCCCCTCCCCTCTCCTCTTTTCTCCTCTCCTCTGCATAGCCTCCACCCTAGGCCCCCCACAGAACAGACACTAATTTCTCTCTCTCTCTATTTTGTCCTCTCCGATCCATTCTGTATGTTCTGACCACGGTTATTTTTCAGGACAGATTTTCCCACTGTGTCCCGCTCCAATGGCTCCTCCACCTTGGTTTGTAACCAGTGTTTTCGTACTCCCTTTGTCCCATTCATCACCTCCTTACTACTGGTCATGTGTTTGGCTACTGAAGAAGGCAAGCATTTGTCTGCCTTTGCATTTTTCTTGGAATGGGTTTCCTCGGTTGTGTAAGGGTTTCTGTTTTTGAAGGTCTAGCTTAAAGATCATCTGTTGAAAGAGGCTTCCCACCCCTGTCCTGTCTGAACCCCTGCTCTAACCCCAGTTCTGCCCCTCTTTCCTCAGAGTAAGGACCGTCGTCCTTCCCATGTGAAAGGAAGCCCCACGAGGAACAGGGACCACCTCTCTTGGTCTCTCCCATGACATGAGACTCTGGCTTATGTGGTTCTCACTATCAGTGCCACAAAACTAATCAAATGAATCAACTTACAGATTGCTCTGCTGCGACACACAGCTGGCTTCTCTTTGGGAAAATCCGAGGCTCAAGAGGGTGCCAGTTAGTGAGGATGACAGAGGAACCACTGGACCAGCCAAAGGAAACTGGAACTTTATTGCTACTCAAACCAATCCATGTTTCTGATGCATTTTCTGTAAGAAATAGATGAAAATTATTTATAAGATACTATTTGCATATTTTGATGGCACACGCTATCAGTAAGCTATACCTTCTCATGTGTGATTCATTTCTTTATGTGATAAATCTTGTTTGAATCTATGAAATACCTGTCTAGACCTCTTTCCCCCCAATATCCAGGTTTACTCAGTATAGGCCTTCCAAGTAAGGCAGAGTGTGAGCGAAACCCATGACAAGCGCTGGCCAGGGCAAGTCTCCACTCTGTTCAAAGCGACCTGAAATGTCTAGTTTTGCTTTTGCCTAAGGAAAAGAAAAACTAAGAGGTTAATTGGATTTTGAAAGGAAATCATTAAAGCATCACCAACAATAGAACTCTTTTAACGGTAGTTTAAGTTGAATGTTTTTCTGCTCTCGCTCCCCCTCAGCCCCTCACAATAAAACAAGCAGAAGCTCTCCCAGGCGCTAACACAGAACAGTGGGGTTGCTGGAAAAACAAACGAAGCCTCACAGCCGGGATGCAGTGAGAAACGCTAGGTAGCAGAGAGACTTTCAAGTGTCCTTGTTGATACAGGGGACGCTGCAGGATTCTTTTAATCCCAAATGCAAAGGATTAGGGAAAAGGACATAGAAGTATTTGTGTTTGCAGACTAAAACCTAACATTGCAAAGGTCACTGCCTAGAGCCCAGGGATGTTTTTGGTTTCGTTTTTTATTTTTAAACACCGGAAACTGAACTCAATCATTTCCAGGATTTTCAGGAAGACTTCATGGCTGATGTATGTCAAGGGCCAGGCTTGCTCTGAAGAACTGAAGATGGGAGGCCCAGGAACCGGAACCTCTGAGCATGACACACAGCCTGAAAGCCACCAAGCCTAATGAAGTTATTTAAATCATTTACTGAAGAAATTCCCTTTATGAGAGAATAGCATACTGTGGCTATCCAGTGGCCATGAAGCTGATTTACAGGTTTAGGGTTTGATGGAAATTCTAAGGAATGAGTTTTCCTCCCTCCCTCCCTCCCTCCCTCCCTCCCTCCCTCCCTTCCTTCGTTCCTTTTTGTTGTTGTTGGTTGCTTTTTCTCTTTTAGGGGCCCCCTGCCACACAGCTCCCAAATAAGTTACACATGGAGGCTTATTCTTAATTATAAATATCCAGCCTTAGCTTGGCTTGTTTCTTGCCAGCATTTCTTAAATTATCCTGTCTACCTTTTGCCTCTGGGCTATTACCTTTCTCTTACTTCTGTATATCTTATTTTCACTCTTACTCCGTGGCTGGCCCCCTTGTGTCCACTTCTCCTTCTCTCTCTTGCTCTTTCTTCCTCTTCTCAGATTTCTCCTTCTATATACTCTCTCTGCCTGCCAGCCCCGCCAATCCTTTCTCCTGCCTTGATATTGGCTGTTCAGCTCTTTATTAGGCCAATTAGATGTTTTAGACAGGCAAAGTAACACAGCCTCACAGACTTAAACAAATACAACATACAAGAACACAACACATCTTTGCATCATTAAACAAATGTTCCACAGCATAAACAAATGTAATGCATCTTAAAATAATATTCTACAACTTAATTTTTTAAGACAGGGTGTCTCTCTCTGTGTACCCCTGGCTGTCCTGAAACTCACTCTGTAGACCAGGATGGCCTCGAACTCACAGAGATCCACCTGCCTCTACCTGTGCTGGGATTAGAGGTGTGAGCCACCACCATCTGCCAAGGAATGACTTTTATGACTTCTACTCCTTAAGATTTTTTTAATTTAAAGTTTTATTTTTTTGAGAATGTAGTGTGTTTACATCATTTCTATCCCTTCTTCTCCTTCTCCATTCTGTGACCCATTGTACTCCCTCCCAAACTCATGATCCCTTCTTTAATTATGTTGTTACATATATGTGTGCATAATCTATTGAGTCCAGTTAGTGTTGCTCGTGTGTATGTGTGTTTAGGGATGACCACTTGGGATTGAAATAACCTATCAGGTGGCTCGTCCCTGGAGAAAACTGACTCTTCTCTCTTTGTAGCCATGAACTGGCTGTAGCTCTAGGGGCAGGGCCCTGTGAGATGTCCCCTATCTGTGTCTGCATGTCAATGGTGCTGTCATTATGCAGGTCTTGTTTCGTAAACTGCATGGTTAAGATTTCATGGGTGCCACTTCTCTAGTATGTCTAGAAGATTCTATCTCACAGCAGGCATCCTGGTCCTCTGGCTCTCACAGTCTTTCTGTTCTGTCTTCCATAAAATTTCCAGAGCCTTAGGTGTATGGGTTGAATATGCACCAATTGGGATTGGCCCCCCCCCACCCCGCAACCCCTGGTCAGTTATTACCACTTAAGATTTAAAAATATATATATTTAATCTACTGGGCAAAATGTGAATATGTTGCATAGCTTCTGAATATATGACATAAAAATCCAGTGCGTTGTGTTTCTGGACTTTTTTTTTAGAAATTCTGAATATATATATTTCATATCTACTCACATATATTATATATACACCATACATATATATTACAAACAATCACTTTTAAATAGTTTTGAACTCTAATTAAAAAGTAGTAACATGCTATTTCATAGGTCTTAAATCAAAGGTCTTGGGTGCTCACCATCCCCAAGGAGGTTTATAAGAAACTCCACCTCTGCTAATGAAGTCACATCCATCAACATGCTGTCATTAGACTGGCAAGAATACAGAGCCTCACGCCAGGTCTTTTCTTCTTTCTGAAGTTTGTAGCATTTACGATTGAAGGGACTCCAGCCAGGATCACAGTGAGTGGCATGGTATTTCCAAGAATCTTTTTCTTTATAAATCAACACAAAGAACATCATTGGCACAATTACTTCCAAAATTATTTGACATCCTTTATACAAATTGCCACCAGTTTGATTACTTTTAGTATAAGTAAAACACAAAATTAATTCCTAGCATCCACGTGGTGACTTATAGTCATCTGTAATTCCAGTTCTAGAGGATCTGGAGCCCTTTTCTGGGTTATACAAGCATTGGTCACACACACACACACACACACACACACACACACACACACACACACACACGAGAGAGAGAGAGAGAGAGAGAGAGAGAGAGAGAGAGAGAGAGAATGTAATGTAACTAGTCAGCTGACTTAAAAATGTTTTGATATTGTGAAAGTACTGTTATGGACCATAATTTAAAAGGTATTCTAAGGACTTTATATTGGAAAGGTAGGTAGATAGTAGGTAGGTAGAGCAGACACTTATCCTCGAGTTAAAAGAGCCTCAACTTCTGTTTACTTCCTTTAGAACAAGGATGACGAAGCTCCACTACTGTCCCCCGAGGTCACTGAATTGTCTGTGGTGTCACACTGGGTGGACGTGAACCCTGGATTAGGTTTCCCAGGGTCAACTGCCATGAAGCTTTAGACATTTGAGAAGGTGGTGGTGTGCAGGTCAGGTTTCAGCTCTCATTTTTTGGGCGACCTTTGTCCCTGGTTGGTGATTGCATTTTGGGTGTATTTTATTAATTGGTAGCAAGTGTTTCCCTTAGGCCCTAGTTTAGTTAGATATGATTTCATTACCTCTTTGAGAAACAATTCATTCTTTCAAAATTACTTTTAGGCCTCTGACAGCAATTAGAATCATAGAGAATGCTAGAACATTTAGATATTTAATGGTTATTAACCTAAACAAAACAAAACAAACAAACAAATTATTCTAAACTTCACTCCCAGTGTAAGAAAAAGGCTAAAAGAGGAGTTTCTGAGATGGAGATGGTGGTAAGATCTGAGAGGTTGAACCCCGAGAGGCTGGGTGAGATGCTGTTAAGGACTGGAAGAGTGCTTGTCTAACGTGCCGACTATGGGTTCAGTCTCCCCTCTCCAACAGTAAAAAAGAAACCGTCTCCCTCGATTCTCACCTAACTTTCTTCAGAAGAGCTAAGAATAGCAGATAGGATGCTACCGTGGCCCCCTTTAGTCTAACAAAATGATAAGACAATGAAGAGAGCAGGAAGGACAGGTCCCTATGTCTTCCCTTTCATCCCTCCTCCACCCCCAGGGGGCACAGCACAGAGACCCCTCTGACTTAGGGAAGGAAGGCAGAATTAAGTGTAGTCTTCGATGGGAGACCCAGCACCAGGCCTCCTATGATGAAACTCAATGCTAGCCAGAGCCCTGCAACTCCTGCCTCAAAGCTATTAACTGTGGGCGAATCAGGGGGTGAATGCTAGCACAGGTCTTTAAATTGGAGCCCAGCCTGGTGGCCATAGACATGACATAGGCCCATTCCTGATGACGGCCCAGAACAGGGCAGAGTCCTTCCATGTCGGACAGTGGGTTAGTGTTACCTTGGGGACGAGGTTTTGCTTTTGTTTCTACAGGAGAAGATAAGCTGTGGGTACCATCAAAATTGATAAAGGTTCGATTTGAACAAGAGAGACCTCTTAATTAGAGGAGGTGATGGTTCATCAACCAGCATGAACATCCATTTTAAACTAACTTGTATCAGTAACACATGCCTTTTCATTTAATCATATAATAACTTGCCAAAAAGGAACATCCCCAAAATTAGTCTTGGGGAAAGGTTTTGGTTTTTGTCTTTTAGGAGAATGAAGGCTAAGGAATCTGAAGAACACTGAACAAATGAGACAACTGAGGAAAAAGGACAAATCATCTATCCCAGGAAACAAGAGTAAAATGGCCTATTGACCTAACACTATTGGTCTTCTAATAGTCCCAGTTCAATTAAAATTTAAAGCTGACTTTGGAGTTGGAGAATGGCTCTCTCCTTCTTTAAACTCAAGCATGTTGTTAAAAGGAAAATGCAAACTCCCTGTATCATGCCAGAAGAAAAGAGCCATCGTCTGCTATGGGACAGGAAAAAAGCCAAATTAATTAAGGGACTATTCTATTACTAATCTCAACTCTTTGATTCTATTCTGATTCTTTAAATTTTTCTTAAAGTATAAATTTTATATCAAAATTTACAAGATTAATATATATATACATATATATATACATTTAAAACTTTGTTAAGATAAGAATGGTTATATAGAGTATTAACTAATTCTAGAAAGAAAAAAGGCTTCAATTAGCTGCATATATATGTTCGAGTCTCTTATCAGTTTTCTGTAGGAAATCACGGTCAGGCCTAACATCAACTGAAGTCTCCAGGAAGAAGATGGGGCCCCTCAACAATAATTCCACGTGGACAATAATAATATCACTAAGCTGACAAACATCATCTACAGATCAGCTTTGAACTACAAAGTGCTCAGAGCAATTTTGAGATGACTAGCTAAGATGATCCAGTCTCAAAGACTACTTGAATAAGGACTTGAGATAAACCCTGAACTTTGGCATTATACACAGACTGGATAACGAAGGATATAGTTACCTTTCCTAGAATTTGACAATTAACCTAAATTTTTTCTTTCAGTATAAAGATAACTTCACCCATACCCAACAGGAAGCAATTTTAAGAATACGATGCCCACATTCCCAAAGAGGTGGTGTGGGGCAGGTGGTTTTTTGGGCTTTTTAATGGGTTTTGGGTCTGTGATAATTTTCATTGTTTACAGGGGTTGGTTATAAGTTGTTGTCAAGGGTTAGGAAAAAGGCTAAGCAAAGGAGATTAGATTTAAGGTTCTTGTTTTAAAAAAAAAAGAAAAAAGAAAAGGAAAAGACAATTACTAGTTTTAAATGCTTTACATTGGATTGGATTGTTTTATATTGTATACAAATTATATATATATTGAAATTGATATTGTTAGAAAATGCTATATGTATATTTCTAATTGTACTTATACTGTTCATTTAACAATGTAATGCAATTTTCTGATCCTTGAATGTTATTATTACCAACTATTAGGATATAAAGAAATGAAAGTTAGTAGTTAGACATTACAATAGAACTTGTAGTCATATTAGGTATGTTTTCAAGATTGAGCAGATATATTTTAGATAGACAGGTCATCTTCAAACACTTCAGAGATCTACAGAATATGGCATTTAAAATGTTTTAATAACTTAGAAAAATTTTCTTTTTTGTTATGACTGTGAGACATGTCGGCTCCTGGCAGTACCAGTCTACTTCAGAGAAAATATGGGCATTGAAGAAACTGTAAATGGAGTTAACTTTCATTGTGGCAAAAGTTAGCCACTGGACAACAAAGTATCCTCGAATCAATTGCTGACAAACAGGACAGACAGGACACGAAACAAAGGACTACTGATTCTTGCCAAAACAAGTGTGGTTATGGCTTTATCAAAAGGCATCTTCTGAGGCCAGGACAATATAGCACCATCCCTGAAGTGGCCTTCGCAATCCGGAAAAGGTACAGTACCCTTTTCTTCGAAGGCAGCTGAACAGGCAGTGGGCCGATGGCTTCTGATGTGCAATGGAACAGCAGCTGAAACAGTTATTCTTGAAGAGTAACTAAGCTCACACCTCTCAATAGTAGACTGGCATTTAATAGAGGGATGTGGAGAAGAATGGGATGCTGAGATGAAGCCATATATACACAGTCAAGAAGAATGGACAGCTAAATTAAAAAACCATCAACAATTTCCAGAATTTAAAATCCTGAATCATGACATGACACTAGTGGAATTCAGGTGTTTCTGGTACATGGACTGCTCTCACCCAATGTGAGATTGAACTGTTGACCTTGTGTACATCCAACTTCACAAATGAGTCTGTCAGATATGCTTAGCCTATAGGCTGAAGATGATGCCCCAACACTGCGGAGAAACCTCAGGTGACTGTCCAGGCTGTTTCTGTCAACTCACAAATTTTTTGGAAGTTGCTTGCATGCACTTCCTGTTTTTATTTTTGTTAGCTAATATTATTTCCTTCTTGGGTCTCTGAGGGAGTTGAAGATTAGTTAGTTATAGTTGAAGATTAATTAGGATAGAAAGTGAATCAGGTACATTTTGGACTTACCAAAATAGGATAGATAATGGAATTATTTTCTCTGAATTTGTCAAATACAAATGGACTAGACATTGTTTAGGTATTTATTACTTGTATATATAGTATATAGTTATTGTACTTTTGTATATAGTTTTTCTTATGTTAGTTATAACCTTTTTCCTTTTTTCTTTTTATTAAAATAGAAAAGGGGAAATATGGTGATATTTTAATTGTACTGAAATGTGATTTTATTTGTATGTTAATAAACAAAGTTGCCTGGGGGTCAGAGCTAATAGCAAGCCATAGCAGAGCTGGGCGTTCATGGCGCCACACCTTTAATCCCAGCACTTGGTAGGCAGAGCTAGGTAGATCTCTGTGTGGTCAAGGATACAGCCAGCATTGGAGACATACGGCTTTAATCTCAATACCATAGAAGACCTGGAGGGCTGTACAGACAGGCAGTAATGAGGCAGTCATGTGGTTGGGTTTACAACCAATGAGAAGGCAGAACAGAAAGTCTATATAAAGACAAACAGACAGGAAGTAGGTCTCTTTTGGAGAGGTCTTTTGGCTTAAGAGGCTAGCTGCAGCAGACGGGTAAGGCTCTTAGCTCTGATCTCTCAGCCTTCTTCTTTGCATTGGTTCTGTGTTTCTTATTTAATAAGATGGTTGGTTACATCTACAGGTTAGTAAGTGAATGATGCTTCTGGGTCTATGCTGCCTCCCCGGGAAGGCTTGTGGGGACAGACTTCTCTCTCTCTAGATGCTCTTCTAGTTTTTTTTTTTTTTTTTTTTTTTTGAACAACATACTAACTGTAGTTGGGGAAAACTTGGTTTGGATTGCTCTCTAATACTGTAATTGTGACTGTGTATCAATACCAAGCTCTTGGCAAACTGGACTTGAGCATCATCTGGTGCTGACATACTAGAGGCAAGAAACCAGCATCCAGGTTAGCATTTCTAGGAAGAAGGACATGACAAAGTCAGATTAGGGAAAAGTAAAATAAACAGCCAGTCCATTGACGGCCAGATGCTACAGCATGACAGTAAATACTGGGAGTGTTCAGAAAACCATGCCTGCATCTACCACTCAAAGAAAGTTCTAGAAGAGGACCAGCTAGTAACTAGTCTGGGAGAGCCACCATAGTATTTAAAACAGTGGCTACTTTTTTGGTTGTTGTGGTTATTGTTTGGTTTCTTGAGACAGGTTTTCTCTGTGTGACATTCCTACATGTCCGGGAACTCTCTTTGTAGACCAGGCTGGACTGGAACTCACAGAGATCTGCCTGCCTCTGCTTCCCTTGTGTGGGATTACAGGCATGTGCCACCATCGCCCAGCTAAAACAGCTGCTTTAAAAAAGCTCATTAAGCTTGAAAACAAAATACACAAAGCAAATATTACTGGGCGTGAAGGGAGAGAGAGACGCCACTGCAGCAGGGGTCGGAAAGTTGCACCTCATATCTAGTGACGCACAGACTGTCCAGTCCACATGGTAAAACCAAACAAGCAACTGCAGAGTCCAATTGCACCCCTGGCCAAATAGTCCTACAGAAATCTACAGAGCATTCCACCAGCTGCCCAAGTCACATTTCCCCTCATCAGAACAAATTCTCCTCCAGGACAGATAATGTGCCTGGCCACAAGACAAGTCTCAACAAACTGACAAACACTGAAGATCACATTGACTATTTTTTCAGCACAATGCAATAAAACTATAGAAGTCAGAAACAAGAAAGGGGAAGCTACGCTGGCACATGGAAGTTAAATGATTTACTTTGGAGCAGCCAATAAATTGAGAAGAAATTTTAAAAATCCCTTTGAAATGGGTGCGAATAGAGACACAACATGTCAAAATTTATGGGCTAAAGCCAAGGGAGTGTTAACGGGGAAGTACTTAGCAACCATCCCTTACACATAAATGATAGAAAAGATGCAGACAGTTCAGTGCTGCACCTCAAGGGGCCAGAAAAACAAGAACAAACCAAACTCCAAATTAGCAGACAGAAATAAATAATAAAGATTAGAGTCAAAATGAATAAAATGGAGATGAAAAAATATAAAAGGTCACTGAAACAATGTGCAAGAGTTCTTCAAATGCAATTGACAAACCCTTAGTTAGAAAAAACTAAAGACTAGTTAAAAACAGAAAGACTCAAGTAAAACCAGAGATGGAAAGGAAGACATTAACTTTTGGTTAAGATGGTGAACTAAAGGATACCTCTGTGAAAGCTGGTGAAGGAAAAAGTCAAGGGGAAAAAAGGCAAAAAACAAAACAAAACAAAACAAAAAACCCAAAGCAACCAAACAGCTTAACTGAGAATAAGCCTTGATGTTGATAACTCTGAGCTCTGAAACCACCTGTCATTCACTTGGGTAGAATCAGAGAATTCTGAAGTTCTAAAGGTGTGTGTGTGTGATACCTACCATACCATCCTGCCAGCAAGATCAGTAACACTGTGGTGGTTTGAATGAGAATGACCCCTATAGGCTTATATGTTTGAATGCTTGGTGCCCAGTTGGTGGAACTGTTTGGGAAGGATTGGTAGGTGTGGTTTTGTTGGAGGAGGTATTTCACTGGGGGTGGGCTCTGAGGTTTTGAAGCCTCTCATTATTCTCAGTGGGATCAAGAGCTCTCAGCCATTCTGCCACACCTTGGTCATGGTATTTTGTTACAGGGTAAAAAACAAATTTATGGTATTTTGTCACAGGGTAAAAACCAAACTAAGACAATACTCAGAAAGTCTTGAGTGTGAAGATGGATTTTCTGCCTGTACTTATCTCAGTGCTGTGGTTGCTTCTTGCACCTGAGGACAACCCTCAGGTGAAACATTAGCCACCCCAGGGGGTATCATCAGGCGTCTCAGGAGGGTGAGACTATTTACCCACATCATAGAATGCAAAGGTAAGTGTGGCCAGCAGAGGCAACTGGTATTGCCTCAATTTTATCTAGAACTATAAATCCCTCAAATAGTCAAAATCACCTTAGGCAAGGAAAAAAAAAACAGAAGGTGTTAGACTATTTGACTTTGGAACATGCTACAAAACTCTAGTATTCAAAAGATTATGGGATTGGCGTAAAGACAGACATATTGACTAGTGGAACAGTATAGAGAACTGAGAAGTGAGCCTATGCATTACAGCAAATGATGTTACAGAATAATATTTTTTGTACACTGTGAAGATGTGTCTTTGCCAAGGCACCTTCTGATTGGTTTACTAAAAGGCTGACTGGTCAATAGTTAGGCAGGAAGAGGTTAGGCAGGAGAGGACACTGGGAAGAAGAAGGGCAAAGTCACAGGGATCACCAGCCAGATACAGAGGAAGCAGGAAATAAATATGCCATGCTGAAAAAAGTTACTGCCACGTGGCAGAACATAGATAAGAAATATAAGTTAATTTAAGTTGTAAGAACTAGTTAGTAACAGGTCTAAGCTATAGACTGAGCATTTATAATTAAACTAAGTCTCTGTGTTGGGAGTGGGCTGGCAGAACAGAGCTAAATGACTAGACAGAAAGGTCTTCAACAAAAGTTGATCTTCAACAAAAGTCATAAGAACAGCCTAGTGGTGGCACACATCTTTAATCCCAGCACTCAGGAGGCAGAGGCAAGTGGGATCTCTGTGAGTTCAAGGCCAGCCTGGTCTACAAAAAGCAAGTTCCAGGACAGCCATGGCTGTTACACAGAGAAACTCGGTCTCAAAAAAACAAAACAAAACAAAACAAAAAAGTCATAAGAACAGGGACTGAAGAAAAAAAGTCTTTTCAATAAATGGTGCTGATGTTCTCCTCTGGCCTCAGGCTGTTCACATGGGTATGCACACCCATACATATGTGCATATACACCACATTCATATACCTTGTACATACACTGGACACTGTTGCCACATACATAATGCACACATTCATACATGCAGATGAATAAAAAACAGTGAAAATGATAGAATTGGACTAGATTATACTATACTAGATTATAACTAGATATTATTTGAGTCTTAATTATAACCCAGATTTTGCTCAGTATTTTATTGGGGAAAGTGTGTTACTAATATGAAATGTGAAATGTGGTAGAAATTTCCTGAAATACTATTGTATAAGGCTGGAGTCAGGATGCTTCTGTTGTATATCAGGTGACCAGAGTTTAAACAGTGAATTGTAATGTTCAGACAACCAATAGAGAGGAGTTTGAATGGTCTTGCCACCAAGAAATGATAATGTTTGAAGTAATAGATATGCTGTTCATTGCACAACACATATATGGATCAAAACTCATTGTACTTCATAATTATGCATGGTTATGTCCAAAAGTGAACAAAAAAGAAAATCAACATAATAAAAAAGTACTATTAAGTTATTTTTCTTTTGTCTTTAAGTGTGAGGAATCCCACAAACAAAACTCAAAACTACAAGAGGAACCATACTTTGGTTTTCTAATGTGGAATGGCGAAGTGCGAAGCTCTTTTAATAGAAAGGGAAGAAACGTTTGCTTGGCTCATGTTATCTTGTCGTAGTTCTGAGGAAGTGCCTCTGTTGTAGTCAGGGTGCTTTAGGACGGCAGGGATCACTTATATATTTTTATTTATATAACCAAAAACCCAATTTTGCTAAGTCCCCATTATTAGCAAACACGGAGAAATTTTAATGTGTGGAGCGGGCATGTGAACACCCGAAGCAGACTGAAGGAGCACTTACCGCGTACTTCGTGAGCAGTGTGGTTCCAATATCGTTTGCACACGTATGGCAAGGGGGACTCACAGTCCCTGCTCCTCCAGGCAGTTGAGGCAAATTTCAGTGTTCCACAGCGATACTCAACAAACGGCCCAGCATTTATCTCTGAAAATTAATATGCATGGAAATGTAGTTTCAGCACAGAAATTAGCCCTTAAAGACTGCCCTTAAGTTAGCCTTAAAGCCTAAAGCCCTTAGAGTTAGTCCTCAAGTAGCGCTCCCTACAGGACATTTGTTATGATTATCTGTGATTTCCAAGTTCAAGTCTAGGCATGCCAAAGATGGCTGAAGAGCCACTTTTGTTATTTTAGAGTAGAGGAATATTTTTCAATTTGTTACTGTTTTGAAAACAGCAGTCTATCTCTGCCCCCCAATTCTGCTTCAGGGTTAGTTAAATAGACTTATTATCTTTCTGGGTTCTGCCTTATGCAAAGCTTGCCTTATAGAAAGTCAGTAAGATTAAAACAATATTTATAAACTACCAGGTGTGGTGGCATACACCTATATCCCAGCACTTGAGAGACTGAGGCAGGAGGATTGAGAGCTTCAGGCTTGCTTGGACAGCATAGAAGACCCTGACCTAAGGAAAAAAATTATCTGAACCACTTGCAGAGTAAGATGTTTTTCTTGTAGGACTGCTATGATTAAGCCTGCAATATAGCCCAGCATGTTGAAGGTAAATGAGATGCTGTGGGTACCTGGGCTCCAGTTCAGGTAGCTGAGTGCTGTTCCATCAGACCACTGCCAGCCAGCCTGTTCATCCAGCTGATTCAAACCAATCCACACTTCCCCTGCTTCCTTGATCAGCTGCTCTGAAAAGAAAATCATGGTATTTGAACAGAAAAGAGAATAGGCAGAACACAGTGAAAGTCAAACTCGGCACTCTGTTACTTTCTCAAATTGCTATTTCTTCATGTCGTCAAGCCATAGTTAACGCCAGCCCATGATAAAAAGGGGTGTTATGACCCTCATGCTGGGGCTTCAGTGTGACAAGGCAGGGTTTGGCCACCTGCACTCCCCAGCAAGCTTCTGAAGACCCCCTGACAGCAATAAGAATGCCCAGTTCCGGTCTGTCCAAAGGTGCCCTGTTCAGCATGCGAGGCTCTCCCATTTCCCCCAGCTCACACAGTTTTAGATGGTGGAGATGTCCAGGGCCCCCACCAGAGAGTAAACGGAAGCAGTTACAACACACTTAGGTGAGCTGAAGTCTCAGCAGTGGGGACCCAGGCCAGGACTCCACACCCTTGAGAAGAGGGTTTTGTGGTTCTGTGCTTATTATTAAGTCTCTGCTTCTAACCACGGTACTGAAGCAACTCACCAGTTAGTCCAACCATGTTTGTGCAATGGATACTGTAAATAAACATGACTGACATGCTTGCACAGAAAAGTGTGCCTGTAGAAATTGTGTGATTGTGGTTTTTCTCTTAGTGTGCCTAAGTTGAAAAACATTTTTTTAAAGTATGAACATGAGCGGCTTTGTACAATAAAATTGGGGTTGGGGAACAACCCACGCCAATGACTATTAGTGACAACGGCTAATTTTGTGGCTCCCTCAGCTATTACCATCTTGCCATTTCTTCTGTAAAGGAGAGCACTGTTTTCTCCTGTTCGAGTGCTTCAGAACAATGCATTCACTTCCTTTCCTCCTCCTCTTCCTCTCTGTCTCATCTGTCTGTCTTTGTTTCTGTCTGTGTCTCTCTGCGTTTCTGTCTCTCTGTGTGTGTTTTTCTCTATCTCTGTCTCTCTCAATGCAGGGACCTAGCCTGAGCTTATAGGCAGGTTATACAGAGAATGTTCTCTGGGCTTCCTTCCCTCCTATAGTTTCACAACAGTTGTTAATTGCATTCCCCTTAATTCTCACGAGCTCCTCAGCTTGGGCCGCAGCTTGTGTGATGAACAGGGTAAGGACTCCGTGTGTTCACATATAAATCTGCTGATCCTCAATGACTGGACATTTCAGTACAACAGTGGAAGCCGGAGGAAGCCAGACACTTACAAAAACAGAAGGTGCTTTATCACTAAATAGAGCATATTGTACACGAACATATCCAAGTTTTTGTGGCACTGTGCCCAGTCTCTTCCTGATGTCCATCTGCTTCCTGCTTTCAATGGTACTGTTGGATTAAATTGGTTAACCTTCCCATGAGGACAGGAGAGGTGGGTTGGAAGGCTCCCTGACAAGACAGGGAGAAATTTCTATATTTCATACCCAGGCAAAGTGATAAGTGGTATTTTAAATGACCTAATTCAAATACTAATTACTCTTGGAATTACTCCACGTTCAAAAGTGTGCAATTTTGTTTACTAAAGCGCATGAAAACATCATGCAATTTGTAATTCATGTTTAAAAGTTCTCTCTCTGTCTCTCTCATACACACACACACACACACACACACACACACACACACACACATCACCACCCCCCCCCCCAAAAAAAAAACCAACCCCACAACCCCACTTAATCTATTTACCTTTATAACTAAATTTACCCTTAACACATAAATACAAACTTGAAACTAAAGTCCTTTGGGTGTTTCTTGTCATTTGTGACAGCCTAGATAATTCTTTATCTCACAATTTTCATTCACCAGTGACTAGCAAGAGATGTTAGACTTGTCTCATCACTGAAAATACTTTGGTTAGGACAATTTCTGTCTATGAATAGACTTCTATTTTCCCAAACAATCCCCAAAGCCTAATTATAGACTTGAAATGTTTAAATAAAATCCAGTGACAGATCTTATTTTTTAAAATTGCTATTCAAGCCTGATGAATAGGTACAAAATTCTCCCATGAGAGACCACGGCAGTTAAGATAGATAACAACCATAATTCATAAATGGTGTGCAAGCTTTTGCATAAGACCCATTACACATTAGTAATGATTTTGGAAATTGGTATTTTACTCCAATAAGATTCACTCAAATTAGTTTTGATGATAATTCTCCACTTGTGCAGAGCTGTGTGGGGGAAGGAAGAGCATGCACCATGCATCCATTTATCACCATCCTTCTGGGAGGCATCTCCGGCTTTGTAAAGCTGTAAATCTGCTTCTTCTTCCTTCCAGTGACTCTCATTCCATGAACACAGAAAAAGTAACTGGGGCACTGCAGGAAGGTCTATGGGGGGTTGGTAGGCAACAAGCAAATGTCAAAACAACTTCATCTGCCTATTTCAATGGCAAGTTAATATGTTACTACAAAGCTACACTACTATGCAACCAATTGTTTTTGTGTAACAAAATGGAGCAACAAGATGTAGGGCTGAAAGGATGCCTCAGGGGTAAGAGCGCCCACTCTGCAAGCACGAGAGCCTGAGTTCAAATCCCCAGCACCCACATTAAAAAGCTGGATGTCACTTGGATGCCTGTCACCTCAACATTTGGAGGCAAAGACAGGAAGACTCCAGAAGCTCACTGGCCAGCTAACCTATGAATAAGGCAGAGGGTAATACAGAAAGACACCTGACATCTTGTCTTGCCCTCCAACTGGGTGTGCAGGAACACATGCATCTGCACACTCATAAACATAAGCCACACATACAACAAATGCACACAGGCACACACACACACAGATACTCACACGCATCCTACAATGCAGAACTATATATACATCTTTATAGACATGAACACATGCAGGTAAATTGAATGAACAGATTACAAAGTTGTGTAGTAGCGTCAATTGGTGAACCTAGACAACTTGTTATGCGTGTCAGACACTTTCCTGAGTCTCCCCCTGCCTTATAAGATGCAATGTACATCATCACAAAGCTACTATCATTATTTCCCCTTGATAGAGGGGAAAACGGAAGCATCAAGAGAGGCTCAGCCACTTCTTGAGTAACCCTGCCAGTAGGTGGTCACGGGAGGATTCAAACACAGACAAGTCTCTCTCTTCCTTGCATCTACGCACTGCACAGCAGCATCTGTGTTTCACACAGCACCAATTTCTATGGACACTGCTGGCTAGGTTTGTTGTTGTTGTTGTGGTTGTCAACTTGACACAAGCTAGAGTCATCTGGAAAGAGGGAATCTCAATTGAGAAAATTCTGCCGTCAGATTGGCCCGTAGGCAAGTCTGTGGGGGCACTGTCTTGATTAATGATTGACTGGGAGGGCCCAGCCCACTGTGGCTGGTGCCATCCCTGGGCAGATGGTCCTCCGCTGCATGTGAAAGCAGTCTAAGCAGGACTGGTTAGCAGAATTCCTCCATTGCCTGTGCTTCAGTTCCTGCCCTGACTTCCCTCAGGGTTGACTATTCTCTGGAAGTGTACAAAGAAGTAAACCAATAAACCCTTCTTTCCCCAAGTGACTCTTGGTTATGGTATTTATCACAGCGATGGAAAGCAGGTTAGACCGTTCTGTCTGAACACATGTATTTACCTGCTTTTGCAGGACATGATTAAGGCTGAATTGTAGAAGTATGGCAGACTTTCTCCCCCATTTGCTTTTTTTCCTATATGGTTGAATTTCAAATTCTAAAACTACAGATGAAGTAAAATTTGAGAAAAAAAAATTGTGTCAGAAACTAAATAAAATTAACTAGTGTGATAGTTCTTAATGTTTCCAAATTAATTTTTAAAATCAAAAGATTATTAATATGTGTGCATAGGTACATGCATGCAATGGTGAATGTGCGGAGGGCAGCTCTCGGACTTGGTCCCCTCCTGCCTCATCGGGGGACCCGAGGATTGAACCGGGGTCCTCAGGCTTGTGCACAAGCACCTCTGCCCAGTGAACTGCCTTGTCAGGCCCCAAAGAACCGTTCAAAGGTCCATGAATGGATTTGATCAAAAAGGAAGAAGAGGAGGGTTGGATGACAGAGGGAACCAAGTTCCAGCTCATTGTCACCGTTCTGTTTGAGGCAGGATAGAAAGATATGGAAAATGTTTGGCACACAGGAGGGAAACATGAAAAAACAAAAACAAGAACCAGGCCTTCCATGCCCAGTTTGGCTTACCTGTCCTGCTGATGGAGTCAGGAAGCTTCAGGTGCCACTGGCCACTGACAGGGCCAGTACTGCTTACAGAGACAATATGTATTTTTTCTAATGCTGTCTTGTCCAAGATAAGAAACATATTGTGCATACTTTAGCCTAAAATTATGAGTAACTTGGAGCATTTTGAATTCTCCTCCCATTTCTAAATCTAAACAACACCCTTCATAAATCACCTGATACCTTCGTTTAGAAGAAAAATCTTTAATTTTTAGCATTAGTGTAAACTATATCTCTGAGAAATGTTTAAAAATGGGGGAAGAATGGTTTCTGAGCAACCTTTAGAGATGTAACTTGAGACCACCAAAAATTCTACAAATATCATTGTAAAAACACCTAGATAGACCCTATCTTAAGAAGCTGATACCTATGTTTGGGTCTGCCTCATTCTTTCTTGAGTACTTGTCTATTAACCCCTGTTTTTAAGATCATGTTAAAAATCTCATTTAATAAATTTCTAATTCTTCTTCATAATGGTTTACCCTTAAATTCTTTTTTCCCCAACTGAACAACAAACTCTGCTTGTCAATAGAGGTTCCTAACAGATAGGAAACCCTTCAGACTGATATGGGGGGTGGAGTATAGCTGTGTTTTTGTGCTTATCACCATTGACATATGTTTCCAATGGGGGCTTGTCTGGGACCCAATTTAAAGTATTGCTGGTGAATTTCCCTGACTTATTCCTTGTCTGTTCTGCCTTGGTAAACACAGCTTGCATTTCATCATGGTTTCTTTGTTTCTGTTTTCTGGCTAAAGATCCATGTGATGCTTATTAAAATAAGTATTATTAGAAATAAAGATAAAAATCCCATAGCATTGTCCACACACCATTCTTGGATCAGATAAAACAATACATAGCTTATCTAGAAGGATGTTTCCATAAAGTCTGATTTACTGATGTCTCAAGTCATGCCTTACAGTTAGCAGTCTGAAACACCATAGGAATTCTGTCCCCCCAAACAGCACATTCCAGACTCAAAACATACTAGGAACGGCCACTTCTATACTTTGTTTTGACCCTATATCTTAAGATCTATGTTAGAGTGTCTTTTAATAGATATCCATCTCTATAATATTGGGGATCCATAAAATTATTTTCTTTGTCAAAGCCACAAATCCCAATTTTGCCTGAATGGAGGTCTCTAAGGGAAAGAGACCACTTTAGCCTGCTGTGGGAACAAAGTAAAGCTGTTCCGCCATCCCCATCACTGCTGGCACTTGGAAATATTATTGTCTTACACTGTTAGTTAGCATGATGGTATTTTTCATTTTCCCACTAGTATTAAAGTTTTGGTATTTACCAAAGGTTTTGTGATGGGCCTGTACACCATGAATGATGGATAAGCTATTAACAAATAGACCTTTGAGTTATTTACCAGTGAAACTGAATGTCTAAATTCTGCAGATGACAAGACTCTTAACTTTAGGAGCCCCTCTGATCCACTTGTCAGAGTTGCAGCTCACCTGGGTCACACTCTATAGCTTCAAATTCTCTTCCCCAAGGGGAAAACTAAGACATGAGTAGGAGCCAAAGAGAATGGCACAGTATTTATATAAAATTTCAGAGCTGGGCTGTGGTGTTACATGCCTTTAATCCCAGCACTCAGGAGGCAGAGGCAGGTGGATCTGCTGTGGAATATTCCTTTACACTGTGTGAATATATGTTGTTGTGATTGGTTTAATAAAGAAGCTGACTGGCTAATAGCTGAATAGAATAAGGTTAGGCAGGAGAGCCATACTAATGCTGGGAGGAAGAAGGAAGGAGTCTGTAGTCACCAGCCAGATGCAGAGGGAGCAGGAAATGAACATGCCATGCTAATAAAGGTACCGCCACATAGCAGAGCATAAATAGGGAATATGGGCTAGATTAAAATGTAAGAGCTAGTCAGTAATAAGCCTGAGCTATTGGATAAGCATTTATAATTAATATAAGCCTCAGTGTGTTTATTTGAAAGTGACTACAGGACAGGAAAGCTCCACCTACATGGATCTCTGAGTTTGAGGCCAGCCTGGTCTATAGAGTGAGTCCGAGGACAGCCAGGGTACACAGAGGAACCCTGTCTTGAAAAAGGAAAAAAGTAAAATAAAATTCAGGATTAGAAGGGTGCTGAGATGGCTCAGTGAGTAGGGCACTTGCCACTAAGCCTGAAAACCTGAGTTTGATCCCCAGACCCACATACTAGGAGAGAACTGACGCCTGTAAAAATAAATGTCCTCTGATATTTGTGTGCATGCATACAGACATATACACACTGAAAAAAAACCATTTTAAAAATTCAGAATTAAAATTTGGGCTATATTAAGAAAAGAAAAATATTTTTAAGGATTTTTTTTTTTTTTGTATCCACAGACAGAATTGCTCACAATAGCCATTTTATTGCATCAACATTAGTGTTCACCATTCCTGTAGCTGGAGAGTTTCTCTCCAGCTCCCGCCAAACCCGCCAGTCCCGGAGCTCACTTATAAAATAAACATACAAACTTATATTATTTAAACTACTCAGCCATTAGCTCAGGCCTACCATTGTCTAGCTCTTACTCTTATACTAAGCCCAATTTTGTTACTCTATATGTCGTCACGTGTTCCGTGGCTTTACCTGTTGCCTCTACATGATGCTCCCTGGATGGTCTTTCCTTCCTGCCTTCTTGTACTTTCCTTTCTCCTCTCTCTAGTCCCGCCTATACTTCCTGCCTGGCTATTGGCCAATCAGTGTTTTATTTATCAAACAATCATTCACAGCACATTCCCATACTTACTCCTTATGAATTTTTCTTCATTTTCATCTGTAAAACTTAACAAAGCACCTCCTTGCATCTGACATGAAGAATGTGCCTTATTCCAAGAGAGAGATGAAAGCAGGTTGAATTGGTAGCAAATGCGTGAATAGAAGTCCTTGTACCACACAGCATCACAAAATACATCTGTGGAGGCTGAAAGCAAAATTCATTAGAAACTTCTCTGTGCTATTAGTGATATCTAATATTTCTAAGATGAATTTAAATAATATGATTCCAGCTCGCAACCTCTAAACCTTCAGTGTCTTGACTCGGTCTTTATGTGAAATATGCACTGCTGTTCCAGTGATAACTTATGGTTAAACTTTTTAAAAATGTACCTACTAAGGTAACTCAAGAAATGATCAGTAAAGAATCTTTGATACTTTCAAGGAAATAAGAGAAATTTGTTTTAAGAGAAAGAAATGGAAATGAAGTATTTATGAAAATAATATATTGATTCTTTAATAAGCAAGCATTAGAAACTTTACATTAAACATGAGAATTAAATATTTACTTGGGATAGACCTTAATACTATTCCAAAAACCTTTTTCCTCTAATACCAAACTGCCAAAATGGAGTGAAAGTGATAAGTAGACATATGTGTCCAGAATGAACACATATGTGTCCAGAATGAACACATATGTGTCCAGAATGAATACATGTTGTCATCAGGTATAGGGATGATGATACTAATTTTAAGTAGTTCTTCAGAGAAGAGGCATAGAAACAAAATCCATTTGTAAGACATTGGTCAAAGATTTCATAGTATGCTTAAAAGTAACTTAATAGAGTATGAACGTGGATCTGAATCTGAAGTTAATTGAAATGACAGAAAACAAAGGCCTAGTTGGGTGCTTTTGCTACAATTTTAAACCAAACCCCAAGGTGAACTAATTCTAGAACTCAAACTCAGTCATACAATTACAAAATGTAGAAGATAGAGAAGCAATATGCTACAGTTTAGACTGTTCTTTTTCTAAGTATGGTCCTTAAAATAAAGTAACTTCAAGACACTTCCTATGGCAACCTGGTGCAGAATGCCTATACTGTGTCCTCTGGGAATATATCATGTATACTACCACAATGAAGACTCCAAGAGTCTTGTGGTTAAGAAACCTGCTTAATATTAATTCAATATACTTCAAACTTACCTGATAATGAAGTCGTTTTGTAGGTTATTATTTTTCCTAGAATACTTAGATAATTTTCTTGAGAAATGTAGAAGGTTTGATTTCATGTCGAGTTACTGAACACATTTCCAGAGCCAAATTAGTTAATTAGAAGTTAGTAAATTATTATACATCTAAAGATGTCCACAGTATCTCCTGGCTGATACATGTATTTATAGAAGGGTTCAATATTAAAGACAACAGAAACAAGGTCGTCACCAGACAACATTCAAGGGAAGAGAGAGGAGAGGGAGAAATTTTAATTCATTTTGCTGGGGTGGTTAGATGTCCTCATGGAGATGAAATCCTTCATCATGGCCTTTAAGTAAAAGGTAGGCTTTCTCTGAGATGGACAATACTCTGGGTTTAGACTTTAGTTGGCCATGTTCATCTGGGTATGATGACTGAAACCATCAAAGTTGATTGACAACTTTCAAATAAGATGTGTAGGGTAATACATCCTGTCTAGAGAAGCAGACATCACCTGGGGCTGCCCGCATAGAACCATAAATTCTAACATTTGAGTTAAACAAATGGGCTGACTTGTTAGGAGGATATGATGTCTACTGCAAGTATTTGACCAAAGTTTCTATATTATATAACCTTAGAAATCAGCACAGATAGTCTAAACTCAATCAAAACCTAACTTACCCTGGGCTGCACATACACAGCCCACACTACCACTTGCAAACCCCACGTTGCAATTATTTAATATATAGAATTTGAAGAGGTTCTGAAAAAATGGTCATATTGAAAACAAGACCAACTCTTGACAAAAACGGAACCCAGAGCAGCTGAGGTGCCCTTCACACCTTTTCTTGTCATGCGTACGGCTGTGGTCTGTTTGATAATTACGACTTAAATTAAAACTTACTGGTAGGTTTTTCTCCATGTCAGAAGTGAGAGGCAGGCGCCCTGTCTCCAGGATTAACCTCTGCCATTGTGTCGTCCTTGAGTAGCCACAGGTCACTCAGACATGCCCTCCTTAGGAAGGGCTTTGAATTTTTTCCTTAAAGGCAGTGTTTCCTCGTGTTTGCTTCACGTAACATCTGCTTTACAACCAGGAATAGGTTTTAAATGTTGCTGCTGAGCCCCGAGTCAGGCCTGATTCCTAATCTCTGAGACTGAGCGCAGGGAATCAGCCTTTCCTGAAATAACCTGCTACAAAATTCCTCGGCACACCAAAGTCCTATACACTTTCCTGCTTTTCATGGTCTCAGTGTCATACCAGATGAATATTGCCAATCTAAGGTCTAAACCCAGTACAGTGTCCATCTCAGGGAAGGCCTACCATTATACCTAACGGCAACAATGAAGGATTCCATCTCAGTGAGGACATTCTACCTATCCCAGCAAAGTGGTTTCTAAATATTTTCCCTCTATCTTCCTCCTTTGCTTCCTCCTTCCTTAAATGCTGTTTGGTGACAACCTTGTTTTCTATTGTCTTTAGTACCGGAGCCTTCTATAAATGCATGTATCAGCCAGGAAATACTATAGACAACTTTAGATGTATAATGAATGTCACAGCCACTGGATCAGTTTCTTATTTTCTCCCATCATACAATCTATCAGCTTCCTTGGACCTATGCTGTCCTCTACATTACTCCTATTGAGAATTTCCTTTAAGTATATAACCAGTTAATCTGTGAATATATGCTCTGAACCCTACTTCTGTTCTCTGAGAGACAACATAGAATTGCTTTCACTTTCCTCCATCTTTAGTGCCTCAGTTACATCATTTCCAGATGCATTCCAGGATGGCTGAGTCTCTTTTGTTAAAAAGAGACAAAAATCTCCCTACTTTGGCCTCCCTATCCCAGTTATTGCCTTCTCTTGGTCTCTAATAATTATACACCTTTATGCACATACTGTCTCTAATTTCTCATCTTCTAAAGTTTCTATTGCAGTGTAAGTCATACACCATGTAATCCACCCATTTAAACTACACAATCCAATCTTTTATATAATCGGGAGAGTGTGGGACTGTCATAATTGCGTTAGAACCGTTAAATCAAATGCAGAAGAAACACAGTGCTCATGAGGGGTGACTCCCCATTTCCACTTCAGTCCTCACTCCCACGTACCTCCAGCCCATAGCAACCATTATCTGCTTTCCATATCTATAGAGCTGCTTATGCTATATAGTTCATATAACTGAAATTATATGACGTGTGCTATTTTGTGCCTGGCTTTGTTCTCTTAGCATTGTGTTTTCAAGAGTCATTTATGTTATGGCATGTAGCAATATTTCATTTTTTAAAATAATATTGAGATATTATATATTATATGGTATGCTAGTTAGCAGTTCTCCAATTTGACACAAGCTAGAGTCATGTGGGAAGAGGGACCTTAATTAAAAGATTGTCTCCTTCAGGTTGGCCTGTGGGCATGTCTGTGAGGCATTTTCGTGATTAATGACTGATGCTGGAGGGCTGTCATTGAATGAATGAGAATTGCTCCCATATTTGAATGTTTGATTCCCTGAGTATTTGAGGGGTCACAGTAAAGAAACTGTTGACGTGACCACTTCATGTTATGGTTAAGGGGTAGATTTTTATTATAAATGTGAGAATAGAGATAAAAAACAGGAGACTAAACATGGCCAGAGCTATCTGTGGGAGAAGGTAGAATAACCAGAGACAGAATAGGGAGTGTTTAGTGGGAATATCTGGGTTATAAGGAGGAGCTGGAGGGAATTAAGATGGAGAAGGAAGTAAGAAGGGTTAGGATGCTAGTGTGAACTTCGAAATGCATAACAGGTACTTATGATACTGAGGGAGCCTGGAGGCGGTGTGGGCTTTGATATACAACCACAGGTATATGTCAATGGAGACATCCACGTCTTCTGCCCAGAGGTAAGGAAAACAACTCCTTTTGACAGATGGGATCTGGTTTCACAAGTTCCTGAGGCACCACCAGAAATCCTCCTATAGTCCAGGTTCAGCTCATTTCTGGATATTTATAGAACATTTTAGAGTTTGGGGAATTGAAATTTCCATTGGATGCAACACCCAGCTGGTGAGCTGTTTAGAAAGGGTTAGGAGGTGTGGCCTTGTTGGATTTGAGGTTTCAAAAGCTCACTTGTGCTTATAAGATGGAAGCTCTAAGCTGCTCTAGTGCCACACCTGCCTGCCTCTTGCTGTATTTCCTGCTGTGGTGGTCATGGACTCACCCTCTGAAACTGTAAGCAACCCTCCAGTTAAATGATTTCTTTTATAAGTTTCCACAGTCATGGCGTCTCTTCACAGCAATAAAACAGTAGTGAAGACAAGGGCTTAGGTCACTGTAGGCAGTACCACCCCTGGGAATTCCTTGGATGGGATACAATCAGAATTCTTTTTATGTTCTAGATACAATATCCTTAGAAGGCAAATCATTCATAAATATTTTCTCCCATTTGTAGATCTTTTGAGGTAAGGGTTCTGGGGATAGAACTTGGGGTCTCAGTCATGTGAGGCGAGCACTGAGCACCAGATAAGCACTGAGCACCAGATGAGCACTGAGCACCAGGTGAGCACTGAGCACCAGGTGAGCACTGAGGACCAGATGAGCACTGAGCACCAGGTGAGCACTGAGCACCAGATGAGCACTGAGCACCAGGTGAGCACTGAGCACCAGATGAGCACTGAGCACCAGATGAGCACTGAGCACCAGATGAGCACTGAGCACCAGGTGAGCACTGAGCCATTCTTTTCAGTGCCTTGATATGTTCTTTGAAGCACATGTTTTTTGTTTGTTTCATTTTTTAATTAATGAAGAGAGACATAACACATTGTTGATTCATTTTAGAGACTCTGGTAAGGATGGCAATGACCATTGATACCCATCTATTCTGTTCTATCATTCAAGTCACTAATCAAAACTACATAGGACAGCAGTTCTTAACCCGTGGGTTACAACCCCCTTGGGGGTTGAATAGCCCTTTCACTGGGGCCACCTGAGACCATCAGAAAACATAAGTCTTTACATTACAATTCGTAACAGTAGCCAAATTAGGGTTACGAAGTAGCAACAAAATTAATTTTAGGGTTGGAGGTCACTGCAGTGTGAGAAACTGTGTTAAAGGGGTGCAGCATTAGGAAGGTTGAGAACCACTGTTCCAGAGGATGGAACTCCAAAAATATCTCTATTCTTTTTTAGGTTCAAAAGCACTAATGGTTTGGCCCACACAATCTTTCATGCAGTCAATTCTCTCTGTGTATAAGGTATATAACCCAGAGAGAGCTAGCATGACCCAGACTCGCCTCTAAACAAACCTGTTTATCATGCTTACTCAGGACACGGTTTAACTACGCTCTTAGGACTAGTGTGTTTGCTCATGTATGTGTTAAGTTTAAATTTTGCTCCCTTACAATCAACTTTCATTGAAGGCAGCCATCATTCCACACATAGAAATTTTAAAAAATATTCCTTATGAAATCAGATGAGACACGGAAGTGTGAATCTTTATTTCGCTTCTCTCTGATCTGTCTACTTGTTGACTCATGGAAAGGACGGTCAGTGTACTCCAATGCCATTCCTTGACACATCATTTTGAGTTATGTTGACCACCAGGAACCAAAAGTAATAAGGAAGGGAGGAAAACAGAGCTGAGCTGCAATTGAGCACCGTGTGTGTACACATGCTCTCTGCGGCTGCTGCGAGGAAGGTCAGAGGAGCTGGGACGGGGTGGGCTGAGGAAGTTCCTGAGCTGGAGGAAGCTGAACAAATAGCCCAGGGAGTATCAAAGCCCGGAGCCCAAGCAAAGCAATCTTCCATGGGACAAGGCTGAAATTGGCTAGAAGGGACAGCGGATGCTGACAAAATTCTTCTCAGAAACTTAAGAAAACTGTTTGTGCTGGGCAGTCTGTCAACCTGACATAAACTCTGGTCACCTGGGAAGAGAGAGCCTCAACTGAGAAAAATGCCTCCATTAGTGTGGCCGGTAGACAAGTCTGTGGAGTCTTTTCTTGATTAATGATTGATGTGGGAGGGCTCTGCACATTGTCACTGGGGACGTCCCTGGGCAGGGGCTCCCGGGTTGTAGAAAAAAGCAAACTGAGCAAGCCACGGAGAGCAGACCAGTAAGCAGTGTCCCTCTGTGGCCTCTACTTCAGTTCTGCCTCCAGGTTCTGCCTTGACTTCTCTTCATGACAGACTGGGATTGGGGCTCTGAGCACTTTGGGCCCCAATTTGCTTTGTGGTTGTTGGGTTTTATAGAAATGCCACAGAAAGTAAACTAATATATGATTCTTTTTTTTATAAAAAGTCCCTCAGGGAGAATGCAGTACTTAAAAACAGTCCCACATGAAGAATAGAACTTCACACCAAGGTCTCCACTTGGAATGGTTGATACCTGGTGTGATGCTGGCTGTTAAATGTCTTCACACCATATCTGGTATATAGATAGATCGCTAGAGATAGCTGGAAATTACTTGCATATTGTGAATTTTTTGGTAAAGAATTTCATGCATCAGATTTACCTGAGCACTTGTCAAAAATGCAGATGCCTGGATCCCATATCCCGGACTACTCAGTTGTCCAGGTCACACATCCTAGACCACTGGGCCTCTTCCCCCAAGTGATTCTAGTGCATCACATCAAATTTTGTCTGAATTTTCTGGCACAGAGCAAGCCTGTCCATCTTGCCTTAAGCCTAGATGCCAACTTCTTTGAGGGGAACATCCAAAGCTCTAAAACTCTTGGCATTCACTAATATTCACAGTTTAGTGGAAGGGCCAGCAATGAAGAGGAGGGATTCTTCATTCATAAGTAAATGCTGAAAGGCCTGGGATGTAGCTCAGTGGCAAAGTACTTGCTTAGCCTGTTAAAGACCCCAGGTTCAAGCCAGGTGGTGGTGGCACACGCCTTTAATCCCAGCACTTGGGAGACAGAGGCAGGTGGATCTCTGTGAGTTCAAGGCCAGCCTGGGCTATAGAGTGAGTTCCAGGAAAGGCACAAAGCTACACAGAGAAAATCTGTCTTGAAAGACCCCAGGTTCAGTGCCCAGTACTGCCAAAACAGCAAATGTGTTGAAAAGACGAGTGAGAGCCAGTCTGTATGAGTGCTAATGGAGTGCACACTACTGTAAGTGTATTTGATGCTCACTGTCTAATTGAATATACACAACAACCCTAACAGGCCATGCTATGGTCTTCATTCTGTCATGAGGGAAGCAGAGACTGAGAGAAATGGAGATGTGACTTTCCAAAGATTCACTGCTGGGAGAAAGTCAGACTCATCTCGGTTTGGCTAAATTAAAAACTGCCACTCTTTCTTATTTATTAAACCCCGTGGCTCTTACACTAGAAAATAACCATGAAGAGAGCTTATAAGTGACATTATTGGGAGTTATCTCTTTAATTTACCTTTGTTTTAAATTTAATTGTTGCATTTTAGTGTATGCCTGGAAGGGAGGCAGGCACGGAGGGAGAGAAGGTGGTCATTCTCTGAGTCTCGGGAACCGATGGGAAGGAAACAGAAATCAGAATGTGGAAGATATAAATATTCCTTAAAACTTAGACACAACAGAAAATCAAGTTAAATAAGAAATAATAATCAAGCTCTAACTGGAAAAAATAGGTAGGATGTTATAGCTGTCGCTGGATCTTGAAAATTAGGTTAAGAACTCGAGGAAAGGTTTTGAGGCTACAGCAGAAGGTTGGAAAAGTGAGAAGTCAAGACAAGAGAGAGCTCAGTGTTGATAAGCACCTAGGGCCAATGTGATGCTACAGGAAGATCATCAAGGGGCTGGCTGATGTCTGGACTTGACAATGGGCAAGACAAGCAGTCTGGATGTGGAGACATCGTGGCAGCTCCTAGGAGGCAGTGGACCAAAAGGATGGCTGGGTTTTATGTGCATTCTGGTTGTTTGGAAGCACTCTGCTGGAGAGCTGGCACTGGCAAGATCACAGAATATTATAATTTGATTCCAGTTAAATCATCTTTATGCACCAAGCACAATGAGGAAAGGCTAGTTAGCATCTTTTGAATGTAGAGGAAGGGAAAGGACTATGAATTAGAATTGTCTCTTCAAGTAAAAAACAAACCTCAAATCAAAATCTAGATTGATGGAATCAGAGCGCTTGTTCAGACATCAACCCATCAACCCTGGTGTGTTCTTTCACTACAGATAACTTTCCAATCATCCTCGATTCATTCATGACATGTGGAGACGTGTTTATTCTTACTAGGATCTGGGCAGAATCCCCATCTCTCATCTCGTTCGTATCGGCTTGTCGTGGCACACCACAGCAGGTCTTCTTTCTGCCCTTCCCGGATACATTCGTGGTGCCACTGATGGTTGTACTGGAAGGGGAACACACAAGGCATCCCGTGGGCATTCCCTTTGATTGTATATAAATCTAGGATAAAAAAAAACCACAACAACACAGTCAAATACAGTGTCAATTTCTTCTTTGGAACATGTCATCTGCTGGTGCATTTTTATTGGTTGAAAACCCCCACTAGCAGACACTTGTTAAAAGCTCTGTGAGCCCTGGGGCCTCAGCAGCTAGTGTGTGCAGACACACCAGGCCTTCAGGAGTGTGGCAAAGGATTTGTTTCTATGTTTATCTAGCTGTGTTTACTATGGCTACCGCTCACAGCAGTATACAAATTTGTGAATGACTGAAAAGAAAAAATGTAATGGAGTTTTTCTCTTTTAAAGTATTTGCAGCCTCCCATCGACCATTACCGTCTGAACTCCAACAGTTTCATAGGCACCCATTCATTCATTTAGTTGATGTTGTAGAACACAGTTCTCTAAGCAAACAGCGGCCATCTTCATCAGATCGGCTGGGCCACTTCCGAGTGTCATCATGATTGGGCCTGTAGACTGTTGACATTCCCTGATAGATGAAAGTGGATCATAGGACTCTCACCTGAGTATCTAGCAGTGGCCATTTGTATTTGTGTCCTAACTGTAAGTAGCCTGAGAGAGCCCAGAGGTACTAGGGACTAGGGTGTACAGGCTAGGGCAGGCTAACGGAAGCTATCTATGCAGCCTTGGGGGCTGTTGTTCATGCTAGGCACAGACCTTCTAGTATGGCTGCTTTAGGCTTGCCCACTCTCCAGCCCATAACCCCTCCCCCATGCCCTGAAAGTAAACCTAACACACTCATTGCTTCCTCGGGGTTAACTTTGGTGGACCCCACCTTTGGCTTGTCATTGGGATCTTATGCGGGGGGTAGATGTTGTTTATGTCTCTCCAGGGAAGGAATTTTCATAACAGCCAATAGATATTTGTGGGGCTGGAGAGATGGTTTGACGTTTTAGAGTACTTGTTCGTCTTGAAGACGACCTGAGTTCCATTTCCCAGCGCCCACATGTTGACTCAGAACCATCATAACTCCAGTTCTAGGGGATACAATGCCCTCTTCTGGCCTCTGTGGACACCAGGCAAGCCTGTAGTAAATGTACATATGTGCAGGCAAAACATTTATACATCAATAAATAAATCCTTTAAAATTAAAAAAATAAATACTTAATGCTCATTCAACATATCCTGCACTGGGAATATAGCAGTGAGCTGTAAAAATTCCTTTTTGTTAACAAGATGGTTTGGTGGCGAAAGAATATGTGATAGCAAATATACAAACATAGTTTCAGGTACTAATAAATCCACAAATAAATAGGATAAGAAGCTTGTGTGTGTGTGGAGCAGCCCCTGCATTGGGTGGTCGAGCTGGCTGAAGCAAGGTTACTAGCTAGTGTGGGCAAAGGAATTGTCTGAAGAAGGAACAGCAAATCTAAAGAACTGGAGACAAGATGCTCATGGAATAAAGGAGGCCCCGGGGAGTGGACCCCAGGGAGTGGACCCCAGGGAGTGACCCCAGGAAGCAGTTTCCCAAATTGCTGTTCTCTACTCCCGTCTTTATTCTGAGGGTAGTGGGAAGTCATTGGCAGGTTTCAAATGAGAAAGTGACAAAATCAGACTTCCATTTTTAAAAAGAATGCACTGTGACATGGTCTGAATGCGCTGTGCACTGTGACATGGTCTGAATGCACTGTTCACTGTGACATGGTCTGAATGCACTGTGCACTGTGACATGGTCTGAATGGAGAGTGAAGTGAGCTAACCAGTGAGTCAGCTTCTATATCTGTAGGAATATTGGGGTACTCTCGATAACGGAAGACTCTTTCTAGGGGAGCCAGGGTTTCAGACACAGCCAGCAAAGCTGCTTTGAGCCAGTGCTCCCAGACAGTGCTTGTCTCACGAACTCAATGAATGAAATTCAGGGGCCACAGAGGGAGTCTTGGAAACTTATTAGAGATTCACAGCTGAGGGTTCGGGGGAGGGGCACGCCTCTAAAGCAGGGAGGGCTCCCAGGGAAGCAGGTGCCACCCAGCTGACAGTCGGGGCCTTTGAAGGGACTTAGGGCAGAAACTGGGCTGAGGTATGAGGAGGGAGATGAACGGATAAGTCCAGGTGCCTAATCCCAGTCCCTCAGGCAAGTACCCACAGCCTCCTAGTGCTCCTTTAGGAGATGAAAGGGAAAACAGGGATCAACACTTTGCTGTCCTTCCAGGCCTCCAGCAAAGACAGTCTCAGAACCCCAACCCGCCTGTAGCTAGAGTTTTCCTGCTTTGCCCACAGTCAGGACAAATCTCTGTCACCCGCCAGTCCCACAGCCGCTCAGACCCAACCAAGTAAACACAGAGACTTATATTGCTTACAAACTGTATGGCCGTGGCAGGCTTCTTGCTAACTGTTCTTTTATCTTAAATTAACCATTTCCATAAATCTATACCTTGCCACGTGGCTGGTGGCTTACCGGTGTCTTCATATGCTGCTGGTCATGGCGGCGGCTGCAGTGTCTCTCCGCCTCAGCCTTCCGCTTCCCAGAATTCTCCTCTCTCCTTGTCCCACCTACTTCCTGCCTGGCCACTGGCCAATCAGTGTTTTATTTATTGACCAATCAGAGCAATTTGACATACAGACCGTCCCACAGCACCCACCTGACCAGTTTCCATTTCCTGTTCTCATCAAGATGGCCACGCACAGCGTTTCTGCTGACGGCCTACTCGGAATATTGCAAAAATCCACCATCGTTGGCCATAGGGGCAACCAACAGAACCACCCATGATTCAGCAGGTGATTTCCATTATGGGTGTTATCCAAGCCATGCTCTACGAGGTCCTCACTGTCTCACAATTAGCAGAGGCTGGACTGAGTTCCCAGCACATGGCCAGTTTATTTATTTATTTTTAATAAGAATTAGAGGTATCTCGGGACCCAGCCTTTTATCTCTTTCAGCCCCTTGTTTTCTAGTCCGAAGCCTGGGCTGTTGTGTGCATTGTCAGTATGGAGAGAGGGCTAAAATGCTAACACATAAAGCAAGCACCACGTTCTTCCTGAGAATTATAGGGTGGTCAGCACGCTGACAGAACTCTTGCTTCACGGTAGTATGCAAACCCAGAAAATGTCTTAGGCTTGGTCCTGACTCTTTCTTCACTCGCTCGCTCGCTCACTCGCAGCACCAGACGGTCCTGTCTTAGGACTTAGGGCTTCCCTGATGCACTGCCAATGACTAGTACAGTGTTCTTAGGACTTTTCATCTTACAACCCTGAGGAGAAGGACTGCATCTGCCTTGGCCTCTGTACACCAGGTGCCCAGCACTGTGTCTGATCAACAGTCAGTGCTCCAGAAAAGAAACCGTGGTCCAGATGGATGGGGGAGGGTACAAATGAATAGGACTGGGGGGTGGGGTGGGGGCAGAGCACTGGTGCCAGCATTTTACTGTGTAGCTTTGTTTTTGGGTCTCCCATTCTTTTTCTGTTTAAAAATGCCAAAAAGCAACAGAACTGTAGAAAACGAAAGCCCCCCTATAAATCACGCCTCCCCACAATCCATGCTTGGTACACAACAAATAGCCCTTGACAGAAGTGTGTCATTTATCTTCCAGTGCCTGGTAGCACGACTGTCACATGGACGACAGCCAGGCTTAGGAGGTATCTGAATGCCCCAGAGACAGTCCCCCCTTCCAGCCCCCCACAGGTGGGGTTGAGCTTCTGCAATCGGAGACGTGGTGCCAAGGGTGGGGGCTTTATATCTGTCGGTGCGGAAGCCTTTTGTTTACACAGCTTCCCTTCTGGTTTTCCCTCTTCTCCCTCTAGTTAGTTCTCCTTCGTAGTGATTCCCAAAGCTAGTTTAATATTTTCTTTCGGTACCTTTAAATTCTGAGATTGTTGTCTCTTTAGAAGACTTAGCACATCCTTTCCAGGATTCCAATAATCCTTCTACTATAAGCAAGGAAGTGACTAAAATTTCCCAGAAGTCTTGACATGGCAGACTCCACATGCTCTTTATACATCACATCACATCACATCACACACACACACACACACACACACACACACACACACACCACACTCTTAGGAAGTCTTGACACAGCATGCTCCACATGCTCTTTATACATCACACACACACACACACACACACACACACACACACACACACACACACACTCTTAGGAAATACCGTCTACATATTCTATACATCTACTCTTACCTCTGTGAAGATGCTCACAGATGTCTCCCCCACCGGACATGTAGGCGACCCACTTATGGAACTGCTTCCACGAGGCTACCACGGTGTTGTCAGGCTGTACCTGGACCTTGAACTGGAGTGGGCCCATGATCACCTTCCTCCTACAGTGCCACCTCAAGGAAATGAGGGTGGAATCACATTCATAAAGTCTTAATGGTTCTTCTGGATCAGAGAGGTTCAGGCCTAGGCAGCCGCTGGCTCCCACGTTGAAGAGGTGGTTGTTTGAAACCCATTTCCATAGCATGTTCTTGTTTGGCGGCTTGCAGTTCTCCAGGGTCAGCACAGATGGACCTGCCTGAATGCATGTCTGGAGGCTCTCGCTCTGGATAATGAAAATTCCTTTATCTGTAACAGAATAAATGAAAGATGAGGCGTGCAATTTTCATATGTAATTAGCTAGGGCTATGATGATCCCAGTGTGTGCAGCTACGCTGTGATAAGTCGCAGCTGTCAGTCACTTTGTAGTTGGGGGACAGAGTCCACTAGTCTTCGTGGGTGCAAAACAGTTTCCTGGCAAGCAGGTGAGTCCTTAGAGGCGATCATGGGAGACCCCTGATCTGAGAGGGCACGGATGAACAGGGTTTCCTGGCAGTCAAAGTTCTTCTAACACTTGAACAGACAGCCATGATGCACAGGACCAGTGGGAAGGACAGTGGGTGTCCAGGGACATTGGTGCGGCCATAATCTATTTTTCTTCAGACCAATTCCTTAGTGTTGGGGACACGGCAGCTCAGTCGAGAGCCGTTGAGATGGAAATCTCTAGCCTCATGTTCCTGCAGAGAACCACACGGTAATGAAGTAAACAGGAGCCCTTCCTGTGGCTGTCTGGTAGAGGAGGATTCAGGGCTGGTGAGAGCTTAATGCTTCTGCGGATTTGCTTTCTGTCTAGATCCATCAGGAGTGCGAAAGTGGCAACGTCTGATATTCTTATCAGAAGTAGCCTAGGGAGCATGGTGGTGGCGTCAGGAGAAATCCTGATGCCTAGATACGAAAGAGGCCCAGAGCACAGAGGCAGCCGTAGAAAAGAACACAGGGCACGATAGAACATTCCTTTGGCCAGTCTCCTGTGAAAAAGCTGGTAGGAGCCAGCCAGAGAACCCATGTCCACTGCTTGCCTGCTGGCCCAGAAGTCACCTACTCCATAACCGTCACAGGTATTCTAAGGAGGATAGTGCTATCTTAGTTCTGTGGTCTAAATTCAGTAAGTGCTTGATGTTGGTTGGACATGTCAGCAGCTGCTGCTTAAAACCCATGGCAGCTAAGGTTTTATCTCAGAATATTTGTTCACATCCTTGAGTTCTTTTGTCCTCTTCTGAGCTGGGATCCCATTTTACATTTTACTTTCCATTTATTCTTAAAAATCCCGGAGGGACCTTATCAGATTCCGTAAAATGGCTGGGTTTTGGGCAATGAGAGCCATATAGCAAAAGTTGGGCAGAGACAGGGAGAGCCTTAGAGAGACTTGAAACAGTGCAGATGAGCGTCCTAACACATGGGAGTGAGGGGGTAGTGCCTCCTTTTGGGGAAAATCCTTTTGGTTTCCTCCAAAACTGGTCTGGCCGAGAGTTGATTTCTAGTAACCCAAATCACTTAAGACACTGTTAAAAACATTGTCACCATTGTATTAGTAAAAGTCGTACCTCATTTAATAATTGATAACCTTTCTTATAACCACGTGTTTGAGGAGTTAAATTAGTTGTCAGGAAAATGCTTTGATTACCATACATCAGAGCAGAAGAGACGGGAATGTCAAGGAGGTGGGGTGGGGTCAGGTGGGGAATGACCGGTTTTAGGGAGATTTCATTTAGATCTGCAAGTTTGTTTTCCCAATGAAAGCCACGTCTGGGTGGTTATTAGTAACAGTCATTCAAAATCAAATCCACCTCTCATCAATGTGATATGGACTTCAGTAATTAACCCTCCCCCCAGCCCTTCTTTCCACCTTTTCATGCCTGGGCAGAATGTTAGCCTTAATTTCTGCTGTAATCTACTAATTGCTTTCTAGCTAGCCCAGAGTTCCATTAATTTTTCAATAAAGGATAATTATGTTACTATGATCAACCTGTAGCTCAGCTTCTATCGAATATGCCCATCCCAGTGCATCCAGCTCTGAATCTACTGACTGGGCCTCGATTTATGCGTCTGAGACAGGCACATTGGGTAACTGGATTGTGGGTAAGAGCTGTGGACACAGGTGGACGCACCACAGACCAGCTGTCTCTGTGGACTGATGGCTGACCTCTGAGAGCCTCACCTTCCTTATTTGAGCTGGAACTATGTATGATACGAATCTCATAAGGATCCTTGATGTGAAGGGCAGTCTGTTGACTACACCAAGCAAAACTACCATGGCAAGTGAGAAGAGGCCAGCAAGTGTACTTAGTAGTGTCCCCCAGACGTCTTGATTCTGAGTGACAGAGCCCGCTGGAGATCTGGCTGGACATCACGAAGTCCTACTCTGAACATCTGCCAAAGGCTTTTTTATTTTTCAACATTATCATGAAAGTTTATTTTTACTTTTGTTTTAATCACACACAGTGGGAAGCAAAGTGATTCTGAGATATTATGTTATCATCCTTTATGGAGGAATCATACTCTTCAGAGAACCAGATTTTAAAAATCCTTGTCTCGCTTTTTGAAGTACATGCACAACTATTATTAATTAAGACTCCTCATGTTCTGTTCTTTCACACTCCCTTCACTGTCAAGTGTATACTGCAACTTCAAAAAACTAAGAAAAAGAAAGATTTGTGACATGAACAAGTAGTGTATTGGTGGTGGGATGAATTAGTGGACATAGAAATTGCATATCACCAGGATTTGAGGCGAAAAAATAATGTTTAAGTTTCCAAATTAATACACATTTAAGGGAAAGAGTGGCAGAATCAGGTATGGTGAGATCATACCAGCAATCACTGAAGTCTTTCCCAAAGCATAAAATACAACTAGATAAGGCTGGCCCATGCTGCAGAGCTCTGGGTGTCATGTAGGTTCCATGCCAACTTCCTTTGGGATGCTGCTTTGGGAAAGTGAATCAGTGTGTTATCTTTTGTTTTTGTTTTTTGAGACAGGGTTTCTCTGTGCAGCTTTGGTGCCTGTCCTGGATCTCGCTCTGTAGACCAGTCTGGCCTTGAACTCAAAGAGATCTGCCTGGCCAGGCGGATCTCTGTGCTGGGATTAAAGGCGTGCGCCACCGCCCCCTGGCTCAATGTGTTATCTTAGACAAGTGGGCTGGCTCACCTACATGAGCAAATTCGTGGACTCTCAATAAACCAAGGTAACAAACATCCGAGCAACTTTCCCATCAAGTCAGAGCAGAATCTGATCCTAATATTCCATGACTCTGTCTGTCCAATGAGCCATTGGAGGAAGCCATTGCTTACTAGAGGAAGAGCCCTGCTGTTTTGTAGGCTGGTCTTGAGTTCCCTCCTTCCACCCCAGCCTCTCATGCACTGGGATCTCAAGTGTGAGCTACCATGCCTGGCTTCTAGCACCCCAAATCTCCTTGAATTCACTAACAACGAAACAATCTTCCAGTGGACCATGAGGAGACCCACTGTAAGCATCATTATTCTGGTTGCTACTGTGTGTACATATTCAGTTGTCACTAAAAATTCTGCAATGTGGAAAAAGGCCACTAATCCTTAGTGTGTGCAGTTGTTGGGTTTCCAAAAGGATGGAAATCAAGTGTGGGAGGAACCAAGACTGATTATATATGTCAAGGACATCAGTTCTGCCTGAACGGTGATTAAGTGATTAATGAAGTACTGCCTGCATTAGAAATCTCTTTGCAGGGAAGTATTATGTTCTTCCCTTCCTAATTATAAATTTGGGTGGAGAAGAAGTATGGATTACTAGAAGAAACTTACAAGCTAATTAACACTCTTTCGAGCACAGGTAAAAATGGTACATGCTTTTTACTTCCGAGTTTCCGAGCAGTGAGAGGGAGCACCGGCCTGATCAACGGTTCTGCTTAAGCCAGGGTATTTTTTTCGTGACTGCAGGTGGGACATTCATTCACTTTCTCATGCAACAAGCACCCATTGGTGCCAGCTGTGTGGGAGGGACAGGCCTAGAGGCTGTCCACGGAAACTATCAATCCGTGTGTTCTAGAATCTTGAGAACTGTCCCAGGTAATGTAATGAAGGAAGTCCTGTCAGTGCTGAAGAAGGACGACACAATTACACTCAAATGAGTCTGTGAAAATAAGTAATTAAAATAAACCCAGGACAAAGAAGATAGCTCACACAAAAAGACGCTTAACTGAGCCGTCAATGACTGTCAGTAGGAAGGAGATGGGACTCCCTTCCATGCAGGGAGCATGTGGACACATGTGCTTGCCGGTCTTCCAGGGAGGATAGGCTGAACAGCCCTGGGGAGAACCTGAGTTCAGCAGAGGAGACAAGATTCACCCATCAGCCCAGACCTGTGACCTTCAGTCAGGTAGGACAGGTTATTTAACTGAACCATCATCCATTGTTTTTCTTCCAAACCCAAGTCTTAGGATACAAGTACAAAATTTACCGAGGACTGTATTCTACCGAGACTTTACTTTCATACATCCTGTCAAAACATTTAGAAAGAAGAACACGAACCTGAAATTTCCAACAACAAATGTGGAGGGAGTGAAGTGTTGGGAACCTGAGATGGAAGGGCATCTGAGTCTGAGTGCTGCCCTGAGGCGTGAGTGACAGGGATGTAAGCAATGACACCTCAAGACTAAATGTCTATTCTATTTTACCTACCAGAAGTCCAGTGTGGTGGAAGCCAGGGGTTAGAGGCATCATTCTGGTCTTGAATATCAGAGGATCACAGTCCTCATATTTTCACCCAAGAAACACTGACTAGAGGCTTACTATTTGTAACCACGAGTATGTCCTGATACCAGTCCCAGATAGCTGCCTTAGCTTGTCACACAGTGTTCATAATAGCAGGGCACTGAGTCAATAGATACACTGGTGGCCAGCCGAGGGATCGTGGAAAGAGGATGCCCTGGACACAGAGAGTGTCACCAAAGCTCAGAGATGACGAAAATACTTAGCCTTTGGGTGATGTCAGTGTAGCTGGATAGAAAATGTTCACAGCAGAGGAACATGAATTAGAATGGCTTTTTTGTGCTTTAGGATCTTGAATTGTATTTAAAAAACATTTATGTTATTAATTACATTCTGTGAAAGGGAGCTTTTGAAAAAAAAAACATGGCTGATGCTGTGGCTTAAAAGGTGAATTAGGATCAAATAGCATTCAACAAAAACATTTATTGTGTATGTTTTGTGTGCCCAACATCCTTTTAGGTGTCCAGACAATAAAAGACAAATAACCAAGCTCCTGCCTCAGAGGTGCTCTGATTTAGGTAAAATGAATAGCCATTCCTTGCCCTATTCTGTATCTGAACTAACACCTCATTAAAATAAATAATAAAAAAAACCCTCTTAGGAGCCATTAATTTAGCACAAACTAGCTTCTACCAATCCAACAGCTAAGAAAGCCATCAGACAGCATCTTGGGCCTTTAGAATAACAGTTCCTCCCATCTCACTGTACCTGCCTCTCTGGTGTACCCACCAATATATTTTAAACTTTCCTTGATTTATGATTTTCTTTGTCCTATAAAACTAATAAATAAATAAACAAACCAAAAACCAACCAACCAACCAACAAAAACAAAAACAAAGCTGTGAAACTGCTTCTACATTGGATGATGGAATTTGCCCTAACCTAAATCTGTGTTCCCAGGCCATGGTCATTCAAAAATAGCTCCAGTAAACTGTCTTTTATTCCCTTTAAGTTGAGAACTGTGGTTTTTACATTGACACGTACTCGCACTGGCTAAGTTTTTGGCTTCATGGATCAAATGGCTATGGGATGTCTCCCAACTCCTTGAGGTTAGAGTGAGAGAGTAGGAGCTAGACAGATTCCCTGATAGGCAGGCAGACAGGGAGAGGGCCCAGGATGAGGTACTAAAGATGGCGAGCTCCCAAGATGGCTGGCTTCTTCACCCTCCTGACCTGAGACAAAAGCTTGGCATGGTAAACCAAAGGCCTTTGGACTTTTTCTCTGGCCAGTAGTGCCTCTGCTGATGGACTGGCCCAGCAAGTTCAAAGCCAGATGAGGGCATGTTTATGCAACAGTTGAGGGCCTATTAGCCATCCTATCTTTCTTCAAATTGACCAACCCTGAATTAGAGGAGGAAGACTCCCCTCGAAGACTTAAAACAGCCCTGCTTTTGAGGGGGAGCTGGGGTTCGGCTTCCTGAGTACCCTGTCTGCTTTGAGGAGGGTCTTTCTGTGTGCTTTCTGGATGTGTTCTCTCTGATAAAAGTCTTTCTTCGCTGGCTGATGTCTATGCTGGAGAATTTCTCAGTTGTTATCTATCACACAGAAGATTATTTTCACCTTTCAAAAAATTTTTATTTAATTTATATTTTATGTATGAGTGCTCTACATGTATACCTGCATGCCAGAAGAGGGCATCAATTCAATCCCCATCAAAATCCCAACACAATTCTTCACAGACCTGGAAAGAATAATACTCAACTTCATATGGAAAAACAAAAAACCAAGGATAGCCAAAAGAATACTGTACAATAAAACAACCTCTGGAGGCATCACAATCCCTGACTTCAAGCTCTACTATAGAGCTACAGTATTAAAAACAGCTTGGTACTGGCATAAAAAAAAATGACATGTGGACCAATGGAACCGAACTGAAGACCCTGACATTAATCCACATACCTATGAACATGGACAAAGAAGCCAAAACTGTACAATGGAAAAAAGAAAGCATCTTCAACAAATGGTGCTGGCATAACTGGATGTCAACATGTAGAAGACTGCAAATAGATCCATATCTGTCACTGTGCATAAAACTTAAGTCCAAGTGATCAAAGACCTTAACATCCCCAAAGAAGAGAAGTACACACACACTACCAACAAAAGATAACAGGAATGAACAATCACTGGTCATTAATATCCCTTAATATCAATGGAGTTAATTCACCTATAAAATGACACAGGCTAACAGATTGGATACAAAAGGAGGACTCATCTTTCTGTTGCATGCAAGAAACACACCTCAAATTCAAAGATAGATACTACCTAAGAATAAAAGGCTGGGAAAAGTCTTTCCAATCAAATTGTCTTAAGAAACAAGCTAGTGTAGCCATCCTAATATCCAGCAAAATAGACTTCAAACTAAAATCAACCAAAAGAGATCAAGAAGGATATTATATACTCATCACAGGAAAGATCCACCAAGTTGAAGTTCAATTCTGAACATTTATGCTCCAAACACAAGGATACCCACATATGTAAAAGAAACGTTACTAAAGCTTAAATCACATATAAAACCCCACACATTAATAGTGGGAGACTTCAACACCCCACTCTCACCATTGGACAGATTTGCCAAATCGAAACTTAACAGAGAAATAAGGACTTAACTGATGTTATGACTCAAATGGACTTAATTGATATCTATAGAACATTCCATCCTAACAAAAAAGAATATACCTTCTTCTCAGCACCCCATGGAACCTTCTCTAAAATTGACCACATACTTGGCCACAAAGCAAATCTCAACAGATACAAAACAATTGGAATAACCTCCTGTGTTCTATCAGACCAACATGGTTTAAAGTTAGATTTCAACAACAAAAACTACAGAAAGCCTACAATCTCATGGAAACTGAATAATGCTCAACTGAATCACCAATGGGTCAAGGAGGAAATAAAGAAAGAAATTAAAGACTTCCTAGAGATCAATGAAAATGAATATACCACATACCCAAACTTATGGGACACTATGAAAGCAGTGCTAAGAGGGAAATTCATGGCACTAAATGACCACATAAAGAAGTTGGAGAAATCTCACACTAGTGACTTAACAGCACACCTGAAAGCTCTAGAACAAGAAGAAGCAAAGTCTCCCAGGAAGAATAGATACCAGGAAATAATCAAATTGAAAGCTGAAATCAATAAAATAGAAACAAAGAGAACAATACAAAGAATTAAGGAAACAAAGAGTTGGTTCTTTTAGAAAATCAACAAGATAGACAAGCCCTTATCCAAACTAACCAAAAAGCAGAGAGAGAGAGCATCCAAAATAGCAAAATCAGAAATGAAAAGGGAGACATAACAACTAACACTGAGGAAATCCAGAGAATCATCAGGCCATACTTCAAAAACCTGTACTCCACAAAACTGGAAAATCTATAAGAAATTGATAATTTTCTGGATAGGTAACACATACCTAAGTTAAATCAAGACCAGATAAACTATTTAAATAGACCAATAACCCCTAAGGAAATAAAATCAGTCATTAAAAGTCTCCCAACCAAAAAAAGTGCAGGACCAGATTGTTTCAATGCAGAATTCTACCAGATCTTCAAAGAAGAGATATTACCAATACTCTTCAAATTGTTCCATATAATAGAAACAGAAGGAACATTACCAAACACCTTCTATGAGGCTACAATGACCCTGATTCCCAAGCCAAACAAAGATGCAACAAAGAAAGAGAACTACAGACTAATCTCCTTCATGAACATTGATGCAAAAATACTCAATAAAATACTGGCAAACAGATTCCGAGAACACATCAAAACAATTATCCACCATGACCAAGTAGGCTTCATCCCAGGGATGTAAGGGTGGTTCAACATACAAAAGTCTGTCAATGTAATACACCATATAAACAAACTGAAAGAAAAAAAAAACACATGATCATCTCACTAGAAGCTGAAAAGGCATTTGACAAAATCCAACACCCCTTCATAATAAAGGTCTTGGAGAGATCAGGAATAAAGGGAACATACTTAAACATAATAAAGGCAATTTATAATAAGCCAGCAGCCAACATCAAAGTAAATGGAGAGAAACTCAAAGCGATTCCACTAAAATCAGGAACATACTTATTCAATATAGTACTTGAAGTTCTAGCCAGAGCAATAAGACAACATAAGGAGATCAAGGGGATAGAAATTGGAAAGGAAGAAGTCAAGCTTTCACTATTTGCAGATGACATGATAGTATACTTGAGTGACCCCAAAGATTCCACCAAGGAACTGATAAAGCTTATTAACACCTTCAGCAACATAGCAGGATACAAGGTCAACTAAAAAAAAAATCAGTAGCCCTCCTATATACAATGGACAAAGAAGCTGAGAAGGAAATTAGAGATCCATCACCCTTTACAATAGCCACAAATGATATAAAATACCTTGGGGTAACACTAACCAAGCAAGTGAAGGACCTATATGACAAGAACTTTAAGTCCCTGAAAAAAGAAATTGAAGAAGATGTCAGAAAATGAAAAGATCTCCCATGCTCATGGATAGGCAGGACCAACATAGTAAAAATGACAATTTTACCAAAAGAAATCTACAAATTCAATGCAATCCCCATGAAAATACCAACACAATTCTTCACAGACCTGGAAAGAATAATACTCAACTTCATATGGAAAAACAAAAAACCCAGGATAGCCAAAAGAATCCTGTACAATAAAACAACCTCTGAAGGCATCACGATCCCTGACTTCAAGCTCTACTATAGAACTACAGTAATAAAAAACAGCTTGGTATTGGCATAAAAACCGACATGTGGACCAATGGGATCGAATTGAAGACCCTGACATTAATCTGCATACCCATGGACATATAATTTTTGACAAAGAAGCCTGTAGGAAGTGTTTCTTGAGGTCTTCTACTTGGAACTCTCCTGGTTTTCTCTGTCTTTAGTGTCTCCTGGGTTACACAGCTTTTCTCATAGAAGCAGCCGCATGAAGAAATAGAGTGGCTAGGACAAGTTTTGAACTGTTAGTTCTCTGTACAGCATCAGCACCTTAGCAAACACCACTTGCAGCAAACAACAAAACAGAGTTCTAAAGAAATCCTACGCTATGGCGACATTTTAGGCATGCAAAAGGGCTCTCTGGTGTTCAACAGGTCACACCATGAGGAAGCTGGCCTCTCTGGTGCTCTACATCAAGGGAACTGCAAAGAAAGTTCAAGTTCACAGTTCACATCAAGTGCAATGCTTAGGGACAAACTAGTAAGAAGTCACACTTGTGAATTGTATCCAGTGTCGGCTTCCTTTCTCAGTTCCCCAAGTTTGAAGCCTCTTGTACCCCATCCACCCAAACATCACCCACTGGCCTCAAAGGAGGGCCTGCAGCTTCTCTTTGAGTCAGTTCATTTTGTGTGTGCGTGCGTGTGCGAGTTGGTCTATGTGTGTGGTATATGCTTGAGCACTTGTGTGCTCATGGAGGTCAAAGGTTGGGCGTTCTGCTCTGCTGTTCTCGACTCTATTCCTTTGACCTAGAGCCAGCCTGCAAGCCGTCGAGCCCAGAGATCCTCTGTTTCTGCCCACCCTACCCCCAAGTGCTGGAGTTAGAAGAACACATGCAGTTACACCTGGCTTTTTCATTCGGGGATTTGAACTCGGCCCCTTGTGTTTGCCCACCAACTGTTCTTACCAGTTAACCCATCCCCCAGCCCCTCTGACACTATTGTTGTTTGAGGAGCAATCTCAAAAATGGGGAAGTCATCTATCTCCCTGTGTCTAGTCTGAAGGTGGGCATCTTCTCTCTGGGGATGTATAACCACTGTATCGGCTTTCTGTATTTGGGTTTGGCTGCGCTCTCTTTAGTGAACACAGGGATTCAGACCCAGCTGCATGCTTACAATTCTGGAGCAGGAAGGGGGGTGGTAAGCTCTTGAAGCAAACTCTCCTCATAGCTCTGGGACAGAGAAATCTGGTTCTCTTCCATATGACTTTGTAAATCTGAAGGGAGGGACTTCCTCTGCCGGGCTCTCGGAAGAACAGAAGCACAGAAGAGAAAGGGAGATAGATGGTCCTCGCCACACCTCTTTGCACAGAAGTCTATGTTTTCTCTCAAGTCCTCTGAGTGTTATGTATGTCTTTAACAGCCCTTGGGGTCCTGTCGATTGCCTTTTATTAATCAACTAAAAAGTTACTTAAGGGCAAAAACAAAAGCAAAAACCCCAAGCCCCAACCTTCGTGTGTCAGCACTCCCGTCTTCCTGCCCTAGCATCGTCCTTGACTCTGAGGTGTCTCTCTTTATTCCCCAGCTGCTTCTGAACTGACTAATCACACCCACGGGTCCCCTCTGGCTAAATCTTTTACATGCTCCTGTCCCCTCTCTCTCTAATCTCCCCAAATCACCGCTCCAGGTTCCAGGAGGCTCACAATACCCTTTGTCAGGAGCGGGGAAACCGAAACCCAGCTTAATCAGCTCCCTGGGTAAGCGGCTGGCTGTGAGGCTTCAAATTGCCTGTTCCCAGCCCCTGCAGGTGCAGTAACCGTTTAGACTGCTTTTGACAGTCTCAGCCCGCCTGGCCCTTGCTCACTCCTCTCCCGCAGCCCCGCAGCCCCGCAGCCCCGCAGCCCCGCAGCCCCGCAGCCCCGCAGCCCCGCAGCCCCGCAGCCCCGCACTTCGTCATAATTCCCTATCTTACTAAGAAGATTTAAAACTGAGCTAGGAACGCGTTTCTTCCTTTTCGTTGTCAGCCTATTCCTGCATCATTTTGCCACCATTTAAAAGGAAAGTATCCGGCAGACGTCGCTGGGGTAAAAATCATTTTTCACCGTGGCTCTGTTATCTTCTTATGGCCTGTGCTGAAACTATACCATCTCAGTCACCAGGGAGCATGCTTACAAGGGCAAGCTACGGCAGGACACAGTAGGATTGACATGCTAAATTTCCTGCCCAAATGCCTGCTTATTAAAGCCTGGGGGAAATGATACAGACTGAACCTAGCAAGCAAACAGAAAACAGCTCCACCATCATCAACCAAAAAAAAGACTCCGGAAATGCAATATGACCTCTCTAAAGGCAGAAGTGTTTACACCAAACCGCCTATCCTAACTGCTTTAGAATGTGCTTGTTTAAAAATTAATGTAGGCAAATAGAATACAGCATTAAGGTGGGCTATTCTTTACATCTGTACTAGCTGCCACCAATGGAATGGCCTTAAACAACAGAACCGTATTTTTTCCTAATTCTGGAGGCTGAAGGGTGTGGTCAAGCGGGGCGGGATTAGTCCTCCTGAGGCCGGGAGGGAAGGAACCTCTCTCATTTACTGATCTGCCAGGTCTTTGTGAGTCTCTTCATGTCTCTATTTTCTACGCATTTCTTCATCCCAAATGCCCCTGACTAGGCATACACCACTGTATAAGATTAGGGTCACGATCAACTCCCTTTAACTTGTTTCCCTTTGAACCCTCCCCCCCCAATAAGTTCTCATTCTGAGGAGCTGGGGGATTATATGATTGGGGGTTGAGGGCACAGTTCAAACTGTGAGTCCCCATCTGTGAGTGTCTGAATAAAAAGTGTTCCTCACAGAGTCAGGCATGCAGAACACTCGTGACACTGTTGGCGGGGGCTGTGGCCTTGCCGGAGGAGACATGCTGTTGGGAAATGGATTTGAGAATGTGTGGCTTTGTCCCATTTCCAGTCTGCTCTCTCTCCTTTGGGTTTGAAGTTGAAGATGTGATCTCTCAGCTTCCTGCTGTGGTCCTGCTGCTGAGTCTCCCTCATCATTGAAACCATAAGCCCAAATAAATTCTATTTTCCTTAAGTTGCCTTTGGTCGTGGTATTACACCACAGCAACAGAAAAGTAACTCACACATCATCCTTCTTATTGTATTATTTGCAGACTCCAGTGCAAAATGAGAACGAGTGTCCCTGACTAACCGTGTAGGGATAGCTCTCCTTCCCACAGGCCCACAAGGCTCGCACTTTCTGTCCCATAATACTTCTTGACACATACTCAGTATCTAGATTGGACACAGGTGTTCAGCTCCCACTCAGCCTTCTTAGAGTATGTGGTGAGGTTGCTGGCCAGAGGGCAGTCCACTCTCAGGCCCCAGGCCATGTGCTTGCTACTCCGAGTGGAAAATAGCAGTGGTTGTGGGGATGTACCAGGAGGAAGTAGTCAAGAACCTATCCCAGAGGAGAAAATTGAATCCCAATCCTTTGGTTTGTTCTCCCCTGTCCATCAGACTTACATAAGGTACATAAACTCAGAGAGAAAAACTACTAAGACCCCGAACCACAGAGCATTAAACTATATGCTGGAGGCCCCTCTGAAACTGGGACTCCAAGAAACTACATTGGATACATGCCCATGAATCCTCCCTGATCTTCTTGGACCTAAGTTAGTGCTGTAGAAAAAAGGCCGGCAGGCTACAGGACACATGCTTGGGACTAGAAGAGAATCAGCCTTGGACTCCCCACCTGAATAATGGGTTCATCCTAGTGCTTGCATCATAGGCTCCCGATGGGTTATGATAAAAGATAAATTAGATATGAAACTTTAGACTCACAAACATAGGATAGATGATAAAATATTTTCTTTCATTTTGCCAAATACAAACAGACTAGATATTATAACTGTAATTCTTGCTTGATAACTGTTTTGTTATATGTAATTTTACTGTGTTGAAGTTAAAACTTTCTTTTAAATAGAAAGAAAAGGGGAAATGATGGGTAATGTAGCTCTGTATGCTGTGAATATGTGTTGCTCTGATTGGTTGATAAATAAAATGCTGATTGGCCAGTAGCCAGGCAGGAAGTATAGGCAGGATAAGCAGACAAGAAGAATTCTGGGAAGAGGAAGGGCGAGTCAGGAGACGCCAGCCTGCTGTTCCAGGAGCAGCACGTAATGTTACAGAGGTAAAGCCATGGAACACATGGCGACATATAGATTAACAGAAACGAGCTGAGTTTAAATGTAAGAGCTAGCCAGTGGTAAACCCGAGCTAATGGCTGAGCAGTTTTAATTAATATAAGCCTCTCTGTGTTTACTTGGGTCTGAGCGGCTGCTGACCTGGTGGGACACAGGAAAACTCCAGCTACAGGTTCCCATATGGGGGTACCCTTGGTCATCCGGATCACTCTGAAAACATTAATGAAAGTGAAAACACATCTTAATTTTGAATGTCAGGGCAGTGGAAAAAAAAAAGTGTTCATAGTTACATAATCACTTTGAATTTCCTGTTTATTTTTATCCTTGCAATTTTTCAACAGCAGTAATAACATATTCCTTTGGAACAACAGTAGTCTGGAAGGTATCATAAATTAACAAGTCATGTGGCCACTCATGAAAGTCCAAGGCTCTTGCTTTATTTAGTGACTTATCACAGAGCCCATTTCTTTGAGTGGCTTTACTTCACAGAAATACTATAGTTAATCTGGTATTTATAAGGTGCTCTTTGGTTTGTTTCTTTTTATAAATTATAATATTTCTTTTCACTTCAATCAATTCAAGCCACGATTTATGTTCTCAGCTATGTGCCAGAACATCTCCTAAAAAGCTTTCAAGGACAGTTTCTTAGAGCACACAGAAGGAACAGTTCGTAGATGTCTCAAATCTGTTACTCTGATAGATGGGGGGGTTGAGTTCAGAAGACATAGTACAAAAGCATTTCTGCTTTAGGACACCTGAGATAAATGAGCGAATTGTCAGGTCAAAGAGGAGGAACCCAGTGTTCAAATGGGCTCCCTATGTGACTTAACCTTTCTAGTCACTGCCTTGGGACCTAGATTGGGTAGCACCTGTTGCTGTGACAATGAACAATGGAAACAAGATTAGAAACAATGATGAAGAGTTAAAAAGACCAGGCAAACTGGAAATCTATGTTACTGTGCAAAGTAAGTGAGTGAGGTAAAGAGCCAATCAGAGGAGGCATAACAAGGAAAACATGAAGAGAGAGATGCTGGGCAGAGATAGGAGAAATGAGGTCCAAAGGGCTGGAGTGATATGTGGCCAGGGAAGGCAGCTAAACCAGTCTGGGCATTCTTTTGCTTAAATTCCCAATCTCCAGATTAGGAGAACGGCGTATTGCCTAAGGACATAGGAGTTTGCTAGAACGGTATATAAATCAACAGGTTTATGCATTTTTTTTTTTTGCTTTCTGAATACATTCACTTGTATTTGTGGGATTTGAGAGTGAGGGGCCCCATTGATCATCCCAGGGCTAAATTGATCTTCATGCTCCAAGTATAGAGTAGGAGAAGGACTGAACTAGACCACAGGGTCACAGAGGCACATCCAGCAATTCTTCGAATCAATGCATGGACGACTGGGCTGGAGCCCTGTTCTACACGTCCTGTAGATGCAAGCTACTTAACCTGGCCTCCTCTTCAGGAAGGTATATATTGCCGTTGCCTACCTCAGTGTAATGAGGTTCATCATGATGCAGATAAACTGGCACCGAGTCCTCCCCAGGGTTGGAAACCACTAGGATCAGTAAAGAGGGCATTTCAACCTGTGTATCAGAAATGGTGCTAAGGGAGAATGCCAGAGCCTTGCCTCTTCCCCACCACAGCCTCCTCCCTGGAAAGCTCTCCCAGGTGGCAATCTCTCTTCTCTTCCTCTTCTGGGGCTTTCTGCCCTGAACCACACTTTTCCTCACATGCACAACACAATGACTCTGGCAGCAGCAGGCTCCTCTTTGTTCTCTTCATCTGAAAATCTTTAACTTCCACACAGATTCATCAATTCTCTGGCCCAGTGCTTTGCCTGCTGATGGCTGTGCCTATTAATGTAGCTTATGAAATGAATTTAGTATCATAACCACTACTACAGAGTAAACAGCATAGTATAGAGTAGAAAAAACGCCAGTATGATATATTGGGCTAGGGCGTCTTTTAAATGGAACATTTAGTTATATACTATGCATTTGTAGTATGAAATATTTCTGTGAACACTACACCCTTGACTTTGGCTCTAGTATTGCTCTGGCCAGTTGGTTTCTTGACTTCTGCTTCACATCTCCTTTTTCACTTACTGTTCAATGTCATGACTACTCCTGCAACCACATCGTCCCAGGAAGTTGTGGGAACTACACACATTTGACTCCAGTACCCAGAATGGATACATTTCCCACATGGGACTTTCCATGTCTGCCACCCTCCCCTTTCAAGAACTTCTCCAACCTCCTTTCACTTACTCATTTTTAAAAGAAAAAAAGTATGTGTGTGTGTGTGTGTGTGTGTGTGTGTGTGTGTGTGTGTGTGTGTGTGTGTATGTGTGTGTGTGTGTGTATTTCAAGCTTGCTGCTCCCTGTGAAGACTGACTTAGCTCAACTCTAACTTCCCAGATGATGTCTTTGCTGAGGTGGGGTGCGGGTCCTTCATTCCAGTGGCCAGTATTCTTGAGTCTCCATAAGATTCTGGGATACTGAACAATGAGCCCCACACTTGCCTCAGCGACCTTAACAGGCCCCTTTCTTCACAAATAAAAGCCTCATCAGTAACTTGCAGCTTGCTGAACTTTGACGTTGCTGATGTGGCTCTCACGTAAACTATGACTTGATACCCTATCTCCCTTTCTTCATTTGTCAACCCCCCCACTTACTCTTTAGGAAAACAAGAGCCTTGTGGCAGGTCCCCAGCTCCTCAGGCCTGTCCCTCCTCCGAAGCCCTCCAGCCCCGGGCCCATGGCTTGGTGTCCTACTGCCTACTGTACTTTCTGTGGTTGGTTGTGTTTCTGTGCCTGTCTTGGGCTTCTTGGAGACAGCGTCACATCACTCCTGTTTTTATATCTCCAATATGGGGTTGTAGAGCTGCTGCTGCTGGCCCTGGGCTCACATCCTCTAACCTGGTGCTTGCTCACTTGCAGACAAGTCCTGTTTCTATCCAAGTGTTTCCGGAGGGCCAGAAACATCCGAGAATGAATGTTTCAGGAATGGCAATTATGGGGGTGGGGGTGGCGGGAACATGCTAGTGGAAAATACCACAGCTTTCTGTCCCTCTGTGGGCCCACTGAGACCTCTAAGTGGGTCTTCTCACCATGGAATTGAACCTCAGGCTTTCTTCCCTTCCCTGCCCATTTCCTCTCTCCCTTCCCATGCTTCCTTGAACTGCCTCCCAAATAAACCATCTGCACTGCAGTAAATGCCCATCTCACGGCTTGCTCTCTGAGGAGCCCAAAGCTGCACAGTGGAAGAGCACATGACATTTACCAGATAGAAACCAGGGAGACCTTCAGCCACTGCTCGCCCTTCTTCCCATCGCCCATCTCGTTTCACCGTCATTTCTTTAGACAGGGCCCATGGTCAAGAGACTGATCTCCTAGTCACCCACTCCCTCATTTTTCTTGGCACTGATTGTTCAGAAGAGACACCCCAGCTTGCTGGAGCTCACTACATTTGTGCATCCGGGGAGCTGATACCACTGGAGGAAACTCTCTCACTATACTCTTATCAGGGCCACTTCACAGTTAGGGCTTTTAACTTTCAATGTCGCTTCAAATGGGTTGACTCTCCCTTAGTTTATTTCCTTTAGCAGAAACGTTGCCTGTCTTTCCCCAGGATGCTCTGCTCCCTCTTTCTCCTCCCTTCGCCCTCCCAGTATCTGGAGTGTGTGAGTGATCAACTTGACAACTCCACACAGCCCAGAATCACCTGCAAAAGGAGTTTCAGTTGAGTAATTATGCTTATTGGGTTAGTCTGTGGGCATATCCATGATTGATAATTAATGCAGGACCCCCGTCCCCCACCACAATGGGAGATACCATTTCCTGGGCAGGTGGTCCTGGGCCATATAAGGAAGATAGCCAAGTATGAGCTAAGCAGAGATCTAGCCAGCAAACTATGTTTCTCCATAGTTCATGCCTTTATGTCCTGCCTTGACTTCCCTCAATGATAGATTGGGAATGGTGTGTAAGTCAAATAAACCCTTCCCTTCCCAGGTTACTTTAGGTCAGAGTGTTTTATCACAGCAACAGGAAGCTAACCAGAACAGTGGCATTATCAAATTTAAGCACATGGTAGGACTCAGTGAGGGAAAGTCAACCACAAAAGGCCCTTTTTAGTCACCATGGAAGTGGAGGACAGGATCTGCCAACTGGAGTGCTGAGGATAGGAAATGATTGACATAGGGTTGCCAAACTGCCCAAACAGTCTGGACTAGCCATAGGAAGAAGGTGCCATGAAGACCATACCGCTAACGGAAAACACATGCCATTATGAGGCTCTATGTTTTACAAGGAGGAAACGGAGGCGCAGATATCATATCTAGGGTTTGAATTCAGTCTGGCTCTGAAACTCAGTGAACTCTACTGCCATTTGACATATTTACTGATTTTTGCATACAGATTACTGATGAATGATTGAAAAGTCAGCACAACGTAGTATCCTTGGCCTCGCAGGGCTGGAACACTTGGAATGCACAGAACAATATTGCATATGCAACCTGCTATACATAGCTATAGATCCACTCTTAATTGGCATGCCACTAAAATGATGTGTATTTTCATCTTAGTTGTTAGGTGGATGCTAGTCACGGATAAAGGTAAATCAACGTGGTGCTGGAGCGATGAGAAACAGGGGTGTTCTGAATATGGCTAAGCACACTGTGGCTGTCCCTGGCTTCCTGCACTTAAATGTGAACTTCAGTCATGCTGGCCAGTTTTATGTCAACCTGACACAAACCAGAGTCATTTGTGAAGAGGTAATCTCAATTGAGAAAACGCACCACAGGCCAGTCTGTGGGATTACTGCTGGTGCTGCCTCCCTTGCCCGGGCTGGCGGTGCCAGGCGCTATAAGAGAGCATTCTGAGTAAGCAATGGGGAGCAATCTAGTAAGCAGTCCTCTTCCGTGGCTTCTGTATCAGCTCCTGTTTCCAGGTTCCTGCCTTGCTTTAGTTCCTGCCCACAACTTCCTTCCATGATGGACTGTAATCTGTGAGGTGAAATAAATCTTTTCTTCCCCAAGTTGCTTTTTCTCATGATGTGTATCACAACAATAGAAACCCTAAGAGAGAAATAGACACTATTTCAGGCCCCACCCCCCCATACGAATATTTTGGTTTTTCCTTCTTTGCTAATAAACACTTGATTCACACCTGTCTACAATTCACTTGTGATTCAGCTGGTGCAGGCGCTGGGATCAGGAAGGGAGCCTGTGTGGTAGGTAGGTAGCACCCCCACTGTAGTGCCTGCCTTTGAAGAATCTTTATGCCCACCACGCTGAACTTTCAGATTTGCAGGCTGCACCTAGAAAGTACAGCAGGGAGCTGGTGATTCTCATTTTCAAAGTGCCCTTGATTCTGGAAAAGAAGGCCTCATTAGCCACCATCTCGGGTCAGGATTTGGGTCTGTCAAATATAGAAAGGATTACCTCACGGTGGGTGCTGGCCCTGACTGTGGGATCCCCAGATGTGTATCACGTGGCTCACTCCCAGCTCCTCTCACAGGCTACTTCCTGCCTAAAACCTACGCCCAAGATTCGGATGCTGTCAACTGCAGGACGTGTGTGTGTGTGTGTGTTTGTGTACGTGGGCTGAGAGAGAGTTTTACTCAATTGAACAATACCTCCAGAGCATTTCCGACCTGTGGCTGCTCCAGAAGAAGCGTTGGTGTGGTTTAGCCTCGGTGGGCATAAAGTCCCTGGAGAGTATTAGGAAGTACAACCCAGAATTTTTTTTTAAAAGTGTGTATATATTGAAAGGAAAATAATAGAACAAAGATCTGGATTACATTTTGTTTTGTGCTTCTTCTCCAAATGTATTCCTAGGTCAGAGCGGATGGGAGCTGCCAGGGAGCTCTGTCTGATTTGAGGCCACATACTTGCTTCTATCACCACACAATCATGCCTTCTGGGACACACCTGCCGTGTCTCAGAGACTGGCTTCTGAGCTGGTCCTTGAGGGCATTGATCTTTGCTTGGATTTCTTACACGTTCACTTCTGAGTCTTACTGTATGTGGTTAGCGCTCAAACCTATGCTGAATTTAGCAGTTGGTGCACGTGTTTTGGGATGTGTAACTTAATTTTCAGTGGTTTCATGAATATTGTAGATCCATTGTTCAGCCTAGAGAAACCGAGGAGCCGAAGGTAGCTCATGTCTACACAAATCTCAATGCGGTTCACTCTGCTGAGAGACTCGACGCGGTGCCCCGCCTTCCCGAGGGGCGGAGCAGACAGGCCTGTTTTGGGGGTCATCTGTAGAGTGTTGTGCACACGGTGAGCCAAGTTCTAGCTTTGAAAGGGAATGGAATGAGACATCTTTTTGTCAGCTTTATCTGAAAGGTGACTTTCCTAAACAACTCTTGTAAACTTTACATTTTGAAGCTATTCTTACCCTCCCAAGTCCAGTACGACCTGCAAGCCTGGAGAGCAAGATCCTGCCTCTCACCGCGCCCTAATTCGGAGGCCAATGGGAGAGCCGAAGGGACGATTCTGTCCCATCTGCCTCGGGACAGTACACAAGCGACCGCAATACAAACTCGGACTTGCTCTTGCTTGCTCTTCTTGCTCAACCCCTATCCGTTTCCTGCCCCTGACTCCCGAGTGCCAATTTGCCCCAACCCCGGCGCTGGGGACACTCACCTAGCCACTCGAGGGCCGGTTCCGGGGTGAGGGTCAAATCCTGGGCGCTGCCTGGGTGAGCCCCAAGCAGCAGCAGCTGCTGCATCCAGAGCAGCAGCAGCAGCAGCAGCATCGCTAACCATTTCACCATCAGGCACTCTAGGTGGCACCCACGGGGGCCGCAATCGTGTCCCCTGCACTGGGCTTCGGTGCAGGATGCAAGAGCAGCCTCTAGCCTTCTCGAGGACCACACTACCCGGGAGCCTTGGAGATGAATTCGCCTCCCTGGTCGCCACACTGTGAACGGCACTGGCTCTGGGCGTGGAGACACAAATAGCAGAGTTTTCCCCGCCCTGCCTACACTGCCTTGGGGAGGGAGGAGGAAGAGGGGCCCGGCCCTGTGCGATCCCAAACACTCCTGCCTTTAGGGTTAGAAGAGGCAGGGCTGAGGAGGCCCGTGGCTGCCTGTCGGCTGAGTACCCAACCTTCTCCCCCCTCCCTCGCCCTGCCCCAAGGGTGGGCAAGCTGATCCTCTCAGGGAGAAGAAAGCTGCCAACTGGATTTGCAAGGGTTTGGAGACCAGCAGAGGAGTTAAAAAAAAAAAAAAAGGCTGTCTGGTGAAGTCACCAGCTTTGTCCTGACTTAAAATAACCCCAGGCTTCTGTTTCCTTAGATCATCTTTATCTAATAGATTATCCCTGTGCAGAGTTGAGAAACCCGGCCAGAGAGGTCATTGGTTACTCTTTAATTCCACAAAACTTACTCCCTAAATGAGTAGAGACAAGACAACAAACAGACAAGACACCAAGCTCCCCAAACTGACCAGACTCGGTCTTCCTAACTGCCCACCTTCCCCCTCAGATAACCAGCATTAACTCCGCTGCGAGCATTCAACACACACGGCAGCATTTCCGTACAAGACCCACCCTAAGCAAGACGTTGGCATTAGATGGTAAAACACGAAAGAGGGAAGACAGCAAGAGGGGTCCTAACGGGGAGGGGGGACAGGCCATACGACCTCGGAGGACCCGTACTTCTTAAGTATTTGGCCGATTACAAAACCAACAAGTACCGGCAGCACAGTGCCTCTCTAACTTTCTACATCTTTCTGGTGGAGGGTGAAGGAAGCCTTGAGCTCTGTGAGCTGGTCTGTGCGCTTCTGCCACGGTGAGAGTCTTTGAGACGTTCTGGGGCTGGAGGCCTTCCGTGCAGGGGTTAAGGAAAGATGAGGTGCTGTCTGGCTGGGAAGGGAGACTGAAGGAGTAAGAGGCGCTTGGAGAGTAGGAGGAGAGAAGGCGCAGTGTGTACCTCCAGTCTTTAGCAGGTGTAAGTATGTGTAGAGGTCACATGCCTGAAAATATGCACAACAGGCATGCTGTGAGGAGCAGAGCAGACCGATCGATCGATGGGTCGGCAGCCCCCAACGGTGGCTTTCTCTCCGTTGGCCTCAGAGCCACGTTACGGTGGGAAGAGTGCCTACGGTGGGAAGGCTAAGCCCCGATTAAGCTGACTGGCGTCCATGGTGGCAGACAGGTGCAATCCATGTGGCCCAATTAGATCACAGATCTGGTTACTGATGTTAATCTCCGGAGAGAAGCAGGGCAGGGAGAATAAAGGGGAGAGAGACGGGAGGAACTGGAGTGGGCTCTGAAGATCATGCCACGCGTCGGTGATGGGTGGGTGGGTGGGTGGGAAGCAGCTACTGCCTGGGCCAGGAAGTTGTAAGAGACAAAGGTTAGAATGCAAGGCCTATATGAGAGCATGTGTGCCTGGCTAGAACAGCAACCAGCCGGCACACTAGGAAATGAGGCAACATGGCTAAGTCTTTTCCTTGCTAGGATCTGAAGTTCAGCCGCTGTCTAATGAGGCTGGGGAGCCTTCTCTGATCCACGTGGATAATATTCTAAAGTGGCAGGGCTCTGGCTAGGAGGAGGATAAGGGAGGAGGGAGACAAGTCATATTTCATCCTCAGAGCAATTAGTGTAATGAAGAGAGGTGAGGGCAGCTTCCTGGCCTGTGACACCGCATATCCTATTCAGCATTAAAGACCCAAGAAGAGCTACCGTTTTTCATGTCTTCCCAGAACGATAGGGCTTAGAGGCAGAGAGCCATGGTGGAATTTTTAGTCCTTGAGAAAAAGAATGATTATGCTTCTTCTGGACTTCCGTTTCAGGTTTTTGAGACATGGGAAGGGGATGGAGGTAACTTGCCTGCACTGTGACTAGCTTTCCCTAAACCTTTGTCTGTACAATGGAGAGAAAAAAACATTAGCTCGTTGTGGGATGATGCTCAGAAGGGATTAAATGAGCTATCGGATGTGAAGTGCTTAGCACGGTCTAACCTGTTGTAAATATCCACCTCTGGGAGCTGTGAGGGTGTGGGGAGGAAACAGCCAGAAGAGCAGGCTCCAAGCGGGACTCAGGGCAAGATTGCAGAGTGTGGGTCACTGGGAGTGTCTCCTGCCCCCACCAAGAATGCCCTAGGCAGGACTCTGAACCTGTGGATCTGCATACAGCTGTCTTCTCCTGTTGGCTTTGGGCTAGCTGTTTACTTATCTGTCTCACCTGATTGAGAGCATCTTGAAGAACTGACTGCATTGACTCTCTGAGTCTCCTGAACACCACATTTCCAGGCACTTAATAAACACTTCAAGGTCTTCTGCTGAGACAAACACTCATAGAGAGTGGCTTAGCATCCTGACATCCCACTGTACCTGGGCTACACATACACCCCTTTATAATAATAGTGCACTTGGCAGCCCAAGACCTTACCTGCACAGAGGATGCTTACACACGCCTCTCTGAACAATGGGATAGGTTTCTCCTCTCCTTAACAACAAACTTAGATCAATTCTGTTCCACAATCCTCTGGACCAAACCAGATTTGAGTTTATGTGCAATAAGGCAAAACGGTCTTCAAGCTGAACTTTTAGAAAGACTCTCCTATTTATCATCTTATACCTATGCACAACTGGGTGTGCATATAATTAAAATCAGATGAATTATGGGAAGGGACATGTGCATTGGAAAAATTTTTATATCACCCAATCTTCCACTCAAAATTGAGAACCACCCAAACTACATCCCTTAGTAAGTTGTGGGTCTGGGGTCATTCGATAAATTCACCAGTCTGACTCCACATTTTTAGTAAATGTTGAGGCTTTTCATTAAACAAGGCAAAGCAAAACAAAATAAACCAACAAAAACTGGCCAGGACCAAACCAGAGAGTTCTCTAGATAAGGCCTTGACTATTGTTAGTCCAAGGAATTTAAGGCAAAACCCACAAAGTTATAATTTTGGGGGACCGAGTTAACTCATACCTAGTTTAGGTGCAGGCAAAAGCTTGATTTTGTGACAGATGTCCAGCAAACACCTCAGCTATCCAAGCAAACAAGGGGTTCATACAAAAGCGGAACTTAGCAGTTAGCCTGTGAATCTTGTGACCCCATTACCTTGTAAGAATAGCTGAGGCAGTGAAAAATTTTACAACAATCAGCAGTTTCCAAGAATAGCCCAACTACACTGGGAAGTTGTCCATCTTGGGCAAGCTGGCTGACAGGGTGCATTCAAGATAGGAGCAACTTCCTCGTGGCTTGCAAGCTCAAAACAATTTTGTTTTTACAAGTTTTTTCAACACAGTAAATTATCCTCTAAACATAATGCTCACCATCCCAGTTACCAGTTCCTCACTTTTTTCAGATGCCATAAAAAGACACTCCAGGCAGTAACTTGAGCCCTTGAGGGTCTGACTTGCCATCAGTCCCTTCACTCTAGTTCTTTTCAATATGTTCCATCGCTTTGCTCAGAATAAAAAGCTTCCTTACCACTTTTCAATCTGTGCGGGTTTTTATTTCATTCTTGAGGGAGGCCAAGAACCTGGAAACACTTCATCTAGACTCTGACCACCATTAACATTCTCAAAGAAGGGAGCTAAAGAAAGAAGGGAGAGAGAGACAGAGAGACAGAGAGAGACAGACAGACAGAGACAGAGAGGGAGAATGGGATCAGGGGAGAAGAAGGAAGGAAACAAGAAGGGAAGAAAGGATGAGTTTAAAAGGCATATAGTATTTGAAGTCTTTAGAAACTTGATAGAACTGTTTGGAACCTGAAGTGTGTAAATGAAAATGCTTAAGAAAATGTGGGCATTTAAAGCTCACTTGATGCATGGGCTGTGGTTAGAGACGAAATTGATGAGTTGTTTTAAGCATTGAAAGAATCAAGACCTCAGCAAGAATGGGCGAAAGTAGTTGGAATGAAAATTTAACCAAGTGATCATTTACCAAGTACAGGCAAAGCAAAAGGAGCCCACATCAGGTAGCAAAGTGCCACATTGATGGCTAGACCCTGTGTCATTTCTGCACCTAGGCCTCAGAGAACGAGGGTAGAAAGGGTGGTAGGAGTCTACTGAGAGCTGAGTCCTTGGGGGTGGGGGACATCTAAAGGACAGGAGACCAGCTAAGAGCAACTGACCCAGCCAGGGAAGAGACCAACCGAATAAAGAGCTTTTGTTGTCTGCCTACTCTGATGACTTCTCACTGGCCAAACCCAGCAGAAATTCAGCAATCAAGGAAGTCACAGAAGTCAGCTCCCTAGATCACTGAGTGGAAGTGGAGTATTGTGGACAGCAAGTCCGAGGAAGCAGATGAACAAATTGTTGCCCTACAGAGAGCAGAGCAGAATGAGTCCTTGACTGTGTTCACAGGGGAGAGAGGCAGGGGGAAACCATAGCTAGTGATAGCAGGGGATGGCCTGAAGTATGGAAGGCATGTGGAAGGCATTTGAAGTACAAGGACTCAAAGGCTGGAAGCTCAGGGTCTGCAGGTAGCTGCTGACAGCCATTGTTTGCACTTGCTATAGTTGCATCATGACAACCTCTGTTGTTACACAACCTTCTCTTTTGGGTCTCTCTGCACTTTTCACTTGGCATGTTTATAAGGGTGCCTACCAGTCATTGGAGTTAGTATGTATCATACCTTGGTGTGGCCCCATCCTAAGTGATTATATCTGCAGACTGCTGCCAAATAAAGCCACACTCTGAAGCTCCAGTGGACAGATTTGGGAACATTATTCAGCCAGTTCACCTACTGTATGATCAAGTTGATATACTCCTGGATATTTGCTGGAAAAAAAAAAAGAAACCATGCATCCATGCAAGATTTGTGCATTAATCTTCATAGTAACTTTGTTAGAAATAATCAAAGACTCGAAACAATACAACAGTTTGCCAAGAAATGAATGAAGAAATAGACACTGGTAATCATACTTTGCCAAACAATGGAGTATGTTCTGAGAAACGTGTCATTAGTTAGTTTTTTCATTATGTGAACATCGTAGGGTATATTTAAGCTAAAGGTCCATGATATCACTAGGATCATGGATTTGTGGGGCTTGGTTTAGTTTCTTTCCCACTTTCTGTGACTATCCTGACAAAAGCAACTTAATGCAGAAAGACTTGTTTAGCTTGCAATTCAGGCTGTCATCCATCATTGTGGGAAATCCATCACTGTGGGGAAGCCAGGGTAGCAGGAACTAGAAGCAGCTCAACACACCCACAGTCTAAAGTGGGGGAGAGAGTGCTTGCATGCACGCTCACTCTCAGCTCACTTTTTCTTCTTTTGTACAGCCCAGGACCCAAACACAAGGAATGGTGCTGCCCATGTCAATTAATACAGTCAAGAGAATCCCCCAAGAACATGCCCATAGACCAACATGATAAGGAATGGTGCTGCCCATGTCAATTAATATGGTCAAGAGAATTCCCCAAGAACATGCCCATAGACCAACATGATAAGGAATGGTGCTGCTCATGTCAATTAACCTGGTCAAGAGAATCCCCCAAGAACATGCTCATAGGCCAACGTGATAAGGATTGTTGCTGCCCATGTCAATTAATAGGTCAAGAGAATCCCCCAAGAACATACTCATAGACCAACATGATCTAAACATTTCATCATTGAGATATCCCTTCTCAGATTAAACTACTTTTTTTTTTCAAGCTGACAATTAAAACTAGGCACCACAGGGTGGTCTGTCACTGATTTAAGTGGTACCTGACTATATATCCACACAATAGGTTATTTCTCTTCAATAAAAAAGAACGAGCTCATGGAGCTAGCAAATTGGATCAGAGGGTAAGGGCACTTGCTGCCACACCTGATGACTTGAGTTCCATTCCTGGACTCCACGTGGTAGAAGGAGAGAACAAAATCCTGCAAGTTGTGCTCTGACTTCCACATGTGTCCAGACACACACACACACACACACACACACACACACACACACACACAATTTTAAAAAAATTGAAATAACTCTCAATACATGCAGTAATATGGTTAAACCTCAAAAAAAGTTAGGCTGAGTGAACAACACTAGACAAAAGAAGACAGCATACCTTAAGGCTTTATTATTTTAGTCACAGAGAATGTAAATTAATATATAATGACAGAAGTCAGGTATCAGGTGACCAGTTGCCTGGAATTAGAACTAGAGCCCTAGCAAGAAAGACCAGGTTGAACTGGGAGGGACTGGACAAATGTTCCAAATAGAGGAAAAGGAGGAGAGTATGTGCATGATGTGTTTGAGGAACTCACATAGTATTCAGATTGAGTATTTCATTGAGGCTAAATACAAAAGCTGGTGCCAAAGTCACTAGGAAGCCAGATTTGTTTTATATTTTACTCAATAAATAGATAAACAGACATCTTCTACAAGAAGTCTGGCCGGGCGGTGGTGGCACACACCTTTAATTCCAGCACTCAGGAGGCAGAGGCAGGCAGATCTCTGTGAGTTCGAGGCCAGCCTGGGCTACAGAGTGAGTTCCAGGACAGGCACCAAAACTACACAGAGAAACCCTGTCTTGAAAAAAAAAAAAGTCTGGGTTGGAGTTAGAGCCACAAGACAGGAAAGAGAGAATACTCCATAAGATGGAGGTAGGATTTCTAAGCAAGTTTCATAACTTCTGTAAAGGTCTATGAATCCAGACATTAAATTTAGGGAGAAGGCAAGGTATGATCTTGGGAAGATGTTTGTTTTTCTGGTGCTGGGGATGCAACCAAGAGCCTCTGTTGCTGGAGAGCTTCTCTCCAGGTTCCACCAAGCCCTGCAGTCCCACAATCCACGTATAAAATAATCACTCAGACACTTATATTACTTATAAACTGTATGGCCATGGCAGGCTTCTTGCTAACTGTTCTTATATCTTAAATTAACCCATTTTTATAAATCTATACCTTGCCACATGGCTGGTGGCTTACCGGCATCTTTACATGCTGCTTGTCCTGGTGGTGGCTGCAGTGTCTCTCCCCACTTCTTTCTGTTTCCCCAATTCTCCTCTCTCTTTGTCCCACCTATACTTCCTGCCTGGTCACTGGCCATCAATGTTTTATTTATATAGAGCGATATCCACAGCAAGCCTCACCCATGCCAGGCAAATATTCTACCACTGAACCACATACCCAGTCTATATTGTATTTTGTTTATTATTTATTTGTGCTCGGGAGTGAACCCAGGGTCTTGTGCATGTCAAGCAAGTACTCTACCAGGGAGTTATTGTCTCCGCATTGTGTTGTTTCTAGATGGACATCTTGAGCATATCTAAATGATGGGAAGGATCCAGACGGGAAGAAATCAATGGAAATTCATGATGAGAATCCCGAGAAGTCAGAAATTCCCGTAACAGAAAGAAAAGGGTTTGCTTCCTAAGAAGAAAATGGTGCATCCCATACAGGAAGGAATGAAGGAAGGGCTGTTCCCAGGGCTAAGCACGTGAGCTGCATAGTTGGGAGTTATCAACTGGCCAGCTTCCTGCTTCTGTTTGGTATGTGCTGTGAAGTAGCTGGGACCTCCACCTCCTGAGGTGGAGAGTGAAGGATTCAGGAATACAGAAAAATATAAAATTGTAAACAAAAAACTGACAGTCATCAGCTCTACAGGTTCACTGCTAACAATGGCTCTCTGCTTTACAGCCAGCTCCTCTGTCAACAGCCAGGGGTTAACTTTTAACCCCCTTACCCCTTATAGCCAACAACTGCCTGGACCAAAGTTAATTTTTTAATAGATGTGACTTCTAGCATGCACCCCATGCCTGATGCTTTCCCCCTTACTATAAAAAGGGGGCCAGAAATCACCTCCATTGACACAGCCTCGGAATCCTGAATACTAGCTATGATCTCAGCTAGCTGATAAGCTTTTATTCCCCATGGTGATATTTTCTTTCCCCTTTTTCTTTGGAAATAAAGTTTGTCTCTGGTTTAATAGACCTTGGTGGTTTGTCCGCCATTATTGCGCTACCCCAGACCCAACAGAGAGGGGCCAGTGGGTGGGGTTGGTTTCCATAGGGACAGAGAGAGCATTGCTGGGGGAAGGCAGGTGGGTATAAGGGACTCACTGTATGTGGTAGAGGGCATTTATAGTAGCTCGTGTGCTTTCTCACCCCTGTTCTGTGCGCAGGTGCAGACAGGGAGAAGGTAGACACTAGCCTTCTCCAGCATGATGTCACTCAGTCAGGAAAAGGATGCGAGCAAGATGAAGGAGTTAGCAAGAGAAAGGTTGTGCTGGGATTTTGGAAGACGTGGCTTTATGATCACAAATGGACCAATGGTGACAAGTAGAGGGGACTCCAGGGAAAGATGGCTAGTTTTGGGTCCTAGCTTATCACTTACTAGTCCAGCGACTCAGCAAAGTTGTTAAGCTCCAGATAACTGCCTACACAATTAAAATAACAACAGTAGCGCCTGTGTCCTTGGCCCGCCTTGGAAACTAATTCCTCAACAGTGACATCACACAGCAGTCCTACAGGTAGGACTTTTTATTATGAGTGACTGTTACTTCAAGTTAAGAAAGGGATGTTTGGGAGATTAAAGAGTGAGTCTGTTTTCTAGGTAGCCTCCCTGGAGTTGTGAGTAGCAATCTAGTCATCTTTATTTTACATCTAGTATCCTCCTATGAGTGAGTACATACCATGTTTGTCTTTCTGAGTCTGGGTTACCTCACTCAGAATGATTTTTTTCTAGATCCATCCATTTGCCTGAAAATCCTATGATGTTATTTTTTTTTTATCTGCTGAGTAGTATTCCATTGTGTATATGTACCACATTTTATTTATCCATTCTTCAGTTGTTGGGCATCTAGGTTGTTTCCAGGTTCTGGCTATTATAAACAATGCTGATATGAATATAGCTGAGCAAGTACTTTTGTGGTATGATTGAGCATTCCTTGGGTATATGCCCAAGAGTGGTATAGCTGGATCTTGGGGGAGATTGATTCCCAATTTTCTAAGAAAACACTATATTGATTTCCAAAGTGGTTGTACAAGCTTGCCTTCCCACCAGCAGTGGATGAGAGTTCCCCTAGCTCCACATCCTCTCCAGCATAAGGTGTCTTCAGTGTTTTGGGTTGTCCAATGACAGAGAAATGGATGAGATCTACATGAACAACATGGACGTGAGCGGGAGTAAGGGAGGGCGAGGGTCGAGGGAAAGAGAGCAGGAGATCCCAGCTGGATCAAGAAAAGAGAGGGGGAACAAGGAATAAAAGACCATGATAAATGAAGACCACATGAAAATAGGAAGAAACAAAATGCTAGAGAGGTCCACAGAAATCCATGAAGATATCCCCACAATAGACTACTGGCAATGGTTGAAAGACAACCGGAACTGACCTACTCTGATGATAGGATGGCCAAACATCCTAATTGTCATGCTAGAAACCCCATTCAATGACTGAGGGAACCGGATGCAGAGATCCACGGCCAGGCCCCAGGTGGAGCTCCAGGAGTCCAATTGGCGAGAAAGAGGAGGGTTTGTATGAGTGAGAATTGTTGAGACCAAGGTTGGCTAAAGCACAGGGACAAATATCCAAACGAAAGGAAACACATGAACTATGAACCAATGGATGAGGACCCCTCCAACTGGATTAGGCCCTCTGGATAAATATGACAGTTGATTAGCTTGATCTGCTTGGGAGGCATCCAGACAGTGGGACCGGGTCCTGTCCTCAGTTCATGAACTGGCTGTTTGGAACCTGGGGCGTATGCAGGGACACTTGGCTCAGCCTGGGAGGAGAGGATTGGACCTGCCTGGACTGAGTCTACCAGGTTGAACTCAATCCTTAGGGGAGTCTTTGCCCTGGAGGAGATGGGAATCGGGGGGTGGGCTGGGGGGAAGGGGGGGCGCCAGGAGGGGGGAGAACAAGGGAATCCGTGGCTGATATGTAAAATTAAATTTAATAAATAAAAAAAGAAGAGTGAGTCTGACTGGATGTCTTACTGGGCAGAGAGAAAAACCATCAGACAAAAACCCCCTTTCTTCTCAGCAGCAGCCATTCAGAGAGGGCTCCTAAGAATCAGGCTTCAAGTATACTGTGCCTGCAGGGTGGTTAGAAGTTGAGGACACTAAGTGGGAATCTGCTCTGTGATCAGTCTTTGCGCCTTGCCCAGTCTCAGTTTCCTCTCTGTAAAATGGTAGTAACAGCGTATCTCACGTATAATCCAGTCTGTGGAAGTCCTTCCCGCCCTGGGAATGCTGAGTGCTGGTGAAAGAAACTGTGACTATTAAGTAACACAGCAGCAACACCATGAGACACAACATTGCAATTATTTGCTGATAAGGACACTGGGAGGGGTCCCATGGCATATTGTTAAGGCCCTTACCTCGAACCCATTAACTTCATATAATAAGCTTCCAATAAGAGAGAACTCTGTATAGATAAAAGAAAATATTCACTTATGTAATACACAGATTTTTTTCTAACCTATTTAATACAAATATTTAACAGCTTACTCCCAGTATTTATTAAACACTGGAGAGTGTGTTCAAAATATTATTTTATGTTATGATTTATCAGTACTGCGGTACTTTCATAATGCCCACAGTTGCTGAAGTACTCAGAGGTGAAAATTCATTGGGCAGAGGGCCAGTTTTAACAGCGAATTAATAAACGAGCTTTTTACCATAGTCCAAACAGCAATTTATATCAATTTAATTCAATTAACAGCATTCCCACGATGTGGTGCCTAGCCAGAAAAAAGTTCCACTCAGTCCGAAGTTTCGGCGGGGGGGGGGTTCTGTCTTGATTGGTTATGCGCAGGGTGTCTTGTATGCTTGCCACGTCTCCCCCTGCTTCCTGCCCACAGCCTGGCTGCAGACACATGAAGGAAGGGAAGGGGCTGTAACTGTGAATGAAAAGGGTGAGCACTCCCAGACAGTGCCCACCTGCCACTCAACGCAGGTGCAGTAGAGCTTAGTTCTTCCCGTGGCCAGAGGTGTGCAGAGCTCCTAGGCCTTGCCAGCACTCAGCGCCTCAACCCCAGGGATTCTGACTCAGGGAGTGTCTAAGAGCAGCAAGCATCAGGCATCAGTATCCTTTTCTAACTAAGCTCCGAAGGTGATGGATGCTAACTGGCAGGCTAGGGTGGACCATGTTGGGTTCCCAATAGAGATGACTAGGAACTCATGTTTAGGGCATGGAAAAGAAATGGAACCAGCAAGACACCTCCCAGAGTTCAGGGTGTTATACTTAGGGCAGAACAATGCACAAAAAGCCATAGTAGATGTGTGGCCACTGAGGACGAGGCTGCTGCCTGGCTCCAAGAATCTCACTGTAAGGAGCAATGCTTCCAGATCATCTTGGAGCATTGTGGGTGATAAGTATTGAATCCCTGGTCATTGGGCATCCACCGCCTGCAATAAGCCAATCAAGCCAAAATAGTAAGTCCAGGTTTAATAAACAGAGCAAAGCAACTCTCGGTGACTCTCGGGAAGGTAGGAGAGGAATCACAAGGCAGGTCTGGTGACAAGATCTTAAATATCCTGTACATGTGGCCTAGAGCCGCCCCGGGGGAGGGGCTGACCTTTGGTGGCCTTTCTGAGGGCGGGGTCTGGAGAGGGCAGCTCCAGGGGAGATCCCCAACAGTGGGTTCCGCTTTCCCCATAGACTCCATAAAGAGAAGGTCAGGGAATGAATTTGTTTAACATCTAGTAGTGGATTTATAGTAATTTTGACATTTTCTCCTGTTTAATATTGAAGAAAGCATACAAGATCACTTCTGTAATCACCGACGCTCCTTTTAAACAGAAATAATAAAACATAGCGGCTGGTGTCTTTGGATGGTACGAAGTAACTCCCAAATGGAAGTGGAGTCTGCAGTTGTGTTTGTACCTGGAAGGAGCCAGGAAGGGGAGAAAGAGGAGATAAGACAGAGGGTAGTGGTCAGGGAAGGGATGTCACACTATCTTCCCCAAATTATATGTTATTTGTACAGCTTGGGTCAAATCACATAACCAGGCTGAGTTTCCCTCTTTTACATACAAACAGCCGCCTTGCAGTGTTGCTGTAAGATGAGAAAAAAACCCGAGCCAAATGTTCAGCACAAGCCCGTCCCGCCGAAGTGCGGTCATTTCACTGGAGGGGGACCCGTCTTCTAGTATCAGGGCTAGAGAAGCTGTAGTGTGTCTGGACTTGTCCCATCTTGCTTACTCTGAAGGCTGGATACTCGGTGAAGTTTTATTCTAAACAATTCAGGATGCTAAGGTTCAGAGTGGATTACACAGGAGATCATTTTAGAGACTTGTACACAAAAGGTCTTCATGTGTCCTGGTTAAATATAAAGTTAGTGCAGCTTTCAGAGATGGTCAAAGCTAGGTGAGCAGAGAACTGGGAATTCTGCAAACCTGCTTGATGTTGCTAGGTCTCCGAGGGCTCCTCTGAGAAGTACTTTTTTAAATATTGTTAATTAAACTTCTTCCTCTCTTTCTCAACAGGAATCACAGTGTTGTGAAATGTGTGGATTTTGTAAGAGAGGTGTGGATGGCTGAGGGACCAGGGACCCATGAATATGACTTAATTTTTCATTCTGCATTATGGCATTATTTACATTTGACACGAGAGAAACAATTTGCTAATATAGAGGCAGCAATCTCAGTTTTTGAAAAAGGATGACCTATTAAGTTTAAAACGGAACACGTTTTTAGTGAAATTTAAGATCACACGAGCCCTTTGTTGTAGCATTATTCATGACAAAATAATAAACTATACGCTTAAACCACACATTTTCGTTTACACTACAAATTCTTGTTCGCAAATTTGTGGCACGCATTCACACCCGTGAAATCATTACCACCATCAAGACAGTAACGTGCTTATCCTCCCTGCAAGATCCCTGTGTTATCCAGTAAGCTTCCCCCCACCATCCCTCCCCACCACAGTGGCCTTCAGTCAATTACCAAGCAATTTTGCCAGTATAGATTAATTTCATTTTTAGAATGTTATGTGAATACATTTATATAGAGCAAACCCTTTTGGTCCCGTATGCTCCACTCAGTGTGTTTTGAGATCGGCCATGCTGTTACATCAGTGATTTGTTCTTAGCTGAGTGGTGTAGGACTATGACCCTGCCTATGTGGGACCTTGAGATGGGGGATCACAGAGTTCAAGGTCAGTGTGGAAAGCCTAGTGAGGCCTGTCTCAAAAGGAAACATTTAAAAAGGATCAGTGAGAACAAATGCCTAGAATTTGCAAGGTTCTAGGTTCAATCCATAAGAGCATCCAGTTCTCAATGTATAAATTGTGACCCCTTTGAACATCCCTTTCATGGGGTCCCCTAAGACCATCAGAAAACAGATATTTACATTATGATTCATAACAGTAGCAAAATTAGTTATGAAGTAGCAACAAAAATAATTTAATGGTTGGGGGTCACCACCACATGAGGAACTGTATTAAAGGGTGGCAGCATTAGGAAGGTTGAGAACCTCTGTCTGGGAGTATGGGCGCAGAGGGTGCACACAATAAGTTAATTAGTTAATATTTTTTATTGCTGAGCATGAACATGGTACATATTGTTTATGCGCTCCTCTGCTGATGGCCATTTGAACTGCTGCTTAGTTTGGGGTGATTACAGACACAGCTGCTGAGAACATTCTCGTATAAGTCCTCCTGGGGAGAACCGTTTGGGGTTAGCAAATTCATGTGAGTGGCAGGATGGGGTCATATAGCTCGACATATAACATTTTACAAAACTGCCGAATCATCTCCCAGCATAGTGCCATTTTACATTCCTGCCGACAGTGCTGAGGATTCCAGTCCCTCTTTTGGTTCCTTTCTGTGGGTTGAACTGAGTCCCTCCAAAAGATGTTCAAGTTCTAGCCCTGAGAAGCTGTTAATGCAGCTTTGGAAACACGATGTATTATCAAGTTATGGGAAAGTCACTCAAGATCCACAATCCAGCATGATTGGTAGGTAGCCTAGAAAAATGTCAAGTTGGGGGGCTGCTGAGGGGGTGCAGTCTGCAAAGTGCCTACTATGCAAACATGAGAATGTGAGTTATATCCCAACACCCACATAAAGCCAGACTCCATGCCATGCATATCTGTTGTACCCAAGAGCCCTGGGGCTGCAGGTTCAGTGAGAGACCCAACTCAAAAACCGAGATGAAAAGTGTTTGAGATAGATACCTAACATCTAACACACACACACACACACACACACACACCATTCACCCTCCCCCCCCACACCACACACCATACACACACACCCCATCCACACACCACACACACATACCACACACACCATCCACCACACACACATACCACACACACCCCATCCACATACCACATCCACATACCATATACACACACACTACACATACATACACACCACACACAGGAAATTGGACACAGAGACAGATGTGCAGAAAGGGGACCACCAAGTTTACATGAAGGCACAGACTAGAGTGAAGTAGCTATAAGCCAAGAGAAACCAACAACCACCCACAAACCCCAGAAAGAAGCTTGGAGATGTTTAGAACAGGCTCCCCCATGGCTCTCAGGAGACCCTCACCATGACAACCCCCCTCCCCTTACATTTCTGCCTTCCATAACTGTAAGACAATTCAATGCTATAGTTTAAGCCTTTTGATGTGTTATGTTGTGAGAGGGGGCCTAAGAAATTAATATATGTGCCAGCAATTGGTGTGGCTAGTGTTCTCAATTTTAACTATTCTGCTAGGAGCATAATGATATTTCCCTGAGGTCTACATGTGCATTTCTTTAATGAAATATGATTTTTGACAATCACTTCATATGCTCATTTCTCATCTACATCTCTTCTTTGGTAGACTATCTGTTCAAAACGCCCCCGTTTCCTCATCTAATTGTCTCACTGAGTTCTGAGAGGATTTATTGTTTATCACTTATCCTGGATATAAGTTCCTTACTTGACATATGATTTAAAAATATTTCCCACAGTCTGTAGCTTATATTCTTTTCTCTTTATGTTATCTTTTGGAAAGTGCAAAGGTTTTTGTTGTTGTTGTTGCTCTTTTGGTTTTTGGTAAAGCATGGTTTATGCATTCCTTCTTTTATAGTTCATACTTTTAAATCTAAGGAGTCTTTAGCCCAAGGATGCACAGATTTTCGCCCATGGTTTCTTTCTTCAAACTGCTCCATACCTTTGGATTTACTGTTAGGTTTGTGGTGCATTTGGAGTTGGGATCTGTCTATGTTGTGAAGTTTCATTTCATACAACTGTCCAGGGATTCTGACACAGGTACTGACCAGAACATCCTTCCTCCACGTAACTGCCTTTGGACTTTGATTAAAAGTGTTAAGTCTTGAGCTCTGATCCCTGGCTCAGGAGCTACTGCTAGGGAGGGAGAGTCTTCTTTAAGGGCTGTGTCTGATAGGTCAACCACGTACAGTGGGTGGCTGCATATTCAAGTATGTATAGAAAATACAAGCTGAACTCAGTGAGCTAAATAAGATGGACATGAAGTTGTGTGTGAGAGTGGGTCTAGAAAGAGATGTGAGGAGTGAATATGGCCAAACTACAAATTACATTATGTGGATGTATGGAGTTATCAAAGAGTTAATAAAATATCATATTAAAAATGAGCTGTTTATTTCTGTATGGTCCCTCCCCACCCATTTCCTTTCTCTCTCTTTCTTTCTTTCTTTCTTTCTTTCTTTCTTTCTTTCTTTCTTTCTTTCTTTCTTTCTTTCTTTCTTTCTTTCTTTCTCTCTCTCTCTCTCTCTCTCTCTCTCTCTCTCTCTCTTTCTCTCTCTCTCTCTCTCTCCTTCCTTCCTTCCTTCCTTCCTTCCTTCCTTCCTTCCTTCCTTCCTTCCTTCCTTTCTTCCCTTCCTTCCTTCCTTTCTTTCTTTTCTTTTCTTTCCTTTTTTTTTTTTTTGTGAAATCAGGTCATGTTAACCCCCCAACTTTGCTCCCCTTTAAAGCATTTGGCTGGCTACTCTAGGTTGTTTGAGTTCTTGGTTACATTTTAGAATCAGTTTGTTATTTTCTACCCAAAGCTTGCTGGGATTTTAATTAAGGTTGCATTGAATTATAGATCAATCTGAGATAAAATATTATTTTAACAATATTATTTTCTGATCCAATGAGTAAGGAATATCTATCCATTTATTTCAGTTTCTTTAATTTTCCTCAACACTGTTTTACAGGCTTTTTTGTATTTTTTTGGTTTTGGTTTTGTCTGTTGTGTTTATTTGAGGAAGACTATCACCAGGTAGCCAAGGCTGTGATCTGCCTTTTTCAGCCTCCTGAGAGTTGGGATGTAAAGGCATCCGGGGGCTTGGTTAGCACTTTAACGCCCAGCTCTTTTACATCTTTTGTCAGGCCTGTCTCTAGATTTCTTTACTGATGCTCTTGTAAATAGCCTTGTTTTCAAATGTTCAGTTTTCAATTATTTGTCTCCAGTACATAGAAACACAATTGATTTATATATATGAATCTTTTTTTGTTTGTTTGTTTGTTTTGTTTTTCGAGACAGGGTTTCTCTGTGTAGCTTTGTGCCTTTCCTGGAACTCACTTTGTAGACCAGGCTAGCCTCGAACTCACAGAGATCCGCCTGCTTCTGCCTCCCCCTCCCGAGTGCTGGAATTAAAGGCATGTGCAACCACCGCCGGCATATATTAATCTTATATCTTGCAATCTTGCTAAATTGATTCCTTTTTTTCTCATAGCATTTTCATAGATTTCATTGGCTAGAATCTTTAGTACAGAAGCTACATTGAGTGGGAGTTGTTAAACATGGATATTCATTGTCCTGTTAATGAATTATTACACCTGGCCTTGTACCAATAACTTAACTGCAGGCTTTTGGTAGATCTCTATCGGCTTAAGGAGATCCCTTGTGTTTACGCCTAGTTCTAGTTGGCTGAGAGATTTTATGGAGAATGGATGTTATGTTTTGTCAAATTCAGCTTCTGCATCTATGAGCTGTTCGAGATGCTTTTTTGCTAATATGGCAAAATTTTCTTCAATAATTTTTGTATAACTAACAAATTCTTCATCCCTGTACTAAATTTTAGTTCAAGTTGCCTTCATCTTCTTCCCCTTTCCTAGGCCCCAGGAAGACCACTGGTTTGCCATTGATTCCCTCTTCTCAGGCTAGACAGCCTCAAAGAGCATCAATCAGTCTTTCTTTGACTGTTGTATCAGAGGCCCAGCTTAGTTGCCTCACTTCTGTTTGTGGGTTTCCAAATCTCTTAAGTCATGTGTTCAAAGATGGCCTCTTGCATCATTTCTACCTGTGTTTCGGTTGGCTTTTCATTTCCTGAGAAATTTTATTTCCAAATCTAAGGTTGGTGTGTCTCCATTCTGTGGGCTGGCTCCCAGGCACAGCTGTATTTCCTAAGGCATCCCAGTCTGTTGGAGTGATGGAAGTGCTTTTTATGGATTCCTTGTGGGACTCCCCTGGCCCTTGGCCTTTACCTGAATTCCCTGCAGGGACTGTGTGACTCACCTGTGTGAGCTGCTGAAAGCCTATACATCTCTTTTTGCTAAATCGTTCTATGTTTTGACTTGTGCATTCCATTCAGGTGAGTCCCTGTTTGTTAGTAAAAGAGATTACTTTCTAGAAGGGCAAAACCCAAATCTGAACTGTCCTGACTCCTGTACTTGATTTTCTTGAAAAAACAGATCTGAATTCTGTCACTTGTGTTCTTTATTTTCATAAGTAGCGGTGGCAGAGTGATTTCCATGGGTATCATTAGTTTTGCCTGTAGGTCCTCATGACCTACATGCCTTTACTCTGCTCCCCACAATTTTCTCAGCACCATCCCCTTTCTCAGAAGAGCCTTTGATTGTGATTTGTTTTGTGGGCCGTCCCTCTCAGAAGACTAGCCAGGGAAAGGACTGAGCAATCACTCTTAGCACTGAGCAATGGCCTCTAAGGGTCTACAAATGCTAATTTGAGAAACGTTGCTGTAAGTTGTTCTTCCTTTGCCGATCTTCATATCCAATATGTCTGCTCTTGAAGTCCTAAACCTTTCTAAGCATCAGCAGCCAGTGGGTATGTGTAAGGTGTTTTCAACATTCAACCTGAATTGTGAAGACACCCTTCATTATTACGCAATAAATGCAGCTAACACTTTGAGTCTGTTATGCCAAAGGCTTTAATATGCTGTATAATCCTCACAGTAACTCTAGGAGTTGCTGGAGACAGAACATAGAGCCAGGTATCCACTGGGTTGCTATTTTTCCCTTGTGACCCTCTCAGTATGTGACATGAAGATTCAATTCGATATTCACAGCCAGTTGCCAGTTCCTTTTAGGTCTAGGATATTAAATGATCCTCTATATGATGAGAACTTTGCCTTACGACCACAGCATAAAAATTATATGTGTGTTTCTCTGTGTCACTCAGCAACTGAGACCACTGCAGATTTTGAATGAATCATAGACTTTTATTAAAGTATGGGTTGGTTATCTCTTAAATGAATATTAGATTTGATTGTATCAAGCTGTGACTGAACACAATGTGACCAAGACCAAGAAAGCGTCAGAGAAAACATTGTATATTTTCTTTTTTGTCTTGATAACAAGTTCATATCTTTTATTATGCTCAGTGTTTCCAATTTTTTGCTGTTTATATCTATGCTCTCAAATTCTATCTTCTTCATAAAAAAGGTTCTAAAATATGTCACACTTCTTGAATTGATGAAATGGATATTTAATATACTGAGAGTAAGCAAAAAATACATTTAACCGCCTACTTAATTTAAACTTTTATTATCTCACTGTAATGTTTACAAAGCCAATAGTAATCTGTGAGAAGATAGTAGACACTAGTCATTTGTTACAGAAGAAAATGAAAAAGACATGAAAACATTTTAATAAGAAAATATTTGCTAATCATAGAGATGATAAAAGAAATATTAAGTTTATGATAGTATTAAAATGCTTCAAAAAAACCTTGTAAGATATTCCGTAAAGGTGATTATACCTGAATTCATGCATTTTTACACAATAGGGACTAAAAAGATCTTTTATTGCATCCTATGTATATATGTGTGTGGTGTGTGTGCATGTGTGTTGACATGTATAGGCACATGTGGAGGCCTGAGGCTGACATCAGGTGTCATTTTGGTTGCTCTGCACCTTATATACTGAAGTGGAATCTCTCACTGAACTCAGCTTGGCGTTTCTATCTAGCCAGCTTGCTCTGGGGAGCCCCCGGCTCTACTTTCTAGAGTGCTGGGGTTACAGAGAGCCTGCACCCCACCTATCCTTGGAACTTTGATTCTCATGCTTGTGTGGTGAGTGTTTTCCCCATTGAGCCATCTCCCCAGATCCCTGATATCTCTCTCCTCCCATCAAAGTCTTATTTTATTTTAATGGCAAATTCACATGATCTGTCACTGAGGTCACTATGTACAGACACGAGAAGGGAGCTTTATTTCTTGTCTCTTCCTACTTGGGCAGTGTCTTGATAATCTCCCCTCTCTTGGCTTGGAGGATTCCTCACGGGTTTGTGTGCTTCCTAAGTCTTAGCCCTTCAAGGCTCAGCCTGGTTAACCAAGAGCTTCTGGCAATCCCTGTCTGTCTCAGTGTGTGGATGTGTTTATTAGAATCTGCTTTTTTTTTTTTTTTTTTTAAATACATTCTGCTTCACGCATGGGTACAGGATGTATGTGATACACATGGTGGTCAATCTGTTAGAGTCACCCTATCTCCTGATACACAGGATCTGAGTCACCTTAGCAGGCACTGGAGGATGGGCCGTACTGTCCACCTTCTTGTGCCCATATGCCTTCACTTCCATGGACACAAGGGGTTTGTCTGCCACCGAGCCGTGGAACGGACAGTCACGGGCCTATGGACTGCCAACTGATCTTTGATCAGCATCTGGATCTGCTGAGGTGAATTGCCTTGGTGAGTTCACTGGCGTCACTTCGGTCCAATCAGTAGTGTTGGACTTCTTCTCACTGTAGCACAGAACGCCAGAGGCAAGCCTCTCCTGAAGCCTGAGCACTCTCATGGCTGCGGATCTATCAGCGAAAGGAAAGCAAGAAGATCTTTTAAATGACATTAGTGACGGGTAATTAAAAAAAATCTCAGAAAGAGCCATTTCTCTTTCTGTCTCCAGTAGCTTTGGGGAGACAAAACAAGAGAAATTAAAAACAAGGGCTTCAGAATGACTTGTATTGAAGATCTGAGTATGCAATTCTTATCATTTTTTCTGGTTATATTTACCACCAGTACCCCTACCCCACCCCTGTCTGCCTCTTCTGACTCATCAGTCAGCAAAGAGGAGCATGCGGCTCGGGGACATTGTGTACTTTGCTAACTTTTCCCTTCAATTTCTCATGCCAAGCAGGTCAGGTCCTCCAGCTCCTGAAGCAGAGCAGGGAAGCCCTCAGGGTAGCAATGTAGAAATTCAGGGACAAGGGTGTAGGCAGGAACTGTCTCCGCAGACAACCAAGTCTAGCTATTTGAACAGGACACAGCAGCATTTACAGGAAATGCTATGTGGATGTACAGTCTTTGCTGCTGAGAATAGATTCCTGTCATGTGTGGTGGTTGAGCGAACAGTGTTCCCTTAGGCTCTGGTATCTGAAGACTTGGTCCCTGTTAGTGGTGTTGTTTGGGGGAGGTACAGGAGATGTGGCTTTGCCACAGGAAGATTGTTACTGGGGGTGGGCTTTGAGAGTAAAAGCCTCCAGCTGCCTGGGGTTCCTTCCCTCTCTCCGCTTCGTGCTTGTGTTTGAAGCGGTTTGCTTCCAGCTCCTGCTGACACGCCTCCTTGTCATGACGAATTCTTACCTTTCTGGAACTATAAAGACCAAATAAAGTCCTCCTAGAAGTTGCTTTGGTCACAGTGTTTTATCCCAGCAACAGAAGAGTAACCCATACACCATATAAAACCCCTATCTCCAAAACAATCTAAGGCTCCCTCTAGGACTTACGGTCTCAAAACAAAGCTTGATAGGTATGGACATAGTGAATGTCCTGTCCTTGTCTTCAAGAGTGGAGGGCAGGGTTATAGAATGAGAGCTGGGCAGGATACTTCCCCACCCATTTCCTTAACACTGTTGGTTAGAGAACAATTCCCTGAAAAGGCCTTTATTTTCATAGTTTTGTTTCATTATAATCTTATGGTTAGGTCTACATGAATACTGTGAATCCATTGCTGCACCTGGAAGAGTTACCTGAGACAAGCCCCACAGAGCAGCTTAAGGTAACACGTGTGAGTGTGTATGTGTATATGAGTGTGTGTGTGTGTGTGTGTGTGTGTGTGTGTGTGTGTCCCCTGACTTCAGGGATATCAGAATAACATGGAGCTGAAGAGGACTCTGCAGCCAGGCCTATTCAGGTCCTGGCCCCAACTTTGTCGTTTATAAACTCAATAACTATGGGGAAATCCCTCTCACTTTCTAAGCTTCTGCTTTCCAGGAGCAGAGAAAAAAAATAATCCTCTCAGAGATTAAAGAAGATATGATTCATCATGTTTTCACAATACTAATGATGGCAGATTATCAATAAATCAATACTATGTCTTGACCTAGAATATATATACACAGACACACACACACACAGACACACAGACACACACACAGACACACAGACACACACACACACACACACGCATATATATATATATATATATATATATATACATATATATACATATATATATATATATATAAAATACAGTATGGCACAGTGCTGAAAAGCGTGTATTCTAGATATCAAATACTACGTCCAATGCAGACTCTTACAGTCTAGCCAGGCTCAGCTGAGGTTCTCGACTAGGCCTCAATGTCAGCCTATAAAGACATAACTGATATGCTAGGGCAGTTTTTTTTAATAGCTGAAAACCATATCCTTTTGACATATCCCTGGCTCCCTTTAGAGTGCCTGCTATGGATTTCTCAAGACAGCCAAAATAATCTATTATTTGTTCAGACAAAACACAGAGACAGGACCCCTGCCTCAGCCTCAGAGCAGGTGGGAGACGCTCATCAGTGTGTGCCAACAACCCCCACATGTTTCACGTAGATCAACTCTTCCCTTTGTTCGTTTCTACCTCCATGACTACCAAGACCCCAAGTACTGCCCCATGCCCACTTCTCCCCTTAATATGCTCAGTTGTCGAAAAACAGAGTGAAGCTGGGTTGAGTTCAGCCTGGCTTCTTCTCTGTCACAGCAGTATATGGCTGATTAAAATCTGTCTTTCCAGTTTAACTAGTGGCAGACTTATTTTTTTTTTATCTTGGACACTTCATCAAACCTTTCTAGACACCTCACTTTCCTCATATATAAACTAAGCGCTAATACCACTCTGTAGAGTCATTGCAAGCTCTCAGTGAGCTAGCATATAATAATTGCTGCACTTAGAACAGTAGGAATTCTCTATTTTTATTAGCAACACAGGCTATTTAATGTTAATAAGATAAGTCTATTGAAATAAAAAAGAAATACATGCTGTGGGATGATCCCTCTGTATGCTGTGAATATGTATTACTCTCATTGGTTAATAACAAAGTTGTTTGATTTATAGCAAGGCGGGATAAAGTTATGTGGGACAATCAAACTGAGGACTGGGATGAAGAAGGGTGTGGTCAGGAGAGACTCCAGCTGCCCAAGAAGCAACTTGCCAGAGGACGGATAAAGCCATGGGCCACGTGGCAATACACAGATTGATGGAAATTGGTTAATTTAAAAGTAAGAGCTAGTTAGTAATAAGCCTGAGCTATTGACTGAGCATTTGGTAATTAATATAAGCTTTTGTGTGTTTATTTGGGACCGGGCAGTTGGGACAGAAAAACTCTATTGTTTACAAATACATGTGTATTTCTATATACACATTTTCTTATATTTGATAGAGTAAAGCCAACTGGATGAAAGAAATGGGCATGACTTTTCAACTAGTCAGTTATTGACCAACAATGAGGTTTTATGGTAGTACCTGCAGCTATTGACCTGGAATACAATCAACTGATATGCAAACCACAAACGTCAATACATTTTAGCCTTAAGCCAGTAAACACTTATCTGATCAGTAGATTCCTTCACAGAACTCCTTCTTGAAAACTACAAAGGTCAGACTAAATTTCAAATGTAACAAGATCCTCTGTGGGATTGGTTAAATCTTGTAGTTATTGATGACACCAAAAGAAAGGGAAGTGTCTGAATCTGTGTCTTTGATTGCCAGGTTACCCAAGGACATAGCTATGGGAAAGCTCATGGGATGGAAGACTTCTGAGTTACAGTGTCTTCCTTGCTGGCTGTGCAACTGCGTGGGAAAGAACAGAAGATCCAGTTCCCCGGCCTTTTCTCCATGCAGAGAGATTTTGCACAGCAGATTACCAGCAGAGAGGGCAGCATCCAGCCCCTGTAGTCTGAAACATAAAGGAATCAATGTGTTGGTCCAGTGTATGGGACCACTCAGTGACCAACACCATTCTAGTAGCGGCCTCTTACAGAGTCTCTCGCTTAGTGTCAGAACTTCTCAGCCCAACTGCCTTGTTAAGGGAGCCATGGCCACGGTGAAGCCTCAAACACGTTTTCTTGCTGATGAGTTGTGTTGGTTTGAGTCTGTTGTAGAGTACTGAATTCTAACAAAATTATTTCTACTTACCACATTTTGTTCATTTCCCGTTTCTTCTCTCCAGGTGTATTTTCCTATTGAGATTTATAAGAATGGTAGGGAAAAATTATGAATCATGGACATTTCTGGGAGGAGGAGGTTTATTGGGGAGTGAACCTGCGGCCTTGCCCATGCTAGGTAAGTATTTTACAAGTGAGATATAACGCCAGCCTGTATCAACATTTAAGTAAATGCTTTGAAGGTTGACCTCTAGTAGTTAAACAATGCTGTTAGTGGGAATGCTTCTGTAGTTCCATGAGCCTGTAAGAAGTTTTAGAAGGAATAGACAATTGAGAGATGAAGAAAAAATAGGAAATCAGAGGACTTTCAGTTAATTGGGGAGGTTATTTGGGTCAGACATGTTACTTATGGGCAGGGTTTCAGAAAAGTATTTCAGGTCACACTTGTTTCTGGTGTTGAAGAGAAAGTAAAAGTCATCACGTAGACTGAAATCCCCATGGAGCTAGCCTTCCTGCTCCATAGAGCTAGACCTGCTGGCTGGGGTAGTCAGGGGATAGCTGTCTCAAAAGGATGAGTATATTAAAAATAAGTAGCCAACCACCTCCCGTGTTTTGTTCTCAGTATCACCCCTGCGTAGGATTTTTCTTTCCTTTCCCTAAATTTCCCACACTTCTCCAAAGAGTTGTTACTTTCCTCTGTCTGCCTTGGCTTAGTGATTGGCAGCTCATAGTGGCGTAGGATTGCATTTTTCTTTTGGAAGTTTGATTTCCTTATTGCCTTTATAACAACAGCACCTCTGAATGTTGCCTTGACCCTCACCCTCCACCAGCATTAAAACAATGACAAAACCCAAACAAACCACAATAATTTTTTCTCTAGAAGAAGAGAGAAATCTGGATATGTAGCCTTTTTTTTTTTTTGCAGCTGTAATATAACCTTTGATAGTTGATTACTAAGTGCAATGGTGAATAGGGATCAGGCCACCTTATGTGGTAAGCACCATGCTTAAATAAAAACAATGGGTTGTTTTGGGGAACCTGTCTGGCAACTGATTTGAACTATGTTCCTGTGAGTGAGATCACTGAGCAACAGGACTGGGAAGAACTGCAAAGCTTAGAAATTTAAAGCTCCATGTCTAAAAATGTTTTTAACAGCCCAGTCAAATAGTTTGGTTCCATTTTTAGTATATAGTTGCTCCCCTTTCTCTCCCAGTTCACCTCGTTCTTTCTTAAGTGTGACAGTGTTGACTCCTGGGGTCCTTGCACTTGCTCACTGTCTTGTCACACAGGTCCCTGCTCAAATATTTGAGCTCTGCCTCCTCACACTTGATGATATGGTTTTGTGTTCTTATGTTCTGCACAGCTCCCAGAGCTGGTGGGTTTATCTTAGTTCAGGCTCTCCACAAAACAAGGGCCCAAAGCAAACACAGCTCTGTGCTAATTCTCTAGTTGGAGGTGCTAACCCAGGGAAAAAGGGGAGTGTGGATGGGATTGGGGTAAGAGATGGCGAACACACAATGCTGCTCTACAGTGCTGGTGACCTCATTCCCAGAAACTGCTGCTGGTAGCTCAGCTTTAATGTGTCTTCTGATTCCTTCCTGTGGGGGCCCACAGAGGTTCCCTAATAAGGCCTTCCTCAAGGTCAGAAAGTCTGAGCTTGCTTTACTCAGCAGAGCTGCATAATAGGATGATTTGGCCAGGGGTGTGGTTACCAGATGTTTTGAAGGGTTTATATTTGGCTGTATGTTGTGCTTTGATGTTGAAGGGGGGGGTATTTGCCTCTCCCCTTAGCAGTGTATAAAAGGCCCATTAGAATAAAGGACAAGGCAACTGGGTATTGACCCAGGGCCCTCCCGAAAATGTCTTGTGTCTCTGTCTTTCTCATCTAGCTTTCTACCTAATACTTCCTCATTCCTCTCTCCTCCCCACAAGAACCCTTGGACAGGTAGGAGCTGGTCTCTCATACCTTCCCATCTCTACTTCTTGGGTATCTGCATGTTTCCTTTGGGTGCTAACTCTCCTGCATTGTTCTGTTGTGTTATGTGGTCCATTAGTACAGCAACTGGCAAAGCCACCCTGAACATGCTTTGGGAACTACTGCAGCTGGGTTTTACTACCAAAAGGACTGTGGCAGTTGGTGCTCAGATTACTCCAGCACAGACCTGGGAGGCAGGTAGGGCCACATCGATGTGAGATAAGCAGAAATTTGTCTACTTTCCCAACACCGCATACTTACTTGTATATTACCATCTCCCACACTGAGAAGAACAGAGATTGTTTTGTCCAGCACTCACAGTATATCCATAGCCACAGGGAGGATATTGGACATATGCTATACATAAAATAAATATTTATTGAATTAATTTACTGTGTGCTAGGGGTAGTTAAAGGTACTAAAAAACACAAAGTTTGTCACCATCTTACAGATGAAAAATTAAGAAGATAAACGACCTTCTAAGTGCTATCTAAAATAACAGCAGGCATTGGATATCTGGAATTTGGGGATTTAGTATTTTTTGTATTCAAGAAACAGCCCCTCAGAGGTAGAAGGTACACTCATATTGATGAAGACACCATGTACTTCACACACAGGTCTCAGAGGTTTTTGAGCTAGGACTGACCTGAAAGCGTGCTCTTTGAAGACTAGCATTCATGGTACCAGAAAGCACCATGCCAGTTTCAAAAGGAGGGAAGAAGCTATCAGTTCTACCCGGAGATGACACCTATGAACTAGAGTGCAGTAGAGGCACACACATTGGTGGTAACCAACGACTCTCTACTTGGACTTAAGACCCTCTCAACAAGAAGGATGTCATGCCTGCTAATGGAAGCCTAGCCAACTATCCAGAGCTGGTGAAGTCGTGGATCTTGGAGGAGACCCTACTAATTACTAAACCAGTACAATCCCTAACTATGTTCTAAAAATTTATCATTATATGCAAAGATGAGTATAGTCTTTACCCCTCATCAAGGAAACTTCTCTTTTCAGCTGGTGGAGACCATTATAGAAAACCACAACCAACCAAAATGCAGAGTTGTGGAAACTAGTCCGAACTGATACATCTACTACTGCACCTAAGGTTCAGGGATCATTGCAGAAGAGGAGGCAGAAAGATTGTAAGAGCCAGCGGAACGGAGAGTTTGCTGTGAGAATTGTCTCCTAGAAATGTCAGAAGCTACACCTAAAAAGTTTCAACCTGGCTTCCTGACAATTCCTGAACAAGGATGACACGAACAGACATGTTAACATGGATGGGGAAAGCTCATGAGACCTTAAACCTATAGTTCCAGACAGAGAACTACAGGCAACTAGGGAATTCTGGAGTGGGAAAAATTGTCTTCCTCAGGGAAGAGCATATCAATTTAATATCCCATTCCAAATGGTCAGCCCTGGAAACATATGCATGCAAGCAACCTTATATAGACTGAACAGGTTGTATTTAGGTATATATATATATTTAAAGAAAAGTGAGGCCATGAATTTGAAAGAGAACAAAGTGGGACACATGGGGGACTTTGGAAGGAGAAAAGGGAAAGAAGAAATGGTGTGATTATATTATAATCTCGGAAAGAAAAAATGGTGTGATTTTATTATAATCTCAAAAATCTTTAAAAAGACACAGCATATCTCAGAAACAACTACTTCTGAATTGACTTTTGAATGTACTTTTGTAAGGAATGAGAGAGAGGGAGGGAGAGAGAGAGAGAGAGAGAGAGAGAGAGAGAGAGAGAGAGAGAGAATGAGCTGACCCATTTTGTGTGTGAGATTAAACTGACCCATTTTGTGAGCATTTTGTCTTCTGCTTAATTCTCTGTGCTCATGTAGTCATAAATTTAGTATGCCTATTTACCAATAATGAATATTCTGAGAGGGAAATCAGGAAAACAATTTCATTTATAGTGGCTTCAAAAACTTAGTGATAAATGTAAACAAACTGGAAGACTTCTAACCATGAAAATTTTAACACGGAAGAAGGAAATTGAAGAAAACCTAGAACACGGACTTTCCACACTTACAAACTGGCAGATTTCTAATGACAGTCCACAAAACAGTAAAAACAATTTCAGAATTCCTGTGGAAACACAGAAGCCCCGGACAGCCAAAGCAATCCTGAGCGAAAAGAACCCTTCTGGAGCGGTCGCCACACTTGACTCTAAGTTACACTACAGAGTCACAGTCACCAAGCAACAGGGAACTGGCATAAAGCAGACAGAAGCTCTCTGAAATCGAAGAGAGGGCACGGAATTAACCCCTTAGGGGTTATTATTATTATTATTACTTTTTTTTTTTGGTTTTTCAAGACAGGGTTTCTCTGTGTAGCTTTGCGCCTTTCCTGGAACTCACTTGGTAGCCCAGGCTGGCCTTGAACTCACAGAGATCCGCCTGGCTCTGCCTCCCGAGTGCTGGGATTAAAAGCGTGTGCCACCACTGCCCGGCCAGAGGTTAATTTTTGACAAGGATGCCGGGGGGGGGGGGGGAACGTGTTGGAGGAAATACAGCCCCTTCCACAAATGGCCATGGGAAACTTGATATCCACATGTATAAGAAACAAGCTGCAATCTTACCTCTCTTTCTGTCCAAAAATCAACCCAAAATGTATCAAAGATGTCAATCTGGGCAGAAAGTCTGACAGCGTTAGCAGAAAACACAGCCAAACACGTGAAGATCTAGTCCCGGGCAGGGAATTTCTGAGAGGGATTCGAATAACTCAAGAAATAACACCAAGGATTGACAAATGTGGCTGCAAGAAATTTAAAAAAGACTTCCTCACAGAAAAGGAAATAATTTGTCAAGTAATGAGACATCCTAAAGAATGGGAGAAAATCTTGGTGAGCTGTACATCTGACACAAAATTAATATTCAGGGTATATAAGAACCCAAAAATAAAATTAAAAGACCCCTAACAAGGGGCTGGGAAGATGGCTCAATTGGCACAGTGTGCAAACATCAGGTCCCGAGTTCAGATCCCTAGCACCTATATAAAAGCCAGACATGGTGGTGCGTCTGTAACCTCAGTGCTGGGTGGGGAGTGGGAATAGACTGTGGCAGAAGGATCTCAGGAGCTGGCTGGCCAGTCCGTCCAGCCAAACTGGCAGGCTCCAGGTTCGGTGAGAGGTTCTGTCTCAAAAACTTAGATGAAGACTTACTGAAGAGGATACCAAATGCAGACCTCTGGCTTTCACATGTACAAACATACACATACATCACACACACACACACACACACACACACACACATACACACACGGCCACCACCACCACCACCACCACCCTAATCAACTAAACCAATAAATGGGCTAATGAGATGAACAGAGAGTCCTAGAGAAATGATATATAAATGACCAATAAATATATAAAAAATATTCAATATCTTTAGCTGCCAGGGTCAGGCAAATTAAGACTACACCAAGATTTTATCTTACCATAGTCATAAATGGCTATCATAAAGAAAAAAATAATGGAAAATAATGGCATGAATTTGGGAGAAAGGGAAGAAACGTTGGTGGGAATGTATGTTTGTTGAGCAAAATAGAAGTCAATACGGGTATTCCTCAAAAACGTGAAGATGGAGCTGCTGGTTCACCCACACATATAGTTTCTAGGTATACATACAAAGGACCCTATGCAAACACCAAGGCCCTTGTCCGTGGTTGATGGATGACAGTCTTCTCCCCGTGTCATGGTCTGCCTTTTGTGCTCATCTTTGTCCTCTCCCCTCTTCTGAAGGATAGCAGTCATGTTGGATAGAGTAGGGCTCCACACTCCAACCCCACTTAAACTTAGCTGCCTCTTTAAAGATTCTATCTACAGTTGTGTAGCCTCACTAAGATTCCAGGGGTTAAGACATGATTCTTTTGGGATAGTATTCAGGGGAAATATTTGAGCCCATAACACCAATCCTTAAGACCTTGATTTTACCAAATGTGGGATAATGTTCTGTTCCTCTGCTTGGCCCTTGACTGAAATCATCAAAGTATGTCAGAGTAAATCACAGAAAGATCCAGAAATATAAGAAGAGGGTTTTGTATCAAGTAAATAAAAGGCATTATCATCCAACCAAGGTTCATTATTTAAATTATGTTTATTTTCTGCCAATGCAAAATACAATAAAACCACTTAAAAAACAACCATTTCATCTTCATGTAACATAACTCTTCAGTGAACAGAAGCACTACTGTTAATGTTTTGGCCTTTTCAAGGTCCTGCCTTGGGTCAAAACAGTATTTAGAGAAAGAACAAATTCTTCCTAATACACATATGAAAGAAACTTCTATTTTCTAAAATCTCGGTTCAGCAATAACACAAAAATAGCACAGACAGCCCCGTGTAGTGGTGGCAGTATTGCCAGGCTGCTGGGAGAGCATCTGCAGGCTGCTCCAGACTCCGAGGTCTTGGGCTGTTCAGGGACCCGAGGAGATATTAGGACTTTTCTTTGAAGTTTAGCTGTCCTCCCTGATTCGCCCGAGTTATTTAGAAACCAGAAAGGACAGACTCTAGACAATCAAAACGTACACAGACATATCTGGGAGGAGTGAAGGAGCCCTGAGACTAAGATGACGACTCAGTGGACAACCGTGACGCCTCCACTAATACGAAGCCGTTCACCCATGAATGGCTTCCCACCACTACCCAGTCAAGGCAATACACACTGCATGAAAATCCAGCCACATCCCAGGGACCCCTATGCTATTTGTTCCCCGTCAGTACACTTTCAAACTGAGATAGCTATACTGTAACTAACACAATCCTTCTATCATTTTACTGACAAAAGTCTCATGCAGGAGAGAGAGCCAAGGCTTGGAGTTAGAAGATGGAGAGTCCGTCCGTCTGTCCCCAGCTCTTCTGCCTTGCCTCTCAGCTTCTCTGTGGAGATCCAGTGAGAGCAAAGTGCTTTGTAATGCAGCAGTAACCATGAGAAATTCTCCAGAGACTTTCTCTCCAATCCACTACTGGATCACTGATTGCCAGTGTAGATTTTGTACGTGGTTTTACCTTTTAGAGCAAGTGGGTGACATATCCACCCCATGAAGCTGGGTTGTGAATGCTGGGTGGTGCAGATGGGGTAGCAACATCCTTCGGGAAGCCCAGACTCTATGAGGGACACCCTGAATGTAAAGCCATGTGACCTTTTATTCTATTACCCTAGATTCCTTTTTCTATTCCTGAAACTCTTTTTGACAAGTTAACAACTTAAAGTTATTTTTAAATGGACACTTTCATATGACAAGTGTGGAGTTTTGAAGACCGTGAAACAGTGAAACAATGAAGAAATATGGGAGAACAGGAGGGCAACTTGGGGACAACAGGGAAATTCAGTCTACAAGACCCACATCTTCAGTTTTACTAGTGACATAATTTATAAAATACTTCTTCCTTATCTGTGAAACATGCCTTGAAGTGTGTACAAATCTAAGGCAATTACTAACATTTAATTTTCAATCTTTCACTCAGGATATTACTGGAAGAACTGTATTCTTTCTGGTGATGGGAAACCAGAATCTCATTTCTCATATTAAAACCAAAAATTGCCAATATGATATGGCACACCTTTAATCCCAGCACTCAGGAGGCAGAGGCAGGCAGATAGATCTTTGTGAGTTCAAGGCCAGCCTGGTAAGTTCCAAAACAGCCAGAGAGACCCTGTCCCAAAACACCAAAAACCAAACCAACCAACCAACCAACCAACCAACCAAACAACCAAACAACCAAACAACCAAACAACCAACCAACCAAATCCTTCAGGAAATGGCAGATTTTCTGCAAGTTTAGAAAAAGCGGCCAGGGCGGGTATATAATAGAAGTGTAAGAATTCTATGACTTCGTGGAGGCAAAGACTTCAGGTAGCTGGATTCAGGGAGCAAATGAGATTCTAATTCTGAACATTTTTCAATGCAAATCAAGTCCCATGAATCATTTTGATGATTTTTTTTTGAGGCATCAGTGCAACAGGGTTCCTATTCTTGGAGTGATCTTGGATTCAGCTCTTTACTTAGGATACACTTCTCTTGAGGATTTTGAACCCACCAACAGGGTCTCACCTTCATGCTGAGAATGACTGGTCTCCAAAGGACCCATTGTTATCTTAAGTCCACCTGCTTTGGGAGCAACAAAGAAAGACAGAGCAAACAGTGCATGAACCTTTGGTGCCAGGGAGGTGGACTTTCTCTGGCCGAAGCAGCTCTGTCTAGCCGTCTGCAGAAAGGCCTGCCTTGTGCTTTTCCCTGTGTTTGTAGGTCACGTTCTTAAAGGTGCTGGTGGAGCCTCTGTACAGCGGATTGGTTCCCTAAAGGACAGGGGGGGAAAAAGGTTCAAAGAAAAGGAGATGCATTTTGTTATTATACCACTTTAATATCTTCAAATGTTTGCATTCTAGTTCAAATCGGAGAGTCAAGCACACTTTTGGAAGCTACTTGAATAATTTTGATGAATTTTAAATTTTATTTATCTTTATTTCATTTTTTTGTATGGTGCATGTATATATACACTTCTAAAATTATTATTATTTGTAATTTTATTTTACTTAATTACTTAGCAGAGGGGCATTCATGTGCCAGTGTGCCGGTGGAAGCCAGAGGGTACCTTGGAAGCCAGTTCTCACCTTTCATCATGTTGGTCCTGAGAATCAAACTGAGTTCAGCAGGCTTAGTCACAAGTTCTGTTATCCTCAGAACCGTCCCCCCCCCCCACCCCCCACCCATCCCTGCCTTATGTTTTAAACAGAGGCTCGAACTTCACCTGGAGCTCACCAATTCGGCTAGACTGGCTGGCTAGTAATCTCCAGGGCTATCTGTGTGGAAGGAACATCCACACACTTCTAATCACCCCCCCTCCTATCCACTGTGAAGAAGCCGAATAAACCCAGTCGTCCTCCAGAACGAACAATGATGGAATTGTGCCTAGTTTGTCATGGGACTTTAGGAGGAAGGGCTGACATAGTTTACAACTTCCCAGGGCAAAGAATTTTATCTCCAACTTGACAAAACAAAATTGGATTTGCTATCTGGAGAACAGAGGGAAACAGAAACATCTCCTGACCCTGGGATTCACAGCGGTTCACCTCCTCTGAGTGAGAACCACCCCTGTACCTGCTTCTGTACTGCTTTGAGCCAGTGGCCTAACCCTTGACCAAGTGTCATGTTGCCTTTGGTCATATGACTTCAGAGAGACAGATGCCATCTCTGCACTGAGGCTAAGTAGAGGGAGTTCCTTGGCTGGAGTCCAGGGTGGGTGAAAGCCAGGCTGCTGTATTGTCTCTACTCCTAAAACCAGCCTGGACAGTTAATCCAGCTGCCGTAAGCACCAAGAGCTTTTAAAGACCAGACAAACTTAATGTGGTCTCAGGTAGGTGAGGAGTCTCATTTGCGATAAAATTCAGAAGAAGTTGTAGGAAGTTTAAGGGCTAGCAATTACTTGATAAAGTAGCCAATTGAAGAGACAAGACTGGAAAGCATGAGCCGCAGGTGGGGATGATGGTTGAAGCCTGGGCTGAGGAGAGAGGAGGCAGATAGGGAATAGGAAAAATGAATGGGTTGTGGGATGGGCCAGCTTAGGTCTTTGTAGGACTAGGTACTTGTTTGTAGGCCCTACCCCATATCTGTCAATCATATCAAAATGCACTTACTTCCCACATGAAAAAGACTTGTGAGTGTGTGTGTGTATGAGTGGTGTGTGTGTGTGTTTGTGCACGTGCGTGCTATACATGTCTGTGCAGGTATGCTTGCCTGTGTGTGGCATGTGTATAGGAGGCAAGAGGTCAATGCTGGGTGCCTTCTTCAATTGCCCCCCACCCCTGATTTGGAGACAGTCTCTCAGTTGTGTGGAACTCACCATTTTGGCCAGACTAGCTGGCCTGTGAGCCCGGGATCTGCCTGTCTCCGAACCCTCCATCCAGCACTAGGGTTGCAGGCTTCAGTTGCTGGGTTTGCCTTTTGTCTGGGGATAAGAATTGGGGTCTTCTTGCTCACAGGCTTTACCCATGGAGCCATCTCCGTAACCCCACAAAGTAGATTTTATTGTCCTCTAGAGGGATGACCCAAGTTACAAGAGACGGGACAACACACTGTTGATTTGTAGACAGTTAATCATTCAATTTTGTTCAGTTTTCCTTTATTTTGAAACTACTTCATTTACTCAAGTCTGGAATAGTTCAGGGGCCCCTTGTGTAGGGCCAATGGACTAAGAGTCTACCCTGGTAGGAAGGTCAGAAAGATATGTAAACTGGACAAGGAAAAGTTCACACTGCTACTGAGGCGTAGAAGGAGGTGTGTCCAGACCTCAGGCAGTGATCAGAGTTCAGGAGAACATGCTAGGGTTGGGTCTTGTGAGCAGGTATGGAAATGGCTAGTGCCATAGTCCTTACTGACTTCCTTTTTGTTGAGACTCAGGCTTAAGGTCTGATCTATAGTGGGTGAGTGTCCACGTTTAGACAAGGCCAGTTCTCGCTAAGTGTGTAAGGTGACCAGGCAGATTTTCTCCAGAATATCGAGGCCCTGACCTAAGCCTGGGTTCTGCAAAGCCAGTGGCACATTTTCAGGTTTGAACAAAAGTGGGAACTAGAAAGCTCCATCATGAGCCACAGCTTCCTTAAAGACCGCCTGACTGCCGACTGCAGACCCTATTTGCTTAGCACAGAACCAAATCAATCCACGGCTCCAAGAAATGTCAGGCTAAACCGTTTTTCCCTACCAGTTAATGACTTGTCATCCAAGGGAAAAAACTGTCTAATCAAAGATGAATTTAAATATCTTCCATTTGTATTTTCAGATGAAAAATGCTGAGTTTTTTTTTAAATGTAATAAAAGGTAACCTTTCTTTATAGTCCTGACAAAATATTTCAGGAGGCAAGAGCGGGGATTTGTCTTCAACTCTGTCCCCTTAAAGAGTCCGAGGGGCCTGATGGGTCAGGTGATCTCACTGTTTCCTCTGTCCCTGGGTTTTAAAAATCAGTTAAGTTCACCCCTTGAGAAGAAATAGGTTTTAGATTAAAAACGGAATTAAATTGAAGGTTTTTAAATGTATGCACCAAGCCTACATTTGCCCCAGGAGGAGGATATGTTAGTGAAATTTGGACTGAATATTGAATTGAACCACTTTTGCATGCAAATGAATAATTAGTACCTGGTCAGCATCTAGTCAGGAACATCAAAAATTTGTTATTCAAAGAAACTCAATTTAACAGGGGAATAATATTTTCCATTTATGCTTTTATCTGTTTAGTGTGTGGTTTTGTCCCATTTTAGACGAAGAAACAGCTAAATTTTGGCATTTGAATTTCAGTCATGTTTAGCTTCCTGAGGGAGAACAATTCATGTTTTGGGGGAAATTAACTGTTAATTAAAACGTTATTCTAAAGATATTAATCATTTGTCAGCACTCATGCCTGCGTCTGAGAACATTAAAATATGCTGGCTAGGAGACCTGCATCACAAAATAGTCAAGTGTTTGCTTGTAGGAGCAGAATACCAGCTCATTATTTCCAGAAGCTTCAACCAAAGGCTGTTCTTAGAACAAATTAATAATTGGGGCTCAACTCCACCTGTACCAAAATTTTGGGGAGCCTCTGAACTTTTGAATGAATTGTTTTAATCCCAACACCCATCTCCACTTCTCTTCACACCTACATACTTCAGTTTGCCTCACTAAAAACTACAGATTATGCACTCCGTCAGTCACCAGGCCTTTGTTAAATCTAATCAAATTTTTAAACATACATCCTTGCTATCTTTCAAGTATCCAGAGTCTATCAACCTTTTCCCAGTTGTCTTACAGCTGGGTTCTTCCAAGTCAGGATTCAAACCAGGGTCCATAGATCGAATTTGTTTATTATATCTAAAGCATTTTTACTCAAAAGATAAGGTAGATTAAAATTTTTATTAGCCTTTTCCCTGTGATGTACATTATGATTAGTTTGAAATCATCCCCCCAAATATAAACATTCATTATCAAAAATGGAAAATTCCATTTGCTCTCAGAACAGGATATTGCTATAGGCATAGGGAAAATAGTGTTAACATCAATTTATTTAGGCAGATGAAGCCAAAGGCACGTTGTGTTTGCCTGTGTGTTCTCCAGTGAGTTCGCTGTTTTTGGAATCAGTGGTGTAAGATAATTGCTATTAGATAGCTAGACACACCATTAGAGATTGAGAGATGAAATTAAAACCATGAAATTGTTTCCAGGGGTCTCTAGAAATGTAATTATCTCTCCTGTAGAAAAGAAACAGTGAAAATTGCAGTCCTGTTTTCTGTTTGCCGACTGAGAAGACATTTAAATTATATCATTGAATACATATATTTAGAGGCTTATTTCATGTAGCTACTTAAATTTTATGTTATTCAGGAAAAAAAAAACTGCCTGGCATTTAAAAAGGCCTGTCAACTGTGCTTTGTCGTCCATTGTATCAGCAACAGTATTTCCATGGAAATTGGCATGAACTGTCATACTTGCCATGAACATTATCCCATTAGCTAGAAAACAATCAATTTACAGAAATGTTTAGATACAGAACCTATGCTTTGTTTGATGAGGTTGCCTCCACAACAGCCCTAAGTCACCACAGCAGGAGTTTCCTGAGTCTCTTCAGGTGTTTCAAGCCCACCATTAAGACACCAGGTGTCATGAGAATAACCCGGTGTTTCTGGTGCTCTCTAAGCAAGACAGAAATGGAAGCTGTTGGGGCTCCATGGAGAGTGGCCACGGAAATGACCTTTGAGTTCTTATTTTCTACAGGGGTGGCTGAGTCCCTGACCGTTTCCATGAGGTCATGGAAGTGACCTCTGAGTTCTTTTTTTTTTTTTTTTTAAGATTTATTTATTTATTATGTATAAAGGAGAGAGTGCCAGATCTCATTACAGATGGTTGTAAGCCATCATGTGGGTGCTGGGAATTGAACTCAGGACCTCTGGAAGAGCAGTCAGTGCTCTTAAGCTCTGAGCCATCTCTACTGCCCCAACCTCTGAGTTCTTATTTTCTGCAGGGGGTGGCTGAGTCCCTGACCGGTTCCACCAGGTCTCCAGAGGTCACATACCGTTTGCCACTTGGCCTTCGAGCGTTCTGCTTCAAATTTAGCAACTTCTTTCCGATCGTGAAGTGATACCAGTAGCTTCCAAATGCACAGTAGGACGATTCCGATCAGCAGGATAGCCAGCGATACTCCCAACATGATCATGGGGATGTTTGGAGGTTTGGGGCAGTCTGTGGGAGCAGATGAAATCATCTTTAGAAGCTGTGGCAATCAGCGTCTCACTGTAAGAAAGCTTCCCCCACCGCTCACTTCAATGCAGAGACTGAATCCAGAGCACTGGATGTAATACACAATTCTGCTCATTGGGTTTTCTATTCACATATTTTCTACAGGAGAGGGGAAATACTGATATCTTCTTGTCCTGTTGATTTTTTTTTCTAAAACTGTGTTATTTGTTTAGAGATAGGTTTATATTTATTCTCAGTGGAATAATAATTTTGAAACAATTCAAAAATGAATTTATAACCAGCCTTCCATATCCTTGGTTTTGCATGTACAGATTCAACAAACTATGCATTGAAAATATGTCTTTATTGAGCATGCCCAGTTCTTCCACTAGCTGTTGCTCTCTAATGGTAAGTACAATATATATTCAGGTAGCAGTCACATTGTATTGGGTTTCAATCTTTCTTTCCTTCCTTCTTTCCTTCCTCCCTTTCTTCCTTTCATCTCTCTCTCTCTCTCTCTCTCTCTCTCTCTCTCTCTCTCTTTCTCTCTCTCTCTCTCTCTCTCTCTCTCTCTCTCTCTCTCTCTCTCTCTCTCTCTCTCTCTCTCTCTCTCTTCGAGACAGGGTTTCTCTGTGTAGCTTTGCGCCTTTCCTGGATCTTGCTCTGTAGACCAGGCTGGCCTCGAACTCACAGAAATCTACCTGGCTCTGCCTCCCAAGTGCTGGGATTAAAGGTGTGTGCCACCACTGCCTGGCTCCTTTCATCTCTTGCATCCCACAATAACCTCAAACTTTACAGACAAGGAAGACCTCGAACACCTGAACTTCCTGCCTTTACCTCCCCAGTGCTGGGATTAGAGGTGTTTCATGCTATACCTGGTTGTATACAGTGCTGGAGGTGGAACCCAGGGCTTCATATGAGCTAGACAAGCACTCTACCAACTGAGCTACATCTCAACCCCCAACATCACATCTTCTAAGTAACCTAGAAATGATTTCAGGTATACAGGAAGATGTGTAAATTCTATCCCCAGGTTTTGGTATCTTTGGCACAGGAGGATCTGGAGCCAATCTCCTGTAGATGTGGAGATATGGCTAGAACAGGTGGTTGACTTTAAACTTCAATACAGCAGAGTGACCATTTTGTCAAGGATGTCCTTGAATCATGAATGGTCTCAGGATTATACGAAAAATTATTAGTCCAGCCTGGTTGCTCATGCCTGCAATCCCAGAACTCAGCAGTCAGATACAGAGCATATTGAAGGCCAACTTGAGCTCCACAGTGAGACGCTGTCTCACATACTGAGAGGCCTGGGAGTGCAGAACACTTGCTTAGCATATGCAAAGGTTCAGGTTCCATCTCCAGAGCTGAAAAGATTGCCCTTACTGCAGGTTCCTTGCCCCGGCCCCTTGGAAAGACAGACAATAATCATAGCTTTCTGTTTTATGCAATGCTCTGATTTCCTGGATGTTCCCAGACTAGAAGAGGGCAGGTTCAGTTCTCATCTGATGTATAGTAGTTGTGTGGATTCAATCATTGAGTTCCCTGGCCTCATCTGTGAAATAAAGCACAGCACTCCCTCATTTTCCCTGATGACAGCAACATGCTGAGGTGGTCTTGCTTATCAAAAACCACAGCCTCCTAGACCCCTCCCCAAGATATTGCTTCAATGGGTCTTGGGTAATACCACAGGTTATATGTTATTAAAGGTATCTAAGTCACTCTTATGATCAGGGAAGTGGAGGGAATCACATACTCTCAACTTGAAGATTCTATGGAATGTTGGTTTGGCTCTACTGATGGTATTCTTGTAATTTAGCAGTTACATTGCACCTTCTTCTGTTGCCAGTAAGATGACTGATCACCCTTGCAATGTGCCAGCAAGATGATAAATCTCTTAATGGAGCATTATAATTAAGCCCTTCTTTTGCTTCCCTCGGAAGAAATTCCACATCAAATGATCATTAAATATCTGCATTCCCTCCACAGAAGTGAAGCAACACCCGACAGTATCTGGGGGAGAAATGAACCAGGCTTAGTCTAGCCTCCATAACGTCACTCTTAGATAGCTAATAATGGAGAGCTGAACGCCGAGGACTGATCGTGTGACTTTTCAGACCTGAATCTGCATGACCCCTCAGCAGCCTGATGCCTGGTCTCACACATCTTTTCTGGGTGGAAAACCATGAAAGTACATTATGGAGAATCAAGCAGAATATAATGTCCTACTTACTATAGCACCAAGAGCTAAAGGCTGTGTTGGAACCAGCAAATGAAGCATGGCTGTGTCCCTGAGAAAAATATACTGATCCAGCGGTGTCTTTGGCTAAAAAATGTCTGGGCGGGGACATAGCATGCTCCTGTTCACAGCAAGACTCAGCCTGCTAGGACCTGAAGCTGGGAAGTGAATCAGGAGGATACTCAAGCAGGGACTCAATGAGGCACAGGTGTGGCTTGGGAGAGAGAATCACTGTAAGAAAGCAAGGTTCTAGGATACTGGGACTTTCTCAAGAAAAGATTTTAGCCAAGTTCCAAGGCAGGCATCACAGCCCAGACCTCTGTTTACCGTGCTCTCCGTGATAGCTCTCTGGTGCTTAGACTGAAGAGCCACCGAGGTGGGAGCAGAGGGTAAGCTCTCCTCCCGTGTGGAATATCGCCTGTCAGGTTGGCTCACTGCGGTACCTAATGCTGAGGTCTCCAATACCTAGTTCTTAGCTCCAGCTAAGCTGGTAGCTCTACCATGGGTGGCTGTTGGGCACTGGAAATGTGACATCTGAATCAGGTTGTACTATAAGTATTCAACAGTTACCTCACAGTCTAAGCATGACAAAATGTAAAAATCTTAATGAGTTTGTGGATTTCATGTGGAAATGAGAATATTTAGATTTCTAGAAAACATTACATTTTATACAGAGTTTGTCTAACAGTCCTATTGGACAATGCTAACATTTTTTTTTTAGATTCAGATATTTATTACAGTTGTGTAGCCAGTGGGAGGCAGTGTAGTACAGTGGTTAAGAGCCTGGGCTCCAAGCCAGGCTGTTGGAGTTCCTCAGGCAAGCAAAGCAGTCCTGGGATTAATTACTGTTAGACACAGCAGTGTACTTTGCTCCGGGTCTCAGTTTCCTCACCCGTAGGACCAAAGTACCACTAGCGCCCGCTTTATAGGGTTGATGGAGATACTGAGTGAATCAGCATGTAGGAAACATGAGGAGTGATGTGTGTTTTAGCAAGGGCCCCATACACAAAGGGATTGTGACAACAGATGCATGCCTCTCCCTTTCCTGTCTCCCAGAAGGCAAGGGTCTGGGTTGTCCAAGCTCAACATGCAGATGTAACACCTGCAGTGAATGGATTCTTCCCACAAAAGAAGGTCGGCTGTCGTTTTTTACATCTGGCATGACTTGTAGGCTCTGACATTCTGTCCCGGTGGTTCTCAACCCATGGGTCACAAACCCTTTGAGGGTGTCAAACCCCTTCACAGGGGTCGCCTAAGACCATCAGAAAACACAGATATTTATTGTATGATTCATAACAGTAGCAAAGTTACAGTTATGAGGTAGCAACAAAATAATTTTATGGTTGGGGTCACCACACCATGAGGAACTATATTAAAGGGTCGCAGCACTAGGAAGGTTGAGGACCGCTGATCTATTCAGATAGAGAAGGAAGATGAGTGATGTAATGCTATGCCTGGATCCTCAGCAGCAGCCAGCATGCTGGACCAGCTCCCTTTTCAATTTGCTTAGAGGACACCGGGAAACATTAACCTCTCCTTGCTTTTCCTTTCACCTTCTTTCTTATCCCAGCTTCTAACTTCAGAGCCATGGGTCTCAGCTTGAGGAGGAGGAACTCCTGATGCCCGAGAGAAAGCTACAGCCTGGGGGCTTCTGGAAGCACCAGGGCTGCCCAGGAACGGGGCATCCGAGGTATCCTTGGGCCTGTCAGAAGAGCTTGAGAAATCTCGGGTGGATTATTTTTCCTTCTCTTTCCCTTACTACAAAAGTCTAGAGATAAATAAGACGCTATAATAGAAAGGCATCAGACGTCTGTGAGTGCCGTGAAGGACGTCACGTTGGTGCATTTCTCATACTGTGTACAAGCGCAAAAGACCACACAACAGTTCAGTAGCAAGACAGTGTTTACTAGCTGAAGGCTTGTTCCATGGGCGGACGGGGGTGGGGGAGAAAGGAAAAAAAAAAAAAAAAAAAAAAAAGAAAATCAAGCCAGTCAAGCCCAGAAGCCTGCACACTGAAAGCAAGGCCTCCTGTGGAAAGTCGCTTGGTTGTTTGGGATGTGTTTTACCAATAGAATCAATATTTTGAGGGGTGGTTTTGATTTCAGAATAACCTGCTAAAGTCACTACCACAGTGACAAACTGGTGGTGGGGTGCAGCTGGAGAACCCGACTTGTAAAGCTGATGATGAGGAGACATGGGTTTTTTTTGTATTGTGAAATAATTTGGTTTAGCGCAGTGTGACTCACCCTGTTTTCTTAACTGATGACTGCAAGATGCATTTTTTTTTTGTTCACATTTCTCAGAAATGTGTACACAGAGTTTCTAAATGCCTGTCACCAGGAGCGCCCTGCCCTCACAAACATCAAAACCGTCTTCACAGTCATCTCCACATTTCACGGGCTGTGCCTGACCCCCAGCTCTGTCTTGCCCTTGGCATGGACATGTGACGTTTCTCTGACCATTTCCTTAATTGTAAATGAGGTTTAACCCCACTTTTCAGCCTCTGGGGTGATACCAGGTTGATAGCTTTGCTTTCAAATTCAGGACTTAACATTCTCTCAGCAGAACGAAAAGCAAGCACACACACACACACACACACACACACACACACAAAAAAAAAAAAACAAAAAACAAACAATCTGCTTTATACCCTGTGTGTGCTGCTGTTGCCTGGGCCGGACCTTAGGCTGATGGAGTCAGATTTAACACAGATGTCATTTCTCTGGGACATTTTAGGGAGGGGTAGGTCATTGCTGAAGACAGAAAATGTGAGTCATCTGTGAGTGTCTAAGAATGCAGCTGAGCTTTGTTAGCACAGTGGCTCCTGAAGAGGGGCTAAGTTGTCGGGGTGTAGACCCTGTGCCTGCAGGCCAGCTGACTCAGGATACGAGCGGTTTAGATAAACAACAGAGGAGGCTGATACCCACGCAATTTGAAAGTGTCTTAAAGATATGTTCTCTTCTGCTTCCTTTCCTATGTAGTATGAACTTGTCTTTCCCTTGGCTGGAGATGGAATTTCTTCTGGAGCATTCCTGTGTTAGAAACTGATTTCAAGTGTTGACATGGTTGAAAAATCTACCGAAGCCCAGAAACAGTGGGCTCTTGGCTGCCCTGGTCTGGTATCACTCAGTCTGGGCTGCCTCAAACTCAAAGCAATCCTCCTGCCTCATTCTCCTGAATACTGGGATTAGAGGTGTATGCTGGCTGTCCTGACACTTGACATCTTCTGTAGCCACTGCCTTCTGTGTCCCCTGGGCCTTCCTGACCCAGCATTATCATGTGATAACCGTTGCTGTGAGGCCTCTCTTGGCACACATATTCATTGGTCCATTTACTCCTTGAGCTATCCCTTAAAGGATTGTGCCATTATTTTTCCCATTTTACAGATGAGGAAATAGAGGCTTAGAGAGGCAAGTAGATCCCACAATCTCAGGCAGTGATTACACAACAAAATAGTTTTTGAACCACCACTTAAACTTGGCTTTAAAAGCTGTTGTACTCCTTCCTGCTAGGTTTTTGGAAAGACACGCCTGTTGCTTCTGTTTTGTTTGCTCAGCTCACCTTTCTACAGCAACCAGCAGCAAGCTGCAAGGAGGTGATGGAAGTCATCATGTTACTTCATCTTAATAAAAGACATGGGAGTACCAAGCTATTTTTATTACTATAGCTCTATAGTTGTGCTTGAGGTCAGCGATGGTGATGCCTCCAGAAGTTGCTTTATTGTACAGGATTCTTTTAGCTATCCTGGGTCTTTTGTTTTTCCATATGAAGTTGGGTATTGTTCTTTCCAAGTCTGTGAAGCATTGTGCTGGGATTTTGATGGGGATTGCACTGAATATGTAGATTGCTTTTGATAAGATTGCCATTTTTACTATGTTAATCCTACCTATCCATGAGCATGGGAGATCCTTCCATTTTCTGATATCTTCTTCAATTTCTTTCTTTAAAGACTTAAAGTTCTTATCAAATAGGTCTGGTACTGGCATAAAAACCAACATACAGACCAATGGAATTGAATTGAAGACCCTGACATTAATCCACGCACATATGAACACCTGATTTTTGACAAAGAAGCCAAAACTATACAATGGAAAAAAGAAAGTATCTTCAACAAATGGTGCTGGCATAACTGGATCTCAATATGTAAAAGATTACAAATAGATCCATATCTGTCACCATGCACAAAACTCAAGTCCAAGTGGATCAAAGACCTCAACATAAATCCAGTAACACTGAACTTGATAGAAGAGAAAGTAGGAAATACTCTTGAATGCATTGGCACAGGAGATCACTTCCTAAATATAACACCAGTATAACAGACACTGAGAACTACAATTAATAAATGGAACCTCTTGAAACTGAGAAGTTTTTTGTAGGGCAAAAGACACGGTCAATAAGACAAAAAGACAGCCTACAGAATGGGAAAAGATCTTCACCACCCCTACATCTGACAGAGGACTAATCTCCAAAGTATATAAAGAACTCAAGAAACCAGACATCAAAATACTGAGCAATCCAATTTAAAAATGGGCTAATGAGCTAAACAGAATTCTCAAAAGAAGAATCTCAAATGGCTGAAAGACATTTAAAGAAATGTTCAACATCCTTAGTCATCAGAGAAATGCAAATCAAAATGACTCTGAGATACCACCTTACACCTGTCAGAATGGCTATGATCAAAAACAATAATGACAGTCTATGTTGGAGAGGATGCAGAGCAAAGGGAACACTCCTCCACTGTTGGTGAGAGTGCAAACTTGTACAACCACTGTGGAAATCAGTATGGCAGTTTCTCAGAAAATTGGGAATCGATCTACCTCAAGACCCAGCCATACCACTCTTGGGCATATACCCAAGGAATGCTTAATCATACCACAAAGATACATGCTCAACTATGTTCATAGCTGCACTATTTGTAATAGCCAGAACCTGGAAACAACCTAGATGCCTGTCAACTGAAGAATGGATTAAGAAAATATGGTACATATACACAATGGAGTACTACTCAGTAGAGAAAAACAATGACAGCATGAAATTTGCAGGCAAATGGAACTAGAAAATATCATTCTGAGTGAGGTAACCCAAACCCAGAAGGACAAACACTCTGTCCTCACTCATAAGTGGATACTAGCTATAAAGCAAAGAAAATCAGACTGCAACCCACAAAACCAGGGAGGCTACATAGCAGGGGGGACCCTAGGATGACTGTGGCTTATAATAAGTTTTGGTTTTACTCAACCACTGGGCAAGCCTCAGTGAAACATTTCACTATTAGGATAAGAATTTGTATTGTATCAAGCTGATAATAGAAAACAAACAAACAAACAAATAAAAAACATGGGAATGCAGGCCGGTGGTGGTGAACACCTTTACTCCCAGCACTTGGGAGGCAGAACCAGGAGGATCTCTATGAGTCTAGGCTGGCCTAATCTACAGAGCAAGATCCAGGACAGGCACCAAAACTACACAGAGAAACCCTGTCTCAGGAAAAAAAAAAAAAAGACATGGGAACACAACAGAGGTTTGAATGAGGATTTTTCAGCCTTGGTAGAAGCACTTCACCCTAAACTTTGTAATGTCTTTCCTGGCAAGCTACCTGAAGTGACTTTCTAGATGCCTTCTGTAAGACAGTATCCCTTGACATGGAAAAGGACAATGGAGCACAAGCTACCCACCTTTTTCGTTGATGTTGTGAATGATGGTTTTCCCCTCATTGTCTGTGGTTATTAGGAATGTAATAAGACATTCATTTTCTCCTTGTAGAGAGCAGGAAACAGAAGTATCCTTTGAAAAGTCTGCAGATGAAAGAGTCATTCATTAGGGTAAATGAGATTTCAAAAGAGATCATTTTTAAAGCAAAGCAGTACTGAGTTTTTCAATATGCAAATTAGAGTTTTCAATACTGCTGAATGGGAATTGAAAGGCAGAGGATTTCTCCCCACCAAGTGAGATCTTTGGTTTTACTTCTGTTCCAGAAGAACAGCTCCAGATGTGGTCAATCAGGACTGACCATCAAAATTCCCTATCAATCTGATGGAGGCAGATTTCAATAGAGTGAAGGCAGCACAGGCCAGGTGTCCACAGCTGCCTGGGGAACAGAATGGCCGTGATTATGGTAATGAGGGGGCCGTGTGCTCCTCTCTGCTCAGAGCGTCTGGGTGGAAGAGGCTAGATTACATTGCCGCTCAGTGCAGATGGATACTGATACCAGCAGAGAGGCTGCGCACAAGGGTGCAGCCATGACTGCTGGCTTTGTACTGTCACATGGTGAGAATAAATTCATATCAGAAAACCGAGACAGAGGTGTTATGTATCTCAGAGGCCCGCAGGATAAAGGGGAGCCTCAGATTTAAAGGAACCTGGGATAATAGTTGTCCGACATGCACTATACCTTCTTTCTTAATTAAGAAAGTGAGATTTTCCTCCAATGTTTCCCAAATCGAATATTTTTTCCTTGTGAAGCTTATTCAAGAGTTAGAAAATGAATTTCATGATAATAATTAGGAATAAAATTTTATCTGTGGTGATAAAAATTTAAAACTCTTAGCTCACACATAAAAAATTCTGATGGTCCAGCTACTTTGCTAAATTTATCTAGCATTTTCTGAAGTAAAGCAAAACAGATTTGTTTTACAATTCTTATTTTAATCTGGAAATTTTTTGATGAAACTATTAAAGTTTTTCAGAAACCTGTAATTAAAATTAGATTTACTCTGAATCTAAACTTCTAAGACATATACTCCAATATTAGTGTGTAAAGACAGATTATGAAAATCGAACTGCCCCAGGTAATCTTGGACCCACTCTTTCTTATGAATGATTTTTCCTATTATCTTAAGAATTTTTTTCTTTTTCCTCTTTCTTTCTTTCTTTCTTTCTTTCTTTCTTTCTTTCTTTCTTTCTTTCTTTCTTTCTTTCTTTCTCTCTCTCTCTCTCTCTCTCTCTCTCTCTCTCTCTCTCTCTCTCTCTCTCTCTTTCTCTCTCTCTCTCTTTCTTCCTTTCTTTTTTTTTGAGACAGGTTTTCTCCGTATAGCCTTGGCTGTCCTGGAACTCATTCTGTAGACCAGGCTAGCCTTGAACTCACAGAGATCTGCCTGCCTCTGCCTCCCAAGTGCTGGGATTAAAAGCATGCACCACCACCACCCAGCAGTTTAAGAAGTTTTTAAAGGTGTTAATAGAATTCATTTGTGTGACTCTGTGTGTGTGTGTGTGTGTGTGTGTGTGTGTGTGTGTGTGTTCTTACAAGATAAATAAGTAGGCTATCTAGGGCTATTTAGGGCACAGAAATGCTAGTCATAAAATATGGAAATATTAAGTTGTCACTGTTTGTTGTCTTTGCGTTTAATTTTTAAGAGAAAAACTGGATAGGACCTGTGACTAATATGCCTTTTATCATTCATAGCAACAGGAACCAGCATAAATTATAAATTCAGCATTCTAAATGAGATTTTTGTACAATAGATTTACATGAACTAAACTGGTTTTGAATTCATTAGAAGCATCTCTTTATGTATATATGAATATTAAAAAATTTAACACAACTTATCCTTGCTTGGTCATTTCCATATGCATATGACAATCTGACTCACCTGGGTCTGGGGACCCAGCTCGGGTGTTCTAATGGGATAGACTGTGATATGCACAGGACTCAGGCATTAGGCAAGACTAGACTTACTAGAATAAGCATTCTAATAAGATGTCTTGGATGAAGAGATTTGGGGAGCCCTTGGCAACTCTGGGTGAGCCCAGCCTGTGTTATTCCATGTGTTTGATGGTAAACAGCAAGCACCCTCACTTAATTCATAGTTTGGTTCTTTTTATATGACCTTCACATCACCACTGCCTAACTTCCACTCCAGTCACTAAGATTCATGAAGTCTTGGGGAGTGTGGTTTTGCATTTTGGAACATTCTCTCCAGTTTCTGCCACAGCAGTGAGAGCCCACACCAACTCTCTTGAACTCACTAAATGGGACATCAGGCTGGCAGGTTGAACGCATGTGGCTGGCTTAGCATCCTCCTCTCAGTACTATTAATCCTGCTTCTTCATTTTCTTTTAAGTAGCCACACTGAAGCATTGGGAGGCTTACTTTCCTTGGCCAGGATTAGTTAGGTTTTAATGGAACTGCGGATCTGACCTTTGATTTACAACTCCCTTCTTGTGCTTTAATTACTCCCCCATTCCTTTCCTTGACTCTTGCAGGCTGGCTGTGCCCCGTTTTGCAGTGTTTGGTTGTTGAAATAGTATTATTGGATGTGCAATGAAAGATTTGCATAATTAGCTGCTAAGGTTTTCTTTTGTTGTTCATAGAAAATGGCCCTTTCTTTCTCTCTCTCTTTTTTCCCCTCTTCTTTGTGAGACCTGAATTACTGCCACTGAATAATACAGGGAAAATAAGATCTCAGGCAGCCCGGGAAATCATGCTAAGTGAAGGAAGGAAAACATGTAAGTGTGGGTGGGTGGGGAGTGAGGGGGTGAGAGGGTGAGGGGGTGGAAAGGCAGGTCCAAAGAATGTCGAAAACACGAATGTCTGTACTATTGACTCACAACCCTGTGTTTTAAGACACCCACTTTGGGATCAGTTAACAGTTCTGGCAGTGAACAGTTTCCCACTTCTACACTGACATAAATTTGGGAATCTCTCTTTTACATTAGTGCCTCTCCTGCCCCTCCTGGAGATTCACACCCTTATTTAATTTAACGTACATAGCAATTCTGAAGACTTGTAAGACTCTGGGATCCTCAGTTTCCCATTTCCAGAATGTATATGACTGACTGTGGATACATTTCTAAAATGTGTATGACTGTGGGTGCTTTATTTCATTGAACTTTTCAGAGACAGTGTTTGGTGGAACGAACTTTGAGTAGCGGTGATCTGAGTGTCTGCACAGTGGGGTCAATGGATAACGTGAGATGCGCCCACCTCAGGTACGCGCACACAAAGGGTCAATTGATATGAGTTATGCAGTATGTCTGTCTACACAATGTCCTCAGCAGAGGAACATACGTGCTAAGAGACCCTTAGACAAGCAATTGTGACGTCATCTTCTTAAACTAGTGTGACAATGACATCAGTGGACTAGAGGCTCAAAATAGGACTCATCAGGAGGTTATTAGAAAGGCCTTTAAACTGACAGTTGTTCATGCAAGATTATCCAGATGAGTGCTTAACGTGGGTTCGTATTCCACTGGTTGTTTTCATTTTCCAAGTTAGAAACAGTGGTAGCCTTTAGTCTTATAGATCTTTTGGTCAAACACAAAAGAACATAAATATTCTAAACAAAGCTATGTAAGCTAGTCTTTCTCCCCAACCCAGGCATCTTTGACCATCTGCTCTGAGAGCTATGAACTTGGACCCAGCGACTGCCCTGCTCACACCTCTACGGCGGGCAGGCTCCCATGTTACTCCTCTTCAGCACATTGCATTTCCCATGTTGCTGGTGAGCTGAGCTCTAGTCCTTTGCAGGCATTTTCTGCAATTTTTGCTCCTTTCCCAGAGACAGCTGGCAAATATCCCCACTGCTGGGAAACGAGCCTGGAGGATCCACTAAGATGCGCACTCATTATTGATGTGGACGCTCCCTCCACAAGTGCCGCCCGCTCTTTCTCAGTGCGTTTACAAAGTATCTCACCTTTGGTCTCAGGCAAAGCACACGGCACCTCACTGCATTTGCTGCTCTCTGACATATCTATCTTTGCTTGCAGAAAAGCACAGATGAGGGGTTTTATGAGGACTTATCATGTCCTGCCACTCCCAGTAACTCAACTGTAGCATCACTACAATTTCGAAACAAAGTACTTGAAAAAAAAAATAAATGTCTTTATATATTCTATTTTGGAAATACATTAATTTCCATATTCTAACTCCGTCTATTCAATACATGTATCCTACAGGCCATATGTTATCCTCTCTCTGATCATTCCCCTTCACCTGAGCTAGATCTCAGCCACATCTCTAAAGCACACGGAGCCATGCTGCTGGAGCAAGCTAATACAGTTTATGATGCTCTAAACTCAGGTTGTCTCAGCTGTCCTTCTAGGAAGAGTCAGCCATCTCCTTTGTTGTGAATTTCTCACGTCCCTTTTAAATGCCCTTTCCTGCTTATCTAAAATGCAGTTGTGTTAAATATTTGGGATGCGATTTTGCCACTAGCTTCTCATTTTAAGTAATTAAACATGGCAGAGGAAGGCAGGGGTGCAGCTGGCTTAGCCGTTAGAAGAGGGACTTCTTGAATCTGGAGGGTGAGTCAAGAGGGATGGAAGGATAATGATGGAATGTCCATTGCTGGGAGGCTGGAAGTACAAGCACTTGGAGGGTCAGTGGAGGGGTAGACAAGCCAGCCAGTCCCTGAGCGGAACTCTTCCAGGACCTGTAAAGTGCAGTCGGGCAAACTGTTACTGCGGGTGTTAGCTTATCTTGAAATAAGGCAATCCCATGGTAAAGGAGAATTTCAGGCAGTAAGACCCGTTTCTTCAATTTCCTTCCTACAAGTTTGGAAAATACAGCCTTGTAGAATTGGCTAGTCACCCCTGTCAAGCAGGGGTGAACTTCAGCACCTGGCTCCTGCTACAAGCGAAGTCAAGTTACTAGGAGCCCCCTGACTCATAGTTTCTGCCTCTCATGAACTACGTGGCTTTAGACAAGGCGCACCTTCCTCACTGATGGTGGCACCGGTGGTTCTGCATTTCTCCACGCACTGTTCTGGGTCCTGGCCGTCTGCAGACAGGTGGCATTCGATGCAGCTCCTGCGGGGACAACAAGAGTTCATCGGCTCATGCTGACGGAAAACAGACGTGCAGCTGGCATGCCTCTTTGCTCTTCTCGCTAGTGACATTGACCTCCTGGTACTTTCAGAAGGAGAGTTGGGTGACATCTAGGAGGATGCTAAATTGTTCTGATTTCTACTCCATAATCAGTGCTCCCTGAGCCAGCCTTGATGACAGCATCTATCATCATATTTCTACAGTGATGGCTCCTGATTGGCTGAGAAAAAAAAATACTTCAGTGTTTGATTTAGCTATATTTTCATTTCACATTTTCAACATAAGGGAGTGTTTCTATCCATAAATATGATTAGAGTCTAGACAAAGTTATAAATTTCTTAGCCTAAATGATCCATATCTCAGCAAGAATTCTAAGAATGATGAGTGCTCTTAATATATGTCAAATGCGATTATTCTAAAATTCAATTTTCTGTTACTCTTTTGAATAAGTGTAAGCCTTGATAGTGGGTTTCTAAAGCTTAGGATTATAGCCTGGATATTCATTAATTCAGGCTTCTAAATAAAAGATTGCTGCTTATAGAAAGTATATTTCCAAGGATTCAAGGAAATTACACTACTTTAAAGGTGTTTATAGACCAAAGTATAATGTAGGCCTTGAATTTATCTTGTGCTACAAATACATTTACATAGATTCAGTTTGGAGTAGGACAAACCTGCAAATGTTTCTTCCTGTGGGGACACAGCATGCCCTGAGAATCGGCAGTCTTCAAGGGACTTGAAATGCTCGTGCCCAGCTGAAGCTGCATTTTCTTTGTTGTGAGGACCCTCAACCATAAAATTATTTCATTGTTACTTTATAACTGTAATTTTTCTATTGTTATGAATCACAATGTAAATATCTGATTAGCGACTCCTACAGGGGTCGCGATCCACAGGTTGAGAATCTCTGTTCTATGGGCAGGGCTTGGATTAGCCCTTGCATTAGGCTTGGATTAGCAACCATGTGGGTGTGAGAGCACAGGTCTTGTCTTGAAGCTGCTTTGGGGTTTTAAATATAACTGGGCAGGCTTGGTGGGGGCCTGGAGCACACTGTAGAGACTCTTCACATCTCCTTGTGCCTCTCACTGTGACTGCCCCAGCAAGACCGGTCTATCCACAGCCTCCTCTACACCCCCCTTGTGACTGCAGCCCACAGATCTCTGTTAATTGCTTGAAAAAAAAATATGGGATTGGGGCATGGCTCAGTGGATAAAGAGCTTGGCAGGCAAGTGTGAGGACCAGAGTTCAGATCCCCAGAGACCACACAAAAACCAGGCAAGTGTGGCAACCACCTGTAATCCCAGCATTTGGGATGCAGAACAGGAGATCTGTGGCAAGCTGGCTAGCCAGATTATCTGGATTTGGAGAACTCTGGTTTCAGAGACCTCCACCTCAATAAACCAGGGGGAATGTGATCAAGGACAATAGCTGATATCGATCAACATCTTGCCTACAACACCCCCACATACTCACCAGCACATATAGGAAACACACACACACACACACACACACACACACACACACTACATACATATACACGTGCAAGCATAAGATCCTATCTTTCCCTTAGATGCTTAGCACTTGTGAAGGTAGAAACGATAGGTGTTTTGCTGCAAACCTATGACTTGTCATCATTCTTGGCATACAGCAGGTACTTAATACTGTCAGGTAAATGAACACATGCCTGAGTAAAAGGAAGAACAGACTCATCTCAAAACTAACATCAACATTAAGTAGATGATGCTGATTCCCAAATTGGATCAACCTTGATTGTTAATTTCACATCTTACAAACCACATAAAAGACTGACTCATGTTTATAAAGAAGATGAAATAGAAAAGCAATAAAAGGAACATCTCAAAGAAACCTTACTTTTTTGTCAGTGGTCACGCTGGGGATTAAATCCTGAGACTCCTGCATGCTAGGCAATCGCTCTGTCACTGAACTACAGCTGACATTTGAATCAAGCTCCATGCCTGGCATGTATCTCAGTTTACCAGGGACAGTGACAGAAAAGTTTTGACACCTGCTTGGTGGGTAACCACTGGGGGAAATTGATTTTCTTCCTTGTTTTCACCAGAAATGCAAATGTCACCATCCCAGGACTCAGAGTTAATGGAAAGATGAACTACTTAGTCCTATTTGCTGCTTATCTGGTACACTGCGACCTCACAAGTCATTCAGAGATCTGCTTGAGGGAGCCTACAAGGTTTGTTCCAATTCTGTAAAGTGAAGCTACTAACCAGAAATCAGTTTTCATAGAAAACTATGGGTGTATTTAGTGGTTGCTGTTATTGTCTTCATAGTGTAAAACACAAACCACAATATTTATGTATAACGATAGCCACATAGAAGTGCCAAAGTGTACGATCATAAGGAGAGAGAGAAGTGAAAGGCAAGACTGTCTTCAGCCTACCAGGATAGGAACATCTGCTGGGTCAGCTCAGCCTCTAGAGAAGAAAGCTGTCTGTTTCCCCAGAAAGGGAACTGACTGCCAATGGGTGGGTGTCAGCAGGATACCTCCAGGGCATTCAGCTGAGAGGCCATCTGATGCTATCAGTATGGGACGTCAGCTCCACTAACCCTGATGTAATCTAGTAAAAATGTGACCTTATGGTTTGGGACAATCGGGACCCAGAAAGAGGCAGGTGAGAAGCTGACATTCCAGGCTGAAGATCCCAGGGGCCCTTGGGCTATGAGCTTTAAGGGATGCTGGAGGCCAAACCCAGCTGAAACAATTACGAGGTCTGAGTTTACTAGATGTTATTCAACCTCTGGTCACATGGAAACCTTGCCACGAAGAGAATAAACAAAATAGAGACATTACCGTTTAGAGTTACAAGGGTCACCACAGGTAGGACAGCGTTCACAGGTGGGTCCTGAGGCTCCAGGGTTCCTGCAGACACACTTGCCACAGATGCAGTCCCCACGCCCACTGCACAGCACCCCATCCTCAGATGCACACGAGTCCCTGCTGGTTGTACAGTTGCAATACTCGCCGGTCCAGCCTTCTCGGCACACGCATTCACCACAGTCACAGTCACCATTATCTGTAAAACACGGAAAATGCACACTATATTGCTTATGGTCCAAACCACTTCCAGGATGGGGAATATCTTCTTTTCTCCTTGCCTTTAAAGACTATCAAAGGTTAGGGGATGGGGCAGAGAGGGAGGCAAAGAGAGAGACAGAAGATAAAGACAGACAGATAGACGATAGATGATAAACAGATAGATGATAGCTATATAGATGACATCTAGATAGATAGATAGATAGATAGATAGATAGATAGATAGATAGATAGATAGATAGATAGATAGATAGATAGATGTATTGTTGGTCATGTGTATTTATTAATTTGTCTCCTAGCTGAAAATCACTTTCAGCAAACAGAATAAATAATCAGTCCAAATGAGACCATGCAGACAAGCCCATTGGAGCTCTTTGGCAAATTGTTCATTGGGTTTTAGGATGAAGATGAAAGGCAGACCTGAATTAATCAAATCAGTGGTTCTCAACTTGTGGGTCATGACCCCCCAGGGGTCACATATCAGATATTCTTGCATATCATACATTTACACCACAATTCATAACAGTAACAAAATGAGAGTTATGAAGTAACAATGGAATAATTTTATGGTTGGGGCTCATCACAACATGAGGAACTGTATTAAAGGGTCGCCGCATTAGGAAGGTTGAGAACTACTGTTCTGTTTCACCTAAGCTGAATAATTGAAAAATCCTCCCTTATTAAAGCATAGGGATAAAAAAAAAATCTTCCATGGTGGTTGTGGTGAGGTGAAAAATTTTAGTTTTATGTCCCCTGGTAAGTTATCCCATTGGTATATACTAAACACTGACAAATTCATAACCAACAGCTTCTAACTGGGCGTATACTCTGTGCTAAAGATTTTATTGGACAAGAAGGTGTGACAGTATGACAGACCTCCCATGCAGAGAATATGGAGTCAGCCCAGGTAATAGCAGGAGCAGAGTCACCTCCCTCCGGAAAGGATTTAGAGACAATCTCGCTCGTCACTGAATCTACCTATTCCTGGTCTCTGTTCCAGAAAAGATGGAAGACAATTAGGAGGGTTTACCCTGTTCTTCCCAGTGGGTCAAACTGCAGCAAGCCTAATTTCCTTCACCAGTTTTTAGTCTGACCTTTGGCTTAGTATGTGGTGGGTCATGGAAACTAAGAGTCGATTATAGTTCCAGTCCTGAGCACATCAGGCAACACAGATGCAGAATTCAATCGCACAAGGTTACTGAATTTATCCGCTAGCGTGGGAGGCGGGCGACGAATTACTACCAGCACTGGTGATGATACAGCATGCTGAGTCTGCGATGCAGGGTGGGAGTTTCTAAACAAAATAGGGATTTGGGAAGCTTTCAAGAGGAAGTGATGCTTGAGCTGATTTTGGAAGCTAAGAGGAGTCAGAAGAAGGGAGTTTCGTACATGTCAGAGACAGAAAACAACAGCAGATGATGGAAATGTGCACAGTAACCTTAGTAGTTCCACAGGGTGGCACCGGTAGTGCAGATGGCTGGGGCAAAGGGAAGATGAGAAAGTCCCGGGAATGTCAGAAGTGAGACAACGAGGAGCCACACGGGGAAAGAAAGAACGTTTCCCCAGAAGGTTACGAAATTTTATGAAGGCAGTGACCTGAACAGATAGGTATGTGTGTAGACACACCCTAACTCCACAGAGAGGTCAAGCAAGAGGCAGGAAAGGCAGTTGCAAGGTCTTGCAAGAGCAGAGGCCTGACCCATGGCAGCATCCTTGAGATCAGAGATGAAAGGATAAGCAATGTAAGCCGGAATGCTCAGAGTCGGGCATGACTGGTCACAGTACAGCATGAAGAAAGAGAGATGGAATCCTCGCCAGGCCGACGGGCTGGAGAGCCAGCTGGTGGCATGGCTCCATGGCTTGGAGTGGAAGCTGGCTCACGGTTACTGCCGGACTCCAATACCTGGCATACAGAGGAGATCACTTGTTGAGTGACTGAATGGTCCTGAAGCAGAAGAGGAAAAGTAGCTTTGGATGGGTTGGACAGTGAGTCTCCACGGCCCTGCTGAGTTTAGGAGAAAAAGGACTGCTGGATATCTTAGAAGGCAGTTGAAAATATAGAGAGGAGCCTGGAGAAAGGGGCTTGGGATCTGTCAGAGAAAGACTTCAGGTGAGGCGGTTGTGAATCAGGCCATCTAGGGCAAGCAGGCAGAGCATGGGAAGCTCTGGAGAGCATCAGCCTGTAGAACATGGACAGAGGAAAGGCTCCTCACAGGAGGGCCCGAGAGGAGGAGGGCAATGGGAGAATAATGTTCCTGCAGAAGCCCAGGATAGACTCGGATTGCAGGCAGAGGGGCCTGGGCACACTGATGGATAAAGGTAGTTAGAAGGGAGTTGCGTTCATTTCCGAGACAGAAAACAATGGGAGCTGGTGGAAATAACAATGGGAGGTGGAATTCCAATGGTGGAAATATGCACAGCAACCATAGTAGTTTCACAGGGCAGGGCCAGTGGTGCAGGTGGCTGTGGCATTCAAGAGTCCCTTCCGGATCAGCCACAGGTGGCTTATGAAGCAGTCTAAAATGGTAAATATTGTGTCTCAGGTAAGTCTCCTTCTCTTTTTTGAGTGCTTGCCATGGATACTAAAACAAGCATTTGGAAACAAATAGTATTTATTTACAAATGCATAACGGATACTGCCCTTCAGAAAAAAGGTGGCACACATACAGATATCTTGTACCAGAAAATTTTGCTCTTTGAGCAAAACTTGCAACTACCTAGGTCAGTCTATGCCCATGTTTACAGTGGTGCCTGGCCTGTAACTGAGCTCCACAAGGACTGGTCAGTAGAAATGTTCCTAAAAGTTAACCAGGAGGAAGAACTTGCAGGCAAAATTAGTCATCAGTACTAAAAGAACTATACTTTCGTTAAAAACAAAGTAAAAGTAAATAAATGGCGGATGCTTCCACTTATAGAAGATGCTGGCGGGTTTACTATGAGGCAGAAGACTGGCTTCTCCCTTGCAGACTTGGTTCTAGTAGTTACTTTTCTGGCTTTGTCCCTGGGTCTTAGGAGACTGACAATAGAAGAGTCCTTCATATACTGCTCCAAACCACAGTGGATTCAAAGTTGGGTTCTGAATGTTCCTGGGATGTGTGTGTGTGTGTGTGTGTGTGTGTGTGTGTGTGTGTGTGTGTGTGTGTGTGTGTATTCTCTGTGTATGTGATAGATACATGTTTTCTCTATATATTATTCCATATGGTATAATATTTAAATGGCACACTTTTCAGATGAAAGATAGATCCAAATTTCCTTGGGCCCATGACATTAAGACTCAATCCAGCTGCCTATGTAATTATAATTGAGTCAAGGAATTCAAAACTAAGGATAGTAAATGATTTGGGGGAATTCAAAACTAAAGATAGTAAATGATTTGGGGGAAAACCAAGAATTAATTCTTATGGGTAAGCGATCTTGAAAACTCTAGTATCTTTTTTTTTTCCTTCCTCAGGAAAGGGGAAACACCTATGAAAGGGAAGAAAAAAGCTCTGGGTTGTAATTTATTCCAAAAATTAACATGGTGCCTAACCGTGCATTTCCAGATGCCCTGAGACTGTCTAGTACATCTCTGCATACAAGAGTTCCTTGGTAGTTTAGAAAACCCTTCCTGGAACATTAAAAAAAGGACCATCACAGCAGTCATAAAATGTGCCTGCCTTTCAGAACCTAGAAACTCTCTGTTCTGCTGGCCTTCCAGGACCATCAACAAGGTCACCAAAGGTGGTGAATGATCATCTGCAGTACCAGTTCACGCCACCATAGCGCCACCTTCATATTGGTTTCATGGATAAGCAAGATGATAACCCAAGATCTAAGAAAAAAATTACTTTTTCAGTGGGATAGATCTTTCTGGAATGCCACTGGAAAATAATGCTAAGTGCATAATCACAGGAAGTTTCTCCTCTAATGCCATTTGCCTGACATAGCTTCCAGTCTCTTAGAATCAAAACAGACTAATGGAATTTGGGCAAGGATAAACACGATCAATGGAGCCTTCTCTCTCTGAGTGCTTTGAGATGGATGAAAGACACCGTATGACAAAGGACGTCGTGATAAAAGCTTTTCAGAAAAGCAGCAGGCTGTCAAGTCGATCACGGATGGAGTAAGTGAGAGCCGTGCAAGTTGTGAGTGGTGTATCTGGTGACTTTGGGCAATCACAGCTGGTACAACAGCATCTGTAAACAGGGAAATGCAGTCTCCATCCCTGTGCTATGCACATTCCGGGAACACACCAAGGCTACTCCACCAGTCCTGGCTGGATTTGAATACTTGTATCTACAGATTAGAGGAGAAAGCAGCAAAGTGTGAAGGAACTTGGCAATGGAGGAGGTTTCTGAGTCCAGCTGAAGAATTCTTGTTTTCTAAATAGAATTTCTTGCCATTCCCGCACCTGATATGATGAGTGTCATTATTGTCTGACCTATCTATACAGTGTATAGGCTGAGTACACTCTTTATTTTAGTGTGTTCCTGATGCCCTGAATTATTATTATTATCATCATCATCATCATCATCATCATCATCATCATCATTTTTTTAAAGAAAGGAACAGGGGTGGGGCACTATGTTGTAGAGCACATGCCAGCAATTCCTGGGTGTTAGATCTTTTAACCCAGGATTTAGGGACTGGAATATTGGGAGGGTTACTATCCCCTGCTGTGGGATGGTCTGTATGTCAAATTGCTCTGATTGGTCAATAAACAAAACACTGATTGGCCAGTGGCCAGGCAGGAAGTAGGTGGGACAAGGAGAGAGGAGAGTTCTGGGAAGCAGAAGGCTGAGGAGAGAAACTGCCAGCCGCCACCATTACAAGCCGCATGTGAAGACACCGGTAAGCCACAAACCACGTGGCAAGGTATAGATTTATGGAAATGGATTAATTTAAGCTATAAGAACAGTTAGCAAGAAGCCTGCCACGGCCATACAGTTTGTAAGCAATATAAGTCTCTGTGTTTACTTGGTTGGGTCTGAGTGGCTGTGGGACTGGCATGGTGACAGAGATTTGTCCTAACTGTGGGCAAGGCAGGAAAACTCTAGCTACAATCCCCATTAGATTAGATTAGATTATGTTACACTTGGGACTTTCAGAAAGTATTTTCAAGTGTTCAGAACATGCACTTTACTAGGAAGGCAGTGTGAGCATCTGCCAATATATTCTTCCTGGAGTGTGAGGATGGCTTTGGCATTGACTAGCTTCTTGTCACCTACAGGCTGTGTCCCGCCTAAACCCAGTAAAAAACACTGATGTGGGTTTGTACAGACACACATACCACATTCATCCCATACACACCACACACACACACACACACTCACACATGCGTGCACACATGTACACACATGTGTGAACACAGTGTAATCAGAAAGTGACCCTTTGAATGAAGCGGGGAGGGACATAGCTCTCCTCAGGGGTAAATGCTTTCATAGCATTTGGAATTCTTTGAGGCTTCCTCTCTTCCTCCCTTCCTTCTTCCTTCCCTCCTTCCTTCCTTTCTTCCTTCCTTCCTTCTTCCTTTCTTCTTTCTTGAAAATAAGTTTCTCTCTTTCTTTTCACTTCCTTCTGTGTTTTTTGGTTTGTTTGTTTTATTTATTTTATTTGTCTCATTTGCTTCTGATCTTCCCACCTCAACCTCCTGAGCACCGAGAAAATTAATCTTATGTGGGTTTCTGACACTGTGGTTTGGAAATATCACTTGCCTAGTTTTCTGTAAAGACGATGTTGTTCCATTTTGTTGAGATGTTTGCTTACATCACGGGATAGCAGGGTGTCTAAGCTTAGTCAAGAGCCAGTTAAGGCTTCAAATAAAACTGTGTCAACATAGTTGTAACTCCTGTCAGAGTAGGTTATGATTAAATACGTGTATCAGAATAATTTTCAATCGCGTTTGATGTAGCACAGCCTTTTCCCTCTTTTTAAAAGATTTATTTTCAACTGTTTATTTTTGTAATTTGTACATATGCCTGTGCACACAAGTACAGGTGCCTGCGTAGGCCAGAGGGATCTGATCCTCTGGAGTCAGAGGCAGTTGTGATCACCTGACGTGAGTGCTGGGAATTGAGCTGAGGTCCTCTGAGTGTGCTGTTAACCACTGAGCATTCTCTCTGGCCCCTAAAACTTCACTTTTGGTATTTCTATTTACGTGTATGTGTCTGTATCAGTGAATGCCACATGTGTGCAGGTGTCCATGGAGGCCAGAAGAGGGCGTCAGAGCCCATGGAATGGATGGTTAAAGGCCATCCATCAAGAGTGCTGGGAACCACACTCAGGTCTCCTGAAGAATAGGATGTACTCTTAACCACAAAGCCATCTTTCCAGCATCCAGAGTAGATTCCTCTTGTTGTTTGTTTATTTGTTTTGAGAGAGAGAGAGAGAGAGAGAGAGAGAGAGAGAGAGAGAGAGAGAGAGAGAGAGAGAGAGAAGAGTCACATCCTGCATTTTTGGCTGGTCTGAAATTCACTATGTAGACCAGGCTAGACTTGAACTCACAGAGATCTGGCTACCTCTGCCTCCAAGTGCAGGTATACTAATGGTATGTGCCACTACACCTCGATTCTGTAGCATATTCTTAGAGAATATTGTTTTTATATCTACAAAAGATATAAAAGTATAGATATTTACATTTTAAACTTTTCTTGAAATTTTCAAGAAATTCCAAGCTGTTTTCTATGTTCATTCTTTCCACAGACTTTCTCACGTGCGTTCTTGCCTAGCTTTACTTGGCCAGCCCCTAATCTAGTACCTTTGGTAAGTATTCGTGGCTAGGTACGATATAATCAACTGTAATCCCAGTGTTCAGGAGCCTGAGACAGGAGTACTGTGAATCTAAGGATGGAGGAAGTGGGAAGAGAGAGAGGGAGGCGGGAGGGAGGGAGGGAGGGAGGGAGGGAGGGAGGGAGGGAGAGAAAGACAGAGGAATATAATAAGTGAAGGCATTTCTGTGCCTTCTCCTGGGTTCTGTTCTTTTGGCAGTCTCTGTTACCTTCTTCTTCTTTTTTTATTTCCAAAGTAAAATACATAAGAATAGGGTAAGACCCAGCAACTTAGCCTAGAAAAGTCTGACAGGCAATGGAATTCAGATCACAGACAGTTTTGAGGAACCTGGGTGGTACCTAGAAAGGCGACATCTCCAACTTTTATCTACTTAACCTTAAGAAATAGTAATATTTACATATAATGTAAATATAGATTCAATCGACAGAGATCTGACCCCAAAGGAATGTTAGACACAACAACGAATGAACAGAAGTGATAATGCAGTTAGGCCAAGTCTAGTGATTCACGCCCCCCCCCCCAAGCCATCGGCAAATATTTATTGAGCAGCTACTAAGCCCAGGCATGCAAGGAAGGAATGAAAGATGTCAAGGCCCCAGACAGCTGCGATGTAAGAGGCGCGGAGCCACAGCCTACCTCCACAGAGCAGGCCTTTGTGTCGCAGACAGGAGAAGTTGTCACACTGGCAGTAAGGTCCGTAGATGTTCCCGTAGGGGGACAAGTGGCAGACGCATTGCCCACAGTAGCAGTCACCCCTTCCGCTGCACGAGGGGTGCCCCGGGGACTCCCTGCAGGAATCTGCGCTCACTATGTCCTCGCCACACTCACAGTGAGGACCCATGTGGCCGGGGTTGCAGACACATACCCCACACTGGAAGGAGCCATTCCCATGGTAGCACTTGGAACTGTTGGCTTCTACTTCTCCCTGGCAGGCGCAGTCACATTCTGCACTGACGAGTATTTCCAGGGTGTCCCCCAGCCCCACAGGCTTTATGGTAAGGGTTCTGCTTTTCTCGCAGTTGGATATGCTCACAGTCACGTTGAAGGATGCCTGGAAAAGAAAACGCTGCTTATCTGCTTCTTCCAGCCACCTGTGGGATTTGAGACAGGGCTGGTAGAGACTGGCTCTGCCCAAAACAGTTAGTAAGAGATGGTTGTAATTTTTGCGAGAAGTCCAGCTTCGGCAAGCCGAGCTAGCTTCTGACCCATCTGAATGTTATGTCTAAAGATCCATTGGGTATCTACTTACTGTATCCCCAACTTTCATGTGGGAGCATTTCTTTTGGTGTGGGAAGAGGACGCCATTGTTACAGATAGCTGTAAAAGACAGGCTGAGTCCTTCTGTGTCTCCTAATACCTCCAGTTCGACCTCAGACCGCAGTTCCTGTAGTGTAGACAAGAAAAGGTTAAATGAAGTTCGAAGCAAAACTAAGTCCAGCCAGAAGAAGAAACCGAATCGTGCTCATTAAATCACAGAAGAAAGAATTAGGGAAGTGACTGAGTGAGTAAAACTCTTACTCTGTAAGTGTGAGGGCATGAGTTCAGATCTCAGAACCCACATGAAGAGGGACTCAGGACTGTAAGCCTGCAATCTGGAGTCTATGAGGAGATGATAGCCAGAGACACGAGAAACCTTGGAAGCTTAATGGTATTTATTTTTATTTTTATTTTTTAGATTTATTTATTTATTATGTATACAGTGTTCTGTCTGCATGTATCCCTGAAGGCCAGAAGAGGGCACCAGATCTCATTACAGATGGCTGTGAGCCACCATGTGGTTGCTGGGAATTGAACTCAGGACCTTTGGAAGAGCAGCCAGTGCTCTTAACCTCTGAGCCATCTCTCCAGCCCCAGCTTAATAGTATTTGTAGCAATGAATTAGCAAGAGATTCTGTCTCCAACAAGGTGAAAGGTGGAAGCAACATCCACATGCATGCTGGGGCACATGTGAGTGTGCACATGCACGTACACACAATACATGCACAAGAACAGAATGAATGACTATAAATTAATAAAACTAAATTGGATATAAAATTCATCATTTCATTAAACAAGCAAGAATGTGATATATATGTGATATAGATACAAATATATGTTTTATATATATACACACACATATATATGTATATATATGTATATATATTTCAGACATCATCAGTGTTGAGATACACTATCCTATGGCAATTAAGCTGTGACAATATATCTGAAAGCAGTCTTGCACTGCATATGACAAACAGGAGTCAATTATTGCTTGAAAGTTGTTTCATCCATTCTGGAGGGTTCAGCAAATTCTCCTGATCGGGGTTGCATGGCTTGGTATCCAAAAGATAATTATTTTGCTTCTGTACCAGAAGTAAAATATAACAATGGCATCCTTTACTTATAGTCATCTCTGTTTCTTAGTTTTTGTACCTTAGCTGCCCGTGCTGCTTTGTGAGGAGAGCAGAATTGCATCCATCCCCAAACTATGAACATTTGCTTCATTGATACCAAATTTACACCCTACTGCTTGGCTGGGCACATTTCTGCATATGTAACAACTTTTCATCTCAGTGTTGAATCATAGTTCAAAAAAATTTAAGCATATTTTACAACAGCAACCACACTTAGCACTTAAAGTAACAAATATGCATGAAATTGCTTGGAAGGACAATAATCTCAATTGTGGATGAAGACTATACCGTGATTGCCACCTGGTATATGGTGGCTGTAAAGACTTCACTAATTACAAATGGATCTAATTTGTTTTCTTGCCATGCTGCAGCTCAAACACAGGCCCTATGCCTGCCACCCCGGCACTTACTACTAAATTATGCCCCCCAGTACTCTAAATTCTAGAGGTGTTCAAGTGCGGTGTGTGTGTGAGAATTGTACCTTAATATTATTTGGGGAAATTATCATGCCTTGAATGTCAAGTCAGATCTTGGATAAGACTGGATTTCTGTTCTGAAAGGTTCTCATCTTGCCTTTTCTATTCCTTGCTTACTTAGAACATATGTAAGGAGACAAAAACAAGCTATCAAATAATAAAAACACTTACCATATTATGAGTTGAGTTATATTTCAATTCATCCAAAAGGTTTTGAGTTTATACCTATTTCATTGTTGGCATGTATCATTATCTATCTTTCAATCTATCTTTCTTTCTTTCTTTCTTTCTTTCTTTCTTTCTTTCTTTCTTTCTTTCTTTCTTTATTTATTTATTTATTTATTTATTTATTTATTTATTTATTTATTTATTTCTATCTATCATCTATCTATCTATCTATCTATCTATCTATCTATCTATCTATCTATCTATCTATCTATCTATCTATCATCTATCTACCTATCTATGATACTAGGGGTTGAATGTGCTAGGCAAGCACTCTATCAGTGAGATATATCCCCTTCTCTCATTTTTGGCATTATAAAAGCACATTTGGCTTCAATTTTTTTCTAAAGTATAATTTTGCCAACTGCACAGAAAGGTAAGTCTACTTCTTTCAAAATCTGGTATGTGTGTGCAGTAGTGCACATTTGTACAAGTGTGAGTGGAAGCCACAGGACAACTCAGGTGTTGTTCCTCAGAGACCATCCACCTTGTCCTCTGAGTCTTAGTCTCTCATTGGCCTCATACTCTTCAGGTTGGCCAGGCTGGCTGGCCAGCAACCTCCAGGGATCTGTCTGTCTCTGCTTTCACAATAATGGAAAGCTCCATTCCCAGCATTTCTGTGTGGGTTCTGGGGCTCCAACACAAATGCTCATGCTTGCAAGGGAAGCACTTTATTGAAGGAGCGACCACCCGAGCCCTCCAAAGTGTACTTACACCGAAACCTCGAAGATTTAAGGGAGAAGTAGCTGTGGAGAGCGGCAGAGTGAGTTAGAAGTTATGGAAGAAAAGAGGATGTGTGAGCTTTTACCTACATGAGCCGGTGACAATAATGAGGACTAGTGGGCGGCATTGTCTAACCTAAATGAGGAGAATCTCAGCGTTGAAATAATTGAGTACTAGCGTGCAAATTTGACTGGGAAAATGATTAACGTGTATTTCCCAAGGAAAGAATAGAAATGCTAATTTGTATTCCTTATCATTCCACTCATTAATTTTTTTTAAGCATCGCCTACGAGGCTGCGCAAAGGACACAAATGAATTCCTTCCTAGAGGTTAAATTCCAGTAGAAGAGCCAACCCTGAGACCATTGATGCCTTTAGTATATAATAAGGGAAGGAAGGACGTTAGTGAGTGGGTGAGCGAGTACACAACAAGTTTGAAGATTTTTTTTTTTGTATATCAAGATGGCATTTAAAAATACTTAGCCAATGTTTGTAGCCACAATTTGCTTCTGCCTTGCTAGAAGTTAATCAGAAGTGCTTTGCTTTGCTTTCTCTCAATATACTTTCTTTATATAATGAAGAAGATATTCGGTCTATAGGGTCCTCTATTTGAAAGTCTTTTTCAAATACATTTAAGTATAACAGAGTAAAAAATAATTATTTTAGACAAGGGTCATAATCTTTTGCACATGTCACCTCACAGATCATATAGCTCCAACAAGAACTCCAGAACAATGTAACTCAGCAGAGTGATACCTGCTTCTCGGTATTTTCTTTTACCTACATGAGTGCTTGGCTGTGTATGCCTGTGTACCATGTGTGTGTCTGGTGCCAGTGGGGGCCAGAAAAGGGCATCAGAGCCCCCTGGACCTGGAGTTACAGATGGCTGTGAGATGCCATGTGGGTTTTGGGAATCAAACCCAGATCCTATGCAAGAGTAGCCCCAAGTAATGCTAACCCCAGAGCCATCTCTTCCAGCCTAAAGCCTTGGTATTTTCCAGGCAATAAACAACGAGCCAAGATTCCATTCAAATGTGTAATGACTTGATCTTAGCTACCTTGTAAATTGTGTGAGCAATTTGGGAATGCAAAGTGAGACATTCCCCGGAACAGAGCGAGTAGGGGTGTGGAGGGGGTTGGCTGATGGGATGGGTAAACATTTTTGACAATCCACTGTTTCCTCGTTTGCCTAATTTCTTTGAAGTGGTTAGCAGTCAACACTTCTGAGAGTATAAAGTTAAAGAAAATGGAATGCGTTATAAGCCAGTGAAGGATTGCTTTGTGATTCTATTTGATTCTATACATTAGAACTTTAATTAGTGCACGAGAATGGGGAGGGGTGTTTCTCTGTGTTTTGTTGACAGTTCTTCCTGTCTGGAAGAGTTTTAAGGATGAGCTGACATGGTGATTAATTTTTTATGAGTGCTAGGAAAGCTGCAATATCTGAGCATTGCTAGGGGGAAATCCCCCAACACTGGACAGTTTTAGTGGCCAGAACTGGTTCCATTCTCCGAAAAAAGTGAAGTCTTTGTGAAGGGCCAGCATGCTTTCCTCCTTGTTGCACAAATTTCAAAATTGGTGAGGTGATGTCAAAATCACATGGGAGGTAATTTTCTTTTCAAAACACGTTTCTTTCCTTCCTCTGAATGTCTACAGGATGTCTGAAAGCAGTCTGAGTAGGAGTAGCTTTTTAAAAAGCTTCTCAGGTGACTCTGGTCTGTTAGTCAATCAAGGCACACTGGCTTCATATATACCCAGTATTAGAGTATACCATTACATATGGGTCATGAATGTGCAATTTTCAAACATCAAAAATATGGAGAGTTTAATTCATTCATTATTAGTTAAGTATTCTTTGAAGAAAGACTAGAGCTTTACTGATTTCTAAAAGGGTTTTTTTTTTGTTTGTTTGTTTGTTTTTCGAGACAGGGTTTCTCTGTGTAGTTTTGGTGCCTGCCCTGGATTTCACTCTGTAGACCAGGCTGGCCTTGAACTCACAGAGATCCGCCTGGCTGTGCTTCCCCAGTTCTGGGATTAAAGGTGTGCGCCACTGCCCCTAGCGCTTTACTGATTTCTAAATGTTTTTGTTTTTAATGCCTGTCCAAATTGGAGTTTATTTATTTATTTATTTATTTATTTATTTATTTATTTATTTATTTATTTATTTATTTATTTATTTATTTATTTTTAGTCAAGAAAGAAAAAGGATATTTAGGGCCAAAATAAAAATAGCAGTGGCAACTGGCCATCCAGTGTTGACCAACTGAGTTAGGCAATGGGGACAGAGAGAACACAGCAACCTTATCTATGTGCCTTTGTTGAGGGGGGGAATTCTGTCCTCAGTATGGCATCACAGGTCAACTCAAAGAAAAAATCTGTCTTACTTTCTTTCCCTGTTTCTGGGATAAAATACTGTGACAAAAACAAGCGAAGGGAGGAATGCTTTGTTTCAGCTCAGGGTTCCAGGCTCCTGGAGCTTGCAGGAGCCACCATGCGGCCTGTGGCCTGCGGCAGTCAGAGGAGAGCTGGTCTCACTTTGCCCTTCACGTGGCCAACTCCCCGGGGCTCCTGCCCTGACGTCTCCACTGCGATGGACTCCGACCTGGACTGTGAGCCCAAACCAAGCCTTTCTCTCCTAAGCTGCTCTTCTCAGGGTGTTTTATCAGTGCAAGGGGGACAGAAACTTAGACAGGGCCTTCCGCTCCTCTGGAAATGCAGACTAGGGAACCTGATCCACCGAGTGCTTGGTACGCTTTCGGTATTTTGGTTTGTGGTCAGGCCTTGTAGTTTTGTTTGTGTTTGATCTTTTCTCTTTGAACCTGTGGAGTTGGTTCACCACATAACTGTTGCTCACTGGCAATTTATGCTGATTTTTTTTCAGCAGAGAGGAGTTCAATCATGCCTCCGAGTCCTTTCAGTTGTATTCAAGTTTTGCTGGAGGCCACACGTCTGCAGAGCATCATTCTGAACCAGCCTCAGTTTGGGGTCAGGACCTTGATTTTTCTACCTGCTGCTCCATTTGGGAAGATGAGTGAGTGAAATAAATAAAAATCTATATTTTAGCTGCATGAATGCAGAGGGATTTTCTCTGGATGAGCAATCCTTCTACGAACAAATGAAAGTGTGTTTCGCTACCTACATCTTAGCGCCTAGATGCCAATGGGATGCTGAAAGGGAAGCCTACTGCTTGCAAAGTGAAATAGCATACTTCATAAGCAGAGATGATCAGCTGGAGAATGTTTCCGGAGTCCTTCTGAAGCAGTCCCACGGTCGCCCCAGGAATGAGTTTTGCATAATTCTGTGAACAACAACAACAACAATTTTGATTGTTCATAGTAACAGAAATGCCCAGTGCAGAGTTCAGTTTGCTGTCTGTGATCCCTCTATTTAACTAGCCCCGGGAAAGCAGACTTCCAGGGGATCTAAGCTGCCAATGGGGAAGTCCAGGGACTAGGTTTGTCATACTCCACAGCAGTGATTTGTATCGTATCAGTCAAGTCTCAGGTCCTAATAAGATGTATACAACATCCTTTGTCCCGAAGTTTTGGGAAGGCCTTCATGAATGTCTCTTTCTTTCCCCATTGTTGCAGAAACCAAAGTTCAGTGCACATAAGGGCAAGGAAGGGGCCAGGCTGCTTCAAGGCATTAGGTCTAGAGCTTTTAATGAGCAATCAGCTAGTAGAGAAAGAAAGTGAGCTCTTGCATGCTAGTTATTAACTCCCCACTTCTACCTGTAATGAACAACCCCGCAGGAAGTCAGGATAGTCCTAGAGTGGGTTGGGATTGCTTCTCCCCGCAGCCTGGTTGCTTAGAACCGATCCTAATCAGTCTGCATTCTCCACTTACACTGACTCTCCTGAGATGTCCTTTCCACCTGGGAGGGACTTCCACTATGGGTTCATCAACAGTCTAGGCGTGGAGTGTGGCCAGGAGATAAGGTGTTGCTGGGAGTAAGTTTTCTAGCCAGCTGACTGTTCTCCTCTTTTAAGTTTTATGTTGCAAAACTTTATTTTCAAATGTAAAGTGTGTGTGTGTGTGTGTGTGTGTGTGTGTGTGTGTGTGTGTATGTGTGTGACTGACTACAGATCAATGGTGAGTGCCTTCCTCTATTGTTCCCCATCTTAGTTATTTATTACCTTGGTGTGTGAGCTCATTTGCACATGTCTGTAGCGGGTGTATGGGATTGTGTGTGTGGAGGCTTGTGGTTGATGTCAGGCATCTTTCCCAATCATTAACCACGTTATTCACAGAGTCAGGCTCTCTCGTTGAACCCAGAGGGTGTCGGTTGGCTAGTTTGGATACCCAGCATGATTCAGTAACTCCCTGTCTCTGCTTGGATTAAAAGCAAGCTTTTAATGTTCACCCAGCTTTTCTGTGGACTCTGGGCATCTGAACCCCGATCTTTGTGAGCCATCTCCCCATCCTTTTCACCTGATTTGTTGAGACAGGTTTTGCCATTGGAACTGGAGCTCCCCGGTTGGGCTATGCTGGTTAACTAGCAAGCTCCAGGGAATCCTCTACCTTTGCTTCCCCGGTGCCGCTCTTACAGGTACCAGCTGCTGCTCATAACCCTTGTTTGTTTGTGGGTTTGGGGGATCTGAATCCAGCTTCTCATGCTTACAGACCCAGCCCTTAACTGACGGAGCCATCTCCATAACCTCAGATGGGAAGTCTTCTGAAGTACCTGCTATTCGTCCTGGCCTTCTTAAGTAGACTCTCAAGAATACACTGGAGTTGTTTTTGTTTGTTTGTTTGTTTGTTTTTTAAAGAAAGAAAGTTATACTTTCAATATTAACTACAATTCTACAACCATCAAACTCTTCCACATTCCACAGAGAAGTCAATCATGGTAGAAAACAGCTGGAATGTTGTGACTCTGGGGAGGCCAAGGTGGGAGTTTTGTGAAGTCAGCCTGGCCTACACAGCACGTTTCTGGACAGCTTGGTACAGAGATAGCAAGACAGTTCCAAACAGAATAAAACAAAAATTAAGGAAAGAAATGTAAAAGTAGGAAACAAATGGAGGAAAGAATGAAGGGAAAGAAAGACACACAATCACTGTCACACCGAGGGGATCATAGCTGTACTGCTCTCTGTCCTTGTAGCTGCGTTAAAGCCGTTTCTACCGTCTCCTTATTAATTCCTCAGTTTCACCCAGACACTCATTTAAATCTGGACTCAGTGTGTATTAAGTAGCCATCCGATGCTAGACTCTAACAAGAGGAGACTCCTGTCAGCTGTGGTTTCCTACATTTCTGTATCATGAAATCAGATGATGGAGTGAAAATTCTGTGTAGAAAAGCATAAACAAACATCAGGTTATACATTTAGGGCATCTCTTATTGGAAAGAAGAGGAAACGTTGGCATCCTGTCTGTGTTGGATTGTTTTATGCCAACTTGGTGCAAGCTAAAGTCATCCTCGAGGAGGGAACCTCAATTAAGAAGATGCCTCTAGAAGACTGGGCTGTTGGCAAGCCTGAAGGTCATTTTCTCAATCAGTGATTGATGGATGAGGGCCCAGCTCATTGTGAGTGGTGCCCGCCCCTGGCTGGTGATCCTGGGTTCTATAAGAAAGCAGGCTGAGCAAGCCACGAGGAACAAGCCAATAAGTAGCATTCCTCCATGGTCTCTGCATCAGTTTCTACCTTCAGGTTCCTGCCCTGTTGAAGTTCCTGTCTTGACTTCCATCAGTGATGGACTTGGCAAGCCTAATAAACCCTTTCCTCCCAAGTTGCTTTTGGTCATGGTGATTCATCATAGCAATAATAACCCTGACTGGGGCACTATCTTATTCCAAAGGTGATTGAAGTGGTTTTAGGAAATGCACAAAACTCAATTAGAATAATTATCATTAATTCCAATAGTGACTATAAGAAGTCAGGCCCAAGGGAGAGAAGCAGGGGAGCTGTGAAGAGTTCAAAGTCAGAATGCAAAGGAACCTGTCAGAGGTGCGCACCTGGGGAAACCCTAGCCGCCTCCACCTCTAGAATGGAAACAACGGGCTTCAGTTCTGAGTGTGGATTTTGTAACATTCCGCTTACTCCCATGTCCATGTTCAAAGCGGCTGGAACTGGAGCTCCCCGGCATGTCACCTGCTGCCACTTTAAGGCTGTATCTTAGTCCTGAGGGGACCCGAGGGCAGCCATGGCAGGTGGCACTCCTCATCTTACTCCCCCTTCCATTTCCCAGAGTAAGGGGGAGCTTGGAAAAAACAGAGGACAGTCCTGCTCCGCTGACTTACCTCTTCAAATAAACACATGTCACAAAGGGCCCTGATACATGAGGCTGTGGTTACTAGTCAATACCTAAACAGGAACGTGAATTCCACTCACATGGAGCCAGAATGTGTAGAAATTTGCCTGATCCTGGAAGAGCAAGCGGTGGTGGAAACCTTTGCTCCTCACAAAAAAAGGTTTTACCCATTTGAAAAGGAATTTCAAGGTTCTTAGCTGGGCATGGAACTGCCTGCCACTCTTGAAGGACTCCCTAGTATCCCCGAGGATGAGCTGTTATATTTTTGCAAGCACCAGTTCAAGTGGCTCTGAATTTGGGGTTAATTCTTGGCTAATGACGCTGATCCCGTCTGCTTCCTAATGCCTAATTAGGATCCTGCATGTGGTATGACATTTGGCATTTGGCTATTAGGACAAGTGGTTAACGTTAATCGCACTTGCTGATTGCCACTAGAGCCAGGGTACAAAGGAGCTGGCAGCCAGTCGCAGTAGCCAGTGATGACACCGGCAATTATAGAGAGGAAAACTATTAATTATTTTTTGAATGCTGATTTTTTTTTTCCTCCCAAACTATTTCAAATAATTAACCAAAAACATGACAACTTGGCTTAGCGGTCTAACACTGTGAAAAATTATACTTTCAATCTTTACAGTCTTATGATTACCACGAGTATATACCAAATGCCTTTCCTTCATTAAAACCTTAAATTGTTGTGATTAAACATGTTGAAAGTTAGAAAAAGCACCGCTTTCCACGCGTGCTGATGAATTTACAGCACTATGACTCAGACAGATGACTCTGACTCCTGGCCTTAGCAGCACTCAAGGTCGTAAACATGATGGCACACGAGCTGCTTAGAAATGCAAAGTCCCACGCGTGGGCATGAACTCTCTATTATCCTTCTGCAGATTATCCTAATTACAGATTTTCTTGGATCCCCTTCTATACCTCCCAGGAGTTCCTGAGTTGCCTGCTCTTTCCGATCACCTGGGTTTTCACATTTATTTGTCCCCTCTACTTCTGTCCCCACCACCACCACAAAAACAAAACCAAAAAAAACCTACCCCCCCCCCCCCAAAAAAAAACTGGTGACTGGTTTGTTCAACAGTGTGTGTTTGCGAGTAGAAAGAGAGGCAGGCATCAGAGGACACAGTGCCCAAATGGACACCTACACTCTGACCTTCTCTTCAGAGAGCAACTCCACACTCAGTGGTGCTTAATGCCTGCCTGTCAGACCCATTTTAGGAATGCACACTTGCTTGGGCAAAGAGCAGAGGAATGTCTGATCACACCCATGTCATCTGTGGATTGATGGCAGTGGCGGCTAGTGGCTTTCTCCTCTGACAGACTCTGGCTGAGGACCTTGAGCATTCTTGTGCTTTGGGAGGGCTCTTAGCATTCTGCCTTGCTAGGGACAGCTCCCGGCAGGATGTCCATTCCCACTCTGGCGCACTTCCTCTTGAACTCTCAAGAGCACCACTGAGTGTGTGTTTAGTGCTACTGCTCTCTTTCTGGTCATTTGATTAGCTCTCTGCCCTGAATGGTGGTGACTCAAGTCTGGATCTTTTTTTCCCTTTTGGTTTTTCGACACAGGCCTTCTCTGTGTAGCCCTGGCTTCAAGCCTGGATCTTCACAGCCTCCTCATCACCTCCAAGCTCACTGACAATCATTTTCTGGCGATCACACTACTCATGCCTCTTGTTAGATGGTGGAAATCGGAAGTCAGCTTTCCATGTGCCAACTGGAACCTTTCATAAACAATTTACCAAACACAACGCTTCGAACAGCCATGACTTGCCTCCCTTTGGGCTCTGCGTTTGCTCGCCCCTTTCCATGCAGACTTTCTAAGTTTTCGCCGATACCAGGACTTTAGTTCACGCTCAACTCTGTTTTCATCACGTTCCTAACATACTTCAGTGTTTCTGATCCTCAAACATACCTGTTAAATATAGTTTACTGAAATGCATTTACCAGAATGTCGGCTCATGTCTCATCTGCTCACAAATATTTCATCTAATCTTACACAGATTTTTCTTACTTCCTTATCTGTTTTTACTCACTTTTTCTCATTAGTGTTCTCCCCCATCCATATCTTTCTCTCTATAATACACATACATAGCAGATACACACTAAGTATACAAGTCAATGGGTATTTAAAAGTAAGCAAGTAGAACTACCATGATTACCTTGAGAGCAAATATAACCAGCCTCTAGGGCCCTCCCTTACAGTGCTGCCAATCATGACTATGCCCTTCAAAAGTATAACAACAATTTTGAATTTTGTCACTAAAGAATCTAGAAGAGAGATATTTGTATTAGTTACTTTTCTAAAGCTGTGATGAAACACCATGACCGAGGCATCTTCTAGAAGGAAGAGTTCATTTGGGCTTAAGGTTCCAGGGACACATGAGTTCATCATCATCATGGCAGGGTGGTATAGCAGCAGGCAGCCATGGCAACGAAGCTGCTGCTGAGAGAGAGTGGCAGGGAAAAAGAGAAGCAGGGGAGAGAGAAGAAACTGAGGGTAGGGCATTGCCCCTCCCCTCCATGGCATACTCCCTCCAGCAAGGCCACACCCCCTAAACCCCCTTAAAGAGAGCCGCCTACTGGGGACCAAGCATTCAAATACCTGAGCCTTATGGAGACATCCTCACTTAAACCACCACAATCTTCATGGGTTTAGGGTTAAAATAAATGTCTTAAGCAGAACACAAAAACCACTACCCAAAAGAAGAGTGATAAAAGAGACTTCAGAGGAAGAATTCCATCTATAGATCTGATGCAATCCCCATCAAAGCACAAACAAGTTATTTTGTAGCTCTCAGGAAATGGATGCTGAAGTCTATAAGTAGTGGCAAAAGGCCCAGAATAGCCAACTGAAATTGAGAAAGGAAGCTAAATTCAAGACTTACTAAAAAGCTACAGTACTCAAAAAGTATGCTATCGACAAGTAGATCAATGGCACAGAATAGAAAGCCCAGAAACCAGCTGACATAAATAAAATCAATGAATCTTTCCCAAAGAGCAAGAACATTACAATGAAGCAAAAATAGTCTTCTTAGCAAATGGTACTGGCACAACTGTACACTCATACTACTCCCCCACACACATACACAGTATCTAGACATGTATATATATTACACCTTCCATAAAATTTAATTCCAAATGGATTCCTAACCTACTTAAAAGATGAAAAACCGTATCTCATAAAAGACATTATAAGAGACAATCTAGATGGGTTGGACCTTGGGTGATGATATTTTGCTACAATACTAAAAATTGGATCTACAAGGGAATTGATGATCTAGGTATAAATAAAGACAATTCTGATGTGTTAAAGACAATTTAAGAGGATGAGCAGACAAACCGCAGATGAAGGAGAAGAGTTCCAGAGGATGCATCACACAAAGGTTTGTTACTTATGAGTACAAGGACCTCTTAAAACTTAACAAGAGAACAATCTTATTCTAAAAGGAGTTGAAGACCTGTCCAGATTCTTCACCAAAAAAGAGATGCAGACAGCAAAGAAGAACCTGAAAATCCACTCCATGTCAGGGCACCAGGAAAATACAAAGGAAACCACGGTGAGCCATCACGGCACACCCCCTGAAGAAATGAAGTCTTGTAGCACTGACATCAGATGCTCAGCACCCCGGAGAGCAAAAGGGACTCCCATTCATTCCTGGTGGAAAGGTAAAATGGTGTAGCAACTACACACAGTAAACGGTTGGTTCTTTCATACAAAACAAACCAGACTCTGCCCATATAGTCCAACCCTCAAGTTCCTTGGTATTTTGAAAATTGTCTCCCCCCCAAACCCAGCACATGTGTGTTATATGACAACTGCATCCACAATTGCCCCAACTTGGAAGCAACCAAAACACATTTCAGTAAGTGAATGTATTGATATACTGTGTATACCTTGACAGTGGTCTGTTACTCTGTAATAAAAAGAAAGGAATACCTGAGGCACGCAAAGACAGTGAGGGACTTAAACGCATATTACCAAGTGGGCAAATCCATGCAAAAGGATTTGCATAATATATTGACCCCAAGTTCAGTCCCCAGAACAGGAAAAAAAGATCAGTCAGTGGAGGGATGGAAAGGGAGGGAGGGAAGGAGGGGCGAACAGGCCGAACACAGAGGGCTTTTAGGGAGTGAATCCAATATGTATGATGATAATCCAAAATGGATACATATCCTTATGCATTTGCCAAAACTTAGAAAATGAACACTACCAAGAGTGGAAGTTAATAGAAACTACGGATTTGGGGCAACAGTGGTGAATCAACACAGTGAGTTTTTTTTATTCTAACAAACATCCCACCCTGAGGTAGGCAGGTAATATGAGAGAGGCTATGCCTGCGTAGTAATATGGTTAATTAATACACGTGCTACTAAGTTTTGCTGTGAACATAGACCTCTCTAAAAATTACAAGCATTTTAAAAATTAAGACTCTGTTCTCAGAAAGATCTTGGAGAGCCATAAGATGGGGGAAATGTCTGTGGTAGATGTAAATGATAAGGGCTCAGCTCTAGAACATGTGAAAGATTCTTACCTGTCACCACGAAAAGACATCTTAATAAGAATATGCAACCCGGTAGTTGCTGTGGATATCGCTCTATATAAATAAAACACTGGCCAGTGACCAGGCAGGAAGTATAGTCGGGACTAGGAGAGAGGAGAATTGAGAGAACAGGAAGAAGGGGAGGGAGACACTGCCAGCCACTGCCAGAACAAGCAGCATGTAAAGATGTCGGTAAGCCATGGGCCACATGGCAAGGTATAGATTTATAAAAATGGGTTAATTTAAGATATAAGAACAGTTAGCAAGAAGCCTGCCACGGCCATACAGTTTATAAGTGATATAAGTGTCTGAGTGATTATTTTATATGTAGATTGTGGGACTGCGGGGCTTGGTGGGACCTGGAGAGAAGCCCTCCAGCAACAAATGGTGCCCAAGGGCTCGAGTTTCCACCTTAAACCTGAGAATATTTAATAACCAATTCTAAACAGAGCCAAAACCAGGTTCCTGCTTCATGTCTCATACGGGCAGCTAGATGCCGAAAAACGCAGGTTTGAACACTGGCGGGTTCCTGCAGTGCTTGTTTGACCGGCAGTATAGTGGGAATGAAGCGTCTGCCAGCAGCACATTATGCTGCTGCTGTGTGGTAGATTTAGCCTTTGCTAGTACAAAACAAAAAGAGGTTTCTGGGCTACATGCTACTTTGATAGAAACATAGACCCACTATTTCTGAGAGTTGATACCTCCCAGAGCTGGCGGAAAACGTACCACCGCCATGTTGGGAAGCTAAAGTGGGCGGAGCCAACAGCCACAGTGCCGTTTCAGGTTTAAAAGGCTACAGTTTAAAGCAATAGCTTCACAATAAGACTGATTCAGATAAAATAGTTTACAATGTGTATAAAAATGTACGTAGACTTAAAAGACAAAATATATATATATACAGTTATATAAACAAATAGACAGTTTTTAAAAATCAAGTCTTTAAACAAACAGTAAAGGTAATAAGCCACATAAAGATGGCTATTATACAGACAATCTGGATTATGTTGTCTCTGATATTCATAACTAAAGAAAAACATTTGATTGTAAAAGCTGTTGAGTTATGCCAAAATGTATATTTTAAAGGTACCTTGACTTTAAAATTTGGATATAAGGATATGTTGCTTTGGAAAAGAGGTTCTGCTTTTGTTTCCACAGAAAGCCAGAGGCTATGGATTTGTTCCAGATTAAGATACATCAGGTTTGACCAGCCAAGACCCCCTGAAAGATCTCCGATGACACCATGGCCCAGATGATCCAACATCCAGAACGGTTTCAAGGCAACTGGCTCCCACAATACAGCTTCAAGGACTGCCCCATAGGCCTAAAATTTTCTTTGCGCCCCCATAAAATACAGCGCCCCCCTCCAGCAGGAAGTAGTAAGAGATGCTACACCCAAATTCCCAAATATACCAAGCTGGCTTTAGAGGTGGAATTGGCTCACTCCCCCTCTAAACCCAGACATATTGCTTTAAAAAAATGGTAAAGAGATTCTTCTGTCCCAAATCATAAGAGCCCTCTGGTGTGGGACACAGAAAAACCAATACTTTTATTCAAAACAGGTTGATTATAAATGTGATCTCTTTCTAAAAAAGAAAAGGGGATATGATATAGATATATAGGATATAGAGATGATAAGAAAAAGGGTAGATTAATGAACCTACTTTTAAAGAACAACAACTTGTTTAAAATGTTTTACATTGGTATAGATAAACTTAAAGTTAAATTTATTATACTGTATATATATTTCTATTCTTGTTTGTGGTATTATATTTACGTAATTCATTTAAAATTGTAATGGAGAATTAAGAAATAGATTAATAATTAGTCATTTATAATAATCATATTTATAGCCATGTTAGATAAGTCTTCTAGGTATAATAGATATATTTCAGATAGATAGGTAGTCTTCAAACACTTCAAAGACCTACAGAAAATGGCATTTAAAATGTTTTAAAAATTTAGATGTTCTGGACAGTGAGACATGTCTGCTCTTGGTAGCACTGGATTTACTTCAGAGAGGAGGATGGGCATCGAAGACACTCCATATGGAGTTTATCTTCATCTTGGCAAAGATAGCCATTTGGGCAAAAAATTGTTCTTGCCTGGACTACTTGATCGACTGGACATGCAAGACCCATGGAAGGATGACCACTAAACTTTGCTTGACAAGATGGTCCTTCAGGTTCCTGCTTCGCAGAGAAAACTGCCAGACATTCTACAGGACACTAAAAAAATGACGAAGAGACTCTAGGCCTGTGAGCTAAAGACAGATGTCCCAACTTTACAAAGGAACATTAGGTGACTGTCCAGGCTGTCAGCTGTCTCTGTCTACCCTACAAGACTCCCAAAAGTTGCTTACATCCTTCTCCCGTTTCTCAGGTAATATTATATCCTTCTGAGGTCTTTGATGTGGTTGAAGACTAGATAGTTGCAATTTCCTCAGTTATGATAAAAGATAAGTTAGATATAAAACCTTAAACTCACAAATATAAGATAGATAGGACATCTTCTTTAATATTGTAACTATAATTCTTGCTCGATTATTGTTTTATGTAATTTTACTATGTTAAAGTTAAAATCTTCCTTTTTAAAAAAAGAAGAAAAGAGGAAGTGCTGTGGATATCACTCTATATAAATAAAACACTGGCCAGTGACCAGGCAGGAAGTATAGGCAGGACAAGGAGAGAGGAGAATTGAGGGAACAGGAAGAAGGAGGGAGAGACACTGCCAGCCACTGCCAGGACAAGCAGCATGTAAAGATGCTGGTAAGTCAAGAACCACGTGGCAAGGTATAGATTTATAAAAATGGGTTAATTTAAGATATAAGAACATGTATCTTAGCAAGAAGCCTGCCACGGCCATACAGTTTATAAGTAATATAAGCGTCTGAGTGATTATTTTATACGTGGGTTGTGGGACTGCAGGGCTTTGTGGAACCTGGAGAGAAGTCCTCCAGCAACAGGCAGTGATGGCACACACCTTTAATCCCAGCACTCAGGAGGCAGAGGCAGGCAGATCTCAGTGAGTTCAAGGCCAGCCTGGTTTACAAAGTGAGTTTCAGGACTATTACACAGAGAAACCCTGTCTTAAAAAAAAAAGCAAGAATATGCAAATAGCAAACAGATACGTACAAAACATTCTGCATCTAAATTTCTAGAACAGAAATTAAGACCACAGTAGAATGCTAAAGTGCACCGACCAGAAGGGTAAAACCTTAAACAACTGACAATGATCTCGTCTACTGGGAGGGGGGTAGAGCTGTCAGGACCTATGGGAGTTGAACACAAGCACACTGTATGATTTTGAACTCTACTCCAAGGCATGCACAATTCAGAGAGGCAGAGCCATAGAATGCATGACTATCTGGAGACGTATGTATGGAGACACCTTTGTTGTTGTTGATGCTGTCAAGGGTATGTATCTGGGCTATGTCATTCCAACTGTGGGTGGTTCTGAGAGTACTAAGTTATACTCAGCTCCTACCTGAGTCCCACTATTGCTGTGGGACGGTCTGTATGTCAAATTGCTCTGATTGGTCAATAAATAAAACACTGTTTGGCCAGTGGCCAGGCAGGAAGTAGGTGGGACAAGGACAGAGGAGAATTAGGGGAAGCGGAAGGCTGAGGCGGAGAGACACTGCAGCCGCCGCCATGACCAGCAGCATGTGAAGACGCCGGTAAGCCACCAGCCACGTGGCAAGGTATAGATTTATGGAAATGGTTAATTTAAGATAAAAGAACAGTTAGCAAGAAGCCTGCCACGGCCATACAGTTTGTAAGCAATATAAGTCTCTGTGTTTACTTGGTTGGGTCTGAGCGGCTGTGGGACTGGCGGGTGACAAAGATTTGTCCTGACTGTGGGCAAAGCAGGAAAACTCTAGCTACACACTATATGAGATATGAGCCATGGGAGGCATTATCAGGCTAACTTCCGCATGCATGCCTACCTCCTCTGTCTCTTCCCAGGCCTTTCCCTTTCTCAGGACCAAGTCTCCTTAACTGTAGCCACCAACCTAGGGGCCTCACTATGGGGCTTGGAGGTCCTTACAAGTCTCCTGATATCACCAAGTATTTCCTACCTTTCAGACACCTGCAATCTTGGTGCTCCCAGACTCTAGGGTATCTGCTGTTGTGAGGATTGTGTGCATGGGGAGGAGGCAACCTGGACCACTGTACATAATCAAGGACCCCATGTTGTTGATAGGGCAGGGGTACCTAGAACCTCCCACATCATTGGGACGATAACGCGAGCAACGTTCATGCCTTATTGTCCCCTTTTGTTATTCATAGAAACACTATTATTTGGAGACTATAATTATCCCTGATTAGATGCCAAATACGGAGGTTCAGAGGATTCAGCTGACTTTTCTGAAATCTCACCAAGAGGCAGAGCTGAACCCACCTCAGATGGCACCAGATCTCTTAGCCAGACCACTTTTGTCAGGTGCCCACTGGCTGTATTTACCTTATGATATCACTGTTAAATCAGAAAAAGACCAATGGATCCCCCCCTCTCGTTGTCTTTTTCTGCATGTGTATGTAGACATGCCTTACTGAAACTGAACTCAGCACCTGTGCATGCTAAGCAAGTGCTCTGCCACTGAGCTGTGTCCCTAGCCCATCGTTGCCTCTTCCCAGCATTCCTTGGTTTACAGATGGCACCCCCTCATTCTCTAACTCCACTGCCCCATGGCATTTTTGCCTCAAGTATCTGACACTCTGTATTTCTTCTTCATAAAAGGATACTGTTCACGTTAGATTAAGAGTCCACGTGTGACATATTGTAATTAATTGTACTCCCAATGAGCCTACTTCCAAGTAAGGTCGTATCTGTGGTAACTGGAGTTGGATCGATAACATCGCTTTCTGGGGGACATGATTCAGAACACAGAGCATGGTTCCTTTGTTCCCTTTAGCCTTACACCTTTAGTTGAATCTGGGCAGGCAGGACCTTGCCCAGACACCGTGGTCTAAGGGGTGGGAGCAGACTGTGGCTCTAGGCCAATGCTCACTGTCTTCTATCAGGCCGCCGTGGGAGGAATGGGTACAAATGCCAGCAGCAAATGAACACAAGCATCTCATTAGAAAGTTAAGATCTTAATGCCTTATAGACTCTCTTAGTGACTCGGATTTTAGAACACTTTCCTACCCAAAGCAAGCACGTAGGACAGAAGAAGAAAGGTCCGTGGTCGCTATGACCTTCAAACTCAAAGGCTGCATCTTGAAAGAAATACAGGAAGGAATGAAAGGATTGGGTGGGGTGAAGTGGTTCCTGGGAACCAGTACTCTGTTATTTATCTGGTCAAAAAAACCCCAGCTCTTCGCCAGTAAAGCCTTGCTTCTGTGGAAAAGCAGGATTCTTCCAGAGCTGGGGCCTGGGTCTCCTGACATAAATGTTTCCTCTCCAGAGGTCTTTCATTCTTGTGGGGGTTTTTATCTCCCTGGTTCTCATGTTCATTATCAGTAAATGCAGGGCTCCCTGTATTATGCAAAAGTGTACCCCCCGGCTCCACTCTGTTACCAGGACACCCAAGATTCCAAGAAGAACATGTAATTGTTTCTGGCAAAAGGGTGGCATGACTATCTGTCTCCGGGTTGCAGGATATCTACATTGCCTTCAGGCTTTCCATGTCAGCATTCCACGGGCGGGCAGGCAGGCAGGCTGGGAGTGTGCTAATTAGATCAGGTGCTTGATCTTGAAGTCTGCACCAGCAATGACTAGGTAGTCGGCCTCGGAACTTTTGAGCACTACCTGTCTTTCTCTCAGTCTGCCCAGAATGTAATTATCTTGTCAGCCTGAAGCCATGGCGCACAGCTGAATGAATGCTTCGGAGCAGTCACTGTGATAAGGAAAAACGAATGGACCACGCTGCAAACTGTTATGAGACAAACAGGCATCAGGCAGGGAGACTCTGAGAACAAAGGGGCCGTGTGGAGTATTTGTTACCGAGGACACTTCATAGCTCCCCGTAATGAGATTAGCTGCCTGCTTTCAGAGCTGAGGGCACGCCTTGGCTACAGAATGCAAGTCCCGGGTCCCTAAGCTTTAGAAAGCCCTTTTTAAAATGGAAAGGGAGATGGGCTTCAGTGACAGCCTGTGTGCTCTGCAAACCAATGGGCAGGCAATGAAACTTTGAAGGATGACTGGAAGGAAGGCTATGCAGGGAAAGATAGCAAGCAGAGTGTGTATACGGATGGCTGCAGAGCCATCAGCCTCCTCCCCCCCCCCCCACACACACTTCAAGGGCTGTAGATGGTTCACAGCATCAGCATCTCTTTGGGGACTCGTCAGACATGCTGAGGCATGGACATAGCAGACACTGAATCAGTCTGCATGTTCTTCATAAGGCGTAGAATGGGTGGTTATACAGAGGAAATGCGAAGACGCCGACCCCAGTGTCTGAGTACAGAGCTGTCGGTTTAACCAGGATGTGTCCTGGGCATTGATTCTGCTTTTTAAAAGCTGCCTAGGCAACTCTAAAAAGCACCAATGATTGAAAACCATGGGTAAAGAAGAGTCTGTGACTTGGAAAATAAGGACACTATATCTTTAAGACTTAGATCTGTAAGTCATACAGAATATTCAGCCTGTCATACACTTGTATGTCTCTGTCTCGCCACAAGGGTGGTATTTTGTGAGTGTCTGCTCTCCATGAACCTGCTTCCAGCGACTCCCACCCTCTCTAGCTCCTTCTACTCCAGGTCACTTCAAGCTGACTGACTTTTGGACATTTTTATTCTGTTTCTCATATATTCTGAGTATGAGTTGCTTACTGCCCCAGGGCCTTTGCACATGCCTCTTCTTGATGCCTTCTCAACCTTCTGGTTGCTGTCTCAGCACCTCTTGGATGGAGTCCTCCCTGAAGATCCTCTCCAAGGAAAATCTCAGTCTTTCCCTTTAAGTATTCTTCAGTGCTGAACACTATTCCTTTCCATTCCTTCAGCAGCACCTTTAAAAGTCATCCTTGGCTATTTATTCACAGGTTATTATTATTTTATTTTATTTTTTTGTCTGCTTCCCTTGAATAGACTAAGCCCATGGGAACAGAACCTGCATTTTATTCTCTATTCCTCCAGTGCCTAGATCTGTTCTTGTTAAGTATAAAGCACATTGGCCGGGCGGTGGTGGCGCACGCCTTTAATCCCAGCACTCGGGAGGCAGAGGCAGGCGGATCTCTGTGAGTTCGAGGCCAGCCTGGGCTACCAAGTGAGTTCCAGGAAAGGTGCAAAGCTACACAGAGAAACCCTGTCTCAAAAAACCAAAAAAAAAAAAAAAAAAAAAAAAAAAGTATAAAGCACATAAAAACTTGAATGAAGGAATGAAGGCATGAGCATACTATGTCCTGTGTCTTAGGGTTTCTACCATGACCACGGCAACTCTTGTAAAGGAAACACTTAATGGGGCTGGCTTACAGTTTCAGAGGTTTAGTCTGTTATTGCCATGGTGGGAAGCAAGGCAGTGTGCAGGCAGACATGGTGCTGGAGAAGGAGCTTAGGGTTCTTACATCTTGACCCACAGGCAACAGAAAGTGAACTGTCACACTGGGAGTGGCTTGAGCATCTATGAGACCTCAAAGCCCACCTCCACAGGGACACACCTTCTCCAAAAAGACCACACCTACTCCAACAAAGCCACACCTCCTAATAGTGCCACTCCCTATGGGCCAAGAAGTCAAACACATGAGAGTCTATGAGGACCGTCCCTATTTAAAGCACCACAACCTGTCACCCATTTTTGTCATAACAGAAGCCCATGCATCTTCACATAGTATGGCAGAGTTGTGTGCTCATGGCTCATAAGGGTTAGATGACCATCTGACCCTTACTAATAGGCTTCCGGAGAAAAAAGAGCATGCCGAGTTCTTACAGTTGAATCATAGATGTCTCCTACAGGCTCATGCTTTGAACTCTTGTTCCAGAGTTGTTGGTGCTATTTGTCAAGAGATGTGGAACCTTTAGGAGATTTCAGGGATAGGGTGGGGTCAAGGTGGGTGGAGGGACTGGCTGATGGAAATAAGGCACTAGGGAGGGGCCTCTGAAGGTTGTAAGCAGCTTCCGGTTTCTGCCTCATCTTGCTTCCTGGTCTCCTGTGATGTGAATAGTCTTTCCACAGGCTCCCACCACATGAGACTCTTCCTTGCTTTCCCCACCATGATGGGCTGAAACCTTTGACACTGGCAGCCAGAATAACTCTGTCTTTCTGTAATCTGTTTTCCCAGAAATTGTCATCACAGTGATACAGAAGCAACAGTACGCAAGTTACACTTGAGTTTCATTAGAACACTGAACATTTGTCTAATAGAAGAGTATCATCAGGATTGCATGGGACATATTTTTTTTTACTAAAAAAAAATGGTTTATTTAAAATTCAATCTTAACTAGATATTCTATATTTTATGGGTAAAAATCTGTTAATCCTATGAAATAAGTGTTCCAGCCCCTGAAACAATGACTAAAGTATGCCCAAACTATTCAAATTCAGCAGATTTTTAAAAATTTTTCTATTTACTTTCTGAAGATTCAATATTGCAGGGGCAACAAATATTAGGCTCTTCCTAGTACATTTTTGAAATTAAAATATGTAATAGTCCCAAGCTTTATGTCCTGTGGGCCATCAGTTTGACTTGCCGTCTTGGGCTGATGTTCTAGTGAGTACTAAAAGCCAGTTCCAAGTGGAAAATGCTTAGTTGCAGTTAGACCAGTTAGATCACTCCATACCGTCATCAGGTCAGGCAAGCTCCCTGTACGCACTGGTGGGACTTACCCATCCTGACAGTGACGCACACACAGGAGCCATTACAATCATGGGAACACCCAGAGAAAGCATAGAGCAGGTAGTTCCACGTGGTTACTTGTGGCTACAGATAGTGGAGTTCTCAGCAAAGGAACCCGGTTAGTGATGTGAAAATAGATACCAAAAATAATGAGTTGGGTTTAAAAGCTAAAATATGGCCATGCAAAAACAAAACACATAGGATGTGAATATGTGAATAAGTAAGTCTGGAAGGGAAATGATTTACCTGGACAGTGTTGGGGTGAATGGTAAGAGGAAACAAATATTATTTTATTTTCGGTAATGCTGAGCACTGACCTCAGGGGCTGTATGGACACTAGCAAGTGTTCTGCCACTGGGGTCGCATCTAAGCCCTCTTTTTATTTTTTATTTTGAGGCATGCACTTAAAAGTTGCTGAGACTGGCCTTGAATTTGTGACCCTCCTGCTGCTGCCTCTAACTGAACTAGGATTACAGACCATTGCCATCAGGTGTGGCTCAGTTTGCTTTTATTTTACAGCAGAAATCTTATAAATGTGAAAACCCATAAGCTCAGAATATTATAGGATAACCTTGATTTCCATTTAATATTATTCTTGTTAATAAAAGTGATTAATGTACAACTACATACAATTTAATTCTTATGTCTTCCTAAGACTATAAACATATAAACTCATTTAAAAATGTGAACATACTTAATATGTACAGTATGGTAGCAATTATGTTAAAATATGCAAATACATGCAAAGAAAAAGGAAGGAAGATGTATTCTAAAATGTCAGCAGTGGTTAGCTCCGTCTGAGGGGTTGGTGTATGTAGGATCCTTATTTTTCTCTTCCTGCTTTTCCTCAATTCACTGCCTCCCTCCCTTTTGCGCAAATGTTGCATTAATTTTGTAGCTAGACAAAGAGTAGCTTTGTTTTGGTTTGGTTTTCACACTTCCATACTGCGTTGCTGGCAACAGAGTATCTAACACAATAGTAACTGCATTGCCGGCAACAGAGTATCTAACACAATAGTAACTGCATTGCCAGCAACAGAGTATCTAATACAATAGTAACTGCATTGCCGGCAACAGAGTATCTAATACAATAGTAACTGCGTTGCCGGCAACAGAGTATCTAACACAATAGTAACTGGACTCACTAGGTAACTTGGAAGACGCCATTTCTTGGCGACCCAGGGGCCTCACTTAGAGATGCGTGGATCAGTAAGGGAGAATGTAAGTGTAGGGATGGGCACAGTGACAACATCCACAGTCCTGCTCACTTGCATGTGACTCATTGCTCTCAATTACAGAAAAAATGTGGATGGAGTCAACCTGACACTACAGGCATCTCCTTGGATGAGCCTCAGACACAGACCACCGAGCACAGCAAGGTCAATGTGCTTAACGCCATAGAACTATGCGCTGAAAAATGAATTAAAAACTAAAGTTTATACCATACGTGTATTTCACCACAAGATAAAAATACAACAAAAATACGACCCCCAACCCTCAGGCCATTAGAATTCCTCTTCTCCCAAGATCCATCATTGGCTGTTAACTCTTGTAGGTTACTGAGTTCAGTTCTTCAATCAAGTAAAGAGAAAATGGTCGAAATTAAATGTATATGATGAAACATGCTGGCAAGCCATTAATACAGAATCAGTTATGGATGTCCCTATTATATTAGTAGGTATGAAAACAAGTGTAGAAATGATGAACAGCGAGTTCAAGATCCTGGTGACCTCACAGAAAGGAAGAGGGAGGACAGAGATGGGGGGTTGGTCAGCGTGCAATTGCATACAAGATGCTTTCCTGCTGTAACATGAGCTAATATGGTGGCATTATTATATGGAGGAAACTTATCAGTGGATATGCACTGTCCACTGTATACCCTGTATGCTTAAATTGTGTCAACTTAATAAAGCTATAGCCTTTGTAGACCCCCCTCCCTATTTTGTCTCTTTATTGGAACCAGAGGTTATGAGTGTGTTAGATGGGGTTTAGATGGCAGCCAATGACATCGTGCTGGTTATGTAGCCTCTGTCCACCACAAGGAAGAATCAGAGAGCTCATTTCATCCTTACACGTACTTCACTCACCTAAATTAACAGCACCAATGATAATCAAACACTGGCCTTGAGGGACTGTCATTTCAAGAGTTCCTCTGCTGGCTTCTCTGTCAGACTCTGCTCTACCCTCAGGCTCTGTGCCTTCACAGGAGTGTTTAAAGCTGACATTGAAAGGGCCCTCTGACTGGTGGCCTAGTGGTGAGGAGTCCCAGCCTGGGTTCAGGGTTCAACTGTGACTTTTCCCAGTGGTTGAGGCTCTAGGCTCTAGTTATCTGGGTCTAAGTTCTGTCACATACAACTTGCTTTGCTAATTTGGGGTCTGTAGCGACACATGGAGAGTAAATGATAAAGTAAGTGTAAAACTCTTAGTCTCTAGGTGGCCGCTTATTGTTTTCTACATTGTCATGATTATTGCGGCATGCCATCTCCAGGCCTCCGTTTTCACCCCCACTAGGGAAAAGGCTAGGTATTGTCTGCATCAAAACCAGTTTTATGATCATCAACTAATCTGCTACCTCTTCTAACAAAGCTGATGAACAGATAAAAACCACTGACTGACAGAAAAAAAAATCTGAACTCATTGGCAAAATTCTGCCTCTCTCCCTCTCTTTCTCTTCCTCCCTCCCTCCCTCCTCTTTACTCTACCCTGGGTCTCTATAATGCTCTCATCTTACTTTTTAGGTTAATAATTGATTTACAAATTTGTTAGTGATGTGTGAGACTTCTTGAGGCAGACACTGGTACCTTATTCTTGTGATCATGAACTCTGGCCTAGTTCCTAGATGCTCAAGAGATATTCAATGAATGAATGTGTGACTATGTAGTCAGTGGTATCATTGCCCGCTGATACACTAGACATTCTAGGTGTTATGCTATTGTTCACACATTTAGACTGTGTAGTGACAAGATCTCTTATCTGAGAAGACCTAGCAGAGGATCTCACGAAGGCTCTATTTAAGACCTTGTCTTTCTTTTCTCTTACGTTAATGTTCTGAAGTACATTCAGATCCTTTAAGAGAAAAGTCTCTGTGTTAGCTAACAGTGACTACTGATGGTTGCGCAGAGTTGAGATTTACTACTTAGCATTATTCAGTAGATGCTCAGTAATCTGAGGACATGAGTCTTATTTCCAAATCCTCCCTCTCTAAGGGATGTTTCAGTTAATGAGGAAAGTGTAGGCAGCTGGCTCTCCTCAGACTTTGTTCCCAGATACCGTCAATTAAGGAGAAATCAAAAATCTTCCCCATTACACTTGAATCGAGAGCAATTTATTAACTCCATGGCGATGTCACATAATCGTGAAATTGCCTTTTATCCCAGACGATTTTATTTGCACTAAAATCCCAAGTTTGGAATATGCAATTATAGCATGAGATTGAGAGGATAGGGAATAACTTCTTAGAGTAGGTCCTAAAATCAGCCGAAGTACAGCTAGAGAACCTTGCTATCTGTGTGGGGATCATCAGAACTCCTGGCCAATTCCAACACTGGTCAACGACTGTTAAAAATTGGAGGTCATTAGGCCTAGTCTTTTTATTTTATAAATGCTGAGGCCAGAGAGATCAAGGGATTTCCATGGAACTGAAATTGTTTTGGTCTTTTCCACCAAGAACATTAGAAAACAAAAGAACAATTGAACCAACTAATGAGGAGCAAGGAGGTCCACTTTTTTATTTTTCTCCCCCTCATTTGCCTTACTTTATCCTCTCTGCTACAGTGAGTAGTCAAAGGCAGAAGGGGAGAAAGGAAACTGGGATTACTGATTCCTGAAACATGGAAACCTATGGACAGCACGTGATTTCCATGAGCCGAGCAAGACACGAGGCTGGTGGCGTGTTACCACTGCTCTTCATACTTGCTGTTTGACTTAATGAGTGCCCGTGGATAATCACTCGGGGGGGGGGGTTCCCTGCCTCGGCCCAGTGGGAAGGAGGCTGTGGGACTTCTCCGGCAGGTCTGTCCCAAGAGAGATGCCATGGCTCTGCTTTCCTCTCTGGCACCATCCGGGTCCAGGATGGAAGGTGACAAAGGGGACAGATTAGGAGGCAGAGCATCCTATCAACAGCCAGGTGCTCTGCGCTTGCTCTGTGTGCTCAGACATCCTCAACCTTCATGTGTATTTGTCACATCAGTCTCCAAGTCCCTACTTAGAACATTTGACCCAATTATAGAAACAAACAAAAAAGAGATGCTTTTATAGTATTTTTATATTCATTTAACAACTTCACTGAGACTTCGCCTAAACAGGAAGAGGTGTAAGGCACATTCCCTTCAAAGATCTAGTAGCTGAGAGATTCTTGTCTATAAGGGAAAGGGTCCTCTGAATGCATAAGAACCTAATCTACCTGTGTGCTCATGCTTTAGACATGCTACTCTGTCCTAGTAACCCCAGGACACCAGTTAGGGTGGCCATAGACAGTGATTGATCAGGAGATGTCTGCTGCAGTTGGACTTAGCATAGCACCATCAGCCTCAACTGATGTAACCACCGTCACTACTAGCTTTCCACGCATGGCATCCTTCCAGCCAGGTGTAGACATTTTGGAAACATATAGATGGTGTAAAGTCTTGCTAATAACATGAGGTGATTAATAACACGATTAGATAGTATAGTAAAAATACTGATTTTATTGCTTTTATCTCAGTATCTCACTAGGAAGGAAGGACACCTCAAATTAGACAGTTGGACTTTAAGAGCCTGATAGTATTGTAACATAAATTAAGAGTAAGCATTTAAAAAAAAGTATAAACTTTCTTTTTCTTTTTAGCTTGGGTAATCAAATCTTGATTTTAAATGGTGTTTAGGACTGGGATGTAATATACTACCTAGTGCTCAGCCCATTATCTATCATTATCTTTTGGACCCTATAATTGGACAGACAAGAAACTATTCATAATAATAAGTTTGTTCCTAATTGTCCGTTTGCTGGAGTCTGGGGTGCACACTGCAGTCATACTGAACTGAAAAGAAACTGCTTACTGAATCCCTTCCATTGTTCGCTCAGAGTCTTACAACAGTGTGCAGCAGCCTCCCCCCCCCACCCCCACACACACACACCTGGGCCGTCCAGAGCATCCTGCCCAGCTGGCTGAAACAACAGTCATTTTTCCTGAATTCCATGAGTGGGCAACATAAATCTTACTTGCTGCAAGACAGAGCTGCCATTGAACCTCGTCCATCCCCTGCAGGCTGTACAGGCCGGGAACTATCCTTATTATATAACTCGGGCAAATAATTCACCTTCTGGAATTTCCATTAGATCTCCCCCTTGGCTACTCAGTTTATCCCACTGCTGGCTTATTTTTCAATGATTCTTGGGTATTTTTGTTCTTTATTTCACAGCTACCCCACATATGGTGTTGCCCGGGCCTCCAGCACACACAAGGGCATGTTCTAAAGAGTTTTAAATAATGGAAAAGCAACACAGGCCACTATGGGTTGATTTTCTGTTGTTATCATCTATAAAACAAGAGATCAGCATTTCCATGCCATGTGAAGTCTTCGGGGAAGTGCATGTGGCTGTCATTATCTTTAGACTAAGCTGCCTCCTGGCCCCCTAATGCAGATGGCATGATGGGTCATCAGAAGGAAAACAGAGCAACGAGACACCGGTCAGAGCAGGCTGCCGACCTAACTGCTGGGTTGCAGCTCCCGGAAAATGTCCCTTTGAATTTAGTGGCGCCCGGATGGCAGAGACCACAGATCATGACAGAACATAAATTCTCCTCATAATGAGATTAGTAGGCAGACAAAATAAATGTCCTGCTGTTACATTAGAGGCAGGCTATAACTGGTGTTTTCCTTGGAAATGATCATTTCTTTTGCAACAGGGGAACCATGTGCAACTAACTTGAATGCAACAGATTCTGTTTCGCCACATAGTTATTTTTCATCCGCCTCTGTCTTCTTAATGGCGGTTTGGGGGAGGCGTCCAAACGAGCGGTGGGTCTTAAAGACTGTTACCAACATGAATTATGTGAGTCTATGTTCATGATCATCAATCGTATTCCCCAGACTCCCTTCTGCAGGCAAGTTCTGTGCAGCTCCCCCTCTGGCTTCTAAACTAGAGCCCCACTGGGGAGGAGGTGCTGTGATCCCTGGGGTCCTCTCACTTTAGCCTTCGGGATCAAAGGCAGGGTAGATTCACAAATGTGCTGAGGGCATTTAAAAACACATCTTTACCGCCACTCTGCTACTTAAAAACCAGTGGAAACCAGGATCCTATACAAGGCAGCCTTAAAAAAATGTCCAGATCAGGTGGACCGAGAAACAGAAGCCTTGAGGGTGGAACTTGATTGCAACGGACTTCCTTAGTCTGCAGCAGAAGGCTCTCTCACCTAGGGTACAATACCCACCTCTCATTAAAAATGCGAGATAACATCTCCTCCTGGATCCTTTCCATAGAATCTGATGCAAGTTCATGGGCTACACCATTCTGAGTAGGGAGTACATTTAATCAAAGCCTTCTGGGAAAAAATTAGAGTATGCCCTCCAAAGTCACCAAGCATGTTAAGAGGCCCTTTCAAAAGGAATGGGAAAATCAGTCTGAATTGAGGAGTATTTGACACTTTTGCATAGAAAGCACGATCTAATGTCTGCATTTTTCTGCAGTCCAGGCTTTTCTGTGAAACTGCCTATTTTCGAGAGGCCACTTGCTGTTATCTCTGTTCACAGCGTTTTGACATCTTGCTTTCCTTGGGTTGTAAAGAGACCACAGCAATCTTAAATTTGCACAGGCACATTACAGTTTCTGTGGTGGTTTGCAAGCATCATGAAAATCCAATAAAAAACTCCCCTTTCTACACAGGTGCCTCCTTCCAAACATCTGAACTGTAAACACAACTACATGCTGGGATGGGGGTTGTTTTTTGGCTCAAATTAATAACTGTCTTTCTTTTAACTTTCGGCTTCTCAAAAGCTTGAGTTGCATCTCTGCTGGAGTCTATGTTCGTAAATATTTAGTCGGTGTCCTCACACTCTTCATAACATCCCTGTTCTCTCTTAATCCCTTGTCAGAGGAAATGCTGTTTTAATGCCAGTAAGGGACCCCACCTACATTCAGTGGTACTCTCTTTGCACCTACCTCTTTCACTTCCAACTCTTTTATTGTTCTACTATGTGTGCCCCCACTTTCTGCTGGCCCCCCATGCTTGTTATCTAAAATGTAAGCAGCAAATGAACGAGCTTTGCCAAGCACTCAGTTTACTTGGTATGTGTTAATCATTATCCACCAGCCCTTCCGAGTGTGAGTCACAGAGTTAACCTTAGAGTTTCATGATGCATAAATCTCCTTGAAGGGATTCCTCCAATCCTGTTTACTTACCTCATACAAGTGGACTTGTTCTTGGGTTACAGCAAAGATCAGTAGCACGTTGTTTTGTACCAGTTTATCAATGAGTTGACCAATCGTTGGATATTCCTAAAATTGATACATAGATTTAAAATACAATCTTAACCACAAAAGGTAAAATTTAAAAAGTTCCTTTCACAGTTAAGAAAGTCAATATTCACAGGCATTTTATCTGTCATTCTAAAGAAACACTCGTTATCGATGTTATTTACTTAGCTCCGGAATTGTTCCAAGTCTTGTAAGTTCAGGTAAGGCCTAAGAATGGAGACTGGCAGTATGCTACACCACACCCTCTCTCTCCTAAGCAGACCCCTTGGAATTTATTTCAAGACTTCTCATGTGTCCTATTATCTCCCCCAAGTGGCACTCAGTAGCAGGTAGGACTGTTAGATGGGGGCGGGGCGGGTAGACTGTGATGTATGATGCAGACTGGGAGGTGGCTCCTGTAACTCTTACTGGAATTGGACGAGGCGACATGAAGGTTGAGGGAGGGAGGGAGCGCTGATGTGTAACACACTATAACTTCTGACTGTCTGACTTGAGGCAGGCCCACACCAGTCCTCGAGGTTGGCTTTATCGCCTTTGCAGTGTCAGAAATTGGTGGTGTGGGATCCTACACTCTTTTTTACAGTACATATGAAAACAGTTTGTACTTCTGGTGTGGAAAGATTTATTCTCAAGTGATGTGAATAATTTTAAAAACAAAAGAAGTTATTCATGAGCAAATTTACAGATAAATTTACTTTCCAAGTCTGGAAAACATGAAACCCATTTGCTTCCCCTGTGATTCCAAAAGTGGATGACGTACAGGGATGATGTGTAGAAAAAGGGGTAACCTGTGGCGGATTAAACTAGGAAAATGGGACAACTGCCGTTTGTAACGAAGCCTTCTGTTGCCTGAGTGGTGCCTTCTTATATTCTCAGGACTCCCAGAGCATTTCTGTCTGAGGCCATCATTAGGAACAAGGTTCAAATTGAGCAAACGGTGTTCCTTTCTCTAAATTACTCAGAGGAACTTCCCAACTGTGACTCAGGCTGTGAATACTTTTTTGATCATGTTTGGATTTTTTAATATATATTTTTCATTTCTTTTATGTATTTTTATTTATATCTGTATGAAGGTACAAGATCCTCTGAGTTACAAACAGTTGTGAGCTGCCATATGGTTACTGGGAATGGAACCCAGGTCCTCTGGAAGAGCAGCCAGTGCTCTTAACCACTGAGCCACCTCTCCAGCCCCACATTTGGATTTTTATTAGTAGAGATATTGGATAATAGAATTTTTCCTTCGTCTGACACATTTAGTGTCATTTGCTTTTCATTTACCCAAACTTTAAGCACCCTTTACTCTGAAGCCTAAGGCCCTTCCCATTGGGTCCTCCTTGCCTCCAGGGTGCACACCTGTCTTCTGCTTCACGTGGAGCCTGTGTCATACCCTACAGCCCACAGAGGATGCTGTTTTATGCTTTAATGAGATCTGTTACTTTAGTGCTCATAATTCTATAGAAAAGTCAAGGCCAGAAACGGGTCCTATTTGGTGGTCCTGGGAATCTAGATTTGCTTTCAACACTAAAAATAACCCAAAGGACATGGGGATTGAGATGGCCTACGGCTTCCATGCTTATGCAGAAATTTACTCAGAATAATGAGCTGAACATTTATTAAATGAGAATCGTATTAGGTAATGGATGTTGTTGAGTCTATGATCTTTTTGTTTTCAATAATTCTATTATGGGGTATTCGATAAATTAATGACAAAAGGACCCATTTCCTGGAACCTCGTTGACTAAAAGACAGACTTTGTCAATAATCACTTTGATTCTCACATGAAAAGATTGAGATTAGAGACCATGTATATGTGGAGAATAATACCGTTGAAAGACATCTAGGTTGAAGTCCAGAATCAGGTCAAAGAATGGTCTAAATTTGTGAACTAGTACAGTTTGCATAAAATAGCTTTTAATAGATTTTTCCCTCTTTTTCCCCAATTGACCTTGGAATTCCGGGTTTTCCCCTCTCCTTCCTATGTGTTCTTCCCATCATCATCAGTTGAAGGGTCCTTTAACTTTTCTGAGCCATGCTTCCCACTGTGTTAAATATGCTAACAGGACTTTCCCAGGTTGATGCTTCTTCCTCCCATCTCCCATATTTGTCAGCACGCACTGTGATGTAGGCACTGAGTTGTTAGGAAACAACGGTAACAAACCAGCCCAAGCGCTAAGGAAAGAACCATGAGAAGGACAGAGCAAGCAAACACATTGCTGTACAGAGATGTGCATGAAGACATCCGTGAATGAAGGTGAAATGAGCAGACTGCTTTGGGACTAGTGGAGGTCAAAGAGGGTTCTCTGGGTCTTAAACATCCACCTAGTTTCTTGAGTATAGGACATCCCATTTACAAGCCTGGTAGTCACATGGTCTGTTCATGGAAACAGCAGTTAGACACAGAGTCCTGCAGAAGATCAGATGAGACCATGCAGGGCAAAGACCTTTGAAATTTTTACCTCGTTTGACAACCATTAAGGTTTTCTTTATATTTTAAATGTTACCAGCATTTTTCAATGATGGAAAATAAGCCAAGTGTTAATAAGCACCAACCAAGCAGTACTTGATTAGCTGTTCCAAACAGAAGAGCACCACGGTTGTGGGATAACGATGCTCAAAAAGCCCTCGGTGGTACTGTTCTGACCTGGACCATTGCGGTTGAGAATAGAAAGCTATCTGTGTTGTTCTTTGTTGGCCTCATGATCTCTCTGAAGCTGGAGAGGTTCTGGGCTCACCTGTGACCTAGCTGATTTAAATTCTCAGCACATGCCCACCGCCTACCTAGTGGAGGTCACCTGAGCACTCTGTGGAACCTGCATTGCAAGTGAGGCAGAAGAGAGCAATTTCTAGCTCCTAAAATAGAAAATATACACCGCTTCCACCAAGTGGGTGGGTGATTCCATATGGTTTCATAGCAGTTGTCGCCACGTGGGTCTACTTGTGGCTCTGAAAGCTAAAGAGTGTGCAGGTTACGTACCAAGACAGTTGACATGGAGTATTCATTCCTGTTGTCCAAGTGACAGAGCCCATCATTGGGAATGACAATGCCTGCCAGCTTGCTGTCCATTCCAAAATGAGAATCGGCATCACTCACAAAAACCAGGAGGTGAAGTGAGTCATTGCGCCAGCCAATCTTTTCCTAGAGCGAGAAGGAAGCCATAGGTTGTATGGAGATGGACAGGCCCAAATTGAGGATTGTGCAGCTTCTAACATTCGGATTCTGAGTGATGTATGGATAGCCTATTCTAGCCTTTTTATCTATAGTAAATTTATAGCTTATTAAAGACATGAAATTCATAGCATTTGCTTTTTCCTGGACAACCTACAATTTTTTTTGCATCACAAAAAATAGTTCCACTATAAGTAGTGTTGAGTTGATCTTGACTTCGTTATTGATTTTTATGGTTCCATTTTCAATTCATGGCGGGGCGGGGGGTGGGGGTGGGGGAGGAAGTGAGAGGAGGTTGTAGGGAAGGTCACAGTCATTCTGATTTCAAGCTAAATGCAATGAAAATTGGTTATACAGTAAGCCCGTTTCATTAGAATGTCACCCAACATTTGGGCATGTATTTCTAACGATGTCACCTGAGAATTATACACCTAACACAAATACAAGAACTACTGATGGATGATGGCCCCAGGGTCCTGCTGGTGGAGATTGCAGTCTGTGTCTGAGCAGCAATCTCCCAGAACTAACATCAGTCTAGGAAGCCTTTGGACAAAACTCCTGCTGGCTGTCCTCACCTCCCTTATCCTTCCCTTCCTCCTGTAACTCCTCACTCTTCTGCCTTCTAGAAGCTTCAGTATTGCCCACAATGGACTAATGTTTAGATAGGGTGACCATCCTCCTTAATATTCCTCCAACAGTCAAGGATGATCTGGTCCTGACAGACAATGTGTGTCCTGACTTCATTAGTTCAAAACAACAGATTTTATCTTGAGCTATGTAATGAAACTCTGCCTCTCAAAGCCAAGGGCTGGGGGTGTAGCTCATTAGTAGAGTTAGTGTAGTGATTGCCTAGCATGAACAAGGCCCCACATCATAAAAAAAGGTTAAATATACAATAGTTATGTAATTATGTGTGCTGTTTACTGACTCGAACATTTTAAATTTGTTTATTAATGTTCTGCCTTTAATTTTTCTACTATAATTAATTAAAAAACAACTAATCTGATCTTTGAACCAAAGTTTCCTTATATTAGAATACTTTGGTTATTCAAATACCAGACATATGAAACATTCTCCCACTTCAACATGACTAGATTAAATATTTAACAGAAGTTTTATATTTTAAGAAAAGGATCAAATGTAGAAATATGGTGATCAAAGGAAAGAGAATTAGCTCAGCTTCCCAAAGCAGCTTGGTTAATAAGAGATGAAATTTATGTTAATAGGACCGAGCACCGACCCCCACACACACACACATACACCATACCTTACACACAGCAGCCTGCATAATTGCATCAAATCCACCTTCTGGTGTGTCAATATTAGCAGAAATCTTCTGTTTTCTCACAATTTCGTTGAATCTCTCGGCATCGTCAGTCAGTGGTAAAATGTGCTTGAATCCGAATGTAGGCAGACAGAAATAGGGAATACTGCTACAAAAGGAATATGAAAAATATTCTCAAATGTGATCCAGTGCAGTTAGTAGACCTGCTATCCTGGGCACGGCTCCTCAGAGGACGATTGTTTTTCTAAAGGGCCTCCTCACTCTGGGACTTGGCAGGAAATCTTAAGTTAAGGTCTTCCCCATGCTGACTGTCGGCTAACATGTATTCAAAGCCTAATGTGCATGGTACACAGGTTCCAACAGGGGCTACAGGGAATCCTGTCACCAGACCCTTATTCCAGGGTGCGTAACCATTTCTTTCTAGTGCCTACAAACCAAAATCTACTGATAAGTTTACCTGATGATAACTACTTTGTGTTGCTTTGTAATCAGAGATCTTGACTTGTTATCAAGCATGAGTCTCCTTTCTCCTCTAGTCTCAACCCTGTCTGCCATGGGCCCAGCATCCACAGCCAAGCTATTGGTTTTTGTCTTGGGGTTTCTATTGGTTAATTTTGATTGCTAGTGGCTAGCTCCACCCTCTGATTCAAAGCAAACTTTACTGTCAGAATGCGATCAAAATATCCCACAATAGTGTCCTGTGCTCTCCTAACATACAAGGTTTGTCTATTATTTCAGCTGTGTGGAGACACCTGGTCTAATTGGCCCAGGAGCAAATGTGAATTTCCAGGCCACTTTGTCTATGTCCTTTCTGATTCATGATGTTTGTTTTTAACTCTCAGAATTGAGTTTATAATTCTCTTCTCTTAGTATTGTGCATCAGGCTTCTTTGAAGTTGAAGTGATGACCATGTATGATATCTACCTGGCAGGGTTGTTATGAGGCTTGGAAGAGATTAAAAATGCTAAGCAATGCAGCACGATGGCCTGTGCAGAGGCTGTGCCAGTTCTGACAGAGATCTCTTCACACACCCAAGAACAGATAATGTATTTGATTACAGATATAATTAGAACCAATCTCTCTATTATAAAAAATAACAAAAACATGTTCACTGAAGAAAATTTGTGTCTATACAAACATATAAGGAAGGGAATAAATATGAATTTCAATGGCTGTGAGCTGTCTCATAGTTGGCTTGATCATCATTTATTGCTGAAATTCATTTAAAAAGTCTGGTGGCATCTTATGCATTTCTTAATTGCGTGAGAATGTCTTATATTAGTAAGAACAGTCTATGGTATTTGAACTATGACATCACAATTCTCAGACTGTGCTTCTGCCACTAAAGTGACATGTGACTACCTCTCTGCTTTCTCTTACTTGGTACAATTACTTTGTGACTCATTAACATTATTGTATGAATTAATGGCTTGCTTCTTTAAATTTTGAAGTAGTGTTCTATTATATGGAAATACCAGTTTGTTTGGCCTTTTGTTTCATGGTTGTTTCCAAAGTGTGTCTATTAAAAATAAAGTTTGGGTACACTATGAAATGCTGCCTACTAGATACGATATGGCCATGGAAATCATGAACACACATATGGCTGCCTGCACCAGACCTGCCCCAAATAATAAGACACGAAAGTGGAAGACAGATGTTGAGAAGAAGAGGCCACAGGACTGGGGGAGAAGTTAAAGAGGGGCCTGGGGGTGGATATGATCACAATGCACTATGTACATGTACAAAATTATCAAAATAAAAAATTAACAATTAAAGCAGCAATGACTTCTCAGTGACTAAATAATAGAGCAATCATTTATGTTCCCATCTGCAAGTTATGCCATTGCTTTCCTTAGAAAACATCTTTGATGGGGGTTTACTGGTTTGCCTTTTGACCCATATTTACAAACTCCTTCCCATATGGTTCTGTCTGCTGGCATTTTTGATGTTGGTGCTTGAGGCCAGACTGTTCACAACAGAAATGAGGAAAAACAAGACAATTGACGTCTAGAAATGTCATCTGAATGTTATTTTCATTTCCTTTGATGACTAGGACTCAGCACTTATCTATCTTTATTGGCATTTTATTTTTAACCCTTCTCCAATTGGCAGGCTTATATCATTTGTATATTCTTCTCTTGGGCTATTTTTTTTAAAGAATATTTTTTAAACTTTATTTTATGTGCATTGGTGTGAAGGTGTCCAATCTCCTGGAACTGGAATTACAGACAGTTGTGAGCTGCCATGTGGGTACTGGGAATTGAGCCCAGGTCCTCTGGATGAACAGCCAGTGCTCTTAACCACTGGACCATCTCTCCAGCTCCAAGGGCTATTTTAATTTTAATTTTGTGTGCCCTGCCCTCTGAACAATACTAATCTCTTTAAATTTTATATTTTAGATGTATACCTTAAAACTTTTACACATTATTTTTTTACTCTTAAATATAAAAAGTATTTTAAAGTGTGATGCAAGAAAGAAGTCAAATGTTTCAAATGGTTCCAATATTCACCAGGTGTCCTCATGGCTCCCACAGTATCTGGAGGAGCTGTTTGGCAGTCGACAATGCATTCAGTTTAGAACAGACATATCAAGCAGTTGTCTATCCTTAGACAGGTCACGTAGCACTGCTGGACGTCAGTGTCCTCACCTAGTTCACAAAGTTGTTGTGAAGATGATATGGCACAGGAAGTGGATAGCCATGCTTAGCTTAGCATTTTCCCTGAGACCTAGCTGTTCTTAGAAAGTGTGACTCCTTTATTTGGGGCTCTTGGTTTGCAACACACTGGAGCATCTTCTGGAACAAAAGAACTGGCAACTGACTTGAATATGAGAAATTTGCATCTTTGCTGCTTAGAATATCTCCTCTTAGAGGAGACTCTGATAAAGAGATAATTGTGTGTGTTCATATGTGTAGTGTGTGTGTGTGTGTGTGTGTGTGTGTGTGTGTGTATGTGTGTGTGTGTTGTGCACATGTGGAGACCAGAGGTTGACTTTGGGTGTCTTTGTCAATCACTCTCCACCTTATTTATTTTATTTTATTTTTTGTGTGTGACAGGATCTCTCTTTTAACCTGGAACTCACCAGTTTGGCTAGACTGGCTGACCAGTGACCTCTAGAGATCTCCCCACCTCCAGCTCCCCGACACTGGGATTACAGGTGCACTCTGCAGCCCTGGCTTCTTGTGTGGGTGCTGGGATCTGAACTCAGGTCCTCAGGCCAGTGCAGCAAACACCTTCGTGACTGAGCCATTTCCCTAGCAGTGAACTCGATGGTTTTGGGAAATGGGTGAAATTTGAATATTATTCATTCAGCTGGTTAAATGACAGGGGACATGGAGGGAAAGCCAAGCAGACCATTAGAGGTGGGTCACGGCTGGGAAACTGGAATAGAGAGCCTTGCGTCATCAGGTCTGCCTCTAATGAGTGGCACCTTTGGACACTACCTCCTCAGCACCAGAACTAAAGAGAAGAGGCTCTTCTCACCAAGGAACAATTCCAAGACCCTAGACAACAACGGATTTATATTTCAGTTGCAGGATAATTATGAAGCACAATCTAAAGAAGTACTACTTACATTTTGTTAACTTTTAAAATAAGTAAGTACTGATAAAATAAGACCATACTTACATATACCAAACTTTACTTTTCTCTGTCAGGAACTGGAAATGACTTCTATTCCCTTCTTTTTATCTATTTTTTTTTGCACATAGCTTTCTTATCTTTACAGAAAGAAGCTATATGCTGTGTACTCATAGTAAAGAAAATCCCTTTAAGCATTTTATAGCTGCCATTTGCTTTTTACTGTGGGATGTTTCACTGTCATTTGGAGAGCAATAGCAGGGCTGGGGTCTCCGACATGTTGAGGCAGTTGTCCTAAGCTCTACTCAGTGTCCTGATGGGTGTTGCTCAGCTTAATAAAAGAGGGAATGCTAGTTACACTTGATTGTCCTTGAGGAACCACTACAAACTATTAATTGCATTAGCTGTGCATCTCCGAATATATAGCTTTTCTTCAACACATGGAAAGTTTGCATAGAGCATTTCCCCTGCCCATGAAATACAGGGAGGAAACATTTGCATGAAGGAGCTGACTTGGCCCTTTTTACAGGAGCATCATTTTCACCTGAAGGAATGATTGACAGCTAAACTTGAATTAATCCAAGTTGAATATTTGACAGACATGTTCTTAAAAATGAACAAAGCAAGACTGTCATTTCCAAGAACACAGATGCTGCCATTTGCCACCAGTAGCAACAGTCAAGGTAACTAGAATATTTGAATTGAAGGAAGTTCTCATTTGCTACTTCAGAGATTGACAAACTCCCAACTGTTTCCAGTGCTTCCAGACACATGTGATGAGGTTGGTGGTGATATTAACAAGCATGACTTTTGATATCACAGATTCTGCAGGATCTGTGTAACTCAGTGAGCTCCTATCTTCCAAAGCACCAACATATCACACTGCAGTCATGAGTGGTAAGAGTCACTCATGTGCAGACAGATCAATGGACTGCAATGTAACAGAACAGGAATTGATACTGTTTCAGATTCTACATTGGAACAGTCATCTGTCCCTTACTCTAAAGTAAGAGTAGACAAGTGGACACAGTCATTGAACAAACTATCAGATGAGATTCTCCTTTGACAAATACATTTCTGTGTGGGGTTTGACTTTCTTCGAGGAATTCTATCAGAAACATTGCAATAGGTTAAATGTAAAAGTGGGTGTGGTAATCCACTTGCCTTCAGTTAAACCACCGCTTTAGAAATTTGCCAAAAAATTGTAGACTCTTTTCACTCTCTTTGATAATGAAAAACTGGCTGATTATTTTTGTTTTGTTTTGAAAGTGTAGTCATTGTTCATTAAGACATGTTATAATGATATGCAGTATTTCTTATTGTAAATATTAAACCAACAAACCAATGCTTATTTGTTCTATTATATTCCGATAAAGTAACTATTACTATATACATCATCGTCAGAGACTCTCTTTGGAGGTCAGATTGGCTTCAGTCAACAGAGGACTGGGATTAGCAGTGTACAATACTGTGCATGGGTGAGGCATTATTTTTTTATTAGTGTGTGTGTGTGTGTGTGTGTGTGTGTGTGTGTGTGTGTGTGATGTATGTATATGAGTAAGGTCAGAGAACAATTTTCAGGAGTCTATTCTCTCCTACCATGGGATACAGGGATTGACCTCAGCCATCAGGCTCCCATGGCAAGTGCTTTTGGCTGTTGAACTATCTTGATGGCTTAAGATGTATTCATTTTTAAGGGTGTAAAGGAGTCCTGAGATTTGAAAGTTTGAAGAGCACTCGATGGAAATAACTAGAGATGAGATGATGAGTTAATGAGGGAAAGGGAACTGATGGTTATTTTGAATGTCTGTTGTTCTGAGCTCATTCAGTCTCGGATTACTCCAGAGTCAATGTCTTCCCTGTAAAGGGCAAAGGGACTAAATACAAAGGCCACTGCATGTTGCAAAACCCTTCCAGGCTCTCTCCTCTTATCTTTCATTGTCTTCTTACTAATGACATTTTATTCTATACTTACAAGATTTGGTTTGATTAAGAAACGTGAGTTTTCATCCTGTTGTGTATATGTGTGGGATGCTAGCTGGACAGAGGAACTTAGAGAGCTAGAGATACAATGGAAAGAAAAACAGTGTTGCATTTTTTTTTAAAGTACTTTGAATTTACAACTTGAATGATGAATTTGGCCAGGAAAAAATAAAGAAACAGCTTTAGCCTAAAAGATACATAGATTCTTTCAGGAGATCAAATGCACAATTTTCTTTCAGGTCCCTACTTGATACACACTGTGCAGGGGTCTGGTCTCCTCTGATTGTGTGCTATGGTTACTATGGTTACTATTGGTATTTATTGAGAACTTAAGTCAAGCCAAATGCTTCCATTCCTGATCTGACCTAATTCTTACAACCACTCTGTGTGATTAGAACTATGACTCAATTTACTGAAAAAGACACAGGATTTAAGAGGAGAAATGACCTAGCTAAGGCCATGTTAGGAGTGACTCTATGAGCCAAGATTTCATCCAGAGCTGACTCTGGAGCCCATGTTGTCATCCAATGTGCCTGTCCACTAAAAAACTTCAGTTCCTCATGGAACGGGTCCAGATCTCCCGCCCCCAGATATTTCCACACTCAGCATACTGCTTCAGGCCCTGTAAATTTTTTTAAACAAACGAATGAATGAAATACTGCTTGAATGTAAGCCAAGTATGGTTGCTCACTCCAATTATCTCAGTACTTGGGCTAAGGTAGGATAGTTGCTTTGATTTCAAGGCTAGTCATGCACCATGGCAAGTTCAAGGCCAGCCTTGGTTATAGCATGAGACCTTGTCTCAAACAAAGCCAAACAAAACAAAAATGATGTTGAAATTAAATGCATACATAGAACTAAATACAAAGCCAAACTACTTTGATTTTTCCAGAAGCTTCTTTAAGGACTAGGTTTCATTGCTGTTTCAAGGTGTTGCCTCCCAGTTTAGCTGAGTCATCTAACCTTGTTCATTTTAATTGTTTCCCTGATAACATTCTAGACTCATTGTTTCCCTATTGTATGTCAAGTTGCTACGTCTTATCTGACAGGAAGAAGGAAGCAGAAGTACTAGGTACTGATGGGGATTGCCCTCCATTAGACTGTACCAAGGCTTGTTGCAGAAGGATATGTGATATGCCAAATAATTACATACAAACTTCAGGCAGGTACAGAGCTCTTCGATTTACCAAACAAAAGGCCAGAAGCAGAAGGAATGCTGTTATATTAGATGAGATATTTTCAGTAACCAATGTATTTACCTTTATAGATGGGTCGAGTAATTGATAACAGTGGACACATTTTACTATTTATAACTTGGCATTTAAAAAGAATGCATTTGAATAATTATCACTCTTCCTAGACATCTACATGTCTTGTGTTACAGAAATTGCTAGAAGTCACCTAGTGTTTAATTTATCCAGGAACAGAATTCTAATTTTTAGGGGAGGAATGTGTTTCCTTTTAGCTATCTTTGTTATGTAAATAGATATAACATTTTGGGTAAAATTTCTGGCCAAACTTCTTAAATTGGGAAAATAAAATTCAGCATTCATTTGTAATTAAGAGGAGAAATGTATCAAAGCAGGAATAGGAGAAACCTTTCTTGCCTTATAAATGAAATTGAAAACATCACTTGCTGACAGTATATTCAAAGCCCATTAACACGGCCAGGTCTGTCCTCTCACCACATCAGTTAAACATTGTGCCGGTGATCCTGGCTAACACAACAAAGCAGGAAAAGATAAACCGAGGGATGGGTATGGAAGAAGATATTGTTGCTCACAGATGACCTGACTGTGTACTTAGAAAATCAGAAGAAGTCTACGAAACCAGGTGAGAGCCACGAAAGCAGGTGAGAATTAAAGAGAGAAAATCCTCAAAGATGTTAGGACAAGAATGAATATCCAAAAATGCGTTGCATTTTGATAAGCTACTATTGAAGACTGAGATTTTTACAAATCTCAAAGAATAGATTATATAAAGAAAGACAGAAGGGAATGAAAGGTTTTTTTTCTTTTGTTTTTTACATTGAAAACAGTGAAGTGGTCCTCAGAGACATTTAACAAGAATCAAAGAAGCAGAGATCCGTGTCAAGTGACATGACCAACCGTCTTCAAGAGGTTTAAGAGGTCCACTCTCCCCAAACTGGTCTATGGCTTCATTACAGTCTCTTTCAAAATCTCAACATATTTTTTGGAGACATTGGTAAATTGATTCTAAAATCTAAGTGGAAATGCAAAGGATCTGGGGACATCAAAAGAAGGGCAAGGTTGGAGGACTTACTTTTCTGATTTCTCTTTTTATAAAGCTACTGTAAGCAGGACTGAGACATGTGCTGTCCCATGACCCAGAGTCAAGGCATCAATGAAAGAGAAACGAATGTCTACATTTAGACTCCTATGCAGCCACCTGAGTTTTCACAGAGACATCAAGCAAATTCAGTGTGGAAAGTCTTGCTTAACAAATAGTTCTGGAATAACCAGTTCTATGTGGAATTAAGACGAATCTCAATGTTTTCATTCTCAATATAAAAATTCATTTGGTTGTGATCACAGGTCTGAGTTTAATCTTAAAGTTTCTATAAGAAAATATAGAAGACATTTTTTATCACCTTAGAGTAGGCCAAAGTTTCTCAGAACAACAACAAAAAACCCATGAATTACAAAATTAAAAATTGATATGCTGATCTTCATCAAAATTTCAAAGAGACGGGGCCGGGCGGTGGTGGCGCACGCCTTTAATCCCAGCACTCGGGAGGCAGAGGCAGGCGGATCTCTGTGAGTTCGAGGCCAGCCTGGTCTCTAAAGCGAGTTCCAGGAAAGGCGCAAAGCTACACAGAGAAACCCTGTCTCGAAAAACTAAAAAAAAAAAAAAAAAAATTCAAAGAGACATTGTTAATAAAATAAAATGCAAGCTACAAACTGTTAAGAATATCTGAGAAACATATTGGCTAAAGAACTTGTATTCAAAGTACATAAAGGAGGCAGGAAAGATGTCTTAAATTTTAAGAGCACTTTCTGCTCTTGCAGAGGACCTAGGTTCAGTTCCCAGCACCCACATAGTGAGCAGCTCAGAACCATCTGCAACTCCAGTTCCAGGGTTCTGACTCCCGCTTCTGGACTCTAAGGGCGCTCGCTGCACATGCATGGTGCACAGACATACAAAACACTCATACACAAAATAAAAATAAAAGAACCCATATAAAACAATATAATTTTGATTAATAAGATAATCAAAAAGTTTTAAATAGTTAAAAGATTTGAAAAGATATTTCCCAAAGTATGATATTAGGACAAATAAACACATGAAAAGATATTCAGTGTCATGCATCAATAAACACAAACTAAAGCAACAGCAAGATAGCATTATAAACTCAGAATGCCTAAAATGAAAAGGACTGACGTTTTTTAGTGAAAATTTAGTAATTCTAATCCTACTAACACCATCATTCAGTAATGATGGTGTAGATATGGATCACATGGAAAGCTTGCAAACTGTTCTTGGAAATAAAAGGTAGCACATCTACTTTGCAAAGAGCCTGGTAGTTTCTTGAAAAGCTAAAAAAAATTGTACAATTCAGCAAATCTATTCAATTTATGCATTTAAGAGAAATAAAAAAGTAATCCATTGTTTTAAATATTTATACGTAAATGGTCATACCAACATTTTCCACAATGTCCAAATTGTGGAAACAGCGCAATTATTTATCAATGGAAGAATGAATAAAGAAACTGTAGCAGATCCAGAAAGGGCTGTAGGCTGTATGTGAAAACAAAGAGGAGCAGACTGCTGATAAGCACAACAAAGTCATAAAGACATCTAGGAACATTTTATTGAACAAAGGAAGCCAGCCCTGAGGGTATGAGCATGGGATAGCTGGCCCCTCCACTTGTCTGTCATGCAGCAGCATGGGCTAGGGAGAGATGCCCCCTTCCCCCCTCACCCCTTGACACCCGTGGCAGGCGGGAGAGCTGGCCCCTGGGACATGAGAGTGGAAGAGCTGGCCTTGCCCCTCACTGTCTGCAGCATTCGGGAGAGCAGGCCCTGCACCTTGCCTGGCCAGCACAGTAGAGCTGACCCTGTTGGCAGAGGCATGGGTGAGCTGGCTCTAAGGACATGAGAGTGGGAGAGCTGGCCCCACCTACCTCTTCTGCCATGTGGTATCCAGGGTGAGGGAAAGATGCCCTCCTGCCCTCACCCCTTGCCACTTGGGACAGGTAGGAGACTTGGCCCTGAGGTCAAGAGAGTAAGGGAGCTGGCCCTGCCCCTCACTGGGTGCAGCACTTGGGAGAGTGGCCCCTGCACCTTACCTGGACAACACAGTAGAGCTGGCCCTGAGGGGTGAGAGCAGGAGAACCAGCCCTATCCTTTGCTCCTTGCTACATAGGATGAACTAGCCAGGAGCCGTGCTGGAGAGCTCACCCTGGTGGAAAGGGTGGGGAAGAGTTGGGGGGCTGACCAACTAAGCTACCACCTAGGCCCAGAAACCAGGGCTATGAGTTGGCCCATCCCAACATCCACCCCATCTATGATCTCCTGGAGCACATGAAGGGGCCGATCCTGCAGACCCAAAGTTGCAGGATCTCCATGACACAGGGCAACGGCAAGATATCCAAGAGGAGTCCCAGTGAGGGCCCAGTATCGATAGTGTAGCAGAAACCAGAGGCCTCGAACCAGAACCGATTACATTGCAATAAACAAAGCTGGAATGGCTACCCACTACAGTGTAGCAGAAACCAGAGGCCTCGAACCAGAACCGATTACATTGCAATAAACACTTGCAAGTAATGATATGTGGACTAAAGGGTATACTGTGTGACTCACTGTGTCACACTGTCATTCCCAAGAAGAGATTTTTATTTCTTTTTGTTGTTGTTATTCTTTTCTCTTAAATTTTACTTCTTCATTTTGTGGGGGAGATTACAGGGGCAGGGGGCAGAGGGCAGATTTGAGGGGACGGGTAGATGGGTGGGATCAAGATGCAAGGTGTGAAAACCACAAAGAATCAAAAAGAAGTGTAATAAATAAATAAATAAATAAATAAATAAATAAATAAATAAATAATAAATAAGCCAGACGTGAAGAGTGCACCCTACACACTTTTACATGAGATCCAAGAACAGGCTAAAGCAACCTAAACAACAGAAATCAGAAAGTGGCTGCTTCTGAAGAAGCAGAGCTGACTATATAGGTCATGAAGAATCCTTCCAAGGGGAAGACAAGTCTGGATGGTGATTATTTTGGTGCATTCAGTTACCAAAGTCATCAAGCAGCACTGTTTGCAGCGTGCTTTTGGAGAGCATTCCAACTAGATCTTTATTGATTTGGCTTTTTTTCTCCCCTTCTTACTTTCTGGGATGGAGATGTGATTAGTGCCCCAGCAGCCTTCTTGGACCATGAAGACAAGACCCAAGTACCAATACTGGCAGAGCAGACAGTAGGGAAGCCTTGGATTCCTGTGTGTGGGGCTGCTAAGCCAGCCCTGAACGGCCCTTCTCCAGACTCCTCTGTGTGGCGGAGAGAAAAGTCATTCTTTCAAGCCAGTGTTTCTGTCACTCGCAACCGAACACAATTCCTAAGAATTAGAATCAGTAAGACTTTTCTTTCAGAGTAAACTTGTTTGGGGCTATGTTAGATTACAGTTGAGAACTATACTAACAACTTCTCCTTCTCCTCCTCTTCCTCCTCCTCCCCCCATCTCCTTCCTCTCTTCCTCCTCCTCCTCCCCACCTCCTTCCTCTCTTCTTCCTCCTTCTTCAAGACAGGGTTTCTCTGTGTAGGAACTTCCTTTGCTGTCCTTGAACTCAGATCCACCTGCCTCTGCCTCTTAAGTGCTGGGTCTAAAGGCTTGAGTCACCACTGACTGGCTTATGAGAACTATATTAAATTTCTAAACTGAAATAACATTATTTGTTTCCTATAGATACTGCTCCCTTTGATGTATTAAAATATCAAATGCTAACATACATTTGGGAAATTGTGTGTGTGTGTGTGTGTGTGTGTGTGTGTGTGTGTGTGTGTGTGTTTATGAGAGAGAGGGAGGGAGAGTGAAATGGAGAGAGAGAGAGAGAGAGAGAGAGAGAGAGAGAGAGAGAGAGAGAGAGAGAGAGAGAGAGAAAATTGTGGTATAAGGCTAATGCTTTGGACCAAACCAGATCTTTTCACAAATCCTTGTTCAGTCATGTGGCCTTGGGTGAACTGCTGACCTCTCCCACTGCCTTGCCACTTCCTCTGAACAGGACTCATGAGACCAGCTTGCCATCATTATAAAGATGGAGTGAGATCATGTATATGAAGTGTTCAGCATAGAGACTGGCAGGGAGCAAATGGTAGCTCTTTTTCAGGGGAAGAATATTAAATAACCTGATTGGGAACATGTCATTGACCACACAGGTAAGTCATCACAAAGCAATTTGCCCTTGACTATCATCTGCATAATACACGATTTTAATGGCTGATTCTATAATAGAGTTGTTGCCTCATTTCCTGTTGAGTTTAATTGCAGTGAAGGCTCCTTCTCTCAGAGATGAGAGAAAGCCACATTTCCCAAAGTGCGTCAGAGAAAGCTGCAAAAAAAAAATGTTATTTTGATAGAAAGACTCTGAAAAAAATGTGGGTTAGTATCAAATAGCCCTAGAAAGTGGTGATCACTGAGGACTGAAGATCTCCGAGGGACTGGTATGTGTGGCCAACAGTGAAAGACAAAGTCTCCTTGCCCACAAACAGGAAACCTAGATGGCTACATCCTGAGCTGCTCACCAGGCAGATGATGCAGGGTCTGTGGGCTAGAACCATGAAGATGTAATGACCCCACCTTGACTGGAAACTACCTAGACCACAGGGAATTGCTGAGATCCCAACCTGAGAAAGAAACGCCAGGGTGTTAACGAGCTCCTGGCAAGGCAGCTCAGGCGTGCGGATTACATCTGCAGAAATCAGTGCCCAGGGATGCCAGGGAGTTCGCTTACCTGCAAGGGTTGGTGATTTCCTCGGGTGTTGTTTTCATAAAGGGAGAAACGGGCTTTTCCACAAAAGAGCCAAAGCCCAGTCTAAAGTTGCTGGTTAATTTAGACATCTCTTTGGCAAGCCGGGAGCCCAGCTCTTTGATTGTGTTGAGGTCGTCATCCATGGAGGCCGAGAGATCCATGAGGTAATAGAGATCTACTGGGTAATCTTCCGTTTGGCGGACTTGCACTTGCAGAGTCTGCTCACTGCCTATAATGGCCCATGAGAGAGGCAAATCCGTAAACACAGCAGTTATTTGTAACTAACCAATCTTGAGCTAGCTCAAGTGTGACCTTATTAAGGTGTGTATGCAATTTCATGAACTGTGTGGTAGCATTTATAAATGAACATGTCTGTGCAAATATCTCAGCGGTGAGTTTTGAAGGACTGAAGGAGGTGTACATTAGGATATTTTATATCTCCTTGGGAGAAGTAGCATCCATTTAGATGGAAGATAAGCGGCGTTATTGTGTATGTGGCTTTAGAAAATGTGAACCAAATAAAGGGGAGATTAAATCTACATTTCAGTCCTTGAAGAAATGTGCAGTGATGTGGGTGACATTTGAGTAATTTGAATGGTCACACTAGAGAAGCTGTCTTGAGTGACACATTTGGAGGGCAGTAAAGAGATGTGTTCGTCATTCCCATTTCCTTCAGACTGGGGAATGGGGATCCCAATAACCAATAATGTGTTGTGTGCTAGAGATATTAGTGGACAGAAGTCTCAGACATTAACGGTGGAAATCCATCATTCCATACCTGGTCTCAACTTAAGCACCAAGCTTTGAGGAGCAATCTGAACAATGTCAGAGCTATTTGTCTGTCGGCCTATGCTGAGAGGCTTATTTTGAAGTATTTCTACTTGGGAGACAGGGTTTTCGATGAAGGGTAATTGACATCCTTTGGCCAAAAGACTTGCTGGGGTGTCACACCTTTCACCAACTCCAGACAGGTGAGTAAAATTCTAAAAGGGGGAAAAATCATACAGAGGAAATGAAGACAAATCTACATTTCTTTGTACCATGCCAAGCATTAAGTTTTTAATGTGTTTTGTGAGATAAGTATATGCTAAGTACATTATACTCCCATGTGACTATTGTGATTGACAGGTGGAGAGATGTGAGAGCTGAATAACGGGAGAATTTGGCCAGTAAAATTTTTGAATAAAACTGGAGCCTCTTTTTAATTGTACTCAGTCAATTCATCTAACAGTTGTTTTTTTTTTCCAAAGCCTATGTCTTCAAGTTTCTCCAGTGATCTGGATGGATCTTTAAAATGGCTAAATTCCCAAAGTTGACATGTTCCCGTGAATTTATTTGTTCAGGATGAATGGTTGTTTCCTGGACTCCTAGGACTGTCATGCTTTGTATGTCTGTCACCAAACCCAGAGAGATGTTTCCTGTGGCTTCCTAAAGGACAGGGCACCTGACATCTCCCTGTCAGGCACTCAGCTGGTTCTATTGGCTGATGTGTTCCCTCCAATTACAGCATCCCTTCACTGGCATTGACCTCTCAAGGACTTTAAGATCAGTGTCTTAAAGGATCCTGGCTCAAGGTCTCTTAGAGCTTTTGCCCAGTTTTGGAGGTTGGAAAAGAAGATGGTTTAAAGTCTTCATTCTGTATGGGAGTCCAGAAAGTCCCAGCTCTTCAGGCCCATCCAGAGAGAAGGCTGGGGGTGTAGGGCCTAGCAGAGATGGGCTGCTCTGATTTTGCAGTCCCCAGAGCAGAGAGATGGAGCCAAGACAAGATTACAGCAGGTGTTCCTCATAGGCAACGCTGTTCCTGAGCTGAGCTGAGCTGACCATAGGCAAAATTGAACTGAGGCTCCTGGACTCTGTGTGTGTGTGTGTGTGTGTGTGTGTGTGTGTGTGTGTGTGTGTGTGTGTGTGAGAGAGAGAGAGAGAGAGAGAGAGAGAGAGAGAGAGAGAGAGAGAGAGAGATGGGCTCATGGAGGCCAGTTTGATGTCTACTAAGAACCAAACTAATGCATGCTCATATCTTTTCCTTGTCCCTTAGGATTCCAAACCATGCCTTCCGTTTTCGTCAACTAGGAGTTATATTCTTCTAAATCACAGTTTTGAAAATATAGTTTGCTACCTGCCAATCAGACCTAACAGATTTGTGGCTCTAGCCTGGGTATGGCAAACTCTGCCACTTCCCACATTGTAACCAGGGCAGAGAGTGGCTGGCTGAGGGCTCAGAATCCTTCCTAATACCATGCGATGGCTATCAGCTGCGTTCAGCCTTTGCCAGAAGAACAGAGGTGGTGTAAACTGCAGAAGCGGTTTGTGTCTACCCTAGGCTTTGTTCATTCTTTGCTCTAATGGCCACAGCTGTCTGCCACAGCTGATGAACTAATGGCTGCTTCTATTATTGGAGAGGCCTCTAAAATGATCTGGCCTTAAAACCTGATGATCACTTGGCCAGCTACAAGGAAAACTCTCAGTAGCACCTTAGGAAGCACTTATTAATGCAAAGCTGAATTTAAATATAAATTCTAGTGGGCTGGCGAGATAGCTCAATGGCTAAGAATACTTAATGCTCTTCCAGAGGACCCAATTGCAATTCTCAGCGCCTATATCAGGAAATCACACTGCCTATAACTGTAGCTCTAGGTGATTTAATTCCCTCTTCTGGCCTTCATGAGCACATGGATGGACACACACACACACACACACACACACACACACACAGAGTAAATGTAAATTCTAGATTGAAGTTTTTGTCTCCACCACGAAACTAATACTGTCTTCTAGACAATGTCCAAGGAACATATGGGTTTGTTTCTTGTGGAATATTGTCGACCCTACATTTTCTACTAGAACTTGAAAGAGCACAATTGCCTTGAATTCTGTGTGTGGCCTAAGCAGTTGAGGCAGTGGAGGGGAGTGAGCTGGTTTATGCTTTCCTGCCCATGAGGCAACTCTCCACAGACACACAATAAGTGTGGAATTTGGGTCCTAACAGTTACAGCCGGGTTCTGAGCCAGGCATCTCGATTACTTCCCCTTTGAACATGCTACTTGGCTCTTGTTGGCATTTGTAAGCCTTGATTGGCATTTAGATTCTTTCCAGTGGGTGGGACTTAAAATCCAGAAAGCCAAGGGCCTCTTTATCTCAGTGTGAATTCTTCACACATTGCTCTCTGCATCCCAGCACAGGGTATGACTTGGGGTGTCTTGTCAGATAGCCCCCATGGTCTCTACACTACTTCACAGTTTCACTCTGACCAGATAAGGACTGTTTCTTCAGAGCTTTGCAATCATTGAGTGAGAGTCACTCAGTTTGTGAACATGCAATTTGTAAAAGAATTGCCCGATGCATGAATCATAGTTTTCCCTACTTGAAGTACCTAGCAGAGACTCACAACGAATCTCAATTCCCAGGTGGAACAGAACCACACTGTATCAACAATAAATGTCTGCTTCACTTTGAACAAAATTATCTCCATGGCCACCAATCATCCAGACAGAATGTTACACCTGCAACCAGCTAGAAAACCTTTAAAGGAAGAGAAGTAACCAGATGGCTGGCACCTTTTTAGTCTCAGCACTAGGGAGGCAGAAGTAGACATACTTCTGTGGGTTCCAGGCTAGCCTGCTCTGCATAGTGAGTTCCAGACCAGCCAGTGCCATGTAGTGAGACCCTATCTCGAAATAAAAATGAAAAACTTCAGTAATTAACTAATTAATTAATTAAGAGAAGTCAGTAGGTTTAATAAAGGATGTTTAGTTAAGTTTTTAAAAAATAATTTGACATCCATTCCTTTGGTAAATTGTTTTCAAATTACACATGAATACAACTTTGATCCACTGACACTCATGTCCTTTCTTGATCTGGTTTAATCGTGCAACCCCACAGAGAGAAATGCTTTCGCTGAGGACATTAACTGGTGTGTAAACAGTGTTCGAAGCAGGGGGATGGCCAGTGATTTACCTCCTGGGAGCACCAGGCACAGTGAGGTCCCGTGAGCAAGCAGTCTGAGCAGGTTTCTGCACCGCCCCAGGCACAACCACCTAAGGGCAAAGCCAGCAAGATGCGGCGTTAAAGCACTCTTATTCATTCTGCTAATGGGACTAAGGCTTCTTACTCCATCAAAGCTATACGAACATTTACTTTAGAAGATTAATCCTCTGAAGGTTACAACTCACGTCAAAGTTTGTAGTTTATCCCTATCACATCGGGAATATATACATCATGTAAACAGAAATTAGCTTTCTTTTGTCTTAAACACCATGGTGTCTAACTGCTTGGCAGTACAGATACCTTCTGATTTATTCTCTATTCAACACCTGCCACTTAAATTTCAAAAACTTATCTGTACCCATTAAAAAGGTTTCTCTTATAAATTCAGCATTTCTGTTTCTAAAATCCTTCTCCACGCTCAAGATTATGATTCCCAAGTGGACGGCCTTGTCACACGACAAAATAGAAAAGCTTCTGGAGTGACAATCAGAACGATCCTCAGAAGTCCCATTGTGCAGGAGGGCTGTCTAATTCTCCTCATTAAAATGCCTATGCAACCTTTGTATTTATTTACCCAGCACCTAGAACATTCACTGGGGGAAATGCCCCGAGTCTGCCTATAGTTTGTTAAAGCGTCTCTGTGGCAAGAGAGCCATCAGGTAGCTCAAATGAAAAATGACTGCGGGTCTGCTTTCTGAAGCAAATGACAGTCTGTCAAGCACACCATGAGAGCGATGTACGGGAGAGCTTCGGTCTTACCTTGGACGCGCTCATTCCTTCCTAGAAGTAGCAGGAACAGGCAGAGCAGCTCAATCCCCATTCGGTTCAGTTTTCACTGTGCAGACAGATTAAAAATGAATTACCTCCAGGGTTACAAGGACCAAAGCTGGAGGCCGTGAAAGTCTTTCTAGCAGTGTAAGAAAAAACATGAAACTACTTACACTGCTCTGAAAAGTAACTCGAGCTGTAAATTCAAAAGCTTTCATTAAGATTGAAATGAAAACAGAAGCTACCTGGCCAGGCAAAGCAGAAAAGCTGCGTTTAAAAGCTACTTCAACACGATTACTTCCTTGTTCGCCATATAAGGAAAGCAGGTGTACAATCACCGGGAAGGTGGGGAGATTCATGCGGGAGACATTTGTGTGTGTTAGTTCTATTAGTCTTACTGTATCCTAGAGAAAATTAGTATCTTTAGTGAAATGGTGAGCAGTGGGCTGTCCAAAGACCAATTGAAATGCAGGGTTTCCATAACAATTTTAATGCAGTAAGGATGTGAAATAAAAGACCAGGATTTAAGCTAAATGTAAGGAAGCTTTTTAAAAAAAGCCAACTGAAAATACCTGAGATTTTTGGTTTTCATGTTAGAGCCTCTGCAGAGAATTGAAATAAGCTCTGAAAAATATAAACATTAGTTTACAGTCAAATTAGAAGTTAGGCCAAGGAGAACAAAACACGGTTTTCCTATTTTTCAGATTATGTGATATTTTTTTTCACAAGCATAGAATCCTTTTATTTTAAAAAGTATATAGGAAACACATTATATGAAGATCAACTAGGTCAAAAATAAAAGAAGTCTCAATGCAACAACAGAAACAATAGAAAGAGAAATAATAGCAGCCAAGATTCTGAATCCCTATTTCTAAAGCTCCAGGGTGAGGACCACACAGAGCCTTTGGTGGGCACGAGGAAGGTCCTGTGCATGTCTTCAAGTACCAAGATTGCAAAACAAACAGAACCAAAAAACAAGGTTAAAAAAGAACAGGTTTCTGGCTTCTAGTCCCTGGCTTGGCACATAAGAATTATTTGTTAGATGAAGGAGTGGCCCTTCAAAATGTGCACAGTCTATGGGTAAATCTGTGAGGCTTGGATCCCTCGGACACGGAGATTCAGGATGTATCTGGAAATGGTCTGTGTTTGAGGATTAGGTATGAACATGAAAGGAAGAAATGTTTATGGCCCGAGACACTGAGTGACAATTCTCTTGACAGAGAGGTTAGAGGGGAAATGACAGCTTTCATACGGAGGATGAGCATCAAGAACATGACATGTTTGAGATCCCAGAAGATGCCATGTAGGCCACTGGATATGGAATTCTGGAACTTGGGGCAATATCAAAGTACAAAGTACAGTACTAAGTACTATAGCATAGAATTGGATGTACCAGCATGGACTAACAGCTATGGGGTTGAAGTATTCAAACACAGGGGTCTGAAGGAGCTCTCCAAGGAAGTGAGCATGGGTGAGGAAGAGCCCTGAGAACTGAGGCTTGGGCCTAACAGTATCGAGCAGCACAGAGTAAAGGAAGCTGCTGTCTAATGCACACGCCATCTTGCCAAGGAGGAACAGTCTTCGTTAGAAAACAATTCTCTGAGTGTCTCTCATGTTTCCACACCTCTTGCGGGCAGAAGGAATGGCTGTCTTTGTTCTGGACTCCAAGAATGTTGATAAAGTCAGCAGCCTTTGAAGAGAGACATAGAGTCTCTCTAAGAGCAGAGGAAAATTGCTTACGGCTTTGAAAGTTCCAGACTGTGTCTCTGTCCAGATTAAGGGGAGTTGTGCTTATACCTTGCAAAATTAGCAAAAGAGAGCAGGCATGCTTGCTGGCTGCCCATCGTGAAAGGCTCGGGTTCTTTAACTCAGGCTTTCTGTCCTGGAGCCCAGCCTCCTCCATCTGTAGGCATCTCGTCCCTTTTGGGTCATCTTGTGAGAACTGGGGTTGGGAGATGGATGAGATCAAGTGCTGACACCCAGGTCACTGCTATTGCCATGAACAATAAAGTCCTTTATCTCTGACACAGGCATCCTGTGTCTAAGTCAGTACCTATGAATCTATGACTAGTGAATATGTTAGCTTAGCATTACATGTATACCAGCGGTCATTCACACACACACACACACACACGCACACACACACACGCACGAGCACACGCACACTTAAATAAATAATAAATTTAGAACACACAGAATGTTAGAAAATGTAAGCATTAAACAAACAAACAAAAACCTATCCAAAGAAAATGAGATCCATACGTTGAAGAGACACCTGCACTTGCATGCTTATAAATGTCACCTTTCGTCTGTCCTGTACAGCAATTTAAATAGAATGGAAACTGTTTTCTTAAGGGAAATAAGTCAGGTGTGGAAGGACAAACATCATACATGCACACACACACGTATATATGGAAAGTAAATAGTTGGGCTCAAGGAAGGAACAGGTAGAATGGAAAAGGAAGGGGGGGGGAGGAATAGAGAGAAGATGGTTAATGGGTGCCAGTATGTAGTTTATGAGAAGGAGTAACATCAATAACATCGAATGTTCTAAAATGCAGTAGGACAACTTTGGCTGGCAATAATTTATTGAATATTAAAAAATCAGAGAGGATTTTGAACATTCCCTAAAGAAATGATATATTTATGGGGTAACAATATGCCAATGACCTGATTATGTTGCATACATTCACTGAAACCTCACACTCTGCCCTAAGGATATATCCAATTATTATGTCAATTAAAAATAAAAGTGTATCTTAAGAGAATGTATTTGACAGAATGTAAGCGCTCAGAAGACACTTTCTGGCTGTTTTTAAATGGAGACAATATCATGGACACAAAGTCATGGTTCAATCATCCTTGAAGTACAACCACAAATTCCACATGCTGTGTTTTTTTCTCGAGAAGGCTCATCTTTCAGCTCCCTAACCTGGACTCTTACTGTAGGAGTCTTTCTGTTTTGTCCCAGGGTTTTGTATATGACAGAGTTGAAAACTGAATATAGGCTTCTGGGGAAAAAAATCTGAGTAGTCTATAATTTGTTTTCCTCTCTTTACAGGTTTCTCACACTTGCCTGGAAGTACACCTTCAAAAGACAGTCTCCCAGGACATGAGCCCAGACACAAAGGAGCCTGTCTAAGGTCAGATAGCTCGGAGTGACAGCTCAGTGAAACCCCAGAGGCCCCTCAGCCCTTCCAGGTTTGTGACAATCTCCTCAAATCACACCTCTTTCTTCAGACTGAACACGGAACTTTACAACATTGCTTTGGGAGAAAAGACCTTGCACCCAGGCTGTGCCCATATGAGTTAGACCAGAGGCATGCCAGGCTCCAGAGATGTCTGCTCACAAATCTCTCAAGCCGCTCCTGTCAGTCGCTGTGGCTGAACTGGCACCATGGGCGTCGGCACACCGTTCCAGCTGCCTGCTCTCTCCCTAGAATCTTCCCTGGGGTTCTAGCTGCCACCGAATACCTCTTCTTGCAGGGCGGTGGGATACACCTTAGCCTCTTCTGTGGTTAAGAGAACTTCGGTGACTGCTCTTGCAGATGGGATGTGAGAGGGAGTGCTGTATACTATTTCATGCTCTTCTACCAACTGGATGCAGGCTGTGAGGTCCTGAGAGAATTGGGGAAACCCAGTTTGACTTGTGAAACTGAGTACCTTTGAGTTGAATTGGATTTTTAATGTACTATTCATGTAAACACTTCCATCCCAGTCAGGAAAATTACAATGACCCCGGGATATTTATTTTTGCATTCTCAGCAGTAACCATCTGTTGTTCATGCCTCCTCTCTTTTCCAGGATGATGCACTACCCCCTCCACCCCACCCCCACCCTCCCACCCCCCACCCCACCCCACCCCCACCCCCGCTGCCTGCAGACACTTGTCCACCTCTCACCTGCCCGGTTCAGCTCCCTGCTCTTGGTCTTTGAGAGACTTTTGAGTCTCTCATACCCCCATTTCCCATGGATATCCCAGGACATCCCTTTCCACTACTTGTCTGAATACTGATCACTTGCCCTCACTAGACTGTGAGGTTTTTCAAGGCATTAATTTATACAATGGACATTTATTGAATTCTTACTTTGCCACCGGAAAGGATGGCATTTAGTTAATTTTGTTCCCAGTGAGTAGCACAATGCACGGCACTTTATAAGTAGTCAGTTATGTTCATAGGGCAGAATAACGAAATGTGTGTCTTCATTGCCCAGTCCTTCACCTGTGGCGGGGCCATTACTCAATAGATAGTAAGTAAGTAGATGAGCAAGTGAATAAATCGGAAGAGTACCAAACTGAAGGAAGGAACCGAAGAGAAAATAAGAGTAGAACGGGGTGTAAGAGACTATCCTTCCACTGTCTCAACACTGATCCTGCTCTTATATTATCTTCAAGGCTGGAAGGTACGGGGAAGGCATGGTTTGGCTTCCTGAAGATGCAGTGCCCAATGCCCTGTCCTGAGAAGGGGAGGGAGGTAGCCCTCCCTGATGATCTCACAAGCAGTCAACCCATTCATCTAAGTGTCCTGAAAGAAACTTGGTCCCTTAGTGAAGTAGGTCATTTCCCTCTGTGTCTTCAGATAGTGGTCCTCCTTATCCACAGGGACAAGCGTCAAGGTCCCAGGCAGTCCCTGAAGCATGAAGGTACAAAGCCCCATGCTACGATTTTTCTGTATATATGCCCTCAATTTTCACACCTTTCCTATCCTAACTGGGTACTATCACACATAACTTTTGTAGTTTAGGGTGGGACAGCAAAACCAGCACAGATTTCTTTTCCCTTTTCATAGTTTCACAGATAGGCTGGTTCTTACCATAGACCTTCCTTAGCTACCATTGCTAGGATTCTGCCACCCTCCAGCTGCATGACTGCACATGCGCAGTTCAGTAGCTAAGCAAGGGGTTCCGTGCACTTCGTGATTGCATAATGCTTTACGGTGTGGTGTAGCTCTGTCAGCCCACATGCCCATGTGCAGGAGAGTCCTTAAAAAGCCGGTCACAGACTCCTCCGCTCTCTTCTGCTCTTTCTTCTTCCCCCCTCTCTCCTTCCTCCTCACGTGTCTCTTCCACAGGCCTGGCCACACTCTCTTCTGTCCCCCTGCCCCAATAAAGCTCTGATACTGGGTTTTGTCGTGCCTCATGACCTTTCTCCAACAGTAACAGCACCGCCTATTTAAAACCAATAACCATAATATTTTTCTGTCCTTAGTTGAGAATTTTAACCTTTTCACTTAAGGCAATTGTATTACCATGTATATTCTCAGAGGTCACTTTTTTCTTTTTAGTAAAATGAGAATTTCTTGGCTACAAGAACAGTAATACCATGGCAGTTGATAGCTGCTATAACTAAGGGACAATGGATGAGTAGCATATACCATGTGGATACGCTAGACAAAAAAAAAAAATCATACCCCAGGCGAGGAGAAACAAGATGGTGAAAGATTTTAATTGTTCTATTCTGAATGGTTCACTACTTAAATCTTAAAATTTATTTCTAGAATTTTCCATTTAGTATTTTTAGACTGTGGTTGACTGTGTGGAACCGGAACCTTTGAAAGCCAACCTTAAAAATGGGTGAGCATAAGGGAAATACTGGATGGAACTTCAGATGGGATATACAGGTGGAAAATGAGTCCTGTCATGAGAGGTAAAGCTGGCAGGAGGGGTTAGGGAGAGATGCCCAAGCACTTCAGGCTGGAGGGAAGGAGGGTGCTTCAGGAACAAGCCTGCTTTAGGGTGAATCAGCACTTACGGTCAAGCCAAAGGCAGAGGGAAGCTATACCAAGTCAGAAACGAGGCGCCCGAAAGAGAGCACCAGCAGCAGAAGGCTCTGAGCCACACAGATGGAAACCCACCAGTCAGCTCCACAAGCTCATGCTCAGCTGAAGGAACGTGACCCGAGCCAAGAGCTTCTGGGATCACAGATGTCCTGCTAGGTGGGATCTCACCAAAGTTCAGCTCCTCCCAGCTTTCCCCACCATTCTCCCTCCCTTGGAAGAGTAAACCCTTAATAACACACCCCCATTTCTTACAGGCGATTGAATCATTGTCTTTCTCACAAAGATCTTGCCATGCTGTCTACATTTTCAGATAAGGTGGTTAAGCTTATAGAATACTATCATTCCATTTGCTTAGAGCCAAGACTGGAGGCTCTGACATTTGTGAGTCTGACCTTCTTCAAAGAGTCTGAGCTAAGAGGCCCTCAGCTGGTCTTTATTTGGAAGACATAGAATGAAGTCCATGACTTTAGTAAGCCTTATTAGCTCGTCTGACTCACTATGTTTAGCTTTGGCCCAGCCATTCATCCAAATCAAAGCATTCTTTTTATCTAGGATACCCCTGGGCCTGCCCTGGGGCTCAAGAAAACACTCCTGGAATGGGAAATTTAGCAAACCTGGGTAGGAACCAATTGGATCATGTGGTCCTTAATCATGACCATTGACTTGGGTTGGCCTTGCTTGGCTACCTGGTTGACTTAAGTGCCAGTGACACATCTCTTTGATTTTTTTTTCCTGTGAAACTATTTGATAGTGAGAGGTTAAAAGAAGACAGCATGAATGGATGTGCTGTCTTTGAATATGCTGTAGGTACATCTTTATGGGTCTACAGGGATTGTTTGCAGAACACTATTGCTAAATTTGGTGTGTGTTAACACAGAGTCAAGGAATCTGAAAATGGATGTCTTTGTCTCAAATTTCAAGACCTTTAGGAAAATCATTTTTAAAAAGGGATATGTTCAGACTTCCTACCATCTTGCCATTATGGGCACAATGCCCTCAATGTATTAAGTGAAGAACTGTTTCTTGACCTAGATCTTATAGTTCAGGCAAGAGTTAATTTTTTTTTATTGTGGTAAAACCCATACAAAAAACAAGTTGCCATTTTAAACATTTCTAAGTATATATCCAGTGGCAATTTTATATATATTGCAGTATATATTATTAATTATAATATGATCTGGTGGCATTAAGTACATTTCACAAGCTATACAATCTTTATACAATCTGTCTCAAGACCTTTCTCTTCACTCTTACCCGTTAAATGATAATGGCACTTCTCTGCCCCATCTCTTATACATATTTATGAATTTAACTATTCAAGACTCACTTTATGGAATTGTTTGTCCTTTTGTGACTGTTTTCTTTCACTTAGCATAATGTCCTTACATTTCATCCATGTTATAGCCTGTGTCAGAATTTCAGTTCCTTTTAAGGATGGGCAGTTTTCTGTTGGCTGGATAGCAGACATTTTGTTGATCTGTGTCGGTGGAAATGTAAATTTAGGCTGTCTCTAGCTTCTGGCTACTGTGAATGGCAGTGCTGTATTAGTGTCGACACACCTGCAGAGTCCAGAGCCTACTCTAAGCTTCTGATGCTAGTGCTAAGAGGAGCTTGGGTTCAGTAAGGGAATTTAATGTGGGCTGTAGGGAGCTTGGGATCAAACTGAGGCCTTGCCATGCCCTGCTGTCTGCCTGTAGGGATGGTGATTATCTCTTAGCCCTTTAGTTTCTAGATTATAAACTAATATTAACGTTCACCTTTCAGGATGTCAGGGAAAATTGAATTATACCACTTTGGGGTGAATCCAGATTTTTGTGGGTCCTGAGATTATGGATCTTGGGGCAGCCTTTTCAAGAAAGGAATGCAAAACTGGAAATAAAAGTAATGTGAAAGTATATGTTTATTACAAGTAAGGCAAAAGAGTCTTGAGAAGATGCCGAAGGCTTGGAGATTCCAGCATTCTTGTTCATGTGTTTTCCCTTGACATCACCTCAGGTAATTCACTGGAAATCTTTACCTAGAATCTGCTCCCTGCCCACCTCGAGCCACCTGAAGCTCCCAGGAACTGTGGGAGCCTGTGAAAGCTGGCAGACTGAGCTTAGATTTCATCCATTTCATGGTAATCCCCATCTGTTACACTTGGGGGTTGTGTCTATTGTAGCCAGTGTTACTGAATGCTTACCAAGCACCAGACACTGCTACACATTTCATTAGTTGGCTTGATTTCATTCACACACACACACACACACACACACACACACACACACACACACACACACACACACACATCCTATAGAGGTGATTTTTATCCCCATTTATCTGATAAATAGACTGAGGTCCAGGGAAGCCACATAAGTGCTACTGCTGCTCTTGGGGCAGAGTCTTGAAACTACGCCATTACCCCCCCCCCCTCCATGAGCTCAGGATCACTGTGCCAATGAAAGATGATCATGGAATCCTAAGAGTATCACAAAAAGAGATGTCAACAAGAAAGGAAAGCAAAAATGGGAGTTTTAAAACGTGTTTCTGTCTTTAGGTCTCTTGTTCTGCTCTGGTAGCATCTGGAGCCATTTGCTCTTGCTTTGCTCATCTTGTGGGCCACAGACAGCTGAAGATTGGAGACAAAGATGCCATCCTGGACTGCGTGGTCCTCCTTACTCCTCTGTTTGAAGTCCAGGTCAAACCACTTGAACAAAATGCAACAAAACGTGTTGCTTGGCCCCTTAGGGGAAGCTGCACCCACTGGTAGGCAGCCAGGCACTGAGTGCAGCCTGGCACTTCCTGGGCTGGGAGATGTCTAAGACTGTCTCAACTCAGTCCTGTGGCTTGTCTGCCACCTGCCCACACTGGAGCCCAGCGGGCACACAGGAATACTCTCCCTGGGCTGAGCATCAGCTGCTTGAGCAGCCTTTCCCCCTCAGGAATCAGAAATTACTTTGAAGTCGGAGCTCTTTCTGGCTTTTAGCTTGTGACATAAACTCAAGATGAGATTTAAATATATATATATATATATATATATATATATATATATATATATATATATAAACATACATATATATACATATACATATATATCTCAGCAAGTAGAAGTTTATTTTGACTGTCCTCTGAAGAGATCATTATGCACTCTCCGCTATCCCCCACCCTGGGCCTTTTTTTTTTCTGTCTATGAACTGAACAAATGGTTTGCTATGGCAGGAAGTCCATGTGAGCAAATAGACATTGATTGCCAGGTGATTTATTTTCAGCCTGCAAACATGATAAGCATTCCAATCCTTTTTATTTCAAATTATAAATCAAGCAATCCAAGCAAGAGTCAGGATTCTTCAATTTTGAACAAATACGTTTTTTTCCCCCAATGAGAATTGTCTATTATTGTTGAAACTGTAACAGGCCAAGCATTGCAGGTTAAAAAAAAAATCTTCCTTCATTTGTTCATTCTCTAACTCATCAGCTTTCTGTTGAGATCATAACACACACAGACGACTGTTCTGGGGATACAATGCAGATTCATACCAACAAAGTGTCTACCTCTTGGAGTCTATAGTGAGTGAGACAAATATAAACACACAAAGGTGTCAAGATAAAAACTAAGGAAACAGCAATGAATTCAGATCAGAGAGTTCTCAAACGGAAAGTCAAAGAATATTCTCTGCTAGGGCATGATTTAGACAGAACCCCAGAGAGAAAAAAGAGTTACATGGCTGCCATGGGAAGAGTGTGTACAGGCTGCTGGGAGAAGAGGAGCGAGCGAGGCTGGCATGGATTGAGGGGATGAGCCTGTAATGAGAGAAGGGTCACAAAGAGAAAACAGAAAAGAGCCTGAGGGGCCACAGTCAGGAAACTTCACGTGTATTTTGCATGAAAAGAGCAGCATTTAGTGAAGTTTGGATTGTGTTTTGAAGGTATCGATCTGTGTGGACTGTAGAGTTAGCAAGGTTGGAAGCTGGAAACTTCCGGGGGCTGTTTCAGCAATGGAAGCCAGAGATGATGAGTACTTGGCTTGGACTGTGGTGGGAGTAATGAAAGCAGTGACAAGAACTTGGATTCTGCATACACACACACACACACACACACACACACACACACACACACACACACACACACACATCTCCAAGGTTGACAAGATGTAGAAATGGATTGCTCATGTCAGGGAGAGAAATGAAGTGAGCAATAAGAACTGGAAGAGTTATGAAGGCCCTACCTGATAACCTCAGCATCTCTGACAGATTTTTCTAGATCTGCCAGAGAGACATGGCATTGTAGCCATCCGTCATCAAAGTTACAGTGAGCTCTGATACATTCTAATGACTTGGGGAGGCGTTGCGAAGAGAAGTGTTATGGCTGAACCAGGTGGGTCTAGACTGGGCAGGCAGGAGCTCTGTTAATATGCTCATGGGCTGGCTAACTACTCCTTCAATCCAGTAAAGGTCAGATCAGTGGGCATCTTCAGCTCTGGAATTTCCCATGCTCATGAAGAATAAAGAAAATCCTGAAAAGTCCCTTTGGCCCCATGATCTTCTATGGCTGTGCTGGTAGACTAATTGAGGTCAGTTTTAATAGAAAATTGATCTCTCAGTTGACTTAATGTGTCAATATCTATTTGGTATGTGCACTAAAAATTATGTAAATATGTACACATTCCTCATTAAGCCACTGTAAGAGGGCAGGTGAGATGGGTAATCTTTCTCTAACATAAATGCAAAATGGAAGGTTTCCGAACTTCTTCTGCCATTAAAGACATAATTTGTGTAGCTGTGACATGACAGAAAGTTGTCATGTTTTAAAAAGCCAGTGAAATGGTGGCCAGTGAGTTTTGAAGGAGTACCTTTGAGATCTACTGAGGATTTATTATGTCCACTGCCATTTTATGAATTTTCCTGATAGTGTCTGGTGCCCATTCACTGAATTCTGCCCACACATTTACACAAAAGGAAAGAGACTGGAGGACTGAATACAATAATTATATGATCATCAAACAGGTTAAGTGAGGCATTATTCTAACAGGCTAATCAAAATACCACTGGGCTGTTGGTCTCGCAAGCCCTGGAAGAGGGGAAGGAAGAACGGCCCATAAAAGTCAAGGTAGTTGGCATCTAATTGAAGATGACCTTGTGGGTTTTAGTACCAAAACAGAAGTAATTAATTTGATGGTATAATTACTCCCAGACGCTAAGTGGCTTTAGTGAGCTGTCACCTATGGGAGATGTGGAGGGAGTCTGAAAACCACCGTTGTTCCCTGCCATCTGTGTTGTCGCGTGGATGCTCTGGGTGGGGTTTCACCTGTAGTCTATCCTAACCTAAAGCCCCTTTCCCAGCACCTCTCAGCATCAAGACTGCAGCAGGCTATTCAACCCATCAGCCAAAGGCTCAACCATGACTCAACATTGAAGTAAGCAGCAGATTTTTTAAAGATATACTCTTGCTATGCATCTCAGACTGGCCTTGAACTCTAGATCTTTCTGCCTTAGTCTCCTGATGCTGTGATTACAGATGTGCACCGCCATTCCCAATAACAGTAGTTTTATACCAAGAAGTTTATTAAAGGTTTTGAAGTTGCCGGGCGGTGGTGGCACATGCCTTTAATCCCAGCATTCGGGAGGCAGAGGCAGGCGGATCTCTGTGAGTTCGAGGCCAGCCTGGTCTACAGAGCGAGTTCTAGGACAGCCAGAGCTACACAGAGAAACCCTGTCTCAAAAAAAAAAGTTTTAAAGTTACAGTAAAAAAGCTTTCTAATAAAATAAAATTGCTCTCAGTTATAAATAGTTTGGAAGATGTGTATGTAAGGCTGGGGTAGGGCAACATTTTTTCTATGCTTTGAAGTAAGTTATAAATCTTAGGTGTCCGTAGACTAAGGCTCAGTAGCATGAAGAACTCAATCGTCAGTCCTGGTGCCATCTCAGACATTGGTAGATTGTTGGGCATCTTTTCTATGTCAATCTTGAAGTGATTTAGAGTCTCCACTTCATGCAACCAAAGATTAGGAGGACGGGATTTAAACTGACAGAGTGATTTATTTTTAGGTATCTCACTGGTGGAAGTACCTGGTTTCCCAAACTGTGTTCTAAAGAAAGCTGTTAATCCTCACCCTAATAATGAAATGTGCCATAGTTTATTTAATATAGCCTATTAAATCCCCTCATCAGAAAGTCATGGTGCCCATTAATCTAGTAAACACTCCAAACAGCTCCACGGGGAGGAAAATTGTTCATCTGGTTTCACAGTCAAATAGGAAGCCGCTTTCCCCGGGGAAAGCCTTTTTTGCACATGGTTTTCAGCATTTCTGAATCCCTTTCACCTAATACAATCTCAGGTTTACCTGGAGAGAGAACCCAGAGTCCAATATAAGTTGCCTCGTGGTAGTCAGATTTCATATGGAAACCCTGCTCCTGTCTTCTGAATGCATTGTTCTTTCAAAGACTCCCCAGATGGGGTCCCTGGCGGGGAGGATTCTCTAAGGAAAGTCCAGAGGGCAAGACTATTTTAGGGATAGTTCAAATATGGCCCCTGGGGTAGAGATGTCTCATAAATCTCCAGACTCAGAGCCAAGCCTTGACCTCAGCTGCTTAAAAAGGCCAGACACTATGTTTTCTATGTGAATGACCTAGTTGGATTCCCTTGTGAAACAGGTCCTAAGCTATTCATTACTTTCCATTGATTTTTCCTCCCTTCTCTGAACAGAGTATCCCAGTTTTTGCTGTGTCAGCCCTTAGCCTGATCCGTTGGGGAACAACATCCCAACTTCTCCTCTTTATCTGTCCATCTACCTCTCTGGCTTGTGAAGGGTCTGGAAGAGCAGTTCGCATACAGCCACCACCTCCCCTTCTTGGAGTAGGCTTCTTCCTGCCGGGTGAATATGCAGTGTTTCATTCCACATTTGTTCTCATGGCGCTGCTGCTTGAATCCCGTGGCGTGGGTGGCATTCGCCACACAAGGCAGGAACACTCTGCCCGCATCTGTGTTTCCTCTCTCACCACGCTGACTCTCTTAAAAGAACCATTCACTTGTTTCTTTAAAGAACCAATCTCTGCTTGAAATTTGAAGGTTGCCATCAGTTTAGAACGTCTCGTCTGGCATCTTCATACAATGACGTGTTTTTTTTTTTTTTTTTTTTACCAAAGATGTTATTCTCCCACGGCTGTGGGGATCACAGTGAATGCACAGGACCCATGTCACCTGTCTACCTTGTTTGCTGTCAACGCAGTTAAGAAAGGATCACCACAACTTATTTTGTTTGGTTTTCTAAGCAAAATGGAAAACATGATGTGGGTGTTTGTTTTGTTTTTTTTTTTTTTTAATGGATTTCAGTAGCAAATTGATGTGAAGAAGTAGGCAGATCGTGTTCCAAGGTATATTTGTGACCTTGCAGGTTTTCTTTTTTTAAAAATCATTTTTCTCAGGAGAAAAAACAAGCTAGATCTGAATCACTTGAACAATATGCAGATGGTAGGATGGGAGAGATCAGTTTGAAAATATCTGATAGTCAAGCATCACTGAGGTGTTTGATTTTTACTTATCTTTGGGATGAGACAAAATTGTGGTTAAAACATTATCTTCAGATAATTTATTTCACAAATATAGGACCATCTCACTTTTTAAATCAATAGCCTGTCTTAAGATAGGAAGTATTCTCAGGCCCGCTAATAACTCTGAAATGGCAGAAGCTGATGATGACGCTTGGAATGTGCTGGGTGCCTTTGACATCTTTATCACACTCTGAGGTGGGACTCATTTCCCTACTTAGAGATATTTGGTATAATGTTTTATTCAGTGAATTCGTATATGGATTTCCCATGCCTCCTGTTTCCCTTTGCTATTAACATCTGGTTTGTATGATACCGTTTTCACAATGAAGAAAAAACATACATTCCTTGTTTGTATCTTACCCTTTTCCATTTAAGCATCTGATTAGGGGACCTATTGGAGCCCATTTTCAGGTTCCTTGTGGCTTTACTGAGCAGGTCTGCAACGAGGGGATGATTGGACCATGGACCTGAGTGCAGGTGTCTGAGATGGTGTGCACTTGGCTGTGCTGGGGGAGGTGGTCTTTTGCTCCACCCTTTGGCATCCCTTTAAATACCCTAGGGCAGAGACAGTTGGGCCCCGATGGATTAGGATCCAGGCCTTCTCAAGGCTATCCTGTATTTTCTATCTGTTTCTCTCCCCTCTATTCTTCTAACTATTATTTCCTGCTGCTCCTGCTCAAGAGTACTCTCGGGAAATGTGGGGGTGGGGAATGGCCCCTCACAGGGGCCACATCCCATTTTTTCGCCATGTCTTTTTAGGAAATTTTATAGATCCTCCCCATTTTACAGAAGAGTAAGTATGATACACGTGGACACATTAACTCACCACGGCTTCCTAGCTACACAGGTTGGAATGCTGGCCTCAAATCCAAGCAGTCTGAGAACAGACATTTGGTTAACCTTTGCTCTAAGTCATTGTTACCTGTCTGGTGCTGTTTCATCTCGGGGTCCATAGTTCTTTGTCAGTTCTCACAGGCAAGTGTCAGAGTGGCATGCATGACTGATTTTGGTGGCAGTTTGCAACAATGGGACAGTAGGCCCCTGATTCACAGGAGCTTGAAGAGTCTAGAAATCACAGGTGGCTTCCAAAACAGAAATGGATTCCCCTTCTAGAGGCTCAAATGGGCCCCTGGCCTGGCCCCTAGCTCCGTATGACCTCCAGCAATCTTTGGCTCGCCAAATCTGTGGCTGGGTCACGTGGCTGCCTCCTTCACGTGGGCCCTTCCTCCCTTGTGTCTTCTCTTCTAACGTGGACTCTAGTCCACTGGACTTCTGGCCACCCCAGAGATCCAGGATGCTGCCCAAGGAGGCCCTTAGCTTCGGTTTATCTAAAAGACCATTTTCTTTCCAGTAAGATTCCATTCTCAGACATCAGGAAGGTGGATGGAGCTTTTGGATACAGCTACTATTCAGCCCATTACAGAGGTTAATAATGCACACAGGCTTGTTGGGGGAGTTAATGAAATAAAATTATCTAAGATACCTGCGTGGGAGGCATGTTTCTTAAAATGATAGTTGTTTTTGTTATTTCTATTTTGTATAAGTTCTCCCAATTCACAGGTGTTAGGCTGAGTAAATATCTCAAATGAAATCATGCCACTCATCCATGACTAGTTTGTATGTCTACCATAATCATATCGTTGTATTACATTATGGTTCTGGTTGTGTCTTTGTAACATCTAGTTCTATCAGGAATTTTATAGGTTTCTCCCTTATTTATTTATTTATTTATTTATTTATTTGTTTGTTTATTTTGGTGGCTGAGATAGAGGGTGCCCTCAGTTAAGACTTTTCCTCAAGGACACTTGTCCAAAAGACAAAAGCTGTTTAAAGCTTACAAAGGGTCTCTTCATCAAGCCAGGGGGACAGGTTGAATGCATTTCCTGCCCTTGCCCATGTTGATAGACAAGCTGCTGGAGAACAGCTGGCCAGCTCAGCTGCTCCCTGCCCTCGGGTTAGCCTCTGTGGTCACTGGTTGCGGCACTTCCGCTTTCTGTTCAGGATCTTTATCTGAGGGAGCAGAATTCCTGCTGGGTACCCAGCACCAGTCTGGTCCCCACCCTACTGCATTGCACTGAGACTCCACCCACTACCTCTGCTGTCTCCTGCGGTCAGCAGCCCCAGGACTCTGAGCTGGCTCTGATGAATTCCTTCTGCATTTGTCAGAGTCTTAGAATGTCAGGGCAAGCAAGGAACTTAATCTGCCCAGATTGTCAGAGACCACTCCATTGCCTCTCCATTCCATCCTTCTTTGAGCAGACATGCATTAAACATTTATTCCCACAAGGCACCATGATAGGCAGGGGGCAATATGCAACATTAAGCAAGCTCAAAGGGCAACCTCCCAGAAAGGGTCTGTACCTCTCAGTCTGAGTAGATGCTTCTATAGTCTCCAATAATCATTGACAGCCTATGTTTTGCCTAGAAACAATTTAACATACCTGTTAAACCTGGGGTTTAGCTGTTGACAGAACTCAAGGGGTTTACAATTTTGGAAGGAGAGAAATGGTTGTATCTTCATTTGTGGCAATCCTACTTGAAACCAACCAAACCTTTCTCTCCACTGTGACAACAAACCACTGTAATGTTAGTAGTTCCTGCAGCTCTCATCAAGAGAAGTCACGCATATTTTGCCCATCATTTTATAGTTGCCACAGATGTCTCAAAATATTGTTGAGAGGTAGGCCATCCTGTGGAAATCACAGCAGACATTAGGGCTGCCGGTGGACCTGTTACCTACAGTGCTAATAAAGAGATCCAGGTGCTGCTGTAACGTACATTTGCTTTTCACTATTTCGATAACTGTTTAATCGAGTTGGCTTTATTGATGTGTATTTTGCTTTAGAATGTAGAGACATTTCTTTTTATTAGACTGTTAAAGGTGTCTAGAAAAGGACAGCAGTCCTGCAAGCTGAAGACCCCTGTTTCTAGATCATCTGAACCCTACTGACAACTTTATTCTTTTATCTCTGAGATGAGCTACAAACACATGTGCCCTTGGGTCACATGGGTAACTATAAATAGTTGCAAGAGTTGGGGTTCCAGAGCAGGACAGAGTATTTGGTATGCTGTAGTGTTGCCAGGTTTCATATTTAGAAAGGTGTAGTCAACTTCTTTTATCTATCTATCTATCTATCTATCTATCTATCTATCTATTTTTTTTTTTTTTTTTTTTTTTTTTTTTTTTTTTTGGTTTTTCGAGACAGGGTTTCTCTGCGTAGTTTTGCGCCTTTCCTGGAGCTCACTTGGTAGCCCCGGCTGGCCTCGAACTCACAGCGATCCGCCTGGCTCTGCCTCCCGAGCTATCTATCTATTTTTAGAATAAGTAAATTCCTTAGCTCTTGAGCCTGTGGGTTACAGGCTCGTTCCTTTGTATTGCACATCCTTTAGGGTCGAGTGTTTCTAAAGAAAAGTATGCAAGAAACCCAGAGGTGCCTCTGCTTATTTGAACACACACACACACACACACACACACACACACACACACACACACACACACGAACATAAAGGTGTTTGTATTACTGCTCCCTACTTAACATACTTGAATTGTTGAATTTCCTGTAGGGTAACCAAAAGGAGTCTGCTTATGACATTCTTGGAGGTTAGTTTGGCCAGTACTGCCAGGACTTCATAAAACTGAAAGTTAAGAGAGACCCTGAGGTTTGAAAAGTTACAGAAATGTGCCCTGACAAAATTTCACAGTTGACAATAGAAATCTCTTAATTCTAAGCCATACATTCTTCCCTTCTCTCCTGGATGACCTCACTGATTACTAATTGTGATTCACATGTGTATCCATACACCAGGTGACGAATTGACATCTTACTGAGTTGTAGACAACTCTGACCAGATGGCCCACACTTCCATTTGGGAACAGCACCATCTTTATTCAGAGATGTTCAGGAACGGGAATATTTTGTTAAATAAATTTGTTTCATTTGCTGTTATTGCTGTTTTTTTTTTTTTCAAATAATTAGATGGGACTATCTATTTGTGGGAAGAAAAATCACAAACTTGGAAATCACTAGACTTAGCCTCATGTGTCTGCTCATTAAGGGTGCATTACTAAAAGAAATGGACAAAATTACACACACACACACACACACACACACACACACACACACACACAAAGTATGAGATTTTACATTTTAAAAGAAAAACAAGACCATATCATGGGTTGGGGGGATTGGCAAATACAAAACTTTCTAAGTCTCCGAGACTGAATTTCTATCACTTTATGTCCCTGAGTAATGCAGATTTTACACCCTTATCTTGTATCCGTGTTTTGGGAAAACAAGATTTTTTGAACAAGCAACTTATATACTTTACAACTCGTTTTTTTCCAACCCCACCTCCACAAAAGATAGTTATAAATTGCATACTAATAAAATGATTTCCATTACCTCCAAACGTGCCTACCCCATGTCAAGCTTCCCTTCACATGGAGATGACTGAGTATCTTAATCTACTTCAAGATACTCAAGGGGTCTCACCTCCAAAGCTTTGTTCTCTTGCTCATACACAGCTGGCTCCAGCAAATCTCTGGTGATTCCTCACAACCTACAGAACAAAACCCAATGACCTTACCCTAACATTATTCAGAGCCCCCCAGAGTTCTGCCCCAATCTATCACTGACTTGCTGTGTAGGGCTGTCCCAGAAAACTTTCCTGATGACAGATTTTTATCCCATTTCTCAACAACACATCTTTTAAAAAATGAATCCCTCTGCATATCCTTTCCATTGGTGGAAATGTCTGCATACACCCATAGAGGTACACTACCATACAGACACTGTACATCCTTAACTGACACATTCAAGTTCCAGTCTCTTTACTGTACCCTGAGATCACAATGCCAATCCTATATGAATCCCACAGCCCCAAACATATTGCTCATTTGGGATTTATTGTGGACTATGTAAGTTTCAACATTTATACTTTAACTCAATTATATTTCAATTTCTTTGCATTGAGAACTAACACCCTTCCAATCACACAGTAGGCATTCAGTTAATCCTGGCTTTGACATGCAATGATTACTGACTTCTCTGACTCATAGTTTTCTTATGATTAGCATGAGAATAACTGAAACCTCAGGTAGCTTATGGTATAAGAGAAAGTAAAACAGAACTAGACAAGTATGTTGTTCTCTTGGCCACTGTTTTTCAGATCTGGGCGTCTCTTGCAGGTCTGATGTTATAGCCTCTGCTATTCGGCTTGCCAAACAGAATGTGGGAGGAGGCAGTCTCAGTCTGTCTCCTTCCCAGGCTGCAGGCAGTGTGACCTCAGTAGAGCCTGACAAGGAGAAAATGGCCAATCTCAAGTGTGTAGCAGGCCTAGCTTGGCCTGCCCCTTGCCCTGGGCCTCTCCCTTTCCTCCAGCTGGTTCTGAGCTCTAGACAATCAGGTCTGCACCTCAAAGCTGGTAGGAGGAGGTAAGTCTGGGGTAATCAAGTCATTACATTCACATTGCTCTTGCAGCAATTTCATAGATCTAGAAAGAGACTAGAGGATCAGTCATGTGTAGATGACTAAAAATTGTGGGAAGGGCCAGATTGTTCACTGCACTCCTGGTAATGATGGATATCATAACTGAGCAAGCACAAGTTTACTGTCTACTCAGTGTCCCCAGTGCTGGAGGAAGGACATTTGTGGAAACAGAGCTCATGTTGGCGTTGTAGATTAGTTTATAATAACAATTACCTCAGAGATAAAAATAAAGTACTTTGAGAAAGAGACACTTTTATCTAATTTTCATGGACACCCATGGTCTCTTTAGACCACTTCCTCCATCATACCCTTAGCTCCATTGCATTCTATTAGCATCTTTTGGTATCTGTGAGCAACAGAAACATAAACTTTTTTTTTTCTTGCTAGGTGCGGTGGCTCATGCCCATAATCCTTACATTCAGGAAGCTGAGGCAGGTGAATTGCCAGAAGTTCAAAGCCAGCTTGGATTAGAGTGTAAGGCCTTGTCTCAAACAACAACAACCACAAAATTAACAACAACAGAGGATTTTTTTTCCTTTGTTCTGGAGATGGAAACTGAGGAGAAAGCTGGGAAAGCAGGAGACCGAGGGAGGAAAACGGTGTGCTTTCAAACTCTTTGTTCAGCAGGGAAGAGTCTAAATTCTTCTGGGCACTTCCCAGTTCAGTCAAGTTGACAGTCGAGAGATTAATCTCCACAAATGCAGACTGTGGGACTGCACCCTGGCAGGTGTGGCTAATGTGGTCTATTTGGATGTTGTTCGGAACCTCTCAGCTTAAGAGACAGTCACATAGTAAGAGGTCAGGAACCTCTGGAGAGTTTGGAATCTTGCTGATTCACCCACCATGCATTAACAGGCTTCGTGGGAGAGGCCCTTTGTTCTTTCGTTCAGCACAGTCAGTAGTCCTGTCTAAGAAGGGAACGCAAACAGGGAGAAGCCCAACATGGGGCAAATGGCGTCTCTGGAGGAGAGCACATGGGTTGTCTGACTGGAGGCCTTGGGTGTCTGGAGCTGCAGATCACCTAGTGGGGCTGGAACCGTCGATATGGGAACGGTGAGGGCAGGTGAGATGAGAGACCATGGTTTGAGGCATGCAGATATGGCTCTTAAATCAGCAGCCATTTTGGATAGCCACGGCTATCCCTTTTGCTAGCCTAGAAGCTGGTAAACTTAGCTTAGAGAATGGCAGGAATCTACCTTAGCTTGGCCAGAATGAAGCTGAATAAGCTTCTAAAAAAGAAAAGAAATCACACATGGGTACTGCCTCTCTGTGGGTGAAAAGACCCACTATCCTGTAAAAAACAAACAAACAAACAAACAAAAAAACCCTTTGTAGCCTGGCGCTAGGTGTGGCAGCCTCATCCACAGCAGCCAAGTCCTTTCCGACCTCTCGGGGCTATGCATCCCTCTGCAGGCATCCTCCTAGGTGTCCCGGAAGTCCCACCAGCAGTGTTCTCTCTGGTAACGTCAATGCTTTGGGGTTGGGATCTTATTTGGATTTATGAAAACGCCCCACTGTGATTCAGAGATCTGGTCTCATTAACACCTGTACATTTATTTAATTGAAATCCAGTTCAAAAGCTGAGAGCTAGGAAATTGCCTGTCTGATAATGCCAATATAGAAAGCCTCCTTCCTGCTGCTTCCTGGCTGCCTGTAAATACCCTAGAAACTCAGTGGCCCTGGAACTGCTTTGACTATTTGACTTCTGGCTCAATGGGTAGTAATAAATAAAAATAGAAGGCGGTGGAAGAAACACTGGATTAAATTTATTTGAGGCTTGGCGGGGCTCTGCTTCGGTTGGGGTGTTAAAGACCCCTGGCTTGTTCCTGTCACGTCTGGCTTGGCTTTTGAGTTCCTACACCCGTGTCTTCAGGGTCAGAACAGGGATTTCTTGTCATATTGATGATTCACCTTCAGCTCTAATGGGGACACATGAGTCACTGCCATTTCACAAAGAACAGTAGATGGAAAGAACCTGAGTTTTTAAAGTAGGGCAGTTACATTCCCAACCCAAAGCAAACACTGAGCCCTCAAGGGCCACCTGTGAGTCCTTCTGAGCATTTCAGATTGTGGTATTCTAGAATACCTGGATGGGTGAATACTACAAACCATATGAATATAAAGTCAGGGTCTTGAGTAACCTGGATTCTCTAAAATGACTGGATACCATTTCAGGATTGATGTATTTCATAAAAGACACACACTGCCTTCTTAGCCACCGCATCTGGGACAATGCAGCAGCCTGAGTCACAGTAGGTCAATCCCATCACTGCTGTGCAACGCCGCAACCCTGAAACCATTCGAGCTACCTGACAGTCCCTGTGGGACCCATCCGGTGACATCAAGCTGTGAGTTAGGCAGACTCCCTAAAACTGGTGGTGATCCTGCCTGGGTTGCGCACAGACCAGCATCTCCAGCTAGCTGCTCAGCTGAACTGCTCCAGGGCGGCTCACTTAAGGAAGGGCAAATCAGACATAGATGTGAATTCCTTATGCCACTACAGTAAGTTTCTGGAAACACTGAGAACATTGTCATCATCCTCTGTCACAATGCCTCTCCTTCTAGTTTGGATCCCCCACCCCCAGCCCATGCATGGACCCAGGGCTTGCTTTTATATCTCTTGCTTTACAGGGCCACACAAGAACAGCTCATTGCCCAAAGCTTTGAGGTGGTTTGTAAGTTTCCAGCTCACACACCTAAGAACTTATATTCTAGCTGCTTATCAGGGGCTTGTGCAATGCTGGCCCCTGGGGCTGCAGAATGAAATGATGTTTGCTCTTTTGTTAACATAGCTCATTAAGACAGGTGTATACATATCTCAGAGGTCATGCACACACATGTGCACACACACATACACACACACACACACACACACACACACACACACACACACACACACACACACGACTTCCAATGAGCAGAATCAAACTAAATGTGTGACTCTTTCAGAATGGACATGACAGGATCACGGCAGAGGTGGAATTGATAGCTCATCGTCTCCTTATTTTCCTTGAATGCAGCTGTGTTTCTGCAGAGTTTGTTTCCCGAGAGGGCTGATGGGAAGAAGGAGCTGGTTTTCTGAGTGTCACTAGGTAAGTGTGTCTGTCGTACCACACTGTATGGTTTTGTTATTGGAGCTGAGCAAGGAACATTTATTTCTTGAGGCAGTTTCAGTCTTTTAGGTAACACATGCTGAGTACCTACTACATGCAAGATTCCAGTCAAGCTTTCCAGGTTGTACCAGGAGCTAAGGCCAAGTCTCTATCTTCTGAAACACCAGTCTGATTTTTTTTTTTTTTGCTAGCAGTATAAAAGACACGTTACATGTGTTCATATTCAACTCTGAAATAATAACTTGATAGCTGAAGTCTCTCTGGACCCCTTTTGCGGCAGACATTTTGATCTTTTCCGTAGGAGTTACAGTGTCATCGTAAGGAAGGAAGCTCTTTTCCATATTTTGTAAATGTGTGTAGACTGCAGCCCTAGGGCAGAGCGATTACAGTCTGCTCATGCTAATTAATTATGCCTATTTCAACTAGGAAGCAGAGCAGGGGTGGGCTCGGAGCATCGTCCCCACAGCCTGTGGGATGCTGGGCTCCACAACAGGGTTGTTGTTCTGCCCATGGTTGCCTTTGGCTCCCCCTTGGCATTGATGCTTAATTGCATTCCACCTGGGTACGTCTGAACCTGTCTGCTCAGCCTTGTTGGCAGAGTGTAACCAAATGTCTCCAGGCCTCACTGGTTTGGGGGGGCCCATCAGATCTCACTTCCACTCAAATGTTTCTAGCTGATTGCTCCACCTGAGAAACTCTGAGCCTCCATGCATCTTCTTTCTCAAAGTCTCTCTGCTTCGGGGGTAAAGCCACAGGAGGAATCAAACATGCTGAGAAACAGTTTGGAGATCCTGGATGTTCATGGTTTGTTGGCCATTGGAAGCTGTCACTATGTTGATACCCTGTGTCCCAGTTCCTCTGCTGGGGCCAAGTCTCTTCCTCAGCCCGACCCAGTACCTTTGAAGAGCTTTGGGGTGCTGAGAATATGGAGAACTGGTGACCCAGGAGAAGGCTCTGAGTGAACTAAAACCATTGCACAATTCAGAACACCAAGACAGCTCGCTCATGCAAGCCCTTACCACACATCTCTTATGTAGGTCCTATCTGCCAGCAGCATGAAGCTAACCCTCGGCCTTGGCTCAGCTGCAAAGTGCAGCCGAGCTCCACATTCCCTGCATTCCTCCTTCCACTAGCCAAGACCCTTCTTGCCTCCTGGGGAAAGCACCCTCACCCACCCCGCCTTGCCTTTCATAGTTTGAGTCCCAAAGCGGCTCCACTTGGCTTCTGGCTCTGGCTTTGCTCTCAGCCGGGGCTCAAGTCCTGCTGGGCCTCACTCCTCATCCTGCCCCCACTGCCCTAGTTCTTCTTTAGGGCCCAGATATCTCCTGCCTCCTCTAGCTAAAGCAAAACGATGCAGCTCAATCCCCCTGGCAGCTGAGGCAAGGGTCCCAGGTCAGTCTCCCTGTTAGAAAAGAAGCCTGGAGCCTCTAGAACGTGAATTCCCTTTCCTAACCTTAGGTAGAATACAGGTTGCAGCTTCTCTGCAGAAGCCCTTGATTCCTTTTCCTGAACAGTCATGTACTGTTTCCACAAGAATTGAAAGTTACAAACTGCTGCAAGTGGCCAACTGTGTGTGGTAAGAGGTTAGACCCTTGTATATTCTTGAGACCCCACAGATACTGTGAAATGGCTCCTGGCCATGACGTTCATTATTATCTAGCAGCCCATTAAGATATATATATATATATATATATATATATATATATATATATATATATATATATATATATATATATATTGAGTCAAGCATGACAGCTTATTCTAGCTCTCAGGAGACTGAGACAGGAGGATTGCTATGAGTTTGAGGCCAGCCTAGGCTACATAGAGAGTTCTGGGTTAGCCTGGGCTATGCAGTGAATGAATTCCAGGCCAGCCTAGGCCACAATGCAATCTACAATTTCCATGGAAGAAGTTATTTTCCAGACAATGTCTCATCGGGAAGAGATGAATGGTAAACAAATTGATCAATAAGAAGATTAGTAATAAGATGTCTACGGAGAATTGATTTGGGGTGATATAATGAGGGGTATCCAGATGACTCCTTAGAGCAGAAGGCCAGGTAAGGTGTCTCTGAGGAAGTGATATAATTAGACTGAAGGGGGTCCACCCATGCAAAGATCAGGGGAAAGAGAATTCCAGAGAAAGGAGCAGGGAGAGCAGGCTGGGAGCATCTCGGAGCTTGACAGAGGAGTCTCCATGATGGAGTCCCGGGAAGGGCAAGGCAGGACCCAGCTTCAGCTGAATGGAGGAAAGACAGACAGCAACTGGACCAGGTTACTCATAACCATCTTGGAGAACAGACAGGTTGGGGGCCTCTGGGGGTAGGGCTGACAGGACTTCCAGATTGGTCACATGCACATGAATAGAACGAGAAGATCCCAGCCTCTCTAGATGACAATGACCACCAGAAGCCCCTACAGGCCCAGATGCAGGCAGTCTGGACAAGGTGCTCACCAGAGTATCTAGACTGTGACATATCTACCCGGAAGGGAAAGGCCTGCCCTCCAACCCCCACGGTCAGATGAAGCCTTTGGTTTCAAATATTTTAAATTACAGTCTGGAAAGTCAAACCATAGCTAATTCCACAAGCTAGATAGAAAGTCAAATAACTTGAAAGTAGCCCAAGATGAGAAAAGTACATTCAAGTGGCTTAAAGTTCTGTTCTCCCTGCTGAGCTGTCTGTGGTGGCAGGGGTGAGGGCTGAGGGCCAGGGCTGGGCTGGGGGGATGTGGAGAGCAGCCTCACACCTGAACTTCGAGATAAACCCGAAGTCCTGTTCTCATGAAAACTTGCCTGAAACCCAGACTCCAAAGGAAGGCCTGCTTTGCCAACAGTCACTATTTCTCTGTATTGGCTAATTTCACAACTCAACGAAAATCCGAAAACACCTGAAAGGGTGGATATGAGAGAACAGGGCCTTCTGGGAGCGCAAGGAACTCAGGGATCTCTGAATATTATCATGTACTTATCTCTAAAGTCCATACTGTCCCTTGGGAGCTGTTTTTAATTGACAAATAACACTAAAGTGACTCAAGCCTATGACACGACCATCTTTCCCAGAACTGGGTGTGTCCCCAGCCAGCCAGACACAGGAGCACTTTTTTCTTTAAGGTATGACTCTTCCTCTTCAATCTTAGTCACACACACAGTTACTCATTACTTCGAAGGGCATGAAGAGTTTATTCATGGCCACTGTGTGCTCTGTACTGCTTGATTGAAGGGGGAAAAACGCAGACAGCTGAGTCACTGTTTTCAATTTCACCTGGGGCCAAGGCTTCCTATTTCCATACAGTTTTATTGCTTTCCGAATCACTCTGATCATATACTTTGCAGGATAATTCATTCTTTTGCTTGAGGATATTAATAACACACAGTATTAGTGTGAAGCAACAGTAGCGAAGTACTCTTAAGCAGATGTCAAAAAATTGAAATCCAGTGAAACTGGGTAACTCACATTCAAGGTCTAAGAGATGTCGCCGAGAAGGGAAAATTAGACAATTACAAACCTTGAAACCATGGTAGAACTTGGTTGCTTCAAAGAGAACTATCCTATGCAGTTTTCAGACCCAAAAAATATTTAAGCAAATGGGTCTTACATATCTGTTATAAACCCAGCCTCACTACACAGAAGTATATTCCTGTATTTAGTCAATAAAACAGTTTAATTACACTATTATGTGAAACATTTAGATCCAAGGGCCTTGTCTTTACGGACCTTTTGTGTCACTGGATTTAAACAAACTACATGACGTAGTCTGATGACAGCATGAGGTGGTGTGTGAGATGAGACCAAATGAGAGGTACAGGCATAGGTGCTGGAGGTCCAAGATCTCCTGCCGGAAGTAGTTAACCGGACCTAGCTGAGTGATTCCTGAAGGGCCATCAAGATATGAGTGGGGGACACTCGGGAACCAGGCGCTTGGGAAAAAGGAACAGTGTGTATCAAGGAACAGACTAGGAAGCCATAAAGTGTACATGCAGGCTCAGGCTGCTGGCGAGAGGCTTGGCAAGGACATGGAAAAAACATAGACTCATTGTATCGCTTGCTGGGGTGGAAGCAGTATTGGGCAACAATGCCTCATATTCTATCTATGTTCAGCTATGGGATCATAATCTTTATTTTTATTATTTGCATGAGTCAGGCTGGAGCTAGAAAAGTTGATGATAAATCATCTCATTAAAGATTCCCCAGGGAATGCGAAGAGGAATTGAGGTACACACGTGCCAACTGAAGCACCATTACCAATGGTTAAGGACTTTCCCACAGTTTGGTATGTTGTGTTTCCACTGAAAAGGCCCAACCGCAAGGATTAGCTCTTTAGCTGAGACCCTAAAAGTAACCTAAGGGCAAGTGTGCTGGTTACACCTTTAATCCCAACACTGCCGAGGTTGGTGGATCTCAGTGAGTTCTAAGCCAGCCTGGTCTACACAGTGTGTTCCAGACCAGCTGGAGCTACATAGTGAGAGTCCGTCAAAACAAAAACAAAGCCCGCAATGGTCAGGAGATGTCTTCAGCTGAGAGGGCTCCATGGACACAAAACCAGTATGCCCAAGTAGAAGTTCCCCTGGCTGGTGACGTGCATGTGTGTGGTCCTGTAATTACAAAGCTCTGGTTTCTTCATCTTTAAAACATGGAAATGTTTCAGAGAGTGGAAGTTTATATTCATTCTCTCTCCATGTCAGGAATAGAATCGAACCTACTTTCAAAGTTGAGATTGGCTCTGTTACTCTCCATTTGTGTGACTCAGTACTTCATTTCCTGAGCCTCGGTTTCCTCCCCTCTATGGACTGGGTAATAGTGCCCTTCAGAGCATGATACACATGAAGACAGATACAGCACCAAAGTGCCCAGCACACTGGGGTGCAGTCCATGAAACACACTTAATCTTCCTTTTGCTAAATGTTTATAGTTATAGTTCATAAGACATTTTTAAGGATCTCACAATAGCTTCTTAAGCTCGATACAATTACTACCGGTTTTGAGAAAGCTGACTGAGAAACATTGATCATAAACAATAGTGGTAGCAGGAGTCGAGGCAGGAGAGTGAGGCCAGGTCAATGGATTTACCATTAACTACCATTTAGCTGGGATGCCTAAACTAAAATATATCAAGTTATTCTTATATTTTTATATACCACAAAATTAGGACTCAAAAAGGTGATTCTCTTTGATCCTCACAAAATAGGTGTGAGAGCCCTAGGCAAAACTTTCAAGTTGATCAACAATTTCTTGACCTTCTACTGTCTGTCCAGTATGCCACTGCTGTCATGGGGCCCACGAGATGTGAAGAATCCAAGTGGAGATGTGCAAATATCACCTGTGCACTGGATTTTAAAGGTTTGGTGTGACTGGTTTAAAAAAAAACATTAATTCTTAATTCTTAATTCTTCATTGATTATGATGAAATAAAAGTATTTCATGTTTCTTTTTACTTCTAGGAAATGGTCACTTGCACATCTGGGTCAGGTTTGTGACCTCTTATCTTTCTATTAGGCAGAGCTGCTGTGCCTAATTCTCAGTCTTTCCAGAGGTGCTTCTGGCTTCCAGCTCCCCGCCTCTTTGTCATGGTTCTAATGACGTCCTGTGTGGAGAGTCCTCTTCTACCCACCTACTTCACAGTAGAAGTGCTGAGTGCCTATGCGTCTCCAGCTGACAAGGAGACTCGCACAGATGGCCGATGTCCTTCATGAATCCGTCTCACACCGCAGCATTTAGTCTACAAGGACATACACTAATCATTTACCTAGAGTGAACTGAAATCCCTAAATAACTCAGGTGGAAAAAAAATAATAAGAGTGCCAAAGAAGACCTGCGTTATTTATAGACAGGTCTGCATTCCAGATACCTGAGTCAGGCCCCCTGGGAGACTGTTTCCTTATTCTGCAGTTGACACAGGAAGATTTTGATCTGGGTCATACTCTGAATGCTTGTACCCCCTCCCCAATTCTAAAGTGCACAAGGCCCTATCCAGTCAGTGGGAAAATGTAGATAAGAAATGTAACACTCACTCGACACAGCCTTTGTTCCTTCTGGCCGCTCCTTGTGCAAATACAGCTTTCAGAGCTCTTAAGATTTGAACTACCCACTTACGTTATTGATGATGATTCCAGAAAAATACCAGATCCAGAGTGAACCTTCTTCTCTTTCATCTGCCTGGGGCTTTCCTGAATGCTGTCTGAAGATGGACTTTTTCCTATTACCCAGGTTATCAATATGGTGGAGATGGCCAGATGTAATTGTTTGGTAATTTATAATACCACCACCCATCTAGAGTTTTTAATCCCTAAAAACAGCTTCATTTCTATGATGATATTTGTCCCTGCTAGCTGTCAGAAGAACAAGCATCATCCAAGTTTAAAAGATGAAGAAGACAAGTTCAACTTGTCTAGGTGAGAAGATCGAGGTGCCTCGAGCCCCCAGGAGACATATCTAAAGCATATCTCCACTTGGATTCTTCACATCTCGTGGACCCCATGACCACAGCAGTGGCATACTGGACAGACAGTATGAAGTAGAAGTATGAAGTAGAAGGTCAAGAAATTGTTGATCAACTTAAAAGTTTTGCCTAGGCCTGCTGTGGATATCACTCTATATAAATAAAACACTGATGGCCAGTGACCAGGCAGGAAGTATAGGCGGGACAAGGAGAGGAGAATTGGGGAAGCAAAAAAAAGGAGGGAGAGACACTGCAGCCACGGCCAGGACAAACATCATGTAAAGATGCCGGTAAGCCACCAGCCACGTGGCAAGATATAGATTTATAAAAATGGGTTAATTTAAGATATAAGAACAGTTAGCAAGAAGCCTGCCACGGCCATACAGTTTATAAGTGATATAAGCATCTGAGTGATTATTTTATACGTGGATTGTGGGACTGCGGGGCTTGGGGAACCTGGAGAGAAGCCCTCCAACAACATAGGGCTCTAACACCTATTTTGTGGGGAACAAAGAGAATCATCTTTTTGAGTCCTGATTTTGTGTTATACAAAAACAACTTGGTTTATTTTTAGGCATCCCAGGTAAATGGTAGTTAAAGGGCAAATCTGTTGACCTGGCCTCACTCTCCTGCCTCGACTCCCACTACCACTATTGTTTACACTCAGTGTTTCTCAAGTCTGCTTTCTCACCCTTAAAAGTGGTAATAATTGTATCTAGCTTACGAAGATGTTGTGAGCTCCTTAAAAATGCCTTATGAACTATAACTATAAACATTTAGCAAAAGGAAGATTAAGTGTGTTTCATGGACTTCCCTGTTATATCTAAGCACAGGGACTCTAAGGAAACTCACATTAGCTCACATTACTAAGCGGAGGTCAACTCCATTATAAAATAATGCAATATGACATAGCCTTATTTGTTCTATAGGGGAACAAAGACCTACTGAAATGTCTGTCATCCTTGTATTGACCCAATTCCCAAATCTCAGTCATTGTAACATTGATTTTTTTTTTAAATCTAAGCAAATGAAAACAAAGAAACAGAACTATTGAATTTTTGATAGTTGCCGATATCCTTGAACAGCAGGAGGAAAGTTTCATTTTCTCTACAGGAAAAATTTTCATTCTCTATAGGAATTTTTTTCTTTTCTCTGTAGATAGACATTTAAGCAAGAGATCACAGGCTACCAAACAGGGCCAGCCAAACAAGTGGTCTTTGAAGGCACTCTTCCATGTGTGGGAGCTATATAATGGGAAGACGTTTCTGCTTCCACATAATTTGTATATTGAAGGGGGTAGATAGACAACAAATTATTGAAGAGTTACGATAGGTAATACTATAGATAAAAAGTGCTAAGAAAGGGCAGGTGTGGTGGCCCATGCCTTTCATCCTAGCACTTGGGGAGCTGAGGCAAGTGGATATCTGAGTGTAAGGCCAGTCTGGTTTACATAGTGAGTTCTAGGATAGCCAGGGCTACACTGTGAGACCCTGTCTCAAAAAATAAAAAAACATGCCTGGAATGGAGAGAAGAGATAAACTCGGTCAAACCATTTGACAGTGTTCACTCGTGACACAGAAAGTCCTCAGGGCTAGGAATGTAGCCCGAGGAGGCAGAGCCAGTTCATCGTGCACGTGGTCCTGGGTCCAATTCCCAGCAAAAACAAGCACCAAACAAGTTACTCTCTGCCTTTTTCGTCTCCACCCTGACCTCTCATCCAGTGAAAACACCTCTCCCAAGTCTCAAACCCCACTAAGTTCACCTTTTGGCACACAGAGTTCTGACTTAACAATGGTGTGCCCAGCATCAGCATACGCTAGCTGAAAACCATAAACCGAATTCTCAAATTTGCTTCCCTCCTCCTGCCCTCTTTTCTCGGCCCATGTTAGAGCCGCCTGGGCCAGCTGCCTGTGTTGGCTGTTTGCTTCGGTCCCTCCACCCACTTGTACTGCCTCTCTCCTGGCCTAAGCTTTTAGTTGCTCTCCTCAGAGTCAGCGGAAGAGCCTTGAACCCCTGTCTGACCTGCAGCATCGGTAGCAAGCCTACACATCTACTGCCCCAGCTACTTTCCCAATGTCTAGTATTCTGAGGGTCCCACAGGGTTCCCCCTCTAGGTGGTACCTGGAGCAGCAGGAGGAAGAGGAGGAAGAGGAGGAAGATGGGGTTCTAGACTCCTAACGCCATCCTGAGTGCCCCTTGTCTATCAGAATTAAGTATATTGTCTCCAAGTAAAATTGCCTTCTGCCCACTGTCCTCAACCACAACTCATGTCCTCTTACTCTGTAGCCCTCCTACCTGGACAACTTCAACACCCCTTCCCAACAAAGGAAAATCCCGATCTCCATCACAGTAGGATAAGGCCCGGACGTCTACAGAGGCCCATGCAGTACCATCCTCCACCCGGCTGTCACACTGACCATACCGCCTCTGTGTTCAGAACCCCGGCTACAGAACTGTCCCAGGCTCCTGTGCTGATTGACCCTACCCCTTCTTCATGCTTACTTGTCCTTGAGCCACCCCTGGTCCTCATTCCCAGCATCTTATCCACTCCTTTCCATCCTTGAGCTATAGCACTTAACATAACCTGATGCCAAAGTGTGTATTTACTTGTGTATTATTCCTCTCAACACCAGAATTGTAAGCTCTATGAGAATGAGAGAATTGTCTATTTTATCACTGTTCTGTCCTTGAGCATCAGCATTCAGTAGAGTGGCGGAGTGTTTGGTACATTGTAAAATGCTCTTTGTGCTCCCTAGTTTTTTGCCTATTTGATTTTTTGTTTTTCAAGATAGGATTTCTTTCTGTAGTGTTGGCTGTCCTGGAACCGGCTTTGTAGACCAGGCTGGCCTCAAACTCACAGAGATCTGTCTGCCTCTGCCTCCCAAGTGCTGGGATTAAAGGCATGCAACACCACCGCCTAGATTTTATTTTTTTTTAAATCAACTTCACACAGACTAGAGTCATTCATCTGAGAGGAGGGAACCTCAACTGAGAAATGCTTCCACAGGATCCAGCTGTAGGTATGCAAATTCTGTAGAGCATTTTTTAAATTAGTGATTAATGGAGGAGGGCCCAGCCCATGGTGGATGGGGATAGTGTGGTTTCTATAAGAAAGTGGACTGAGCAAGCCATGAAGAGCAAGACAGTTGAACTCCTCCATGGCTTCTGCATCAGCTCCTGCCTCCAGATCCCTGCTCTTTTGGACTTCCTGTTCTGACTTCCTTCAGTCATGAACAGTGTTGTGGAAGAGAAAGTGAAATAAACACTTTCCTCCCCACCTTGCTTTTGGTCATGGTATTTCATCACAGTAATAGTCACCCTAAGATGCTTGTTAAATATTTGTGGATATGTAAATGAATGGATAGACAGATGGATGGATGGATGATGGATGAATGATATGATGGAAGGATCAATGGATTGATGGATGGATGGATGAATGATGGATGGATGGATTGATGGATGAATGGATGGATGGATGATGGATGGATGAATGGATAGATGGATGATGGATGGAGACTGCCGGTGTGGCCTTTAAAGCTTCCAAGACTCTCCAGCTCCCACTTATGCTGTACCTACCTCGTCTTTTCACACTCTGACCCAATCCACTGCTCAGTTGTCTCAGACCCTTAAAGTGCTGTCTCACCTGATGAACCCTTGTTCCTAGAATGCCCTTCTTTTATCTGTCTGATATTTCCAATGCCTTTCAATTATTAGTCTCCTGCCCGAGGTGCCTCTTTTTCTCTGCAACCCAGAACTCTACTCTTCCCATAGGCATCCCAATCCCCATTTCTATCTTTGAGTGCACTGACATTCTGGGCACACCAGGTCTATGGCATGTGGGATGGTACCTTTAGTGCCCTGTGTGTTTAATGACATCAGAACTAGGAGGAAGGAAGCAGTGGGTGGCAGCTAATAGCAGTTCCTTCTCTTCTGCTGTGTTGAGTGACAATCTAATTGACCCGTGGGTGTTTCTATCTCACAGCAATATGACTTTTGTCTTTCACAGGCTAAGTCTGCCAAGACCTTCCTAGCCTGGCTTGAACACTCCCAGCAGCACCAAGAAGACTCTTTTGATTCCTCTGCTTTCTACATTAACTCACTCCCACAACTAGCTAGATAGTCTCCTTGACTTCCACTCAAATAACTTTTTTTCCAGAAGTGAAGCTAATGTTTCCTGAAGTGTGTCTGGTGCCCCTAGTCCTGGTAGCAGGTCTGTGGGGGAAGGATTCCAGCAAGAGTATATTCCACGTGTTAAATGCTCTGTGAGTTTCTTTAGGAAAAACATTTGGCATCATTAAGGTAGCACACACCACTGTGAAGGCCCACAGAGGCTTCCTAGTGAGACCTTACTCAGGGTCAGAGAATCTGAGCTTGCTTTTATCCATCAGGGCTGAATAATGGGGTGATTTGGCCAGGGGCATGTTTACCAGGTGTTTGGAAGTGTCTACACTTGTCAGTACTCTGTGCTTTGATCTTGCAAAGGGGAGGTGTTTTGCCTCTCCCCTTGATGTATTATAAAAAGTGCTTTTGAGTAAATGGGGCCCCCGAGTATTGACCCAGGGCCCTCCCTAAGCAATCCTGTGTCTGTCTTTCTTATTGCCTCTTTCTGCCTTTCTACCTAATATTTCCTCATTCCTCTCTCTTCCATCCAAGAACCCTTCGAAAGGTGGGAGCAGGTTGGAGCTGGACTGGCAGACTCCCTCACACCACACACACACACACACACACACACACACACACACACACACACACGCACACATTTTAACTATCAAAGCTTCAGAATGTAATTATATAATATTTTCATGGGTGATGGAGATGTACAAGAATATTTGTGAAGTAAGTTAAGGAATGGCCTGCTGAGAGAGTCATGGTACATGTATATAAGATAAATACTATCCAGTGGCACAAAGCCACACAGTACAGTCACCTGGGGGGGGTGTTCCACTCCACTCTCCACCCCTTATCAGTCTCCTATCAACAAAGCAAGAGTCTTGCTAAGTTCACAGCCACTATGTGGCAAGTGAGAACTTCACAGCCACAGATCTATCCTCCTCAATCTGCTTCCAGCCACCCTACTCTATTGGTACATGACACATGGACCCCTGAACTTGCTGGCTATTGCACAGTACATCAAGCTCTTTCCATATAGCATCTCATTCAAAGTCCTCAGTAACCTGATGGGGCAAGAGTTGTAACTGGCACCTCAAATCACCTTGGTAGTGAGTGGTCTGTCTCTGTGTTATCTTTCCATTCCTGGGAGCAATACAAATTCATTCTAGGACCAGCTAGCATGCCCCCAGGTGCCTATTAAGGCTTCCATATGGCTATTCCTGTGCAGAAATTCCTTTGAGAAGCCTGAAGGAAGGAGTGTGGGGAAAGCCTCTCACCCAGCTGCTCATCAGCCTAGAATCAGCTTCTGTGTTTGGAGAGAGAGGGCATCATTCAAGATATAAGCCTACATCAAGGTAGCTGTTGTTTTTTTCTTATTAACAAAGGTGTGAGGAGAGGAATAAAGGGGTCTGTAATTGAGTACACGTGAGACTGTTGCCCATCAGGAAAGAAAGCCTATGATGGATGGGGGTCACCTGCTGTACTCTGAGAAAGGAACCGACTGAACATAGAGCTGAATCTTTCTGGAAGCTGAGTAGGCATCTCTCATCTCTCCTCACAAACCACATGAGCAAGCGTTACAATGGAAGGCAGGAGGGTGCCCAAAGGAGTGTCCGCCATTTTCCTGTTTTCACAGAAGGGTCATGGTGGCTGAATCCAGGCTGACCAAGTCAGGGCTGAGAGGAGGTTGCTGTGGGTTAGATGTGGTGCTCTCTAGGGGGTTAAGCACTGGGAGCTTGACCCCCCCCCCCCTCCATCCCAGTGTGATGGCATTGAAAGATGAGAAATGCTTCAAGACAGTCGTTATCAACCTGTGGGGTACGATCCCATCAGGGGTCCACCAACCCTTTCGCAGGGTCACAGATCAGATCAGATATCCTGCATATCAGATATTTACATTACGATTCATATCACAGTAGCAAAACTACAGTTATGACGTAGCAACAAACGTAATTTTATGGTTGGAGGTCACCGCGACAGGAGGAACTGTATTAAAGGGTCTCAGCATTAGGAAGGTTGAGAACCGCTTTCACTGGTCGGGTCAGGGTGGGCTATGAAGTCATGGAGCTTCATCTTGGAAGGGATTTATATTCACTTTCCTCTAAGGGTCGGTTAGTTCTCTAACTGGATTGGTTTCCACAAGTGCCGTTTATTATTAAGGGAGCCTGGCCCTTCCTTCAGTCTCTCCCACTTCATGCCTTCTCTTTTCCCAACCACACTGGCACAAACTGAGCCGTGTGATGGCATCTGCCAAGCTTTGAGACCACCCAAGGTCCTCACCTAAGCTCAGGCTTTCAGCCTCTAAAACTCTAAGCCAAACCCTATCCCACCCCTTATTTTATAAAGCACTGGTCTTGGTTTTAGCAATGTGAAAAGCTGAAGCAGGAAGTAGCTTGACCTCCCTCTGTCTATGTCTTCAGTATGAAAGCTGCTGGAGGCACATGGCATCCATGGCTAGTACATGGCCGGAGCAGTTGTCGGGGCACAGAGCCTTCCCAGGCATCTGCATCAATCAGATGAGTGATAACCCGTCAAGGGGGAACAAGCAGGGTTACCTGCCTTATCCCTCATCATGACAAGGGGCTCCATCAAAAGTGGGTGAATAATTTTCAGCAGATGAACCAACTGTGATTCATGAGTGAATATCTGACTTGGGAAACCTGTTGTAAGACCTGGAAATCTATGTTGCCAAATGTATAACATCAATGTATGGGTCGGCAAAGCCCATGATTCCTGAGGGGCATGGGAGACAGCGGGCTGTGAGGACTGAGTCTCCTTTGGGAAAGATGTGGACCCAAATAGGGCTCAGGCCCCAGTGTAAGTTTGTAGATACCTGAAAGGATGAGAAAAAACCAGGCCCTGGAGCCTGTCTGACCTGTACTTCTATTCCTGCTGTGACGTCTTTGAGCCTTGGGTTTTTGCACTGTGCAGTGCACATATAAACAATAATTTGGATTGTTTTTAAAGCTTAATGGAAATGTACACGTAGACTGTAAACTGCGGTGTACTGTATAACATGAACTGCAATGTGTGAGATTGCTTTTGTCTGAATCAGATCAACTGGCTCAGGCCCCATACACACAGGGCTCCGGAAGAACCAACCACACCTGTTCTCACCGCTGCTCCAAATGCCATCCATAACAGCTGTGCCTCTGTTCTTTTCTTTTTTCCCCCCCTCTTTTGTTTTCTTTAAAGACAGTTGTGAGCTGCCATGTGGGTGCTGGGAATTGATCCTGGGTCCTCCGGAAGAGCAGCCAGTGCTCTTAACCGCTGAGCCATCTCTCCAGCCCCGGCACCTCTTATTTTCATTAGGTATTGGTGCCCTTGAAACAGCAGAGGCTGCAGAGAGGAAGCATCATGGCTCTTGATCCTAAATAGTTCGCAGTCTTACTAAGGACTGCAGACTTGCAAACAGGGATTACATCTGAATTACAGAAGGTCAGCTTCAACGAGATGGGAACAGGGGTCGGGGATGAAAAGGAGATAGGCATGGGAGGAACTGAGGCTGGGGTGGGATTCCAGCAGAGCCAGTTGGAGCCATCATTCATGTGGAGCTGTCGTGGGCCAATGGGTGGGGAGGTGGCCCCTGAGGGACTGGACAAAGCATCCCCCTGCAGAAGTAGCGTGGTGGCAGATTGTGGAAGTTTCCAGACAACAGAAGCCCTGAAACAGTGCACACTGCTGGGATGTCATGCTGGGACTTCCGATGGGAGATCTAAATGGTTCTAGGGCCACTGAGAATGAGTGTTTTCAGGCAGACCTCTAGGAAGTGATCTGCAAATCATTCTCATTATAGATTGGCATATTTATTAAGACTGTTTTATGGCCACGGGAAACCGAGTGTCTGGCAGGAAAGTGACTCCTGTTTTCCTTTCCCCACGGTGCTCTATGGGCTCCGTCACTTTTGCCTGAACTCTGGCAGCACCCATGGGTCCTGATGACTAATGAGAGACCTGCCTTCTCTTATTGCCACTGGCCTCCCGTCTCAGGGGAAAGGACTGGTCATGTTCTTTCTCAGGAAGGGAGCCCTGGTGTCAGCTGGCTCAGCTTGGTGGGGCCTGTACTGACTCGCTTCTGTGAAAGGCAAACTGGCTTTTACCTTCCTTGATCCTTCTGATGAGTCTTGCTTCGTCACCACTTTCCTTCTATTTCTCTTCAAATTTCAAATAAAAACGTCATCTTTTAAAATCAAGATATCAGTCTAAAAGCTGATTTGAAAGATGCCAATTTGGGCTTTGAGTTCGCAAAGAGAAAAATGTTCTGTCTTCTCTCATTGGGCATTCTCCCCATTCTAAGTGTTTCTGTTCAGTAAGGATCCCAAACCAGGCCTTCCCTGAAGCTTCCAGACTGAAGGGAAACCCCAGACCTTCGGGGAAGGAAGTGAGGTCCTGTAGAAGGGATGATCTCACCCCAGAAAGGGGAATTCCAGAGAAAGGTCACCCGCAGTGGAGAAAGCTTTCTCCTCCCAGAGGTGTGTGACCCTACTGTCCTGTCCCCTGGTCCACTGGGTCCCTTGTGTCTTTATTATTCAGCATCCCAGAGCCTGGGTCCTCTGGACACCTGGCAAATGGGCTCTGCGCCCCTCAGATGCCTGAGATCTGCCTGAGATCAGGGACTGCCTAGTCAGTCATTACTCCTGGCATTTAGCATACTGCCCTGCATATAACCTGGCACTGTCACTCCAGGGTGACATCAGGAGATGAATGATTTGTAGGGGTTTCTGCACAGCATGGCAGGGTTCTCAGACACATACCCAGATATGTGGGTATGATATAGATAAAGATAAAGAGGGGATTGGTGTTTGGTTGTTTTTTTTTTTTGTTGTTGTTGTTGGTTTGTTTGTTTAATTTTTTTTTAAGGATTGGCTCATTCAATTCTTGGGGCTGGCCAATCCGAAACCCTTAAGGACCTAGGAAACCTCAAGAAGCAGGCAGCAGCTGGTGCTGTGGTTTTGAGTCAGAATTTCTTTTCTGCTTTAAAGGAAGGCCTCAGCTGATTGAATGAACGTAGGCCACCCCAGCTATCCAAGCACTCTTTACAGTTAGCTGATGGCTGATGTCAGTAGCAGCTACAAAGCACCTCCCCAGGACTATCTGGAGCAGCATTTAAGGAAATAACTGGGTATTAGAGCCTAGCCAAGTGAACACATTAAGCTGAGCCTCATGCTTTGTGCCACAAAAACACTCACCACCAACAAACCCCAGTGCTGAGCAGATACCACACAAGAGTGCTGGGAAACGGAACTGGTCTCATACTGTCACCACTTCTAGCCAGGGGCCAGGGCCAGAACACTTCCAACAGACTTCCCGCCTTGTACAGAGACAATTCTCCTGAGAGAGACGGTCCAGCAGGCAGAATACAAGCTACACACTTCTAGTTTGGATGAGATAGTCTTGAGTAACTTAAGAACATATCTGAGGTCAGTCAGGCTAATATTACAACCTCAGCTGCCTGCAGAAAGAGTTTAAGATACTTTCGTAAATGAACTGTAAAATGACCCAAATATCTTCATGACAACAAATGTCAAAACACCTTAGGCAATTTGGGTAGTTGGGGAAAACCCTATAAGGCAGCCTCTCGCCTCATTGCCTGAGGGTTCCGAATGCCAATCAGACACCCTGGTCCCTGTCCAGATCTTGCTCTAAAGTCCTTTGGATAAATTCCCTTAGAAACTGATGGAGGGGCAGATGACTGCCTTGGCTCGGGGCTGTCTGCTGCCTTGCCCATGGTCAGTGCCACTTGGGCTGAGCTCAGGCACATTCTATTTCTAGGGTGGTAGCATTGCATCCTGGTTGCTTCTCCAGCAGGTGCAAGCAGACTGAGAGCATCTGTTCCCTTCCACAATACTGGCAGCGTTTAGGAGGTTAATGTCCTTCCATGCTCTTCCTGGTACTATGCACACTCTAATTGTGGCTGCATTGCTCACACAACAGTGGTGGTATTGGATTTACCTCTCATTCGCTAGTTCAACTCATTCGAATAGATGCGGTGTCCTTACATTCCGATACCACATGGTCAGAGCCATCAACAAGACTCCAAAGCTGGGCTTGGACTCTGATGTTGCATCTGCTGCTGGGTTTGGGGACATCGAGAAGCTGAGCAGGGTGGAGATTCTTATGGCAACAGAAAAGCAGTGGAGATGTGAGTCTGCCCTGACTGTCATTATCTGATGGGTGGGGAGAATGCTACACCCTGAGAGGACTCTAGAAAGACCCCCTTCAAAGCTCTTGTGTTTTTCAGAAGGGTGGCATGGAAAGGCTCACAGAGAAATGACAATTTGCACCTTATCTGCTTCCACATTGCTTAATGTTGATGTGTGGAGTATTTATTATTACTTCTGCAATTGAAAACAAGCCTGGCTTTTAGTGTCATTGATTACTTAGCCCTTTGATTACTTAGTCTCATACTTAGACTCACTAGCCCTGACACATGAATACCCTTGACCCACTGAACATAGTCTTTGAGAAAGTAGATGACTCTTGAGCTTCTGTTTCTTGTCATGGAGTCTGGAAGATCCAGCTGAATGGGGGTCAGTCATCCAGAGCACTGTTAGCTTCTTGCTATCTCTGTGATAGGAAGTCTCATGTGTGACCACACTTTTGTCTGATTGGGGTTGGAGTGAGGTAGGGGGGTAGGTGGTAGTAGCCATCTAAGTGTGTAGTTGCCAACAAGATGATGTAGCCAGGGACCGACACAGGACTTAATTACCATGGGGAGTTGCAGCTGGCTGTGGCTGGAGTGAGTTGGCATCTGCTTTTACAGAGCACAATTTCTGCAAATAATTAACCAGCAGAACTCCTGATTCTCTCTAATTAATGAAGAGGAATCCTGGAGTCTTCAAAGTCCACAAATGTCATTCTGCCATTGTGTCAGGATTGATCTCCTTTGTTCTAGACTGAAAAGCATGCCTCTCCTGCCTCCCCTAATTCTTTATAAATTGAATTTTTCTATTACTCGTTGTGACAGCTAGGGAACATGACTTCAGAAATTCACCCGCAGTTCGTGCCAGTATCAGAAGCCTGAATAATAATAATTTTTTAAAAGAACCATAATGGAACGGGCTTTCTCTCTCTGACCCAGAATTAATCACTGGGAAGAGACACTGAAAGAAGCTCGTTAATTAGTGCTAATGGATCTTGCTAGGTGGAGGCTGAGTTCCTGGGAGTCTGCAGGGGGAACCCGGGGACTCATCCTCTTCTCTGGCCATCTCTATGCACTGCTAAGATTCACGGTGATGGGATGATGGGAATTTGCTTCTAGGAGACAGAGATTTGTGACAGGGGACACCACAGAGTTAAGCAGGAGCCAACCAAGGCTGACAATCCTGAGTAGCTCCCAGGAAGGAAGGAGTGGTTGTTGTCGATGCAAGTGACCTGCTGGACTCATCTGAACTCCAGTGAGATCCACCACAGAAGCCCAAGTAGGACCTATTAAACCCTAGGTCAGATCGCGTCACTCACCATATACTCCCCTCACCCTGGGAAATAATGCAGACTTCATACATCGGTCTCTTAGGGCCTACCTGTCTGTCCGCGGTTCCCTCGATACTCTCATTTCTCCTTGGCTCCTCAGCCTTTTGCATTATATGTGCATCAGCTTCCATGTATCCCACTGCATGTTCCTGCCTCAGGGGCTTTGCACTGGCTATGTGAAACATTATTTCCCAGCCAGGTGATGTCACCTTAATGAGCATATGCCATGTAAAGGAGAGTCCTCTCCCCGTTCTCCTTGTCCTGCTATATTTCCCCCTCTTACTTTGTAGCATACTATGTGTTCCCCTTAATTATCCTGTCAAGTGTTAAACCTCAGCCTTCTCCTCCCCTTACACTTCAGGCGCCCAAGGACAGGATCACATCTGCTTTGTTTGCTGTTGTATTCCCAGCACCTAAAAACGATTGCCAGTTCAGTAAGTAGTCACAGAGGGAATGAGTTAGCTGGCACACTTCAGAGTGTCTGAGGTATGTGTGAAGCCTGTGTGTGTTCATCCTGCACGCCCGCACAAGCACTGTGTAAAGGCCGCTCCTTTGCTCAAACATTGAATGAAGTGCTGCTGTCTCCTTTGGCTACCAGATGCTAATAATTAAAGCACACACCGTGATCTGCATTAAATAGTGCTTGGAGGGTTTCCTCTCCCAGCAGCTTTCAGCAGGAAGGATGAAGCTAGTGATGCTTTTCTAGAACTGGGTTCTGCAGTGCTATTCCTGGGGCTGCATACTCTTCTTCCTAAGTCCACAGAGGAAGGAGCTTTACTGAGTAATGATGGGAGACGGGACAGGGAGAGCACCTTGGAGAGAGCCAAAAATAAACACACACACACACACACACACACACACACACACACACACACACACACACAAGATGCATTCAAAGGCATTTAAGAGGATCAAGTATCAGTGTCCTGAGCAGAGTGCTGAGGACAGGGATGCAGGAAGGCCAGCAGCCCCTGCCACCTCCATGCCAAGGCACCAGGCTATGGATTCCCATTCTATATCCTTCCCATTGAAGAATACCAGGTGGGCCCTGGTGTCTACCTGCTAGTTTCTAAGAGCTAGAAAACCCTGGTCTAAACTGCAGCACAGACAGACAAGGGCTGTGAGAACTAGACAGAGTCAAGCTGCTGAGCCCTGTTCCAAAAGGTCTGTCAGGAGAGCAAGCCTGAGCAGAGAAAAACCATCAGGCAGCTGCCCTGGGCTGGGCTCTGTCACCACACCCAGGCTCTAGCCCCAAGTCTGCTGGTGGCGTCTCTCTGGCCACTCCTCTCCTACACTGTGATTTCCTCGGTGGTTTGGATGTGGTTTGTCCTAGGCTAAGTTCCGTTGTCAGCATAATGGTATAGAGAGGTGGGGGCGGGGCCGGGGTGCAGACCTTCAAGGGAGGTCACAGGGCTCTACTATCCTGAAGGGATTAATGTGGGTCTTAAGAACTGTTAGTCATCATGAGCAGGCCGTTGTAAAGTAGGTTGTGACTCTGTGCCTTACCTTTTTTCCCCTTGCGTCAGTTTATATGACATGTATGCAAGAGGAAGAAGGCTTCACTGGAAGCCAAAAAGAGATCCATAGCATCTGTTAGGACTTCCAACAAATTTCTTTCCTTTCTAAGTTACTGGCTTTGGTTATTCTGCAGGAGCAACGGGAAATACACTAGAACAGTTCCTAATTCAGCCATCTAAAAATGGTTTCTTATTTTTATTTATGTGTATGTGTGTGTACGTGCCTGTGTCAATTTATATGCATGATGTGCGTGTGTATTCTGGAAAAGGCCAGCGGGTGTCAGATCCTCCGGAAGTAGGGCTATAGGCAGTTGTGAACCTCCCAATGTGGGTGCTAGGAACTGACCTTGGGTCCTCTGGAAGAGCAGTAAGCATGTGTTATTAACTGCCAAGTCATCTCTCCAGCCTTCAGCCTTGTCAATATCTTACAAAAGTCTTCCACTTTTTCTCTTAACTTTAGAGAAAAAGAAGGAAAGGGCCACCAAGGTCAAGGTCCTTGCTTAGTTTCCCACTGGTATTAAAACAAGGGACAGGGATCTGTACTCTGCCCACAGCGCCAGCTTCTTCTTCCACAATGCACTCTGGCCAGGACACCTAGGCTATTTCCTGTTGGAGCCACAAATAATTGTTCTCACAGTGGGAAGGAGAAAGTTTTTACTAATCCAAAAGGAATCATTACTAAAGTTGCCTCTCAAAGTTAGCGGTTCCTCAGAGGTCAGAGCTGGGAACATGGGCTAAGTCTCATGAGCATAAAAAGCATGGGTTTTGAGGGCTGGAGAGGTGGCTCAGAGGTTAAGAGCATTGGCCGATTCCCTGGTTCCCTGGTTGCTTGGAGGAAAGGCAAAATTGGCCTTCCCCTGTAGACTCAAATCCTGAACCCTGAAATTTCTCCCTGACTGCAGCCCATCTGAAGCAGCCATGGATGCTCCTGTCAATTGAGGGCTCCAATCTTCCTAAAAGGAATGGAGAAGAGCCAGGCGGGCTTCCTGATAGAATCACCAGCATGAAATACCAACATCACTACAGCCAGACTTCTCATTGACTGACACACCATTCACTTGCCCCGAGTTTTCCTGAAATCGGCCATTTGCTGAACAAGTGAAGGAGTCTTGTTCCTCAGTCCTCACCCACAAAGAATAAGGCAGAGGCTGCTGATGGCTACGGAGCATGCGCCTGACCGTCACTCCCACCGTCAGCCCTGAAACCTTTTCTTCTTCAGTTTCTATGTCAGTCGCTTGTCTTTGGTGAGGGTCTGTGACTGTTGTGTGTGGTGTCCTTCTGTTTCCTGCCCTTACAGATGGAATACAGAGGAGAAGGCGGGATGCAAGCCGCAACCTCCAGCTGTCACTGGTTAGAATGCAGTGATTAGCTGGGAATTGGCCGTTTGGCCCAGGCAAAATGAAGAAGGGGCTCCCCTGCCCTGTGCTTGTTCTCTTCCAGAAGCCTTTCAGTTCATCAGCCAAGTATTTATTGATGCCCCCTCCATTTTCCCCAGAGTACAGAGAGTGACAAGAAGAAAGACCTTTCAGGTTATTCGAGACTTTGCTTGGAAAATAAAGTATTCATTCATCAAGAGTGGAAAGCTCAAATGACTATGGGGTCTGAGTAGGCAATACGAAGGAAAGAATGAATGAGTAAATGAATGGGCAGATAGATGAATGGATGAAGCTATTGCACAATAGCATCTTTAAGGTATATTCTTTTCTACTCAGACACATTTTCCATATATATTTCTCATATATCAATAGTCTTTCCTTCACTGGCTCAGAGGCTGCTCATGTGTCTCTAGCTTTCTCCTTTTCAATAGAGACCAAGGTATCACCCCCAGGTCCACACAGTTGACTAAGAGCCGGAACGAATGATAGCCACACTTGGTTTTAGTTCTAAGAGGAAACTGAGGTAATTGGAAGTACCACAAGGACGTGATGGGGACTGCATTCAGTTGGAGGGCATGTGGATGGAGGAGGGAGCTTCTGTGGGCCGCCCTGCTTTGTTGTTGTGTGGGGAACGGGGCCCACTAATATCCTGCATCTTCCACATTCTCTGCAATACTGTTTGCCCACACCTCACATGTCATTGTGCGTTTCTTGTGTTTCCATTTCCTGTAAATGCTGGGAGGCTCATCTGTGACCACAGAAGTGTTCAAGTTCTGTTCCCAGGAAGCTGGGAAGTGTTTGTTCAGCTCTCATCTGGACAGACAGGACCCTCTCCCTAAGGTCCGATCAGACTTACAGAGTGGGTCATGCGTTGTGTGGTGGTTGCTAAGGACGGCATGTCAAACCTACGTGCAGGCTGCAGGAAGACAACCCTGAGAAGGTCTCTGCAGTGGATTGCAAACTGGCCCCAACCCATGCCTTTGTGTGCTTGGCCTCTTTATATTCTTCCTAGCTATATCCATTCCACTTTGTCACTCTGCTTTGGGCACTGTGACAAAGGAGTTCTAACAAACACGTACCAGTAGAGATCTGAAAAGACCTGAGGCCTGGCCACTATTGCTGTGGTGTGTCCATGGGTCCACTGTGCAAATAAGACCAAACTGACTTGTGAAGCCACCCAACTGAGAACACATGTCAGCAGATAGCCTGCACTCCATGACACGTGCATGAGACTCAGCCTGTGCTAACAATGTGGGCCCAAACAAGACCCACAAAGGAGCCACACCCACTGTGCCCAGCCCAAATTGTCAAGAATTGTGAGCAAATAAATGATGATTGAAAAGGGAAAAAAAATATGACATGCTATGCTGAGCAAACCAACTGGAGGCCAGACTTGATCTTCGACCATTAAGCTGTCCCATGCTGAGGTCATAGTGACTGCACAGCCATACAGAGGCCACAGGAAGCCTAGCTCACTCTGCCTGCTGTCCCCGTTCAGCCTTTCTGGATGCCTCTGATGAAAGGGTCAATGACACACCGGGAGTGGCAGTGGTGGGACCTACGATTGTTACACAGCTGGAGTCTTCCAGGTTCAGCCTCTAGCCCCACCAGGAATTTGTACAGATGAGCCAAGTGTATAGACATTAAATGAGCGAGTCTGAAGGCATAGCATCTGTGGGCTGCGTGTGGTGACTTGCTCTGGTTTTTGTTTAGTTTGGTTTGGTATGATTTTAGTTTTGGTGTTTTTTGAGATAGAATTTCTCAGTGTAGTCCCAGCTGTCCTGGAACTCTCTCTATAGGCCAGGCTGGCCTTGAACTTGGAGATCCACCTGCCACTGCCTCCTAAGTACTGGTAAAGTTGTGCATGACCACCACCAGATCTGTATCTATTATAATAGCCCTTTAGTTCCCAAGTCTTCCAGCCTTGAGCTGGATTCATGAGGCAGCAAATACCAGCCCTCAATACACGCTTGCTCCATCCACCTTATGACTCGATTCCTGACTCCCTGAGACTTTGCCACTTGCTTTTAGCAGAAATATTTTTCTGCAGTACAGACATAGAGCCATAGACCTGTAAATCAAGTCTACAGTAAGTAGAAGGAATAAGTCAAAGCGGGAATTGTGTCCAAGTACCTTTCCTTGCATGATGCTGGCTCTTTTATTAGAGGTTGTATTTTTGTCCATATAACACGTTTATTGCTTTATCTTAGGTATGTCCCTAGGTGTCACACTAAATTCAGCACTGAGTTCCTGTATTAAGACCTCTACATCTCAAAGGAAAGGTCCTGTGAATGCAGGTTGGGTAGGGAGGTGGGGGTTGTTGTTGGTGGAGGTACAAGAAGAGTCTACAACAGCCTAGAGAGAACCATAGATGGAGTGACTAAGTGTATTCATTGTGAAAACTAGCCGGAGTGCTTCCCCTGGCTCTCAGGCATGTTTGTCCCACTTCCTCGGGAGGCTGAAGCCTGCTGAGCTACAGAGGGAGTAGGAAAAACACCATCAAAAAGTGATGGTCCGAATGAACCCGGAAGGAAAGGGGATGAATCACTTCCTATCTGTTGTCCTCTTCCTGTTTATCTCCAGTCCTGAGTTCTCTTTGGACAGAATTAAGGAAGAGCTGGAGGTGTGGAAGACTGACAGGCTGGGAGGAGAGCAAATTCTTGGTCAAGACGTAGGCTATATTTACCTCATGAAGGAAGGATGGGAAAACACCATGGAAGGAACATAAGAGAGGAAACCGGAAGAGGAACTAGGAATGCCCAGATTTCAAATCATCTTCACACAGGCTGCGTGTCGGGGCCTGAATAGGTCCTTTGAAATCTATGTTGCAGGAATTGAACTTCGTAGTGTGGCGGTGTAAAAGATGGGTCTTCACGGTGTGATGATGACACAAGGCGTGCCTGTCATTTCTGAAAGAGTGGACTCCTTCTGGTCCCTCAGGAAAGGGCAAGTGGCCTCTCTTTCCCGTTCACCATTTCTTCTTTCCCACCATGGAATAACCCCACAAAGAAGCCATTACCAGCCTCTGGCCCCTTGACCTTGGATCTCTCATTCTTCACAACTGAATACCGAAATCTTTCTGTCTCTTCCAAATTTCCCAGCCTGTGATATTCTGTCAGAAGCACTGAAATGGACTAAACCTATTGGGGAATCTAGATTTGGGAATCTTATATTGGTGTGAGAACCGCTGGAGCAGTTCAAACAAGGGGAGAGTTCCCTGCTCTGTCATGGTCTTTTTGTTTGATTTTTTTTTTTTTTTTTTTTTTTGAGACAGGGTTTCTCTGTGTAGCTTTGTGCCTTTCCTGGAACTCGCTTTGGAGACCAGGTTGGCCTGCCTCTGCCCCCGAGTGCTGGGATTAAAGGCATGTGCCACCACCGTCTGGCCTTTTGTTCGATTTTATTTCCAGGACTGGGGCTGGAACCTAGGGTGTCTGTCACTTCTGATCAGCAAGTGCTCTCCTGCTGAATTCTATTCCAAGTCCCCTTAAAAACAAATTTGCCCAGGTTAGCCTCAAACTCACTCTGTAGGAAGGCAGACCTCAGCCTCCCAAGTAAGTGGGATAAACAGGCTCAGGCTCCTAGATCTGGGATCTGGTTGATGAATCCAGATGCGCTCCTCAGACGCTGGTGAGTTCTAGGAGGAAGGACAAACTGCTGTGACAGGGACAGCAGGAATAGGAGAGGAGAGGGCCCCTGCAGCCCCTGGCCAATGTGCATGGATAAGGCCTGCCTGGCAGGGGCTGGAGGCTAGGGACACAGAGCCTCAGACTTCCTGCGCAGACGCTTGGTGAAGCAGAGCTGTGTGTGGGTGAGCTTTGTTCTGTTCCACAAAAGATTCATTTTAATATCACACTGTGACATACCTGTGTACCTGCCGTGGGGCTCTCTAAAAAGGTAGGAGGATGTGAAGCACAGAGGTCATCGCGCACAGGACAAACAGTAGTTGAGAATGGCGGAGTAAGAAATTGAACGCCGGCAGCGTGAAGGGCAGTCAAGGGCTTTCTCTTGGGCACTCCCGACTGAAAATAGCAGTCTTGCCTGGCCTGACTGGTCTGGCAGGCTTGGCAAGGCTAACTGGGCACCGTGGCTAAGTGTGGGCATTGCCCATGTGAGCAACCTGAGTTGGTCCTCAGATGACCTTGATCTAAAATTAGCTCATTTTCAGAGTAGCAGCTTTGGGAGCATATTTTGTTTTCTGTAAAGAAAACGTGGTCATAGCAATACAGTTCCTGGTGGCTATTCCTCTAGATGACTACGGGATTCTGTGACTGGACATATACCTCTGGTTTCTGTAAAGTTATTAAAAAATTAATTTTTTTCCTTGAGTCAAAATACTTTGAACCTTTCATGTAACTTAGAAGAATCAAAATGTAACTTCTTCCCCCGGGGAACATGTCAAAGAAATGTCTGTTTGCATGTCTTAGTTGATTAGCATATCATTTACCTTTCTGCATATCACAATAAAAGCAAATTAGAATGCAAGGCTTCAAAGCAGAGAAGGAATATATCCCTTAAGAACTAGATTAAAAGGCAATTTTAATTTTGGGAGTCGCAAGGTGGTATCGAGGTTCTACTGGACTTGGATCCTCAGATATAAAATTCTTGCCATCAGATAATGCTCCAATCAGCACAGCTAGTGATAAGTTTGCTTTAGTATATGGTGTCTGGGGAAAATATTGAGATATTGCAAAAATATCATTTGACTTCTAATTTGAACTTCAGAGACTGCAGTTCACCCTGGGACCACAAGAGGGCAGAAGTCAGAGAGAAAAGGCTGCCCTGGAAGAGCGAGCTCAGAGAAGCCAGGAAGGCTCTTTTCTTTTTTTTTTTTCTCACTAAGGTACACAATTTTACTTAGGCAGACACTAATGCTTATATTGTGACCAAGTGACTTCATGTTTGGAATTCAGTATTAAAACTTGTATAAGCTGTGGTAGCTGTTCAGAATCTACAACAGCAGGGAAAAATCTATTACCCTCTAAACGAAATCTATATTCTGTCCATTTTAGACAGTTTGAGAGTCAGTACAATATAGTATGTCTGTGAGTCCTTAATCTTAGGGGATACATTATTTAGATGAATAACCCTCTCAGAGACACTGAATTTTTTTTAATGCAATTGGTCTTGCTCAGAGTTCTCACAGTGAATAGAATGGCACCAGGCATTCCAGGCACTCCCACAAATGTGCTCTTTGTAGATAGCTGGGATTGATAGTCTTTCTCTCTCTGTTTCTCCCGTGGTTTTCATGTGTTAGCTGAACATTAAAACACCATTGTATAATCCAGAGACACTCTGGTTAACTGGTCCTGTGTTATTTGCATGTCAGTGCCAACAGATACTTTTTTTCTCATTTAAATTCTCATTTGGTCATTCATTTTGTGCCTTTTGAAAATGCTAGAAAGAATCGATGAAGGCTAGTCTCATCACCCATTTAAAAAAATTCACAGTGACTTCAATCAGAAGCAAAGATCTTAAAATCTTCTTTAAAAGGATAAGACATGTTACCAAACATCAAGTGACTATAAATATATGAATTCCTGTCCTTTGTCTATTACAAATTTTTGAAGCAATTGATCAAAGCATGTATGGATCTAAGTGTAGAAAGGGTCCTAATAAAGCACACTGAGCTAATATGAATTTGCTCTTTTACAAATCTTGGGGTCATACTCAAGAGTTCCTAAGGGCTAAGAAAGTAGAAATGACATTATGGATCCCCAAAGCAGAGTTGGTCTGTAATGATCGATGGCCAGGCAAGAAACACTCAGCTCTAAAATTTGGGGTTGCATTTGTTAGCCATGCAGAAAACTTGGTCCACTTACCTCTCAAGGGAGACCCTCTAATCTCAGCAAGTGCTGACATGCGTTACTGTGCCCGTGAGCCAAGTCTTAGGCAGAAGCGCCATTGGTCCTTGTGGTGGTGAATAGAACTAAAACATTCTGTTGTCATCGTCCCTGAGAAAGCGCACTCATGTAAATATTTCTTCCCCCGGCATAATGAGACATCTCACGAAGGCATGTGGGTGTACACCACTATGTGGAGATGTTGCTGGTGAGTGACAGAGCGCCTGGCTGATTTACACAAACCCCCAAGTGTGCGTATGAGAATAGGTTAGGCTTAGATTGACGAGCAAATGTGGAGCCAGACTTCTGGCTGACAAATGGCAGAGCTATGCCAGCTCATCCGCTTCTCTGGAGGGAGACCAAAAGTGAACCAGGATCAAGTTCACTCTTAAAGGACACCCAAACTTAGTGGGTGGCTAGGTGGTAAAGCACATATAGACACGAACCCCCTAAAATAGAACTGGGAGAGTTCGTAGTTGAGCACATACCCAGGCCAGTGACAATGCTTGCAGAGCGAGCGTCCCTGGGCCCTGTGTGTATTTATAGCGGCATTCCTTCAGAAGGGTCCTGCTGTTTTTAAGATAGATCTATTTTATTGACAGCTTAGATTTAAACTCACTACTCTCTAAAAATGGCCTGTTTGGGTAAACCAGACCCTGAAAATAACAAGTGATGAGACTTGTGTTCATGGGTGCCAAGCAGTAAATGGGCCAGATTGGATTGGTTTTGGCCAGGCACAGCTGAGAACGGAAATGTCCAAACAGCGTTTGTCAGGCAGGGTGGGTTATTCCAACCCCTCTCTCTAGGCTAAAGTTGAAAGGTTGGGTCTCCAAGAAAGTGGCATGACATTAATAATAGACACTGTTTCCTGAGCCCCATGGCATGCCAAGAGCCCCACTCAAGCCTGTGCCTTGGTGCGTTTATTTCCCACCCTAACACCATGGGGCAGAGCACCTGGTCTTTGCTTTGTAAATTGATCCTGCCATTCAGAGACGTTAGTTGCCCTGTCCAGAGCTACACAGCACTGAGACTCGGGATTTAGACTTCATGACTCCGAAGCCCTTTGAGTCATGCTCTACTGCTGCTTGAACATGCAGTGGGCATGCGTATCAGGTTTAGTGGCTTGCAACCAGTGTGGGGCTTGAGGAATGTTGGAGCAAACACAGAAAGCTGAGAGAGCTGAGTTTGAATTCAGACCCCACTGGCTGAGGGATCTTAGAAAAATTCCTAGTGTCTGAGCTTACTCATCATCTTTCAGAGGTGTCGGGGTGGGTAGGGGTATGAGAAGACTTCTAAACTACCTTTCACATCTCTCTTGATTTCAGGAGCCTTTTATCGGCTTTTAATTTCCTGGAATTGAGGCACATACTTGGTCTTTTATGTGAACTCAGACGTGAGGAAACATTTTCATTTGAAATTCAAAACCTGATCTCAGTTTTACCACAGGAATGTTAGTCTTCTCTGTCAGGCTCACTTCGTGGGCGAGAGGCTCTGACACCGAGGACCTTTCATCTCCTAGGTAAAATCTCCACTTCATAGAGCGTGAGGTTCTGCACATAAGGGAGCCACAGAGAGTCCTGGAGGATGTGCTGAAACAGGAAAAAATTATCTGTGGTGGTTAATCTTTATTGTCACCATGACTGGATTTGGAATTACCCAGGAGAGACTCCTCCGGGCATGTATGTGAGGGTATTTCCAGAGGGGGTTAACCGGGGAGAGAAAATCCACTCTGAAAGTGGGTCGTAGCATTCCATGTTCTGAAGTCCTGGGCTGACTGAATAAAAGAGAAAAGAGACAACACAGGAGTGTCAGGATCCATCTCTTTCTGCTTCTTGACTTGTGCATGGAACATGACCGGATACTGCCACTCTTGATGCCACACTTGCCCAGCTGTGATGAATTGTACCCCCGGACTGAAACCCCTTCCTTCCAAGGAAAGCCATTGCTACCACAGGGCTGTTCAGTATCACCTCTCAGGGAAAGCACTGGATTTGCCCTTCATGTGAAGACGCTGCTCCGTACAAGGGCGTCAGAGAACCACATGTGTCCACAGTTCCTCTCATTTTGTGTGTTTCACTCGACTTCTGTAAATCATGGGCTTTATTTAGTGCAGCCTCTTTTTTGGTTTCGACATTAACGCACACTCTGCGGATGGGATAAGCTTCCTCTGAACATGGCCATCTGCTCTTGGTGTCCCAACTCCACCCACAGTCATTTGTGCACCCCCACCCCCACCCCAGTTGATGGAAACATATACATTGGCTCTCTTACCAAGACATGGGTCACCCCCTGCTCAGCATTCTTGAGGCTTAAATGACATGGACCATGCTGTTTGGGGGGTGCAATGACTGAACATTCCTTTGATGTTGGGCCTCATGACACTCACAGACTAAATCCAAGCATTTGCTATTTGACCAGATGCCAAATGTGCGGGCCTGGATATCTGTGAACTTACAGATAGCTGTATGCAAAAATAAGATCAAACCACCCAAGAAAATGTCTCCATACTGTTTTCGAAGGGATAGGTAAGGTAGAGTTTTGATTAATCATAAAGTTATTTGAACAAGATGTTTTAGCTCAGGTATGATACTTCAAAATTTCAAATAATCCTTTACAAAGTATCTTCTAGCAATTACTGTTGAAAGAAACGTCTTCAATTTCTTTCCAGTTGTTTTTAATATTTTTGTGGTTGTTACAAAATGGGATCAAGCAGAATATGTATTTTCAACTCGTATTTATTCATCTCACGTTACACAAATTTAACCTAAGTATCATTCTGTTAGGAATATATAGGGAGCTTAAACTCTCATTTCCTAAGAGTTCAGGTTCATCTCACTTGCTTTCCACTCTGTTGTTATTTTTCAAATTTCCTATAGCAAACTTCTATATGTGGGATTATTGGATCAAAGGAGACAAATAAATGCTCATTGTTATTAATATTCATTGGAATCCCTCTCCTAAGGAATTGCTCCATATTGTCCTGCAATCATTGTTGGGTAAGCTTGTCTTTACTATCTTCATTTTTATTACTAGGTGCTCGTATGCATGTGTGTGTGTGTGTGTGTGTGTGTGTGTGTGTGTGTGTGTGTGTGTGTGTGTGCATGCACATATTTTTTTCAATACCTGCTATCTACTGAAGGCACATCACAGCCTTAAGAACCAGAACATGCTTTAAATAGAAGGGCTGTGTAAAGTTCATCTTCTGAACTCTTCATACTGTACGGATGGCAAAGCCAGTAGTTTCTAGATGGCTGAACACTTAGAAAGACCAAAGTGCCCAAGTCTAACTATTGTCAGCAAGGAGCTTGGTCTTGCTTCTTTTGAGTCCGGGCTCCTTGTGTTCTCCCATACCACAGCAGTCCCTTGAATAACAACAGGGGGGGCAATCTAAGGAGCCTTCTTCTAAGCCAGGCTCAGAGACGGCCCATGTGTGTAAGGATGGAATAGACGAGCAAGTCTAGAGATGAAATGACCAGATGGGATGGTTTCCTTGAAAATCAAACACTTCAAAAGAGTTAACAGGTTTGATTATTTTATTCATACCTTTTTATTCTTCCATATGCATGTTAAAAAGTTTTTTTTTTCTTTTTTTAAGTACCTAAGAGTCGGAGTGTTTCAACTAAACTCAGATACACACGAGTAACTCCAGTTGGAAGTTGTTCATGTGTATCTGAAAGTAGACTGTGGCCTTTTTGACTTTAGCTTATTAAACACAAGGAAATCCATAGTTAAAATTCCACTCTTAACTCCTCAGCCAAGACAGGAATGGCCCCAGCCATAAAACATGACGGACATGCTTCAAGCCCAGCAATCTGTTGGAACTGTCAAGTGCGTCGTTCAAGTCACAGTAAATCAGGACTTCACCCTCATTTCTCAAAATGCAAGTTGGTTAAATGTGTATGTGTGTGTCCTTAATGGTGAGGAGACAGACAGATTTTGCCACAAGCTGAAGCAGGGTATGCAGGGAAGGACAAATACCTCCTAGCTGGGGCTGTTGGACATTCTCTGTGCATCTTGAAGATCACTCTTGGGAGAATGATTTGGCTGCTTCCTTATTTTCTGGGATGAAAGGGGGAAACCCAGTTTGGAGTCCACAGTCCTGTGAAAGGCAAGATCTGCTAGCTTTGCCCTCTCAGTGTGGCTATGGTCCAGAGGAGTCAGCACTTGTGGTCACCTGGAGAATTCTGGTGTTTGAATGGCTTTATGTGAGCTGACCAGGAGGTTGAAAAGTCCCAGCTGATAGAGCATGTGATTTATCCAATCCCCTGATGGATATTCAAAACAAATAAGCAGCAAGGCAGCAGCACCTGACAGGTATTTAATGTGTAAAGGTAAAGATACGGTTCAGAATGGAGCAGGAAGTATCAGGCCGACGTCATCAGTTTCTTCTTGCTATTTCAGAGAACTGAAGTGTTCTGTCGTCTGGAGGCTTGTACAGGAATGGGAAACTGCTTTGGTACAACTTCAGCACAGCCAAGATGGTGGTCTGGACTTGCCCTGCCTTTGAAAGGAAAAGATGGAGGATGCAGGATACATTTGTAGAGATGCCACATCTCCATGGGTCCCTTGCTTGGATTTTAATTTTAATTTGTAGAAAATCCTATTTAAAAAAAAAAAGTACTACACAGTAGCTTGGAAGCAGCTTCCATTTCAGAACCCTATAATGAGTTCTGTACTCCACCAGTGTATTTCCATAGCCATTTGCTTGAAAGTCCAGGCAATACATAAGTACACTGCTCATAGCTCTGCCTGAGGCTGAGCTCTTGTTTTGCTGGTGGCACCAGAGAAGAGCCATGCTGGGCGATCTGAGCTCCAGGCACTCCCCTGTCTAGTCTGCATGGCTCATCTCTGCCTGGAGTGTTTCTGTCACCTCCAAACACTGCATGCTGTGATAACATTCAATTCAAAGGTTCCTGCCTAATGTGACACTCTGAAATGTCTCTGAGAGGCAAGCTGAGTGGCTCAAATGGCTGTCACACCTAGCCTGTGCTAGGCAGCATGCAGAAATGGGGAGGAGCTGGCTGACCCTCATTTTGCTCCTCTCTCTGTGTCTGTGTGTCTGTGTCTGTGTGTCTGTGTCTGTGTGTCTGTGTCTGTGTGTCTGTGTCTGTGTGTCTGTCTCTGTCTCTCTGTCTCTCTCTGTCTCTCTCTGTCTCTCTCTGTCTCTCTCTCTCTCTCTCTCTCTCTCTCTCTCTCTCTCTCTCTCTCTCTCTCTCTCTCTCTCTCTCTCTCTCCCTGTACCAGTGGGTGGTCCCTTAGGTCTCCTACTACATTCCAAATTTCTAAAATGTTCTGAGAGGTGACTAGGCAACCAAATGTACACAGTCGCCTAACTCTGAAAAGGCTGTGCGGGCGTTTGCCCTCACATCCTGTTTTTGTTTTCTTTGAAGTCAAACTGAACACCGAAGAATTAATTTGTGAAGAGCTAAAACTTGGCTTTCCATAGAGAATTTTTCCCTCCCCCTCCCTCTTTCCCTTCTCTCTCCTTTCCCCCCTCTTCTCCCTCCTTCCCTCCCTCCCTCCCTCCCTCCCTCCCTCCCTCCCTCCCTCCCTCCCTCCCTTCCTTTTCCCACAACCCCTGTGCTTTTGAAGCTTTAATAACCCATCAGAGTCAGCCAAAGATTTTAAGCAGACACTTACAAACACATTTATAAATCGTATGCTTATGCCACTGTATCAATATGATAATTAAACAGAAAAAGATGGAACACTGTTATGTGTTTTCTCCATTTTTGTTCTGCTGTCATAGTAAGGTTGCACGCTTGCTTTATAGGGTATGGGTGGAACTTAATATCTGTCACTTGAAAGCTTGGCTTAGCACTTTGTGATCTGAGTCACCCTTGAGTTAAGTTCTGTTTATTTTTATACCTGGGTTCTGTGGCTCCTCTAGCTAGAAGCTGTGCTACAGAGAAAACACAGCAAGGGCACTGTCTGGACTAGATCATCATTCTTTTTTTTTTTTTTTTTTTTTTTTTTTTTCAGTCTCATCTACTGGTTTCACAAAGGGTCTATTGAAAGTTCCTAATAAATTTCCATCTGCCTCGGTGTCAATCAAATGCTGTTCGGCCCTAATGAAAGACTGCTTCTCATGGATCAAACCCATGAAACATGACAAGGTAGAAAAGTCAAGCTGAGGCACCATTTTCCCCCACATCGAAGCAACAGTAGACAGGTGAATAGAGATATATTGAAAGCCCCCTGAAATTATACACTTAGAACATATTTAAGTAGTTTAGAAAATCCCGCTCCCCAGCTTTTCAAATATCTAAGTATTAGAATCTTATTGAAAATAGATTTTTTTCTCACATAATATATCCTGATTATAGTCTCCCCCCACTTCCCAGTTTCTCCTCCCCTCCGCTCACATCTAGAGCCAGTCTGTTTCTGTCTCTCATTAGAAAATAAACAGGCTTCTAAGGGAGAAAAAAAATGAAACAATACAAAAACTACCACATTGGAGTTGGATAAGACAAACAGAAAGAAAAGAGCCCAAGAGAAGGCACAAGAATCAGAGACCCACTCGTTTGCACACACTGGAGTCCCATGATAACCCTAAATTGGAAGCCATAATATGAGTACAGAGGACCTGCTGCAGACCTATGCAGGCCCTGTACACGCTGCTTTGGTCTCTGTGAGTTCATATGAGCTTTGATTATGTTGATTTAGAGCGCCTTGTTTTCTTGGTCGCTTCCATCCTGACTCTTACACTCTTCCCTCCAACTCTTCCATAGGGAGAGATGTGATAGAGACAGCTCATTAAAGGCTGAGTGTTTCAAAGTGTCTTATTCGCTGCATGATGCCCGGCTGTGGGTCTCTGTATTTATTCCCACCTGCTGCAGGAGGAAATGTCTCTGATGATGGCTGAGCAAGGCACTGATCTGTGAGTATAGAAGAATGTCATTAGGAGTCATTTTCTTGCTATGTGTTTTGCGGGGGATTGTTTGTTTTTTTAGACCAGTAGAACTTGATTTTACCCTAGGTCTCTGGGCTATCTGTTCTCAGGTTTTTGTTCACCCAAACAGTGTCTGGTGTGGGTTCCATCTCCTGAAGAGGGTCTTAGGTCAAGTCAGATATTGGTTGGCTACCCCACAAGTTTTGTGCCACCCTTGCCCTAGCGTATCTTGCAACCAGGATACTATTGTAGATCAAAGGATTTGTGCCTGACTTGATGTTTACATTTATCTTTTGGGGTTTATGTTTTTCTTTGGTACCATGCAGAGTACCTTCCTGTACTGAAGGGACTAGAGTGTAGGAGTAAAGGCTCTTCATTGGCATCAGCTCCACTTCATGTTCAGTGAGCTGTACAGGTGTCGTCTTTAGCAATGGGACCTTGCCATCGGTTTGTGGAGGGCAACCTATAGTCTTGGCTACAGACTGGGTTGTTTGGGGGTTCCCATGGGACCCCTTTGGCCAACAACTCAATTAGTTGTAACTCAATTCCAGCACTGGAAGTTTCATTTCGTGGCAAGAAATGGACAGCTGGGATTCTGTCTCCCCCGTTATTTGGCGATTTCATTTATAGCTCCTTCATATACACATATATTTTAGGCAACTTCTATATTAGTTTTCCATACTACCCCTCAAATACTTTTCTTCTTAGCTTCCCACCTTCCTGTCCTCATCCCCCTCTCCCCTCCCCTTCCCCACTTGCTACTCCTGTTCCAGCTCTCTATCCATCCATAACTATCTATTCTATTTCCCTTTCCTAACAATATCTGTCTGTAACCCCTAGGCCTTTGCTTTATACCTAACCTCTGTGATTCTATGGATCCAATAGCTTGGATATTGACTTAACAGCTAATATCCACATATAAGCAAATACATACAATATTTGTCTTTTGGGGTCTGGGGTACCTCACTCAGGGTGATTTTATATTTAGTTCCATTCATTTACCATGATTTCATATTATTTTAACAAGCTGGGTAAAACTCCATTGTATAAATGTATCACTTTTTTTTTTTTTTATTCATTGTCGGGTGTTCTGTGTTTTGTGAGCCAGCTAAAGAAAGTGGTCACTTGAAGATGAAATTTTAAGGCCTGTGGAGCATCAGGGAAGCCCAGCCTCCGATGAATTGAACTGAACTGAACCCCGAATCGCCATACAAAGGCATATTTATTGATTTTACACAAAGTTGTTTTCTGGATAAAGTATTTCCTCAAACCAAGGCCCCTAATCTAATCTATATGTCTCACTAAAGAAAGCAGCACATGCCCACATGACTTTAATCCTTTATTGTGTACCATTTGTAGCACACAATAATCCAAGAGCCTCAGATGTGCCAGAGGTGTCTTGTGACCAAAGTCATGCGAAGGTTGTAACACCCCTTCAGTAAAACAATTCTACATATCCTGGAAAACAATCACTGTTTTCCACAATGACTCTTCGAGGTCAAAGTACTTCTAGAAAACAACTGTTTACTCTAATGTTTACCCCAGATACAGTGACTTCGCTAAATTCCTACAACAATTCATTCTTCTTTGTGGGACATATAGGCTGTTTCCAGTATCTAGCTATTATGAATAGAGCAGCAATGAACATGGTTGAGCAAGTGTCTCTGGGGCAGGATAAAGCATTCTTTGGTTATATGCCCAAGAGTGGTATAGCTGGATCTTGAAGCAGATCCATTCTCGTCTTTCTGAGGAACTGCCACACTGATTTCCAGTAGTTGTACAAAACTGGACTCCCACCAGCAATGGATGAGTGTTCCCCTTACTCCACATCCTAGCCAGCATGAGCTGTCATTTGTTTTATTGATTTAGTCATTCTGAAGTATGTACGATGGAATCTCAAAGTAGTTTTGACTTGCACTTCCATGACTAAGGATGGTAAATATTGCTTTAAGTGTCTCTTAGTCATTTGAGTTTCCTCTTTTGAGAATTCTCTATTTAGATTTGTACTCCAGTTTTTAATTGAGTTGCTTGTTTTCTTGACATCTAGTTTTTGAGTTCTTTATATATTTTGTATATTAGCCCTCTATTGGATGTGTAGTTGGTAAAACCCTTTTCCCATTCCCATTTAAAGGCTGCTGCTTTGTCTGAATGACAGTGTCCTTTGCCTTACAGAAGCTTCTCAGTTTAATGAGGTCCCATTTGTTAATTGTTCATCTGAGTACCTGTGCTAGTGGTATTCTGTTCAGAAAGCCTTTTTTTTTTTTTTTGTGCCACTGAATTCAAGGCTATTACCTTCTTTTCTATCAAGTTCAGTGTATCTGGTTTTATGTTGAGGTCTTTGATCCATTTGGACTTGAATTTTATAGAGGCTAATAAATATGGATTTATTTGGATTTTTCTACATATATCCATCCAGTTTGACCAGCATAATTTATTGAAGATGCTGTATATTTTCCATCGTGTTTCTGGTTCCCTTATCAAAAATTGAGTGCCCAAAGATATATGGATTTATTTATGGGTCCTCAGTTCAATTCCATTGATTAACATGTTTATTTTTGTGCAATACTGTGCTGATTTTATTACTCCAGCTCTGTAGCACAGTTTGAAATCAGATATAGTGCTACTTCCTGCAGTTCTTTCATTATTCAGGATTGTTTTAGCTATCATGTAATTTTTGTGTTCACATGATGCTAAAAATTGTCCTCTTAAGGTCTGTGAAGAATTATATTGGAATTTTGATGGGGATTGCATTGAATCTGTAGATTGCTTTTGGTAGGATGGCCATCTTTACTGTGTTAATTTCACCTATCCATGAGTATGGGAGATCTTTCTGATATCTTCTTTAATTTCTTTTTTCAATGTCTTGAAGTTTTTATCACGTACGTCTTTCACTTACTTAGTTAGACTTACCCCATGATATTTCATATTATTTAAGGCTATTGCAAAAGGTGTTATTTCCCCTGATTTCTTTTTCTATCCATTTGTCATTCACATGTAGAATTTTTGTGATTTAATTTTGTATCCAGCTCCTTTTTTTTTTTGGTTTTTTGAGACAGGGTTTCTCTGTGTAGCTTTGCGCCTTTCCTGGAATTCACTTGGTAGCCCAGGCTGGCCTCAAACTCACAGAGATCCACCTGGCTCTGCCTCCCGAGTGCTGGGATTAAAGGCGTGCGCCACCACCCGGTTGCTTATATATAGTATCATATCATCTGCAAATAACAATACTTTGACTTTTTCCTTTCTAATTTGAATCCCCTTGATCTCCTTCAATTGTCTTATTGCTCTAGCTAGAACTTCAAGTGATATATTGAATAGATATGGAGAGAGTGGACAGCCTTGTCTTGTTCCTGATTTTAGTGGAATCGCTTTTAGTTTCTTTCCATTTAAGCTGATGTTGCCCACAGGCTTGCTGTAAATTGCCTTTGTTTCATTGAGGTGTGTCCATTGTATCTTTAATCTCTCCAGGACTTTTATCATGAAGGAGTATTAGATTTTGTCAAAGGCTTTTTCTGCATCTAATGAGATGATCATGTGTTTTTCTCTGTTTGTTTATATGGTAGATTACATTTATTCATTTATGTATGGTGAACCATCCCTGTATCTCTGGGATGAAGCCTACTTGATCACAGTAAATTATCTTTTTGATATACTTTTGGAGTCAGTTTAAAAGTATTTCATTGAGAATCTTTGCATCTGTGTTCATAAAGTAATCTAATTTATGATTATTATTCTTTGTTGGGCCTTTATGTGGTTTGAACATCAGGGTAACTGTGGCCTTATAAAATGAAATTAGAAATGTTCCTTCTGTTTCTATTTTGTGGAGTAATTTGAAGAGTATTGTCATTAACTCTTCTTTGAAAGTCCGGTAGAATTCTGTGCTAAAACCATCCAGTACTGGGTTTTTTGTTTGCTTGCTTTTTTTTTTTTTTTTGTCTGTTTGTTTTTGTTTGGAAGATTTTTAATAACTGCTTCTATTTCACTAGGTGTTAGAGGTCTATTTAAGTTTCTTATCTAATCTTGACTTAACTGTGTCAAGTAGTATGTATTGAGAAAATTATCATTTCTTTTAAATTTTAAAATTTGGTGGAGTATAGGTTTTTTTTTTTTTTTTTTTTTTTTTGGTTTTTCGAGACAGGGTTTCTCTGTGTAGTTTTGCGCCTTTCCTGGAACTCACTTGGTAGCCCAGGCTGGCCTCGAACTCACAGAGATCCTCCTGGCTCTGCCTCCCGAGTGCTGGGATTAAAGGCGTGCGCCACCACCGCCCGGCTGGAGTATAGGTTTTTGAAGTATGACCTAATGATTCTCTGGATTTCCTTGGTATCTGTTGTTATGTCCCCCTTTTCATTTCTAATTTTATTAATTTAGATATTCTCTCTCTAGCTTTTAGTTAATTTGGATAAGGGTTTGTCAGTTTTATTGATTTCTCAAAGAACCAACTCTTTGGATTTTGTAAGCTTTCTAATGGTTTTGATATCCAGCTTTAATCCATGGTGGTCAACTAGGATGCAAGGTGTTATTTCAGTTTTCTTGTATCTGTGGAGACTTGCTTTGTGACCGAGTACGTGGTCAGTTTTGGAGAAAATTTCATGAGGTGCTGAGAGAAAGGTACATTCTTTAGTGATTGAGTGCAATGTTCTGTAAATATCTGTTAGGTTTATTTGGTTTAAAACATCTGTTAGCTCCAATATTTCTCTGTTTAGTTTTTTTCCTAGATGGCTTGTTTATTGGTGAGAGGGGAGTATTGAAGTCTCCCACTAGTGTGTGAGGGTCAATGTGTGATTTACACTATAGTAGTGTTTCTTTTACAAATTTAGGTACCCTTGTGTTTGGTATGTAGATGTTAAGAATTGCAATATCCTCTTGATTTTTACTTTGATATTTAATGTCCTTCCCCATCTGCTGTGTGATATCTTTCTGTGTGCTGTGAATATGTGTTGCCCTGATTGGTTGATAAATAAAGCTGCTCTGGCCTATGGTGAGTCAGGATATAGCCAGGCAGGAAATCCAAGGAGAGGAAAGGAAGAAGAAAGGCAGAGGGAGACGCTGCAAGCTGCCTGCAGGAGAAGCAAGATGTGAAAATACTGGTAAGCCATGGCCATGTGGCAACTTATAGATTAATAGAAATGGGTTAATTTAAGATATAAAAGCTAGATAGCAAGAAGCCTGTCATAGGTCATGTAATTGGTAATTAATATTAAGCCTCTGAATAATTATTTTATAAGCGGCTGAGGGACTGCTTGGCCAGGCCATCCTGGAGAAACCTTCCAGCTACACCCGTCTCTTCTGAATAGTGTTAGCTTGAAGTCTATTTTGTCAAGCATTAAGATGGATACACCCAGCTTGATTCTTAGGTCCATTTGCTTGGAGTATCTTTTCCATCCTTTATCTATCCTTGATGTTGAGGTGGGTTTCTTGGATGCAGCAGAAGGATGGATCTTGTTTCCACATCCATTCTGTCAGCCTGTGCATCTTTTTAATTGGAGGATTGAGACCATTGGTGTTGAGAGATATCAATGACCAATGATTGTTAATTACTGTTTTGTTGTTGTTGGTGGTGGTGGTGGTGCTGGTGGTGTGTGTGTGTTTCCACTCTTTTTTATTTTCTTGTTTAGAATTATGTATGGGATTATGGTTTGGGATTATCTGTTTTCTTCTGTGTAGTTAACCTCTTTAGGTCCAAGTTTTTCTTTTAGTGCTTTCTGTAGGGCTGGATTTATACATAGATATATATGTATTAAATTTGGTTTTATCATAGAATTCTTGTTTTCTCTGTGTATTGTGATTGAAAGTTTTCCTGAGAATAGTAGTCTGGACTGGCATCTGATGTCTCTTAGAGCCTGTAGCACATATGTCCAGGCCCTTCTGCCTTTTAGAGTCTCCATTGAGAAGGCAGGCGTCATTCTAATAGGTCTACCTTTACATGCTACTTGATCTTTTTCTCTTGCAGTTTTTAATAGTCTTCGCTCTGTACATTTAGTGTTTTGATTATTATGTGCTAAGTGAACTTTCTTTTCTGGTCCAGTCTCTTTGGGATTTTGTATACTGCTTGTACCTCAATAGGCATCACACCTCCTTCTTTAGGGTAGGAAAATTTTCTTCTATGATTTTGTTGGAAATATATTCTGTGCCTTTGACTTGGGTTTCTTCTCCTTCCTCTATTGCTATTATTATTAGATTTGGTCTTTTCACAGTGTCCCATATTTCCTGGATGTTTTATGCTAGGATTATTTTAGGTTTAACATTTTCTTGGTGATGATGTCCATTTCTTCTCTCATGTATTCAATGCCTGAGCATCTCTCTTCCATCTTTTATTTTCTATTAGTGAGGCTTGCCTCTGAGGTTCCTGTTTAAGTTTCTAAAATTTTCATTTAGAGATTTCCTTCAGTTTGGGTTTTCTTTATTGTGTCTTTTTCCACTTTCAGGTCTTGAAATTTTTGCTCATTTCCTTACATTCTTTGGTTATGTTTTCATAGCTTTCTTTAAGGGATTTATTCATTTCCTCTATAAGGACCTCCATCATATTCATAGAGGCTATTTTAAGGTCTTTTTCTTGCCCTTCAGCTATGCTGGAATACCCAGGGCCTACTGAGGTAGAGTTCCTAGTCTCTACTGGAGACATACTGGCTGTTACTGATAGTATTTTTACAATGGTGTTTCGGCATCTGGAATTGGGAAGATAGTATTTCTAGGTGCTGATATCTGGTCTTGTATTTGTTGGGTGGGTGTTTGGTTCCTTAGTTTCTGCTGCCCTACCTGGTTCTTAGGAGAATGTGGTGGTGGTGTTTTGCCTGGTAGGAAATTCTTCTGGATCCTGATATGTGTGTCTAATGGGGTTCTAGGTAAAATGGGTTTCTCAGTATTGGGAAGTGATACTAAGAAAGGGGGATAGCCTTGGGGGGAAGGGTCCACAGGATGGAGGAAAGCAGGGTGGACCACCAGGGTCTGTTTAGTCCCTAGGAATGGGGGCAGAGAGTGAGGAGAGACCACAGCAAAAGGTCTGCTCCAGAGCTGGAGGTGAGAACAGAGGATTGGACTGGGAGGAATGGAGGGAGGAGTGAAGATCTGCAGTTAGCCCACCTGCTTCCCTGCTCAGAGTGGCCCATGGGTTCCCAGGGAGGAGCTGCAGGAGCTGGGGGCTGCGATAAAGCAATGAGCTAGAGGAGAAAAGTTAGGAGAGAAGATGTGTGTGATTCACGGAGACAGAGTTAGGGTGTGAGGGTGGAGATGAGACCGGGAGATTGGATTTGGAATAGAGGGAGAGGAGGTAAAGATCTACAGTCGGTCTACTTGCTTCCCTGCCAGGAGTCAAGTATTTTGAATACAGGTGTTATTATTTATTAAGTATTTACTAAAAATTCTTTAATGAGTATTGAAGCCGTGGTTTTCCTGATACAAACAAGGAGGAGAGGGCCTTGCCTGCTTCAGTGCACCAATCAATCAGTGAATTCAAACTTGAATGAACTACTAGGAGATAGACGGTGGACCATGGAAAGTGTGAGCTGCTGGTAGAAAGCTCACTTGAGGTGTCTCTGGGCTCCACCTTGCCTTGGCCTCTTCCTATTATTCCTTCTCTCTGCTTCCTACGTAACACGATACTCTTTCGTCAGCCGCATCTTGGGTCAGTAGCAATAGTACTACAGACTGTGAGCTAAGGATGCTGAAACCTGGAGCCTGAGCAAATCTTGACTTCTTCACACTGTTCCTCTCAGGTACTTGGTCACCACCTGAGTGTGTTTCCTGGTGCTGTAATAAAAGCAACTCAAGGGAGAGAAAGATTGATTTGGTTCACAGCTCCAGGTTACAGTCCATCGCGGTGAGGGAGCCGCAGTGGCCAGGCCTTGAGTCTGCAGTCAAGAAGCAAAGAGTTTCATGTGTGCTTACTGCCCGGTTTCCAGTCTCCATGTATACAGTCCAGGATCTCCTGCCTAAGACGTGACCCACCTATAATTAAGAGGGGTCTTCCCACATCAGTGAACAAAATCAAGATAATCCCTCAGACATTCTCAGAGGTTCACTTTAATCCAGATAATCTCTCACAGGTGTGCCTGGAGGTTTGTCTCCCAGGAGAGGATAGATTCTGACGAGTTGGAAAGTAATAAGAACCATCTCCCCGTCACCACAAAGCTAACAAATAGGTGTACCATTGTTTCAGAAACAAGTGTGCACAGTGGCAAAAACAGTTCTATAGCCTTCCGTTTAGGGGGTGAGACTATGGAGCGGTAGAGTGTTAGCCTAACATGCCCAGAGCTGTGGGTTCAACACCTGGCACTACATGAATGAATAGGCGAGCAAAATACCCTTCTTCCGCAGGGCTTTCTCCATTTCCTTTGGCACAGCAGGTAAAATGTCATCATTACTAGGGCAGAGCAGGCTAGGAGCCTCTATTTTTTCAGAGCTAAATGCTTGGTTGCATATTCTAAAAAGTTCTCTTCATCAGGAATTTTGAGAAAGGTTCTATCCAGTAACACGGCAGGAGTGGTGCTCCCTGCTGAGCTGATCGTTTGCCTGTGATAGGGAACTTGCTTTTAGAAACATCCTAGGCAGCTTGAAAGGGGACAAAACGAATGTCTGTGTCCCTGCAAGTGGCGCCAGGTGAAAAGACGCGGCAAGTGAAGCCACTTGAGCAGAGACTCTGCCAAGGCTGGGGCCCAGTTCAGAGGAACCCACATTGACGGAACGAAACGGAGCCCCGCCGCCCTCCTCACACCCGAAAGGGAAAAGGGAAGAGCCCACGACTCTTGAGGAGACCATGACCCGGGGATGTGGCCTTGGTCACAGGAGCTGTCTTTGTCCTCTCTGGTCACCAAAACAGGTGATGGAAATTGATTTTCCTGAAGTTCTGAAGGCCTGGAGCCCAAGGTTAAGGCTCTGGCGGGCTGGTTCTTCTGAGGATTCTTTCATTATTGTCTTCCCCCTGGGCCTTTGTGTGGTCGTCTATTGTGCTTGGTCTCTGTCCACATCTTCCATATACAGCACCTCTAGTTACCCCGGATTAAAGCATGCCCACTGATCCCCTTTTAACTGCTCTGCCTGTCTCCAGATGTCATGACATCCTGAATCCGGGGGTTAAGTACGAGTTTAGACACAACTATGTTCTGAGGCACTGGGATTCTATTTCTAGCTTTGCTCACATGCTGAGGTACTGAGGTTCTATTTCTCTAGCTTTGCTCACATTCTGTAGTACTGAGGTTCTATTTCCAGTTGCAGTCACATTCTGAGGTACTGAGGACTAGGTTCTATTTCCAGTTGCAGTCACATCCTGAGGTACTGGGGACTAGGTTCTATTTCCAGTTGCTGTCACATCCTGAGGTACTGGGGACTAGGTTCTATTTCCAGTTGCAGTCACATCCTGAGGTACTGGGGACTAGGTTCTATTTCCAGTTGTAGTCACATCCTGAGGTACTGGGGACTAGGTTCTGTTTCCAGTTGCTGTCACATTCTGAGGTACTGGGGACTAGGTTCTATTTCCAGTTGCAGTCACATCCTGAGGTACTGGGGACTAGGTTCTGTTTCCAGTTGCAGTCACATTCTGAGGTACTGGGGACTAGTGCCGGGAGCCATCCCCAATGGTGGATAGGATGTAATGAGTTTGTCGGGGGAAGGAGGTGAGCCAGGCCTTGGTGGTGGTGAGAATCTTGCAGCCTGACTCACTAGCAGCCAGAGTGCTTCTCTATGTATACAGAATTTAGTAAGCAGGGATAGATTCATGCTGTTCCAAAACATAGATCATATCATTTTTGTTTTTGGACATGTGTTTCACTTCCTCTTGCTCATCTTTTAGTCATCATTAATAAACTATGACAGAACAGAGTTATCTTTTCCAATTATTTTCCTTCAAGTTTTGACATCATTGATAAACAGAGTTATTATTCTTACTCATTAACCCAATTTTTAAGAATCTAGAGGCATATGACAGCTGTCTCAGGACAGTAGCTTTTGTGGCCTCAAGGACACTAAACCAAAACAAAATCTTCAAGCCACCCTGGGCATTTTGCCATGTCCCAAGCAATGTATTATTAACTCTTAATGGTCAGATTGCCCAAGAAAAATCCTCAGGCCAAAGCTGCTGTAGTTATTATTTAAATTCTGGCATAATACAATGTTTACATTTTATATCCTTATAGGGTTTGTCTAGATGTCTAACCCTGGCACTCTGTTGTTCCTTGGTCACATGATACTGCAGTGGCTCTGCATGAGCTAACTTTTCTAAGAAAGGGAGGTCCTGACATCTCATTCTTGTATCATCTTTTTACATCATTCTTTGCCCAACAGTAGAAGTCTCTGTGTAGGGCAGAGGTAGCTTCAGTTAATCTAACTTTGTTGCTGTATACGCTACATAATTGCCTGGATGTATAGTGGGAAGAGGCTTGTAATCTGATCTGTGGCCAACTCCTCTAACCCATCAAATCTTGTTGACATTTTTCAGTTTACTTTGTTTTGAATGTCTCGTTCCTGAGTAAGTACAGGGACAGATGTTTCAAGAATGGCTCATAGCCTCATAAAGAGACCTCTGGTTCTTTATGTGTGTCACAACCTCCAAGGTCTAAGGAAAAAGTTCAAGTAGATAAGGATATCTCCCTAAACGCAGAAGAGGTAGTATGTTCAGGACTTTCCTGGGGAAGCTTATAAGCAATCCTCCTGGGAGACAGCCTAAATGATTCATAAGAAATTTTCCATTAATCCAATATTGTACATATATTAGAAGTCCCCCAAGTATAAAACAGGTGGAGATGAAAACCAAAGGTGGCATTGTGGCCATCACGTGGCTCAGCTTTGCCGGATCTTTGTCCAGCAGCTGTGCTGGCCTTAGGACTTTTGCTGTTCCCATCAGATATGGCTGTGCCAGACTAGGTCCTGTTCCAGTTGCAGTCATATTCTGAGGTACTGAGGGCTAGGTCCTGTTCTAGGTGCAGCCATATTCTGAGGTACTGAGGGCTAGGTCCAGTTCCAGGTGCAGCCATATTCTGAGGTTCTGGGGATTAAGTTCAGTATGGGAATGGGGTGGGGTACAGCTTAGTCCCTGACAGGGATACCACAGGGATACCTGAGCAATCCTATCTTAACCAATGGTTTTCTTCTAAGCCGCCTTGCAGCCTCTTGGTACCACCTACTGGAAACACGCCAATAAAAAACCAGAGACAAGTGAGGCTGGCTGATGACACCCTGTAAGTCAGTCTTCTGGGACGCAGAGAAGAGAGTAATTCGCAGGAGTATGGAGTGTGTGCAGCATACAAGGTTGCCGTGTTAGCTCCCTTTCTTGTGGCCGAGACAGGAAACCTGACTGAAAACAACTGAAGGAAGGGCTTACTTGACGCCCTGGTTGAGGGTCAAGTCTGTCACGTGGGGAAGGCATGACAGCAGGAGCCTGAGGCAGCTGGGCAGGTGGGAAACAGAGGTACAGATGTCGCTGCTCAGCCTGTTGCTCCTTTTCCTGTGTCTTTTTTTGTTGTTTGTTTGTTTTTGTTTTTTCGAGACAGGGTTTCTCTGTGTAGTTTTGGTGCCTGTTCTGGAACTCACTCTGTAGCCCAGGCTGGTCTCGAACTCACAGAGATCCGCCTGGCTCTGCCTCTGCTGGGATTAAAGGCGTGTGCCCCCGCTGCTTGGCGCCTTTTCCTGTGTCTTATTCAGTCCTTCCAATGCAGTTGGTGGAATGATGCTACCCACATGTGGAGTGCACTAACTTCTGGACACTTGCTCAAATACACGCCCAGAGTGTGTCTCAGTGAAGTTGCCCTCAAAGAGCAACTGTCATGGTCGCTGAGGTTGACCTTAGGAAGCGTATTTAGAAGCACTCTGAATGATGGACACGGAAAGAAGGAAATGGAATGTTCGGAGTGAGGTGGTTGACTTGTAGGTTATTCAGTGTGAGCCTGGTAGGCAGAACGAGCCCTGGTGAGAGTCAGAGAAAGGTTTCTATTGTGAGCAGGCATGGAAATCATGTGCCTCCTGCTGGTCAGGCAAGTTTCCACATCTGTCTTTTGCATGGCTTCCAGTGAGTCCCTGTTCATCCCTTTTAGCTAAACACATGCTGCAGGACTCTGCGCAACACCCTGACCATGGACTTGGGTTTGACAAGTAATAACCCAGAAGTCATAAATCTGGCCTCTGTAATGAACAACCTGAGGAGAATTTCGTGAATTCTGTGTTCTTCAAGGTATAGCCTCTTACTTAGTTCTCTTAGATGGGGGAAAAATCGTTAAACCATGATGAAATCCAAATCCCTCACTAGGTGTTTTTTTTTCTCTTTCTATCTCCCTCCCTCCCTCCCTCCCTCCCTCCCACCCTCCCTCCCTCCCTCCCTCCCTCCCTCCCTCCCTCCCTCCCTCCCTCCCTCCCCCCTCCCTCCCTCCCTCCCTCCCACCCACCTCCCTCCCTCCCTCCCTCCCACCTCCCTCCCTCCCTCCCTCCCTCCCTCCCTTTCTCTCTCTGTCTCTCTCTCTCTCTCTCCTTTTTTAAAATCACACTCCTTTGGCTGGCAGTTCTGGATGAGCTGAACTTAAATAGGTATATGGTATAGTTTATGCTAAAAGGTAGTAATTAATTTTAATTTAGATCACCATTTCTTGTTAGTGCCTCTGATAACCTAATTTTAAGAACGTATACCCATTGGTGGAAGCATCAGTTGTTTTCACTATTTAAACGGGCTGTAATTTGTGAGAAAGCCGTAACCACAGCACTCAGGGGCTCAGGTCCCGGGGCCACTGCAGTGTTTGCTCTGACAGTTTTCGGGCAGATGACGGAAGGAATCCTAAGAGCAGGGGCTCTTGGCCAGCCACAGTGGATATACAGTTGCAGTGGAGAGACGTGTCTGAGCATCGGTGGCACTGTGGAAAGGGAAAGACGCTGAGGAGGAAGGCGAGGTCCTATTTTCCCAAAACTGAAAAGAGGAAGACATACAGGTACCTCTCACCTTCAAAGTACTACCCAAGTGCACCTCCTCCAGCCCCCTCTCCCCTTGTTTCTGCTGGTGAACCATGAGTAAAGAGTTCATGAGACTGCTCCACCACCATACCCATGCACTGACACCATTAGAACATGGGGGCTCTCGTCTGGACTTAACCCTGAGACTGGTGGAGCCCTAGTAGCTGATAGCAGACTAGAAGGTGAGTTTCTCCAGACCAGGGGCTGGGGTGGACTGTGAGCAGTAAGCTAGTCCAGCAGCAGCCTGGTCAGCGCCTCACCTGTTGTGGCTGTCCGTGGGAGCTGTTGGGACATTAACTGAGGTACTGGAGCCCCTTAACCATGACATGCATCCGTGTTTATCCAGCCCCTTCTTTGCAGGAACAGAGAGACTCTTTCATAGCTCTCACAGAGGGGAGCATATATGCCTGTACATGGAAACTCGTTTATACGCTTACACCTTGGGCTCAGCACCTTTCCTCACCCCTCACATGAAGGCTAGCCCTCTCCCAGATATGGTTCCTCATGTTCACTGCTCATCTTCACCAATCACCAAGCTCTTCTGTTCTCTGTATATCAAAAGAAGAGGCACTTCTTGCAAGAAAGAGAAGAATTGTTTCTAACCTTAGAACGATTACTATTCTAAAGATACTTTGTGTAATTTTGTAAAGCAAAAGCTAGGCCAGCCCCAGGATCTAGCACATGACCTCTTAAGTCAGGAATGCTATAAAAACACATGCACAGATACACCAGGAGACATGTGCAAGCCATGTTTATCACAGCGTGTTTGCAAGCTGGAGAGGACCACACATCTATCAGGAACTAAGCGATATCCAATGGAACGCTATTTAGCAACGAAATTAAGTTGAAGATACACAATATACTTAGCAAAAGCTGCTTGTGGCAAGGGTATGGCATTTTAGAAGCAGCAGCGACAAAAATAAATCAAAAATACATTTTAGTAATAATAAAGAAAGAAGTCATGACGTAAATGGCAAAGTGATCACTGAGCTGAGGAGAGACTGGGGAGGGTAGATGCCGACTCCACTAGGGGGCGCTGCCGCAGGGGCGGGGCCATGGAGACAAATGGGCTCTCAGTCCTGGCCAGAGTGGCACAGAAGGCCAAGTGCGATGTCAACCAGATCACATGGATTCCACTGGAGGAACGTCACTACTTCCCAGGGATTCGGACTAACACTCCAGTGGCTGACCTCTGAACTCCACACACACAGCTGCACAGACACACAAGCATACTGCATACACACGCACACATGAATACTGCACACACACCTGCATACTGCACACACACACTGCATACATACATACATACATGCATACCGTATACACACATAATAAAAACAAACAAAGTAATTCTCAAGATTGGTTTTATTTTCATTCTTCCCCTCCCCCAGTTTAATGAGGTACAATTAAAATACAAAAAAATCGTAATATTCAAAAACAATAACTCATGCTGAAGGAAGCGGTTCAGTTGGGGAGAATGCCCCCACGTGTTGTGAGGCTGGTTCTGGGTGGGAGGTATTGGAGAAGTCCTGCGAGGCCCGGGACTTTATGGAGATCAGTGCAGGACGTGGCTTTCCAGTCTCGGAAACGGCAACTGCCTGCTGCTGTCGTAGAAACATGGCTGTCCCTGAATGGAATGACAGCAAGGTTGGTGGCTAAGGGTTTGTTTGCAAGGTCACAGCTCTGGAAGCAATCGGAATCAACGGCTCACGACATCTTCTTTCCCTCCTGTACTTTTCCTGCCATGTCCCAGCCCGGCAAGCACTTTGGAACCTTCCATCAGTTGGTATCTCCTTCATTCCGTTCTCTCTCTCTCCTTTGTGCTCCTATTCTTTCTTTAACTCTTCCTCTCTGGGTTTCCTAACTGTCACCTTTCCTGCTCACCAGCTGTTCCAAGCTTCACCATGTTTCACATGACAGAGATAAGCAGACTTCAGGGGACTAGCTTACGCCAGAGGGCACTCATGTGACATTGTCGGGTAGAGGCCCTCCCAGCTGCCTGCTCTGGGTACACAGTTGCTTCCTTGCCAGCCTGGCCCCACAGGGGGAGGAGTTGGAGCCTGAGGGATCCAGGCTGAAACTTGCAACTTGGGAAGTAAGAGAGATGGGAGACTGGTTAGATGGGAGATTGATCAAAAGGACACGCTTATCAAGGACATCACATTTCTGGTGTTCAGGATAAAATAAATAGAAAAATGAAGAGGGGTTAGTGAATCCTGTGATGTTGGTTTGAAACCAGCAGTACGGAGGTAGAAATTCGTGTTTTCTAACGTGTTCAGTAAGACAGGTATGCAACTATGTGCATGTACCGGCTCTGTACTGCTCAGTGTCAAGGATTAGTGACATGTTGGGAACAAACACTCCAGGCCCTGATCTTAGCATCTAAAAGCCAATCAATCCTGAAAAAGAAGTTGAGGGAAATGGATGATGCTAGCTAGCTGGGGCAGGGAACAACCAGGACAGACCAGAAAGGAAGACAGTACTTACACCATGACCGGGCATATCTCAAAAACACAGCAGCTTGCTGCACTGGCCAAACTGGGGTAATTTGGCTATAACAAGTGTAACTGCTTACACTCCATTGAAAAAAATACGAAAACCTGAATCCCCATTCATACAGAGGAGGAAATGAGTAACAGGATAAGAGCATTTCCCAAGTACTTCCCACAAGATACCTCTGAACTGCCAAGTAGCAAAGAGTAACTTTATAGTATAATGCCTGGCTGGCAGATGTCACTGTGGCAAAGTGAGAAACAGGACATCATTGGAAACAAAGCAAGTTGACATCATGCTTTCTTGATGGGACCCAGCTTTACTTGCTGGTAATCCTGCCAGTGGTGGATGACCCAGAAATGTCATACACCAATTGGAGGATATGTTCCCAAGTATCTGGTCTATAATCCTCAATTGTGTTCAAGTCATGAAAGTCAAGGAAAGACAGACGAGCTACTTCAGACTGAGAGAAAATAAAAACGGGACAATTAAGTGCATTGTGTGATTTCCAGCTGGATCTTTTTGCAATAAAGAATGAAACCAGAATCATTGGTGAAACTTGACTGTGGTCTGAGGGTTTATCAGTGGTCATGTTCCTTTCCTTATTTTCAGAGTTGAATTGTGATCATACAGAATGTCCTTTGTATGGAGTCATAGGCTAGTAATTTGCTTTCAAAGAAATCAGAGAAGTTCTTTGTACTGTATTTAGGACTTTGGTGTTTTAAACATTTTTAAATATTTACTACATCAAATGCCATCCCAATGGAAAGATACACTATGGCAACAGAAACGTCTCTTTAATTTAGGAGAAGGAATGAGAACCAATGTTAACAGTTTTTGACAGTAGGCCACTCAGAGCCCCTGTTCTCAGTTGTCAGCTCTCAAGGGTCTGCTGGCTGGTAGAGCAGAGATGCACCATTTGTGAGAATCCTAGGAAGGGTGCAGGGTGAGGTAACAGAAGGTGCCATTCACTTGTTGTCCAGTGCACTGGTTACAGGAAGGGCCACTTACCCAAATGTGCAGTCTAGTGACAGCCTTGAGTTGCTGCTTCAGGTGAAGAGGAAAGACTAGACAGCATCCCCAGAGTAGCGTGAAATGCTTTGTAAGCTACTAGAAGCGTTGTGAGCCCATGCACACTTCCACTGTGTGTGCATGTGTATTTACAGAGTGAAATGGAGAAGTGAATGGAGGTTCTGAACATCGGTGCTGTTGTAGAAGATTTTTGTCCTTCCAGGTGAGTGCAATGGGCTCTGAGGGGTGGAGCACATGGCCCAAGAGCCTTTGGCTGGCACTTATAACTCAGCACACTGCTATGAACCTACAGTCTCCTAGAGTCACATGCAGTGAACAGTTCTTTGCCACGCCCCTTAAGAAATAGCCTATTCAGTAAGCAGGCATCCGAGCACCATCACAAATACTTGCTGATCCACAGTCTAGCAATGGGGGAGGAGGGCGAATGATTGCCGGTTAAAAGTCAGAACGCTGTGTGCAAAGTATCCCATATTCTGTTTGATTAAATACAAAACCAGAAGACAACAGACTGCCTTCTTGTTACATTGGTATCTTCAGAGCAGAAGTGGCAAAGACATGCCAACTCTCTGGACGTTTGCTCCAAGTCTCATTTTGGCAAGAGGAGAGCTACCGAACTCTTTGCTTGGCCCTGTCACAGGCCTCGGAAGCAGTGAGCGCCCTGGGGTCGTTCTGATCAGTGACGAGAAATGGGCTGGTGTAGAAGGGCCTCTCAGGAGGACTGCTGACATGCTCTTAGTCCCTCAGAGCTCCCACACTTACCTAGCTCTTGCTTTTGTTACGTCTTGTGACATTGCCATTTCAAGACAACAAACTTACATTTCTCCTCAACTGTTCCTTCAGGTCTAGGACCAGATCATGTTGTCTTGCCTTCCAATGTGTTGTACAGTAGCTGAACTTTATTTTTTATTTTTATGTGTCTGTTCTGGTGCCTGCAGAGGCTGAAAGAGGGCGTCAAATCTCCTGGATCTGGAGTAACAGGTTGTTAGGAGACGCCCGACTGTGGGAATCCGTTTTCAGGCCCCTCATGGCTTTACCCAGCAGGTCCACATAGAGAGGATGATTAGGACCACGGGCCTGAGTGCAGGTGTCTGAGATGGTCTGCACTTGGCTGAGCTGGGGGGAGGTCTTTTGCTCCACCCCTTGGCATCTCTATAAATACCTGAGGCAGAGACAGTCAGGGCCTGTTGGAATAGGTTCCAGGCCCTCTCTAGGCTATCCTTTATTTTCTGTCTGTTTATCTCCACAATCTAAATCCTTCTGTGTAATATTTCCTGCTGCTCGCACTCAAGAAAACTCTGGGGAGCTGTGGGGTTGGTGGGTAAACACCCCGCACCTGACCTAGGTACTGGGAACCAAAGTTGGATCCTCTGGGAGAGTTGCTACGTTCTTAACCACTGGGCCATCTCTCCAGCCCTGGGGCAGTTGCAATATTAGGAGCCCAATGACTTGCATAGTTTCAAAATGATCTGAAAGTATCTTCAGAACTTTTTGCTTATAAAATAAATGATGTATTTTTTTAAATTCAGAAATATATCAAAAAGTTCCACAACCCTTTCCATAATGTCCTCACCCACTGCTCAGCACTCCAAAATACTTTCTCCTAAGCTTTCATACTTAAATGTTTCATACTTCGGATCATAACAGTATCTATAATTCTGTACTTAACACTTTGGCATGAGCACGTTTCCTGTCATCCAAGTTCTCTTCAATGAAGTCTTCAATGACTTCACAGTACTCCCTTGCATGTTTTTAATCATAATTAACTATTGATATTAAACAAAATAACCAGAGCAACACAGATTTCTATGAGCTGCAAATTTTAAGACTCTACTATGTCCCCCGGGAAGTCAGGAGGGAAACTGTCATGTGTCTGAAGATTGAGCAGGCAAGGGAGATGGGTAACGCCTGAGGCCACTCCTTGTGGTCCAGTGAGCGCTGTCAGGTGAGGCACACGTGGAAGGTGAGCTGGTGGTGTTGGGTGTACAGCCAGCAGTGAGGGGAAGACATTATGCTGAGAGGCAATGTCCAACCCAGAGGAGGACTGCGCTGTTGAGCGCCAGTTGCACACGTCAGAACGACTGACTGACTTTTGGAGTGGAATTCTGGCTTATTCCAGTTGGCCGAACCAACACTGGGAGGTGAAATGGCAACCGTTTTAACTTGGCAAACAGGTTTGAGGGTTATTATCAAGAGATACTCTGTGAGGTGTGGGGAAGCATTAATAAGTGTTCAAGTAGGGGAATAGCTTTCAGGGTACCAGAGGGTGTGTGGGGGAATGCTTGTTCTCCTACATGATCTGTGTCTGTATAAATAATGGAATACCCCAAATCAAATCTTCACCTTTGAGTTTGTGTTTAAGGCACCACCACCTCCTTTTAATTCTGAGCAGCTTCGAGAGACTTGCTGGTACTCTTATGCCCAGCCATGTGGTTTGGCCAGGCTGGTGGCTTCCTCTTCTGTCCCTTGGTGTCCTTGAGCCTTAGAAGTCCCACCGAAGTCACTCTGCAGTCTAAGCACAAAGCTCACAATGTATGTTCTTGTCCCCATCTCCAAGGCTGATAAACTCATGCTTAGACCCTTACAGTGAAGCCCAAATTCAGGCCCTAGCGGTATGTGCTTTGAGGCATTCAACACTCACTGGTAGTTGGCCTTGCAATTTGCACTAGCTGTATCTGGTCTCGTTCTGGGCTCGTTCTCTAAGGGTGAGTAATAAAATCCTCCCTCTAGTGGCTCCAGCTCAAACATGATCTTACCCTACAGAGATCAAGCTTGAGTGCCTGAGACACTCTGGAGCCTGACTTGGACTGAAATTCCACTGCTGAGCAGCTGATCCCCCCTGAAGGCTATGCATGCAACACCTCCCAGCTGGGCCAGTGTGACCCCAGCTGATCCCAGATCCTGACCAGTAACACACCCACAGCCATAGAGCACATGATCACTAGCCTGTACCCAGCCATGGCTCAGGATGCTTATCTTATTGCTTTGCTATTTGAGGGGAAGAAACTGCCTGGCTTTCCTCAAATCCAAGTTCTGAGTCCTCTGCCCTCCTCTAGCTACTGGACATCCTAAGCTTTTTGTGGAAAGGGAGAGAGAATGTGACAGGCGAATGATCTTTGTAACAATGTTACTAGATCTCTCCTCTTTTGGCCAAGCTGTTGGGGAGAGGCTACTACCTGATGGGTGTCAGCATTTAAACAGCCCGACAGGTTAGGGAGCATCACCTTTCTCCCATTGTTACTGCATGTAATTCAAGATGTAGAATTATAGTATTCACATTCCATTGGACATAGAGTGCCACTATTCATGAAGGGCATGGATGCTGGGGTGACTGGGATTCCAGCAGTCCCCAAGCTACCAAAGGCAACAATCACATACCAGAGAGCAACTGCTGTATCTTTCCTTTCCCTTCTTCCAATTCACAGTTCGAACCTTCCCACTTCTCAGCCTAAAAGGTAATGTTGAACCAATGAACCTTTCAGCAAAGTTTGGTTTATCCTCAAAGTGCTGCCCCTTCTGTTTACTGAGCCAATATGTCGTTAGGTCAAGTTCCATTTACATAGAAGAGCTTTCAGGAACTTCTGTGGCTAGCCCCTGCATCCATGCATTCTGCATGAGTCGAATTAACCAGTCTTTGATGGAAAATATTTGGGGAAAAAAAAACAACAAACCTTTGCATTGCACATGCATGATCTTCCTGTCATTCTGAACATTACATTATAATAACTGTCAGCATTATGTTGCATTAGGGCATCATACAAGATCTCGTGACGACTCTAACAATAGGGCAGATGTATGCAAATACTATACGTTGGCATCTGTGGAGTCCTAGAATCCGTGCCCTGCAGATATCAAGGGATGACTGTTTAATGTCATCAGGTGGTACCCATGGAACTGGAGACAAACACTAGAACAAAGGAAAGGTTAACCAAGCCCCAGGCGCCAGGCACCTGAGTGTTTCCTCTGACCTCTGCCATTATTCCTTGGGAAGGACACTTAAGTGTCTGGTTGGCACGCATGGCAGAGTCTATAGTTTACATTCTGAGATGCCCTTTTTGTCTGAGGCCATGCTTTTCCTATGCTATGGCATCTTTGTCTTTGAGGCACCGGTCAGCATCAAGGGGACATGCTTCTTCTCCTCAAGGAGCCACCAAGCACTAGGGTTTTCTCAGCTGTGGCGGGCAAGGGATCTCACTGTCTCTTATCTGATTCACACTGGGCTCCAGGGACTTGCAGGAATCATTCTGAAATGGAGTGAGGGCCCACTCACTCGATGTGGCGCCGTGAGTAATGTGCTTGTAGCAGAGCCTCGTGACTGGGAACTGGCCAGAGATCACATGGTAGAGAGAGACAACTTACACAAGTTGTCCTCTGACCGCCTCGTGCGCGCTGTGGCACATGAACAGCCTTCAACCAAACAGACACACGATAAATACATAAACGCCTATAGAACTGCAGTGGAACTTCTCATTCCCTCCTTAACTACTGTGGTCGAGCCATGGACAGGCAATACTACACAAACTCCGTCCAGACATTCACTCCACTGTGGGCAGGAGCCAATTTTCTGTAGTACGTGCCTCCAACAAAGCAAGTCAGGGAGGGGAAAAAAAGACCCCCACCCCCACCCCATGAATGCTGCATGGCTGCCTCCTATTGGGAACAGTAACACGAGGCCACTTTTTAAAGGCTGTGGTTTAATGGGGTGAGATCATTTTGGCGTGTTGGTGTTGGCTGCAGATAAGAAAATGTCTATTTTGTTCTAACAATGGGCAGCTGTAAGGAAGGGGATCTGATTTTTCAGTCTTATCTAGGGCTGAGGATATAGTTCATTGCAAGCGCAGCTGCCTAGGATGTCAGAGGCCCAGGGTTGTTGCCAATACCATAAAACAACCAAAACAACAACAACAACAACAACAAAAAAACCTAAACAGACCAAGAGTGGGGTATTTGGGGCTGGACTTATGACAAGGTCAGATGTGACCTCTAAGGTCACAGCACAGATTTAAACAATGGTAACAAGGAGGTGGGAAGGTTTCTCAGTCCCTTGCAGGAAGAGGCATTTTCAGGACATAGGGAATCTGACATAATTTTCAGGTTACTTCTGAACCAATGTCCTGAGCTGAAGAGTGAGGCAGAAGAGAAACGGGATTCTGATGTGGGCTTCACCGACTGCAGTAAACCGACAGGAAGAGGAACGTTTCAGATGTTTTTATTCAAAGGTTCTCAAAAGAAATAAAACAGAAAAAGCTAACAATCTGATCAAATGTACAGTTCAAAAATGTCTTTTGGCGTTTAACAAGTCCTAGGAAAGAAAACTACAGAGTCATCTGGAGCCGGTCAATAAAGTCACTGCTGGCAAGTATGGAGCACTAGTAGGAACAAAAATAAAAAATTAACTCTCTTGATCATATAGATATCTCTATGAAAATCTGTTTTTTCAATCTGTACAAAAGGTCTTTCTTCATAAATTAATTTTTTTTTTATAATTTAATGGCTGTCTACTATGTGATGTTTAACTGACTTTTTTTTTTTTAATATGTACAGAGGTTGTTTCCCAAATCTGACCCAGACGAGTATGGCACTTAGTTCAGACATACCTAGCAGCAGATTTCCCCTCCCCTACCGACTGAGCTACCGTCTTCCTGTCTTAACTAATGGAAAAAATATCAAGTAGTGAGAGCCCCGGGCTGATAAACATACTAGGTATACGGAGGGTGCTGCATTCAGTCTGGACTTCCATAAAGCAGAATGTTTTAGGGAGCATAGAACCAATAATACCACAACTTCTTTTAAAAAAAAAAAAAGAAAGAAACAAGAACAAAAACGAAAACACATTTCTCTTATGACTATGTAATTTTCACTAGAATCTACACTTCTCAGAGCAGCAAGGACGTTTGAAACTATGAAATGTCACTGACATCTATCATCAAATACAAGCAATAAAATTTAAGAACTAAAAAATACTCAAAAGAAGTAACTGCTTAGCCCTAGCTCCCGAGCTAGGAGGATTTGGTCGGTGGAAACAGGGAGGGCCAGCAACCTGTCCCAGCACAAAAGAAAAAGCCTCTGAGGTAGATAACTGATCAAACGTAGCTGACCAGACAAGTACACAGTTTTGGAAGACAACTTAATTTACCATTGCTTTTAAAACGTATGCAATTGCCTTAATAAAAGAGCATTAATAACAATGAATTATCTCATATGTACTAAAGTAGAAATAACTGTATTTATGAATCAGGAATTTCATAGTTTCAAAGTTGGTTTTCTTTACACTTGAACACCTGTAGTGATGACTTAAAGTGTGGCACTGCTTGGATTCAAATCTTCCTTCATGCTTTTTTTTTTGTTTTTTAAATTTGTCTCTGTGAGTCCATACATCAGTTAAAATTATAAAACCTAATGCAAAGGTACAAAAAAGGCACATTCTCCTAACCGCAAACTGGTCCGGCAAAAATAAAGAGCAGAGAAAATGGGATGCTGAGACAAGGTGGAGTTACTGGCTACTGGCTCTTCGGTCTTTGGTGAAGTTACCTTTAAAAGTGCCAAGTCATTTTTTAGTTTTTCAAATCGACCTCAGAGAGAGCGAGCGAGCGAGCTAGTGAGCAAGCGCACACGAGAGAGAGCTAGTAGCCAGTCGTTTTTTCTTCTGTTCATATCTCAGCTCAGGTTTGAAGAGAAATCCTTACTTTTAGCTTTTACCATTTAGTTTCAATAGCGACATTTTTCCCCCCCTCAGTTTGCCAGATCACAGGCATGGTTCTCATTCTAAAGCACTATCGTTAGTATAAAGGACAAAACATTCGGTGACTCCCCTCCCCCACCCCCACCCCCAGCCCCAAAGCTACCTACACTAAATCTAGAACATCATTAAGTTTTTTGTTTTTGTTTTTTTGTTTTTTTCCTGAAAAAAAGGCAAAAAAGACTTTACATTGCATCATACAGCAGATATCCTAAATTGGTCAAACTATCAGAGGAAACTGTCGGTGTACGGCCTTACAAACGATTCACCCTATTAAAAGTCCCCCAGTCAGAAAATGTGTTTCACACAAAACAGTTCTCCCTTCTTGCACTTCACTACCTTACACGTTATGTGGAAAAAAAAATCATTAAAAACACCTACTACATATTTTAAAAAAGCCAAAATTTCAGCAACTTTTATTGACTACCTTTTTAAAAGCCCCTACGCTGCTGTTTTTTTTACAAGGCGTCCTAGACCAGCCCATTTGGTCAAAGCATTCTACATCATTAGTTTGAACTAACTTTACTGAAACAGCTACAGCATCAAAAGAGTTAAGGCAAATTGGAATTCATAGAAAAGGATAAGACACTTCACACTACGTCGAAAGAAAAATGAAAAGCTAAGAAAAGACACCGAGGGTGGCCACACTGGCTTACAGCGGCACTCTCACGGCAAGCACAGACACCATGGGTGACGTCAGACGGTGGGAATTTCATCAGAAAAGCCCATTTCATACAGCTGGAAAAAAAAAAGACGCATCAAACACAAAAGGAACAAAACCGCAAAAATCCGGTCATGCACTTGGATAAGTCTTCGTGGTCTTTGTGCATACCCAGAAAATTGAAGTTTTCTTTTTCTCTCCTTTTTTTTTTTCTTTTTTGCATCATTATATTTGATAAAAATCTTTGTTTTTTTTTTTGTGTTTTTTTTTGTTTTTGTTTTTGTTTTTTACTAAAATAAACCTGTTCAGGGGAACAGCTACTAGATGAATTTAAGGGTTTTATGCACCTTATAGAACTTATAGCAAAAATAGTTTTAGTTGATTTCATTATAAATAACGTTTTCAAGAACCTGTGCAAAACTGTCAATAATTTCCTAAAGCACAATTGATCAGAAAAATCCATGATTGTTCAGCCTTCACACCCTTCTTCATGTAAGAACACCCTTTGGTCCATCTGGAAGAGAAAGAGAGGAGACTAACTCAGTCTCTGCTGATTTAACAAACACACCACGCAGGGCTTGTCAGCTTTTGCTTTAGAGAGATAAACGCCTGAACAAGATTGTGCCCATCCACGGTGAGACTGAAGGACATGAGCTGGGGATCTGAGGGTCACTTTCAGTTCCTTGAGTCCGCCTTTCAAATCTGGGACTTGCAGGGTACTTTCTTCCCTCAGGCAGCCAGAGCCAGCTCCACATGGGTCTCAAATGAAGGGTGATTTGAGATCAACAACACACATTGTTACAAGACAATCCAGAAACTGGATTCCACGTAAGAGTTATTTTACTAAAATACACGTGGTGGGGTGAAGTTTGAAATTTGTGACTCCAGTGAGAGCTGGGAAGATAATCTTTTGTTCTGAGGATGCCAACAATCTCAATTCATAGTCAAGATGCTACTGACCTTGTGAGACTTGATTAAGCAACATCTTAAGCTGTATCTCCTTAGTATTTAAGCAATATAAATAGGATGCTTCTATTATATATAGGACAGCTTTGGAAATCAATGTTCTATGATGCTTTATATTTTATGACTTTGGGGTAGAGGAAATATATATTTGATTTTAATATAAAACGTTGTTCCTTATCTAGACAGAATCTGTAAATTCATAAACACATTAAATCTAACTTAGTCTAAGCATCATTTGATAAAAGTACCCCACACTGCTTCATATGAGTCCTGCAGTTAGGGAGACTTTTCCCTCATACCTCACAGTTACTTATTGGGTTGAAAGGTATATGGAGAATGGTCATTAGATGTCTCCACAGCCACCTGCTGCTGGCCACTTGCTTCCTACAACAAAGCAGAATGCATGAGACACATTAGCAATGAAATTGTAACTCTGCTGCTAAGGCCTGAGTCCAAGGACACACACCTTAATACAGACACTCTTCAAAGTGAATTTCTTCAAGTCAAACAGAGCTTTTAAGGCTAATCACTGCCCTAATGCAGCTGAAATATGACAGACCCCAAGAACCTCCCGTTCAAATGTTTAACTTAAATATTGATCAAAGAAATTTCTTGGCTTCGTCTCCTTGAAGCCAGATATAGTTTATAATTCAGTATTTTCAGACTTTAGAGTCTGAGTCACAGTGTGCAAATGTTGCGTGTCATATTCCCCCCACCAACTGCTGCCCAAAGGCATCACCTGCACCTCACAATCAAACTTCCCAATACTTATATGCTGAAAAGTGTGAATCAACTCAGTAAATGGAAGCAGGGACTGTAACTTCAGCTACATGAGAGGCAGGACAAAAGGGCTGCAAGTTCACAGCCTGCCTGGCTTCCAGAGCGAGGTCATGATTTTAGAAGGGACATGGACATAGCTCATGTGACAGGCCCTGGTGGAACCTCCACTAAAGTGAGAGTAAAACAGGAATAAAACAAAAAGTACTTTGGAGATTTTTGTCTTGGCTCAGCTCAAATTATGCTTGAAAAAGCACAGGTCAGACTTTGCTGAAGTAGCTACAGAGAAAATGTTTGTTTTTCATTGTTCTAAAGGTTTCATGTCCTGGAGAACTGCACACAAAATCCTGTGGGTTCAGGCAGTTGTGGCTGTTCAAAGTTGTACGATCATGCAAATACGACAACCACAGTTCCCAAGAACTTTGGGATCTGCCGAGTGGGTAAGGCGAGTGGACCGATCAACTTCCTTGATCCTTGAGGACACTGCAGGAAAACACTATGCTTCCTGTCCACTCGTAATTCAGATGTCAGACTTCTACAGATGCAATATATTCTAAGATACTAACCAAGAGTAGTTGGCTGTAAAATCAGGGAGGGTTGTTCCTCACGCTTGTTGCAACTTAGGAATACCAGTTTTTCTTTTTCCATCATCTGAATTATGACCCGTTTCTTTCTATAATAACTATTACCACTGATTCAATCTTTAGAACTAGAATCGCAAACCCCAATTTTATCTTAATGCGCCTGTGAGTAAAATCTTTTGGGGTAACAAGACAGAGCCTTAAAGTACTATGAAATGCGCTACAAGATTGCAAAGTTATTTGGGGGGGGGGGTCTGGGGATACAATGTATCTGGATGTTGCTATACTAATTTGCATAGAGTGTGTTTTACAGTTGAAAAATGCTAAGTGCACACTCTTTCTGAACCATTTCTTTGGTTACATAGTCTAAGCTGGCCTGAACTCATGGATCCTCTTGCCTCAGCCTCTCTGGTTGCTAGGATAACAGGCATGTGCTACTATGCTATGCCTTGAGAAAATATTTGACAGTTGATAGATTTTTGTTGTTACTCTATTTCAATGACTCAGATGGCAAACAACCCACTGCCACCATGACCACTGGGATGCTCTTCACCAACCACTTCCACAGTGACCACTGGGATGCTCTACACCAACCACTGCCACAGTGACCACTGGGATGCTCTATACCAACCTCAACGGGAACCGCTGCTGTCTGCATGTGTGTATACTGTGGCAAGTAGGCTCCTTGCATGGCTGACGTGGCAGGCATGTACTGAAAAGGAGAAGGTGATCAGGGTATGCAGCAGCAAGCCATGCAAAATTCAGATTACTGGGTTGGGGGGGAGGGGTTGGGGTAGGAGATGGCTACTTAGACGACTCAAAGAAAAAACTTATATGGGTTCCCCTCAAAGCTTAATGACTGCCTATGAATGTGTCATTTGGAAGGTCAAACTGAAAACGCTGTGTTTCTTTGAATTTTTACCAACAAAAAAATGTGCCCGTGTGAAGGTCATTAAGGTATCTCATCTGCAGCAATTCCAAATCATCATACAAATCTCTCCTCCAGAGGCCACGTTATTTTCTGGTTATCCCCCGAGGTGATGCCTCATACTATTTGTGTGGGGAGAGACCCGAAGGGACCCTTAACCGGTCCTGCGGCCCTCCTCTGTCTATTTCAGCAGTCTCATGTCCCAAAGGCAGGTGGAATCTGCAGCCGATTTCTAGGCTGTGTATTGTCCTGGATTCACTTTTCCCAAGAAGCTGTTGCTGGTTTTCAGAATAAGAGGGGAAACACGCCGCCCTCTGCCCTCTGCCGCCCCCACAAACACAGGCTGAGCTGGATGCCTTTGTCCATCTTTACACGTGGCCTCGTACTAACCCAGCCTCCTAACCCCGCCAGTCCCTTGGAGTGTAGGAAAACAAGCCACTACGAAAACCACAACGCGGTGCTGGAACACCGCAGGAAAGAACAGCAAACGCCGCGGAGACGCTGCCTGTCCTTTGTGACCTGCGCATCTTTTCCTCGGTGACCTGCCGCTTGTAACATGGGTTATAAAAGCTACACAGGGGCATGTGTGGGCGCTGCGTGTGTGAGGGAGATATATCCAGGTCATCAACTAATCAAGAATTTTCTGAGTCCTAGCTGACTTTGTGGAAGGCAGTGCCAGATAGGGAGAGGGCCGGACACAATCTTTGCTACCACCCCCCCCTCAACCTATACTCTCATTAGGGAAGACACGGGTTTCCATAATTCACTTTCCTCTGTTTGCGAAAACCCAGGATATTAATTTGCCACCTACTGTTCCGGTGCTGCCTAGCGACAGATGACTCATTTGCTGGGCCAGAGGGCTGATCATGGAGGCGGGCTGTAGTGACATGGTGTGTTCCATTGAGGGAGTTAACACGGCACCCTGAGAAGGGGAGAAAAGAGCGACAAAAGACAGACTGAGAGAGAAGTAAGATTCTATAGTTCCAATCTGCAAAGGAAAACTCTTTGCTGAGGCAAACATGACCTCCCTCAAACTTACAAGAGGTATCCCCAACGACGACCCCCAAATCTCCCACACTGCTTTCCCGAAACTTTCATAAAGAGTTGAGAGGAAATGGCCGTGCTATTTCACCCCACTGAGATCCTTGTGTCCAGCTTGACCTAACTGTAAAGCCAGGCAGGCCAGCAGAAGGGCTGTAACATGAAACAAACTGAGCAAACTTGTTTGACTATGGCAAACAAATATTGCCATGGCTGCCAGATGTTGGGTGTGGGGGGGGAGAAGTAACTTTTGTTTTCTATAGCCACACCCCCCCCCCCCAAACAACAACAAAAACGTGATCAGCACAGCAGCTTGTTTAAACATGTTTTACAGAGAGTCATCTGGTTCAAGATGAAGCAGGTAGGGCCAAGAGTACGTTCTTCATTTCTGGGTATTTTTCGGAACTTCCTGCCCCGTGTCTGGGAAACCAATCTTAGTAATTCCACTCCAGTTCCATGGTCACTTATTTTGCTTGGAAATTTTTTGCCATCAAAAAAATCAATTCAATGTATGTAAGAAAACAGAGAAAAGAAAAGAAAAACCCACTCCTGTGATATCTCTAACAGAACCAGCATTAGCATCTAACTGAGAGCTAGATTCTGCATCAGAGAACATGAACAATTTCCTACTGTGGGCTCTTGATTTTAACTTAGCTTTCTACTAGAAATGGTAACTGCCCTTGCTGCCATCAACTGTAATGGCTAGAGCAAGCTTTCCTGACTATGTAGCAACCAAAACTGAATTGTTTGGACATCTGTCTGAACTTCTCTACATCATCAATGGATTTTTACCGTTCTTCCCATCTCTGCAATCACCTAATTGTTATAGCATGCTAGGATTCTGTTCTACTCCACAAACATGAACACGGGTTTGGGGATGACTGCAGCCGATTGCCCTGAAACACACTGGTGTTTACCGAGAATCAGATACCAGTCCAGGGCACGAGCAGGTGTTTCATACAGTTTGAATCTGGGTGGATAATAGTAACACAGGTCTCCCCAAAGAGGGAAATTAAAATATATACAGTACTTGCATCTAAATTCACCAAAAAGAAAAAAAAAGAGGATACATTTCATTTTTTAGATTCATCATCAAAAAGCACAGAATGACAAAAATGATTCGAAGTCTAGACTATGGGGAAGGGGTTTCCTGGCCTTTCTTCCTCATCCACAGGTATCGCCAAAGCACTAAGGGGTCCTCAAGCTAAGAGTGCACTGACTTCTAACTTTCCAAATAGATCAAGTATTGGGACACAGACTGCCGTGGGAATGTGTGGATGGGTGTCATGAACACGAATGTAGGATGTGTGGACTTCTGGACGTGTGTGTGTGTGTGTGTGTGTGTGTGTGTGTGTGTGTGTGTATGACAACAGGTACAAGACACAGTTTATTTGCATCTGAATGGTTGTGTCAGCATTTCCTGTCCATCATGTGCTCCCGATTGCTACTCTACCCACATGGTCTCACACTGCCTGCCGTGTCCACTGTTGAAGAATCGTGAGAGAAATCCCTGTCTCATTTTTAAGGTCAAGAGTTGAGTTTTTTTTCCTAATCAAATGATCTGGTTTTTGTATTATAAACGTTGTGATGTATCTTGCATATGAGAATGCCTAATTTGCACTGGTAACTAGAAACGAAGGGGCCAATCTGTGGCCCTTTTGTGTGTAAGTGCGTGGGTCATCATGGGTATTCTCAGTCTGACCTGAGAGTTTGTTTTTAACTTTTTGACTCTATGTTTAACATTCAACAAACTGGATTTTGTGTAGACATACACTGTATAAAAACATCAAGTACATTTTAAAATAACACACTAGGATAAGGAATGTTGAAATTGATGAAGAAATCATACTAGTTATGTACGAGGAATGCACTGCTGTCTTCGTCCTGACACTGATGAAAAGCCCTGCCTGGATCTGAACTTCCTGTCTAAATCACAAAGAATGCAACAGGGAAGAGCCGTTTCTTTCCACGCATTGCAAAATATTTAGTTACTCAACTAATGGAATCCTCCCGAACTGGCGTGAGTAGAAAAAGAATACCTTGCCTCAAACAGGATGTATATTAAGTTCTTACATAAAAATTAATGTCTACCAATAATGCATTTTAAAACAAAGGTAACTTCAAGCTTCATAATAAGCGGGTACATTGTCATATTCTGTGTTTGAGTGTTTCCACCCCGCTCCCCCATCTTTGGTAGAGGAGTTTTAACTCAACAGGTTACACACATAGCTTCCATAGAGGACATAAAGTCATTGACTTGAGAAACTTACAGGATGCTGTAGGATGTATGGTTGAGGTTGCATCCAAGAAGGACTTTGCACCTAGAAAAGGGAGATTTTGAAAGAAACATTGATTTCTACTGCAACTATCATCTAATTCTCTACAATTCTTTTTAATCGTGTTAAAAATCTACAGGAGGAAGATAAGGAGAAAATACTATCAATGATTACAAAGGTTAAGGCAGTTAGAGTTCCTGACAAACTGGTCACTCTAAATGAGATGAAACGATCATTCAGAACCAATGTCAGCTTGCCCACTCAGTCCGTATTTACTGAATATTAGGGACCAAGGAGCAGAAGGTGGGTAAGGCATGGATGGGCTTCATCCCTGAGAAAGATACTGTCTAAGAGAAGGAAATAAACACATAAACAGTCCAAATTAGTGAAGTGTTATAATCAAGGTATGAACTACATTTTTAGGAATACTGATGAATGAGGATTAATTGTAGAACATTTCATTAGAAACTAACCCTCCAAGCACATACTATTTATTAAGAACTACCAAATGCAATCTCTTTGACAATCAGGAAAACAAGTTTAGAAATTTTGTGTAGCCCTCAACAATTTCTAGTTAGCGAGGAAAAAAGAATGTCTGAAATGCAGACCTAGGATATTAAAAGGGAGGGAACGAGATCTTGATATCAACAGTTAAGTTAAAAGGGCATCCACACAGTAACCCTCCAAACTGAGCAATCAGATGTGAGGGCCGGGCTTTCTGGCGGGAAGGAAATGAACCTTCTGCCACGGAAGAGAGAAGTCGTCTGTGTCTCGATGCCCATGGCTTTTCAAGGTCTATGGACCGTGTAAGATTCATTATCTCCCAGTTCTTAGGAGACCCCTCCTGCATCCTGTCCCTGCGTGTTAACTTCAGAGGTTCTACAGAGAGAGCGCGGGGAAGAGTCATGGGGAAAGAACGTAGCGCCATTTACCTTGGTAGCAGAGCCCCGATACTTGTTTTCTCTGGTTTCCTTTGCCACCTAAGGCAGACCAAAGTTAAGTGCTTCTGCCTTGTTAACATTGCAGTTACCTGGACTGCAGCCTTTCCCACTGGGGTACTGGTGCTCTCTTGCGGATGCCACTCTCTCAAATCCAACTGCATAAGCATATGGTGGTTTAGCGGAGAAAGCCAACTCCAACATGGGGGTGGGCCCTCACAGACACATCACGAGAGGCAAGCAGCCCCCTGTAAACCCCGATCTGGGCCGGACGTCCCCCATGTCTATAGGCTTCTGTGGTTATAAATGTCTAAACACTTGTGGTATTATCGGGTTAGGGAGCAATGACATCGAACCCCGTGTTTTTATTCTCAGCAGCTAAGCAGCCAGCCAGTTTCTATTCCTCAACGTTCCCTACTTGTAAAATGGGAATAACAATCCGTGAACGTTTTACCATTGGTTCTTTGAACACCTGAAATAAAAAGAACCCCCACCCCAAACTAATTGTACATAAACAACATTTTTCAAACACCTTAAAGGGGACCTTGGATTACCTGGGGGCACATCCACTCACCTCTGCTTGGCACCGACCATATAAGGATGGGCACCATCTGAGAGGCTGTGCCACTGAGCGTCAGGCAAGTGGAATAAATTCCACATGGGTCTTACAAAAACACAGCATTCCCCAAGGAGGGAATGAGGCCTGGAAATGACAGGTTGTCTGTAGCTTGCCATGTCCAGTTGGTTCCCAACATTGATCTCCTGACTTTTTATTCTATAAAATGACTGAAAGGCTAACTGCTTCAAAGGGGAAAAGCAGTGGTAGAGAGATGGATTAAGAGCTGAAATGTCTATAGCAACATGATAATGAACAGTCTTTTGTGTACTTAAGAGTGAGTTCAAACTTGTGCTGATTTTTAGCGACACAGACATGACAGAGCGCCATTTTTCAGATCATCAAAGATGACATTTTAATATCAGCTGTAAACCCTGCTTATGAAGGGAGATATACTATATCCACTCCCTCTCCCTGAGAAGCAAGAAAAAGACTGGGGTCTTAACTCTTCAACCTCTGAAGAGACTTAAACAAGTGAATACTATGTCCAGAAGCCTGACACATCAGAGTTAACAACCCAGGGAGGAGAAAGGAAAGGAAAGGTGTGCAGAATGGGGGGAGGGGCGGGGCCCGAACCTACAGGCTGAAGGTGGCAGACACTGCTGTGAGACTGCTTTCGGTATGCAACCTTCTAGTTTTCAGCGTTATTTTAACAGCTAACTTTGATATTGCCTTAGACTGACCATTACTGAAAACGTGCAATTCATATACAGTGCTGCTGCTGCCAGCTCATATTTACTGAGTATTAATGACATACCAGGACAGCGTGGAGCTCTTCACATTTTCATTTGGTGCTCAGAACTCTCTCAAGTTTATAAGGTAGAAGCTATTATTATCCCCATTTTAAAGACGAGGAGACTGAGGCTTATGGCTACCAAACAGCACAGTTGTTAGATCAGATGCTGTAGTCCCCTAACCTCAGACGTCAGGACTACAACATCTAATTCAATTTCAAAAACAGGAACACTCCCAAGTTTAGTCACACGAGTCCCAGCAGTCAACAGTAGAGAACTCCTCACAGGTCAGGAGTTGAACTCAGTAACAACACTGTCTGGGCCCAGGCAGCACACCTTTTGAGGGGAAGATGGCCGCGGGAAGAGAAAGACTCCTGTGCCTCACGAGCCCTGTTATACCATCAGATCAGTGTTGGACAAGGAGCTTAATGAGGATTCCTCCCTCGAGTCAAAGGTAAGTCTCCTCACAAAATAATGCAACAGGAGCTAATGGCCTCTTGCGTCTTGGTGGGGGAAGGGCCTCAACTCTCAATGGCATCAGTTAATGTCACCCATTGGAGACAATCTCTGTATGAGCAGTTCCAACTGTCTTTTTTTATCTCTTTTTGCTCATGAGTAAACAAATGGGAGCCCACACCTGCGCTCCATTTTGTGACACTCACACGTTTCAATTTCTGGGATACGTGATAGAGGAAGCACACGGGGGCTTATCCCAATTCAAGGACCATGTGATGACTCCAACCACTTCCCTGGCTTTACATCCTCCTACACAGAGGAGCAAATCGTTACGCCAAATAAAAGGCAGCTTCTTCCAAACTAGGTCTCCAAGCTGCATCAAATTTGACTTAGATTTCATTTTTGAAACTGTCCAGAAGGTGAAGACACATAAAAATGCAGCAGAGATGCACGGTGCCCTGCTGTCGGGTCCTGAGGTACAAACCTGGTAGGCGGACACGGGAGACGCAATATAGGGTGTAAGAGAAGTTTGACTGATCATTCGGTTTGTGGCAATACTGTATGGTGAAGGGTAAAATCTAGAACAAACACAAAAGCCTTTATTAAGTCATCCTTCCAATGGAATCATTCACGGCACAACGTCTGACACTCTCCACTTTCACTGTCCCTCAAGCTACGAGGCATTTATCCTAATGACGTACCCGTTATGTAGAGCAGCTGTGGTCGGGTCATACGTGAGTGTCATTCCAGCCTACAGGAAGCAGAAGGAGACGTGAAAATCCGTCTAGAAAGGCACTACTGGAAAACTGTATTTTGTAGAGTCCCCGTGGCATAAGGTGATAATAGTCACCTTTGATAAAATTGGAAGTTTCTGTTAGCCAAGCATGGGGACAAAGTCTATGAGAACTGAGCTCCACTGTGTACCCCCCACAGCAGCCATTACCACAGGGAGCTACTGAAAATTAAGTAGAAACCAATCCCTCCGGGAAAATAGCCAGGCATCACATGCTCAGAGGGCTACGTGTGGCTGTCACTGGAGACCACAGGTTTAAGACATTTTCTCCACACATTCTGGGTTCTTTATGATCTTTTTAAACACTAAAATCCATTGAAATAAATACAAGAGAAAGCCCAATGTTGCATTAAAACACTGAATTTTTTTTTAAAGCTTCAAAAGATTATTTGCCTGTTTACTTCTGAGAGAGAGAGAGAGAGAGAGACAGACAGACAGACAGTGTGGAGGTGGGGAGGGAAAAGCATGATCAGAATATATTGTATGGCACAACATTTTTTTAATAAGAAAAAAATAATCCAGAATATAAAGGCAAATTCTCAGTGACACATATACTGTTTATTTTAGTGTTAAGGACAGATTCCTGAATATGATTAATGTAAACGTATTGAAAAATCAGAGCCCTCCACACTCAAACACCTTCATAGTCATCCTTTCACTACAGCGCAGTGTGGCTGTTCCCATCGTCTGCCTGTCCTCCTGGGGAATGCACACTCAGGCGTCCCCTAAGTGTTCACGAGGGCACACCCACACTGAAGTTCCAAGAAAGGACTTACAAGTCTCACCTCTCCTTCTCTGTGCCACGGCCGCCCATTAGGGATGTACTTGTTTGGGTTCTGCCTCTTCTTCTGTCCTCCATCGGCAAACTTGCACAGTAACGGTTCTGTAGGAGCTGTGGACACAGGAAGACCACATGAGCGCACAACCATAGCTGTGTCCAACAACATGGGAGGGGCTTCTTCCCAGGGCACTGGTAGTGCCGAGGAGGAGGAACGCTTGGAAGGCAGGAGCTCAGGCCCTGGGACTCCAGCAGTGCCGGCTGATGTCTCTGAACTGGAGAGCCATGGAGAAGCCACCTCTAGACACTGCAGCACCGTGACTCTCTCCACCCTGGACCCTCTACAGTTCCACCACTGGACAGTGAGCAGAGAATCCCCAAGAGGGACCCGGAACACTCCTCTAGCTTCCCAGACCGCGCTCTGCTCCTGGCAGAGAGTAACTCATGTCCATCACACACCCTGCTTCTGTTTACAGCTTGTATAGCTGTCCGTGAGAGTGGGGTCTGTCTGTCTTTTCTCCCCGTCTGTTAAGTTATCACCATGTCCCCAGTGCCTACAGTATGGTCACTCTGTAGGCATTTATTACATGCTGGTTCCATCAATAGATAAATACGGACAGGGCCCGTTTGTACTAACGAGAGCTGTGGGGCTGCCGAGACAGTTTGGTAGTTAAGACACCTGCTGCTCTTGCAGAGAATCCAAGTTTGGTTCTCAGCAGCACGTACCAGGTGGCTTAAAATCACCTGTATTTAACTCCAACTACAGGGGAGCCAATGGCCTTTTCTAGCCCGTGAGGACACACACAGGCATGTGAGCACACGTATGTGTACATACACATGAATGAAAGTTTTAAGTTACAAACACCTGCCATTATTTAAAGGTTCTTCCATGTCCCATACCCTCCCACTCAGTTGTTTTACCATTCATTCACCACGATCCACAGAAACCCAAGAAATGAACGTTCAAAAAAAAAAAAAATGACAGACATTGAAAATGAGATGCAGGTGGCACAGAGGCCATCCTTGGCTTTCCCTTCCCTTGGCTTTTCTGTGACAGACACACCAGCATGTTCCTGGAGTCCTGTGTTTTCCTGTACGCCTCTAGTTCCTGCAATAAAGGCTCTCACACCTTCCTGCCTGGCTCCCACACTCAGTCCTTTGTCTGCTGAAGAACCACGATTATTCCTTTCAAGTTCCTTTTCAAAGTTAAATAACCACAAAGAGAAAAACATCACTGGTGGAGAGTTGACTCCTTTCTCCTTCGCCTCTTATTATCCTAATTCATCTCTGATTTTATATCACTATTACCCACCCACTAATGACAGGGTAGAGGCAAGAGTGTCTTACCACCTACAACACAACAACACAATCCCAGCTGTCATCCCTCCCTAGTGTCTGGCACTCCCAGTGTGTCCCTTGGCTGCCCCAGAAGTAAGTAAAGCTCCTCTAAGAGGGTGCACTACGGTGTGGACGTAGTTCATCTTCCTCTGGTTCAAGTTTAGTCTGCAGCATTACAAGGCAGGGCCTGGCAGGAAGCTCTCACGTCACTGGGGCCACACCCTCAGAGGCAGCTAACGTGGTTCCCATGAGTTCTCAAGGTTTCCCAAGAGTGAGCCCCACCCCCAAAGAGATCACTGGCTTTGCCTTGTAGTACCTTTCCCTGACTGCCACGTGATCCTCACTGGACTTGAGCTGTGGATGACACCAGGCTCTTCAACTTCCTGAACTCTGACCTAAATAACCCCCTTGTTTATAAAGCCACTCCGCATCAGGTATTTTGTTATGGTAATGAAAATGGACTGATATAGGATAGGAAGAGCTAATAATAAAACTGTTAGGTGTCTGATGAAAATATCATGCACCTTCTTGTTTACCTTCTGATTCTAACTCTTCCACCCCAGGCTTTCATGAATAAGGAATCCCGTTCAATGCCAGCTCAGGACGATGGAAGATGGATGGGCAGAGGTCAAAATTCCCCAAAATGTAACTAAACTATACTACTTGTCCAACTGATACAAGGTGATGATTTTTGGAAGTTCTACATAATAATCACAGAAGGTAAACATTTTGATACAATGGGTCAGGACAACTTTGTAATAATCATGACAAATGGTCCTTTTAACTCCACAACTGGACTACCATGGGGCAGATGGGAGCCAGAGTTGAGATTATGGCATCCCAGCAAAAGAGGCAGATAAAAGACACGCCCTCCTGAGAGAAGGGACTTACCACATCTGCCATTCCCTTAAGTTACTCACCTTTGGAGGCAATTCAGAATTGGCTACTTCAATTCCGATACTAAAACCAGCCCCTCCCAGGTCCCTGTGTGAGTGAGGTTGTGGGCACGGCTGGAAGAGGCGGTGGCGGTGGAACATGACCCAGCTGATGACAAAGGACAAAGGAAGAGCTCAGCAGAGACAGGCAAAATCCACTCTGCTCAGCCCAGTGCCCTTCCAGGTTGTAAGACTTAGTTTTATATGTTCTCACAGGGCCAGGGTGAGCCTGAGAGAACCCGAGGGGCTGGACCTCTGCCCATACTCACAGTGAGGCTACATCGCCAGCAGAGGCTTTAGAAAAACTAACTCTGGGTTTACTTGGCTTGTCAGAAATGCAAACTATTTTCTTTTATTGGCATAAAATTCTCCCACAGAAAGAAGGCAGCCAGGCGGGGCTCACTCTAAAGTGCATCTCCGGTTAAGTAGCTAAGCAGCAAGACACTTCACATAGGCTCAGTGGCCAGTGCTCTATGTGGGGATAACGTGCTTCCCATGCGTGTTTAGGCATCTAGATTCCGCCCTGTCAGAACGAAATCCTAGGCGATAGTAACCGTATGGTGTGGAGGTGAAGGTCCAGAGATGGTGGGTTTTTAAGTATACCATCCAACAGGAAATGAACAGAATGGGAGTAGCTCTTTTTCAAAGGGAACTATATTTACTCTATTATTCTGTGCTGGCATTAAGATTTTTTTTCTCTCTAAAAGAGAATAGTTAAGTAGTTAAAGCTGTGTGTGCACTGGCAGTGTTCATCTTAAGCAAAGAGCTTCCTACTTTAAAGAACTGTAAAGCAGTTAAGATGGCATGTGTATCAGACAGTTGCCAGCTCCCCAGTCAGCCAAATCAGAGTGCCTCATACTCCAGGGGAAACAAGAGAAATCCCAGCAGCTTCCTTGACTATCAAAAGTCTCTTGGCTCTGCTTAGCTCGGTGTCTACTATGTGTTAGGTCCACAAGAGCAGGGTGTACAGTAATCCATAAATCAGAGTCGCAGCCTCCTCAGGGCTTGCGTTCAGTGTGGATGAGGACGTGCCCTGTCTTATGAAAGCCGGTTTGGTCATTAACAGGATGGAACACTGAGTGTAGACACATGCGCTTTAATAAAAATGCCCCACTGGAACAAATACAGATGCAGGCCCAGCTGTTACTCTTTCCTGACACTGCTCCACTGTTTTGGGGGGCATTGTTAAGAGTGAGCCCATGATTACGAGCTCTTAATGCCTGATTTACCATAAAGACCACCCACTTGCTTTAGAAAAAGCAAGTCACACAAAGTTAGGGGATTTCCTGGTGATTTTAGCCACCAAGGTTTTAATTCACTGTAACCGACAGTTGTCTTGACACTGTGCAACAGTTGGATGAGTTTGGTTAGACTTTTTTGGGGGGTGGGAAAATAAAAAGTAGGCCAGGTTTTTTGGACTTTGTGTGCGTGCAAGCTTGTTACAGACCGGCGGCCTCACTTCATCAGCCTCTCTGGTGCTTCCCAGATACAGGACCGCAGTGCAGGTTCTTAGCTTGCCTCTGGGAGCCTGAAGTACAGGCTGAAGAATCAGGAGCTCGTGCGTGATGTCAGCTTGCTCTGCAGCAGAGACACTTGAGGCAGCCTCCGTACTGTCTTTCAGAAAGGAGATGTGGAGGGCACAAATGACATGCCGGAAGTAGCAGCAGTGTGGCCCGAGCAATAGTTAAGTTTGGCTGGGTGAACTTTACAAGATTAGTATGCGACAGTCAATCTTTAATGGGATCGTTTTTCTAGAATAACAATTCTTTATGATTTTCATTATTTTTAATTATATGCATGTACATGTGCATGTGCCCATGGAGGCCAGAGACCGCTGGGTCCCTTGGAGTCAAAAGCAGTTGTGAGCTGGCCAGCATGCGTTCTGGGAACTTAAGTCCTCCATAAGAGCTCTTAAGTGCTGAGCCAACTCTCCAGCCTCTTGAATAGCAATGCTTTACCCTTGTGTGTAAAGGGTAACTACAGAGTTCTGAAGAATGGTTTCTGTGTGTGCTGTTCACATGTGCATGGAAGCCTGCTGGGGATGTCTGTTATCTCCTTCATCTTTCTCCACCTTATTTTTGGAGCCCCAGAGATACTCATGTCTCTGCCTCCTCAGTACTGAGACTGCAGGCATATGCTTGCCTATGGCCTAATTTTTATGTGGGTGCGAAGAATATGAAGTCAGGTGCTTAAGTTTATGGGGCCAGCAGTTTATTTACTGAGCCATCTCTCTAGCCCTCAATGCATTGTTGTTTATCTACTTCACATAAAGACAGCGTATAAAAATATAAACTACCCTGAAGTTACTATTTTTCTCTCCTTTCTTTCTTTCTTTCTTTCTTTCTTTCTTTCTTTCTTTCTTTCTTTCTTTCTTTCTTTCTTTCTCTCTCTCTCTCTCTCTCTCTCTCTCTCTCTCTCTCTCTCTCTCTCTCTCTTTCTCTCTCTCTCTCTCTCTCTCTCCCTCCTCTCTCTCTCTCTGGGGGCGGGGGTTCAAGACAGGGTTTCTCTGTGTAGATTTGTGCCTTTCCTGGATCGCTCTGTAGACCAGGCTGGCCTTGAACTCACAAAGATCCGCCTGCCTCTGCCTCCCACGTGCTGGGATTAAAGGCGTGTGCCACCTCCGCCTGGCTGGAAAGTTATTTTCTTATGCATCGGAACCAACAGGAACATGCACCTTTCAAATTCTGACGACTATAGTGTTACCTGGAACACTGCTAAGGGCCCCAGGCAGTACCACAGACAGACACTGAGCTCATATTTCCTGGCATCTCCTGAGAGCCATCTAAGGTAATGGCACTATTGGTTCATCCGATGTCTCAACAGAGCTGGAGCTCTTTACATGCCTGTGGTGCTGACACTCCCTAAGGGAGCAGGAGTGGCTATACCCACAATGCCTTGCTGCAGTCTCTATCATGTATTTATCACGCTCCCCAAGCTCAGACAGGGATGGTCTGTGCACAGTTGCCTTCCTTGACATTCACACTAAACATCACTCCTGGGTGCCTGTTGTGAGCACTGTGGTGCAGAATGGGATCTTTGCCAGTTCCTGTGTTCACCTAGCTACCTGGCCTCCTGGGGTCCGTTCTGCAGTTCACAAGAGAATAGACCATTCCCCGCCCCCCTCCCCTGTGCATCCTAAATGAGGTTTTCTTCTTGCTCTCATGCTCAGATGCTGACAGCAGTAACAGCTGGAGAGCCTTCTCTTTCCATACCCCCCATTTTTCTAGTTATTTAGTATATGATCTTAGCCATCATATTGCAAATTGTAAACTGTCCTTGACAAGCTTCTTCCCCCAATCTGGAAGACCAGTATCAGCCACCTCAATCAGTTCTGATAATGATGGCTACTTGAAAAATGCCGTATCACAGGGAGCTAACCCCAGGAGAGAGAAAAATGGAAGTTCCCAGAAGCTACCGGAATCATTTTTACTATAGGAGCTTTTCCCATCTTTATACTTCAGCCGGCCTCAGCTGCCTTTAAATTGAATTTTTTTTTTCTTTTTAAATATCTGCTTCACTGTGAAGCAGAAAAATAAGTCAGGACTTGGTTTTGGGTTCTCCAGAAAATCTGACCCCTGGTATTAGAACAAACATCAGAATTCTGCTCTGCTTTACAGCAGCTGGGCACTGTCCCCTGCGCGCTCTTAGAATTCAGAAAGCAGGTAACACCACATGGCTGCTAATGTTAAGACACACTGTAATCCAGTCATCTGTATTTGGAGGAAGTTACCAGACTACCTCGACTCTGTTGTGAGTTCACGGCTGAAAATGGAGCAATTTCTAAAATATTTGTTGTGACCTAAAGTTGTAATCTTAGTGTTCCTTGTGTGTAACTCATTGGATATGCTGTTCAAGTATTACTGAATGCAGTGAAGTATGAGAGGATGACCTCAGCAGTTTATGATGTGGAAAACTGTGCAGACACGCTGGAGCTTTTGTAGAAATGCTGAGAAAAATCTGGTATCCTTCATTAGGTTTTTGTCAACTTGACACACACTAGAGTCACTTAAGGGGATATCAAATGAGAAAATGCTCCCATCAGATTGGCCTGTGGAAGCCTTTCTTGATTGATGATTGGTGTGGGAAGGGCCAGCTCACAGGGGAGAGGGGACAGTGCCACTCCTGGGCCTGTGGTCTTGGATGGTGTAAGAAAGCAGGCTGATCCAGGAGTCTAGTCAAAGAGAGAGAAGAGGGAATCTATGAGCAAGGGGCATCAAGATCATGATGGGGAAACCTACAGAGACAATCAAACCAAACTAGTGGGAACTCACGAACTTTAGACCAACAGCTATGGAGCCTCCATGGGACGGGACTAGGCCCTCTGCATATTGAGACAGTGGTGTAGCTTGATCTGCTTAAGGCCCCCCCTTGGCAATAGGATCACAATTCATCCCTGGTGCATGAGCAGGCTTTTTGGAGCCCACTACCTATGATGGGACACCTCACACAGCCTTGAGGTAGGAGAGGGGCTTGGACCTGCCTCTACCAAGTGTACCTCCCCATGGGAGGCCTTACCTTCTTGTAGGAGGGAATGGGGGTGGGTGGGTTGGGACAGAGAAGCTGGAGGGGCAGGAGGAGGGAAGAGGAGGATCTTTGGTATGTAAAATGAATAAATTTTTTTTCTAAAAAAAAAGATATTTAAAAAAAGCAAGCAGGCTGAGCAAGCCATGGGGTGCAAACGAGGTGAGCAGCACCCCTCCATGGCCTCTGCTTCAGTCCTTGAGTCCCCTCAGTGGCCTGAGAGTTATAAGGTGAAAATCAAGCCTGTCTTCCCCAGGTTGCTTTTGGTCATGGTGTCTCATCACAACAGAAACTCCCCAGAACATCTGGTGTGAATTACAGGGAAGAGAAGAAGCATTTTCACAAACTCTTCTTTACTGGCTGTGTGGCCGAAGACAGCACATCACACTTCGGATGCACAAAGAGACCCAGAGTTGTTGACTGTAATTCTAGCCTCTACATGCTTATGGTTCCAAGGCTTAAAATGAATATAGAAAAAATGCTTCATAAGCAAAAGCAGAACTCCATGTAGGCTTTCTCTTTATTCTAGGAAGCCCTGTAAAGCTCTGGACAATTTCAAGACCTTAGCCACACTGGGTTTTGAGATGAGATAATATGGAAGACTTTCAAATGGGATGGATATTGTTGGCATTCCATATTACTGTGAGACTATACAAAAAAATGTTACGGCCAGCCATGTATACATGAAGTGTTTTTTATGATTAGCTTTTAAAATGTGATTTTTATTAAAAATTTAAACAATGTATTTATTACAAGTTAAAAATATACCTCAACTAGGAATATGCCAGAAATTACCCAGGCAGGCTTTGCTCCTAAAATGTTCCTCGTGAGCAACCATTAACGATTACTCATCTTCTACATGCATACTGCTTCCTGTTTTGCCCTGTTTCTGGCCAGCTGAGGGGCACAGCTGTGGCTTTGCCCTGTGGGTGTGCCTTTTCCAGGGCTCATGTGGCAGGACCTGGTGGCCCCACCTGCTTTTGTCTCAGACACAGGTGTGAGGAAAGCGATACTGGCAACTTATTCACATTTGCCTCATTTTTACTGGGTTTTTGGCCTTTTTTATTAATTAAATTTATCCATTTATTTTACATCCTGACCTCCTCTCCTCCCTTCCCCCGCACCTCCCCTCAATCCACTCCTTCTCTGTTTCTATTCAGAAAGGGGCAGACCTCCCGTGGGTTCTCATTCTTAACTAGACTTCTTTTCCACTTCATTTCTCAATCACAGGTTCTAGATCCCTAAGAGAGTGGAGTCCTGTAAGACAGAAAGCAGGACCCCACCCAACAGCAATGCTTTACTCTTCCATGTCTGCGGGTTTTCTAAGTGTTTGCAGATGACTCATTTTTACAATCTCCAACAGTAGGTCTGTCTCCTTCTTTCTATTGTGGGCCTTCCCTACCTCATCCAAGACCCATTTGTTTAATGGCTACACAGTGCTCGATTTGAAAATGGGTCAGAGTTTCTGCAACATACCCAATGGTTCTATACTGGTGATTACACTGTATCCTGGTTAGGACACTGGGTCCAGGTTAGTCCTCCAGGGTTTGAAACTTACTAGCTAAAGCCTGTAAGCCATTCGGGGTCTCTGCTTTCATCACCTGTGGAATGGGGGTGACAGTACCTTCTTTCAGGGGTTGTTCCAGTTAACACAGTGCTTAAATCTGTTTGGTGAATGTCACCTACTGCAATCAGGACTGTGACAATGAGAGCATTCTGTAAGTCACTGCTTTTCTCACTTTTGAACTAGGTACTTTCTCAGGAGACTTGTGGTTCATTCAGAAGTTAGCAATGTTTGTGTGCACTGCCTGCTGTCACAGGATTTGATTATGAGATTCAAGGAGCGTCTAGAATGAAGACATGTTCAGGCTGGGGTCAGGGTAAACTTACTGGCAAATGTCTTTTAGAAGGCTGCTTTAGTAATGCCTACACACTCTACCCAAGATGCCTGGGATTTAACACAGCTTCTCCACTTCTTGTTCTTTAGAGGAAGAACTCAGTAAGACCCTGGTTTGCAGGGCTGATGAGGGCTGGACTCACTGGGGAATGCAGCCCTGCACACCAGCTCATCCCAAGTGGTGTTGGGCACGGAGCACACACGGATGGAAACACAGCCATGTGGGCAGCGGTCGACATTGATCTGTGGGTGCGCATGTCTGGAGGACAGCAGTGGGCAGTGTGGAATTTCTTCTCTCCGCCCACCACGTGGGTTCTAAGGATTGATCTCAGATCGTTAGGATTGGTGGCGGGTGCCTTTACCTGCTAAGCTGTCTTACCAGTCCCATTGGTGATTTTAAAAACTGACTTCCCCTCATGGTAGAGGATGATTCTGCACTGGGTCTGAAGGCAGCTGTGCTCTGACTATGCAGCATCAGCTTTCTTGAACCATGATGATGCTTTCTTCTCACAGGTTACACACAGTAGATGAAACCTCCCCAACCCTGAGTCAAATTAAAACTTCCCTCCTCTACAGCGTCTCTCACAGGTATTTGTCACAGCAATTCGAGGTCTCACAGGGAAGCCCTTGTTCCAGGGGCCATCCACAATCATCCCAGCACAGCAGCAATACCTAATAAGAACAACTCCAAGGTGGGGAAAACTTAAACCCATGTTCCTGTAGCAGTGGGAGGGAGAGGGAGCACTTTGTAGGTAAGATCAGGCCCTTCTAATGCTACTGTGTTCCTGTAGCAGTGGGAGGAAGCGGGAGTGGGAGCACCTCCATACGTGTGATCACACCAGCCTAACGCTGCTAGAGCATCACACACACTGCCAGGTATGCTTACCATGTGGTACCCACTGCACTGGTTCCAGGACACATGGCAGTTATCCAAGCCACAGTACTCAAGTCCCTTACATGAATCTGTGTCTGCACAGAGCCTTTACTTGTTCTTCTGTATACAGCTTTGGATTACTTTACTCCCACGGTGATGTAAATGCTACGTAAACAGTGACACTATATTGTTGCACTAGATAGGGACTAATGAAAATGTTTAGTACATGTGCAATTTTTTTTTCCTGAATATTTCTATCCATGGTTGGTTATGTATGTGGAGTCTGTGGATATGGAGGAAGACTAGTGTGTTTTGCCCCAGACTTGTCAAAATACTCTTTTTTTTCCCTCTCCGCAAAGTAAGTAGAGCTAAGAAAAACACATGTTTAACTAGGCAATAGAATCCTTTGGAAAGTTCTCTCACAGTTACTCCTCCTGTCTCCTGATACTGGATGATGCCCTAGTGATACCACGATCCTCAGCGCTATGAAGATGGGTTTTCAATCTTGCTGGGTACAGGTCCAAGCTGATGAGTCAGAGGATACAGGAGCAGATGTAGAGCAGGCCGGCCCCTGGCTGCACCCAGTGCAGTCACACCCACAGTTACTCCAACCTGATGTGAACCTGCTGCATAAGACATAACCAAGTGATGCCAGCACAATGTAGATAATAGTGCATGAGTGTGCATGTGCACACTCCCCCCCCCCCCCATAAAATGCACCAAAGAGCAAAGTCACTCTTCCTTAGCACACATGGACTTATTCAATGTGCTTCAGAGGTCCGGAGAGATGGGTGGACATGTTGTGTCCTGCAGTACCAGACACACTGTTGTCCTTGGGGAGACAGGTGGCAGCAGGGTAGCAGGGGTGTTCCCAGCTCCAGGAGTTTTCCAGCTAACGCCATAAGCATATTCTTCCTAGACAACATGCCCTCTTCCAGGAAGATAATAGAAGAACATTTGAGACAAATCCCTGAGTGCTGATCATGACCAGTGTTTGTTCCAGAGCCCAGGTCCTATTCTGGACATGAACTCTACATAACCGAGGTTTCCCAGCCTGTTTCCTGTTTCCAATGTTCCATCAAGTGGAAAACCACTACCACATCATTTCTCCATAACAGGATTTTTGTCAATCAGTATCAAGTAGTGAGAAGCTCTACACAACTCACCAAGCAAATCTGACCTACTTCAAACCTGCACTCAAACTGAAGGTAGATCTAAAGAATAACAGCCTGGCTTCTTCAGAGGAAAGTGGGTGGGGAAGGGCGGAAGAAAAGGACTCACAAACAATTTAAAGAAGCTGTAAGAAAGTACAAAAACTGTGTTTAAAAAAAGCATTCAGAGGCCGGGCGGTGGTGGCGCACGCCTTTAATCCCAGCACTCGGGAGGCAGAGCCAGGCGGATCTCCGTGAGTTCGAGGCCAGCCTGGGCTACCAAGTGAGCTCCAGGAAAGGCGCAAAGCTACGCAGAGAAACCCTGTCTCGAAAAACAAAAAAAAAAAAAAAAACAAAAAAAAAACAAACAAAAAAAAGCATTCAGAAAACAGACTGTATTAAAGTTAGAGTGTGGTACCTCAGATTTTTTACAAAGCTATAAACATGTTCTATTATATGTCATGGCCTCAGCTAGGGTTCCCTAGCACAGCTGGTGTGGGGAACCCAATGTCACCTCAATATAAAAACACAGGTTGATGGGTGACATAGAACAGAGTATTCAAAGATGGATTTTTTGTTTTGTTTTGAGACAGGGTCTCACTACGTAGCCTTGGATGGCTTGAAACTTACTATATAGGCTAGAGTGGTCTCAAGTGCATAAAGATCCACCTGCCTCTGCCTCAAGGTCATGCACCACCATGGCTGGTCTGACCTCTTCTGTTTAGCCTTCTAGAAGCTAGTCTGTATGTGTCACAGCTAAGATCAGCTCACTATTCACTTAGAACTTATCTCTGGGGGCTTTACTATGGTTTAAGTTTTCCTTTTCCTGGAGAGACTGTGACCTGGGCAGTAACTGGATCTGCCAACGGCTCAGGAGCAGTGGATCCCCTCGGAGGATCTAGCACACCAGGACGATGCTGTGTCAGGATGAGATGCTAGCTGAAGTGCATTTCTTTGCGGAACTTGGCTCCAGTGTCAACAGGCCAACTGCCAACTGTGCAAGAATCCAAGCACTCTGACAGGAACCACACTGGATAATTCTGCTTATGCCAGCTAAACAATGCGTCATCAAATAAGCCACCCTCTGACTGTGTTTATGAGATGTTACGTCTACCTAGCAATGAGCCTGCAGCATTTAAGCATTCCAGAAGGCTCATTTAACGTAACCTGCCCATCTCTGACGTTTTGTTTTCTACCCGATTTGATTGATAATCTCAAGCACTCTCCAGATGAGGAGAGAGCTGCCCCTGAGACACTGACTAGCATTCAAAGCTCCTCTCAGTATGTGTACAAAGTAACAAGTCCAGAGAAGCTGAAAACCACTCAGATTCCTTATGGGTTCCAACGGTGTGCTGGGGACTCATTTTGGGAAAAAGTTCAGTTCACTGCAAGAGTGTGCTTCCAAATCTCCAACTCGGCCTGGAGGCAGTTCAACCTCATTTATATGTCAGAAGCCTCCAAACAGCTCTGGGTATGAGAATGAGTGCTATATGACAGATGATCAGAGAAACCACTCAGTGACTCCAGCAGGTACAGGGCAGTGTACCGAAATAAGAAAAATAAATGCGCCTGCCCACAACCAACTTGCAGCCTAGTCCTACACCCATATTAGTGCATGGGAAGACCACCAAGCATTTGACCATGCTCAAGATCAACTGAGCATGACTGGGAACACAGGGATGGCTCAGTTGCAACACTACACTGCTCCCTGCAGCCATGCTTGCAATATAAATGGGACTCATCTGGCTCTTGTACTCATGTGTCCCTTGGTACAACTAGGGGCGGGGGAACGATTCTCTATCAGCTGCAGTGTTGCCCCGACTCCTACAATCATCCCTATGCGGGTTGGAAATCACCGGGTTTCCCTTGAATGGCTGGGACCTGCAGTTGGTGAAACCACTTCAGAGGAAACAGTCTAATGACAACCACCAAGCCCTTTAGAGAACAAAGGAAACTGTTCACCCGATCGGTGACACTCTGTGAAGTTTCTTTCGCGGAGGGAATTGGAAGATTTTATCGCAGGCCGATACAAATGGCCCTGCTGCGTAAGAATGAACCAAGAAAAGAGGTCACAGGTAGGTGTAGATCAGTCCTTGGAAGGGACGAAAGTTGGATGGGGGGTGTGGGATCCCGAGTATGCAGAGAGCACTCAAATTGGCACTGTGCTAAACTCACAGGGCAGGCTTCTACTAGTTTGAGGTTAAAACCTTCTTTCTTTTCTTTCATCCAAGTGTTGTTGATGGAAAAAGAAAACTAACTCAGAGAACCAGAGGAAGTTCTTCCACTAGCCTGATTTCCTCAGACGCACTGTCCTTTCAGGACCTGGATTTTATGTTCCAAATGTGTGCCTATGGGCAGCTCACCTTCAACAGTGGCTTCAGAAGTGATGGGTTGTCAGGTTTTAATACTGCAAGATCAAGTGTGGCCTGCGGTACCACACAGACACACCAATTAGTTCCTCTATGAAATGAAATGGAACAGGATATGGAAAATTAAAGTGACTCTCCTCCTTCTCCTCAGTCATCCCGTTAAAGACGGAGCCTGGGAGCCCTGGGAGTGTATAATCCCAACACCAGTTACCCATGCACGGCCTAAGAGCAGCTGCTCACTCCAGTGACCTGGACAGAATGACTCTACTTTCAACATCCCTCAGGGCTTTCTGAAGGCTGTGTTCTATGTGACAAACTGAGGTACATGTATGCTCTTGCCATTTAGAGATGGGGTCTGACCAACCTTTTATGTTACTCAGGTTCTATTTGCAGGATCTACTTCTGGATTAAAGGTTTTTTTGTTTTGTTTTGTTTTGTTTTTTTGTTTTTTTGTTTTTCTTCATATGAAAGGTGCCGGACAGACTCTGGGGGCAAAGATGCATTCAGCCAAATGGCATACTTTCCTCCTTTTCTGGGTTTCTGCATGGTTGTTTACTACAGAGTTATCCTAGTTCGGGGTAAGGTCAAGGACCTGACTGTCTCCACAGGAGCTTTTGGGTTAATTCTTACTGATGCAGCTGACTACTGCAGATGCTAGTGAGCAGGAGGCTGGAGGAACACCTTTGAAAGGACCCCTCTCCAGACTTCTACCCAAGCAAGAGTAGATCTGCAGGGCATAGGTATGTAGAGGCAGACGATGATGCTGTCAGGAAGGACACAGACTTGTTGCTCCAGACCCAGAAGCAGAAAGCAGATGTCTTATGCCTGCCGAGCAAGAAGCCTGAGAATACAGTACGGGTAGGATATGAAAAAAGAGCAGACACTTCTCTCTTCTGTTCTAACAACTTCAGTGCCTCCCTTTCAAAGCAAGGTGAAGTGGTTGCTGAATCCTGAGACACTGCGTGCTGGCAGGGAGTGCGCTGGGGACTAACTGCCAAACCAGAAGGCGCTTCGGTCTTTCCCGCATGCTACCCTGCTAGGACCCAGTGCTGCCTTGGTGTTAAGGAGCAATGAAATTTATTAAAAATGAACCACACTGGTTGTTGCTTGGTATAGCTGAATCACTGCAAGGCATGAACATAAAGAGAGGAGAAAACTTCTTCTAGGAGCTTCCAGCAGAGTGGGACCGACACAGGTAAACACATCAGTGTTCAGACGGCAATGTGAATCCTTTCGGGGTTCCCCATGCAGATGCACCCAGCTGAGTCAGAGCAGGTCCCAGGGGAAGACAGACTCAGAGAAAGTGTAGAAGGGTAAGGAGAGGGCATCCTTTTTAATGGGAAGCAAAGAGATGAAGGTGTAGAGCCATGGGAGAGAACACAGGGAGGAATGACAGAGTGCGATGTAACCTACTTGTGATTCATTACTGAGGCACAGGCCAGATGGTAGGAACGGATAGACGGCATGGAGGGACAAGGGCTCTGGTCACCATGGCCGTCAGTGTCATTCTGGGAACCCTCGGCCTTTTCTTGAGTGGTGATGGGTGTGGGAGCATGGTGAAACAGATGCAGTTTGTCTAAAATTCTCTGGCTATTTAGGAAGCGGTGTGAGGGAGGTCAGGCCAGGCAGGACAAGCCACTGGTTGGCTGCTCTACTGAGAGATCAGGGGCATACCAGGTGGTGACAGCAGGCAGAGAGGGAAGGGGCAGAAATAATCAGGAAGAAAAATCAAGGACCTGAGTGAGTATTTGAATGGGAGAGAGGAAGGGTGGAGGTGTCCACAGGAATCTGGCCCTGGGTTTCTGAGCCCACTAATGGAGGTAAAGAAGGCAAGAGCACTAGCAGTGAGAACAACAGGGTTGGCTCTGGAGACAGTGGACACAGGGAGACTGATGCTCAATAGAAAGTCAGAAAGAGATGAATGACCGAGACTCACCGGAAGCAGAGACTGAAATCTCAAGACTGGATAAAATCTGTCAGAAATGTACTATGGAAGCAAACCCCCGGGGGCAGGGAAAGTGACTGGTTCAAGGATGACATGGCACAGACATGTCAGTCATGAGCAAAGTGTTCAACCGTGTTTCCCTCCTACTCTCCCCTCCTCTTTAGTAAGACACGTTAGAGATCTAACTCCCAGCACCCCAGAATGTGACCCCGATTACAGACAGGAACTTAAAAAGAGACATCACTCACGGGCCACTCAACAGTCATGATTGGTGTTCTCATGACGTCACTAGGACGGGCCATTCAACCGTCACGATTGGCATTCTCATGACATCACTAGGGTGAGCCATTCATCTATCATGATTGGTGTTATCATGATACCACTAGGGTAGGCCATTCATCTGTCATGATTGGTGTTCTCATGACGTCACTAGGGTGGGCCATTCATCCCTTGTGATTGGTGTTCTCATAAATGAAAGGACACACAGAGGGAAGGTGATGTGAAGAGACCCAAGAAGAGGATGGCCAACTGCAAGCCAAGGAGATGCCTGGAATAGCCCCTTCCCTCACAGCCCTCAGAAGGAACTGATCTTGCATTCCTCCAGTTTGGACTTCTGGCCCTCCAAAAGGTGAGTGGGTCACGAATCTACTGTTTGTGCAATTCTGTGACAGTTGTCCTAACAAACAGAATGCTTGCCTCAAGGAATTTCAGTTACAAGCTAGGAGAAGATACCCACCTGGGCAGAACTGAGGAGTGATGGGAAGTAAGACTGCCCTTTAAAAGTGCTTTCAGGAAAACACAGACTTAACTTCGAGATCACAAAACACTAAGATGATTTCAAACACAAACGGATTATTTTCTTCTGGAAAAACCTTGGCATAAAGTAGTTTGCATGCCTAGTCACTAAATTCTGTGATTAAGAACATCCATGATGTCTACATTCACAATTTTTTGTTTAGAATCCTGATAGTTCTGTCAACTTGACACAACCCACAATCACCTGGGAGAAAGTACCAATGACTGTGGGCATGTCTGGGGGGCGGTCTTAAGTTAATCGATGTGGAAGACCCAGCCCACTGAGGGTGGCACCATCCTCTAGTCAAGAGGTTCTAAACTATAAAAGAATAGAGAAATTAAGGCAAACACAAACAAGCAGGCCTGAGTTCATCCATTCTCTCCCTGCTCTTGACTGCGGATGCAATGCGAGTCCCCGCCGCCGCCACCCTGACTTTCCCACAGTGATAGAACATAACCTGGAATATTGAGCTAAAACAAACCCATTTCTGGTTGCTCTCTATAACGGTATATATATATATATATATATATATATATATATATATATATATATATATGTATATATATATATATATTTTTAATCTCAGCAATAGAAATGCAACTAGAATATTAACTGTGTGTCGATTTTCTTGCATTTGCTCACCAATTCGTCTCGGCGGGGACATGTTATTATACAGATCCAAAATAAAAGTTTTCATTTTGTTGGAAAACATGGGATATAAGCAAAGAGCAGACACAGTTATAGGATAGGAAGGCATAGCAAGGCCCCAACAGGACAAGATCACAAAGAGCTCTAACATCCTTCTGGAAGGAGAAAGGAGAGAGCGGAGCACAGGCAAGGGGCCCTCCAGTGGAGGAGGCAGGAATCAAGTGGCATTGCTGGCACTCCAGATTCTGTTCATTACACAGGAAGTGAGGTCATCTGCTCAGAGCTGTGAGCCGACTGCGTGGGTGGATGAAGGGGAGGAGGGAAGATGCTGGGAAGCCTGAAGAACTGCAGGAGGAACCGTGGTACTGAGAGTCTGGCTCATTTTCATGGTGCCACAGAGAAAGGAAATCGTCTACAGTGGCATCATTGCAGTCTCAGGGAACGTGCAAGGAAGCTGAGGCCGCCGCCGCTAAAAAGAGGATTGCGGCGCCCCAGATTTGGTAGAGACAGGAAACAGCTTAACAAGTCAATTCTCAGCAACAACAGGAGGCGCTCCTCGCATTTCGGAACAGGCCTCCCAGGAGTCTGGGCTAAGGCATAAATACTCTGTGAGGTAAGGTGTGGTGGTTTGGATTAAAGACCACACAGGCAGAGTGACTCGGGAGTGACCGGGTATACTTAAAGGCCACAGGAGCTAAGGTCCAGGCACTGAGGACAGAACATACTGAGCTCTCAGGGGATGTACCCAGTCCTGGGAAGGCTATGCAGCATGGTGGTGAGGTGGGTTAAAAGATGGCTGCCGGTCCAAAGAGTCAATTCTGCCATGCTTTGCGAGTCAGCTCCTTACCACTGCCGCTGACCGGCCAGTTCCTCCTGGCTGGTGCACGTGCAAATCTTATTTGCCAATACAAACAAGTAAGCATTAAAAAGTGAAAGGTTTTGGGTCTTCAGAGCCACTGTGTGCTGAAGTGACGTACATGCTATATCAAAGACGACTGATAAAACTTTAGGCAAAACAACATACCAGAAACTCCTGGTGGGGTCTTAATGAACTTCCCATTAAAATGACCAATTACAGCTTCGCATTTTTCTGTCGATTCCATCCTGGTCATGTAAGAAGAAGAGATACATAAATACTACACGCACAGCACCAAGAGACTTTGTATAACTATCGCTTTAGGTTTAGGAAACAAAGAGAACCTCACGGAAAGCCATGGAGATGACATAGAACAAGAAGGCTTGCTCTTCCCTTAGCTGTTGCTTTGGCATGTCTACAGTAAAATAACTTATCCCCAAGTTATAATGATCACAGACAGAATATTCTGAATTATAAAAGACAGTAGATTCTATGAAGAGTGTTTCATAGCAGTCATATCAAATTATGGTTTTCTAATGGTTGGAAACTTAAAATTTAATTTATAACAATTCATAATTCAAAAAAATAATGATTTTCTTAGTCATGATTTTGTGATTAAAAACAATAGTTTAGAATTTTTGTTTTAAAGATAATCTTTCCTTTTATAAACTCTCAGAGTGATAGCTCATGTCAGTCAGAGGATGGGCCTTATGTGTTTTTAACTTTCTGGGTTTAAATTTCAATTAGTGAACTTAATTATGTACTTTGTCAGCTTGACTTTGGAGGAGGAATTAAAGGCTGGGGCCTAATTTTACCGTTTATTTTCCATCTACAGGTGACTAAAAACATTTGAGAAGCACTTCTGGGGACTTAATTACTTTGACTTGCTTTTCTTCAGCAGAAACATCCAATCACCTTCCCAAAACGTATTCTACTCTGGTTCACTCAGCCACACCTTCGTTTTAACCAGCAGTGCTAGGTCTTAAAAAAACAGAATTCCACTGGCCTCTGTAGGGGTGGTATCACTCTGCAGGGGTGATATACTTATCAGAAGAGCACCATGGAAGAATGGCATGTGGCTGGACCACTAAAGGTCTTGCCTAAAGCCTTGTCCCCGATGAAGTAGTAAGTATGTATTACTGATACTGCTGCAAGAAGATGTGGGCTTATTCCAGACTGTCTGGTCCAATGGGACAAGTGACTAAAAGCCAACAGAACCAAGCAGCAGCCCTTGCTTTTGTGACCTAATGGGGAGGTGACAATGATAAGGTCCCTTAGTAATAAATGCTTTAACGAATAAATGCTTTGTTGACATCACAAGTTTGCGGTAAGATGTCAATGTCATTTCCATAGTTAAGTAAATGTCAGCATTTTCCCTCCAAAAATCAGTTAATAATTTAATGCATGCTGATATTATCTGTCAGTGCCTACTGCTAATAAATTCTTAAATAATTCACTGTAAAATCAGCTTTTGTGTAGGGGCTTTAAGATTATAAATCTGCCACAAATCAAAGCTCTTTCTGTTTACTTGAATCTCTAGAAACCAATTTATCCACTAAGGGATCCTTCCTAGGAAAAGGGTAAAGATTCCATCGGTGGGGCAGGGGTGCTTCAGTCATATCTAGAACAGTCATTAAAAAAACGAACGTGAAGAATTATAAACTGTCAGTAGCTTCTAAGTTGATGAGATGGCTAGGTATTATATCCCCTTTTTCCTTTCCGAATGTCTGAAATATTTAGCTTAAAAAACCTAACTAAACCTGTTAATTTGAATCAGATTTCTATCTGAGAAAAAGATACTGATTTATCTATGAACCTTGGGAGACTTCTTTGTTTGTGAATGGTTACAAGCATCTAGAAGTAAGGAGCCAAGCTGTCAGGAGCATGTGTCCAGGACCACTGTTCTTGTGACAGTTCCAGCCATGAGCCACATAGGACTTACTGCACTCGCTTTCGCGAGTCCAGAACTTCCCAAGGCTTGGAAAAATCCTACATGTAAAGTCACATGCAATTGAAATCCACAGTACAACTGGCTCCCGTGACCCTGGCTGAGGCGTTCTCTTTCTGGTTATTTTTCACTTTCTAGAAAAGTGACTCAGCAGAGCTGCAACTCTTTGTAAGGAGACAGGCAGGGCGCTCACCTGGCAAAGCCAACACCGCGGCTGGTGCCACTGGAATCACGCAGGACCCTTGTAGAAATCACTTGTCCAAAGGGTTTGAGCATATTTTCAAGTTCTTGCTCGTCCATGGACAGCGGCAGGTTAGAAATGTACAGGTTGGTAGGATCTTGTTCCTGTTGCTAAGGCAGAACAGAAAGTCGGCGGTCACTTTTCAGCAGAAGGGAGACGTTTATGCTAGCCCGTTTTTATGCAGCCACTGACTCTGCAAGTCCTGTAAGCACTGTGCAGTGAGACCCTGGCGTGTAGAGAACACTTAAGGCATCTCTGACACTTGAAAATCATGTCTGAGGTTTTGTACAACCTGTACAGGCCAGGCGTGGTCCCCAATGTCATCCTCAGCAGATGTGGAAGTGGTACCACTGGTCTGCACTGGCTTGGGGAGGATGTTCTTCCATCGCAAGTGTCAGCAGCATGCCGTGACGCCAAGATGAACTAACCCCTGCTGTTTTCTGAAGTCCATGCCAAGCTCACGGCTATGCAGGAGCCAACTACTGCTAATAATGCAACTTGGAGATCTGGGAAGAAAGAATCTGGACCAACTCTGTGGAGTCCAGTATAGGCTGGGATCAATTCCCCTCCACTGCCCCATGGTAGAATCCATACCACTTTACTTTTTTCCTTTCTTTTTTTTTTTTTTTTTTTTTTTTTTTTTTTTGATACATGGTCTCACTACGTCACAATCCCCTAGTCTCAGCTTTCTGAGTGCCGGGATTAGAGATGTCTGCACCACCATCCTTGGTTCCATTCTATTTTAAACAGTGGTCACCAGAGGGAAAAGGACAGCTCCTAATTTAAACTAGAAACCATAAGCCCTAGCAAGCGATACAGCACTATCAGAACACATCTTAGAATGGAGACTAGACGGGGAAGGCAGGCTGGACCAATCTCGGTTCCACAAAGGGTCATCTGTTATCCATGGGTCTGCAGACTGCACCTGCCAGGTACTGGATGGGCAGTGTAGAACCCCAGGCCCATGCATGCAGAACCAGAAGCTGCATTTTAGCAGGATGAGCAGCTGATTAACGAGCGCATCAAATCTGGGAAGAGACATGCTCATCAGATCATCTCCCACTCAGCCTTCCTTTGTTAGAGAGGAATCAGCTGGAACCAAAGACATGCGACTGAACTGTGTGCACTGAGAACATGTGTGACCGTGATGCACGCGCAGGGAGAGCTTGCTATCCACACCACTGCGGAAAGCCTACCTGACGACAAGAATATTTCCTGACAAGTCAAAATTCACCTATGCAACTGAGGTTGGTCCAGGTTTCACTTCAAAATTCCCTTTGATCTTACGCTCCCCTTGCTTCTGGTTCTGGAGATGAACCTGGGGCCTTGAGCTTTCTAGGCAAGTAAGTGTCCTCCCACAGAACTGTGTCCCTTGTTCCCCAGTTTTATCTTTGCACACTGAAGCACGTGAGCTGACTGCTCTTTAATAAGCACTATTGGTAAAGTCATTAATTGATGTCTTAGCCTTTGGCAAAGGAATAATATCCTCATTAGGACTTCCTCGATTTCTGAAGTACACAGCGTTCTAAAAATATATGTGAAGCGGCATGCACGTGTGCCTTTGTACAAAGTCTTTCTAATGTATCTTAACATTAAGTAAACCTGAAATGAAATCTCTCCTTTGCTGTGGGATAATGCTTTTGTACACTGGTTTAATAAAACGCTGATTGGCCAGTAGCCAGGCAGGAAGTATAGGTGGGATAAGCAGACAAGGAGAATTCTGGGAAGAGGAAGGCTGAGTGAGGAGACACCAGCCCGCTGTCCAGGGAGCAGCATGTAATGGCACACAGGTAAAGCCACGGAAAATGTGGCGACATACAGATTAATAGAAATGGGCTGAGTTTAAGTGTAAGAGCTAGTCAGTAGGAAGCCTGAGCTAATGGCTGAGCATTTCATTAAACAAGTATACCAAAGCATTATTCCACAACACTCCTTTCATATAATTTTCAAGCAAAAACAAGCACTGACTATTTGTCTTTTTAAGATTTAAAATCATCTAGAGCTGGGGTTCAGCTCACTGTTAGAGCTCTTGTCTGGCATGAGGTCTTAGGCTTGACTTCTGGCACTCCACACATGAATGAAGAAATGGATCCCTAAACCAATGAAGTCATTTAGTTTCCTACAGAATGATAAATGTCTGGTATTCCCAATAATTAAAGTTAAAAGACACAGAAGAATGGGCAACCCATACCATCCTTAGAACTCCCTGGCCCAGGTAAGAAAGAAGGCAGTGTACAGCCAGGCCAAAGGCAGAGAGCACTGGCTCTGAGCCCAGATGGTCCAGGTCCAATAAAAAATGAAACATTTCAAAATGTTCAACACCAACCAGCTCAACAACCTCCTTCACGAACCCTTCATGGGCGAATCAAAACTGCACCTGTCTCTGCTTTCTAGCTGAGATGAGAAGGATTTAGTGTGGTAGCACGGGTTAACTCACACCGAACAAAACATCTCAGTGTCAGTTAGATAAAGCATATCTTTAATGTTGAAAATGTGTCAAGTTATTTAACAGATGTAGGGCAATAATGCGCACATTGTTGTCTTCAGGTGTTAAAAGCTCTCAGATTGGCCTGAGGTGGGGGCAGGGGGGAAGTCTTATCTCTTCATTGTCACCTCACTTGCTGCCTCAGCCAACTTCACCCAGTAAATCACTCAGTCCCTCCAAGAGTCATCTCACTTTGGGCCCCACCTCCCAAGTCTCTGGGATTCCTTCCTGTGGAAACCCACACAAGCAGGGTCATTGTTCCTAGAAAAGAGCTTCAGCGCAAAAGGGCTCTTCCAATGTATCCCGTGCATTCCAGACGCTCCCTACAAAGCAACTGCGACCCCAGTCCCATCTTCTAGTAGCTCACAGGTCAACAGAGGGGCAAGAAAACACGCATGGTGAAGCAAAGGCTGGATACGTACAAACCACATTGGGAGGATGGATGGAGCCTCAAAGATGAGAGGCTAAGTTTGCTGAGAGAAGATGGGACATCCAGAGCAAGCTAAATCAAGAGGCTTCACTTTCAGTCTGAAACAGGAAGTGGCCTTACTTTGTCAGTTATTACGTTAGATTCCCATCCCCACGCCCCATTCCTGGAGTTCTAACACTGAAGAAAATGACCACACAGCCTTGTTCTAGCTCCAAAACTTCCTTGAAACCCTGTGCTTTATCTTAGAGTTCATGCCTATGAACTCAACACTTGTAGAGGCTGAGACAGGAGAATTGCTGTTAAGTTGTAGCCTGGGCTACATAGACCAGCCTAGGCTATAATGTGAGACCCTCTCTCAGCATCTATTCCCATCCAACATGAGAGTTACACTTGGCTTCTAGTCCCCAACAATTTCAATTTGGAGAGAGACAAGCTCTGGAACCTGATACCATTAAGTGACTGATACTTTAGGGAGACAAACCACCATGTTTTGGGATGTCTCCCTCCCTCCCCAGAGGTATGTTGGGAGAGGATGGAGGAGGGATTGTCTTCTGACAGCCAAACTCTGCAAAAGAAGGTTTCAGAGGCACAAAAGGAGGGGAAGGCATGATTAAGATTCATAAATCAGGCTTAGGTTCGGAATAAAGCAGGAACTGGCTAATTAAAGGTCATGAAAATACTTTCTAGACAAAAATATGCTATAATGACCTAAATATGTAATGTAAGAAATGAACAACTGGATTCCTCAGACTTCTGAAATTATGATTATAAAGATTTCAACGACTTCATATTTAAGCATCCTCACAGAACTTTTTACACATTCAAGTCTTTTTAAAAGGGGAGTTGACAAGGAAGACATGAGTGCTTTCTAATGTGTCTTAGTTGCTTCTGGGATAAATATTAATGAAAACAATATATACTTTGTAGAGTTTTAATTTAACCTAAAGATTTACCAATAGTGGAAAAAAAAACAACTCAAATATTAAAATGGTTAAAAGCTTGAATGGAGGTGTGTGTGTGTGTGTGTGTGTGTGTGTGTGTGTGTGTGTGTGTATGTGATAAATCACTATGATAAGAGTGACATACAATGGACTAAATATATGTAAATATTTCCTATGACTTTAAAAAAATATCCTGGGCGTTTGAACTCAGGAGCCTTTTGAGTGCTGGGCAGGCACTGTGCTGCTGAGCTACATCCCAGGCCTGCGGAGATTTCTGGTATTTGTTTCCCATAGCAACAACCCTGTCAGTCAAGTGTCCTCATTTGGGAGGACCATTACAGCTAGTCTCATGTATTCTTTCTTTCCATGTGGTCGACCTGTCCTGCAAACACTACCCACAATGCTGCAGTAATTTAAAACTTAAAACACAAAAGAATGGGATAAAACCCCAGGCCTGTTGTACCAGACACACACACACACACACACACACACACACACACACACACACACACACACACCAATCAAATCCTCTAAATGTCCACAAAGTCTCATTACTGTATATATTCATAGGAAATGGGACATAAAGTATTTATAGTAATTGGTGGTGTTTTGAATGAAGATTAATTTAGTCTCTTTAAAATCAGTCACAACCCTAACTGTTTCATTATGTCTAAATAATAAAGCGCCATGTCTGAAAAAAATTATTCTGTCAATTACAGGTAGCCAAGAACAGTGGGTGCATTGGGCCTCTTTATGTCCCTAGGCACGGATGGGGTCCGGGAGCTTTCCAAACACGTGGAAAAAGAAGTCCCACACTGGCTGTGAGAGGGCTAATGGCACGACTGCTCACTTGAGTAGAAGAGCCAGGCTTTGGAGGTCCCACATGGTGTAAAGCACTCAGTCATCATCTGAAAGAAATTAACAAAACCCTCCCTGTGCTTGTGGAATGGTTCCTAAAATGCAAGAAAGGGACTTGGCAGGAGGAGCAGACATCTGTTTTCGTCTGTTTTCTCTTGTGCTGAATAGGTTCACCCACCAGCCCATGGCCGCTGACGGAGCCTGCAGACTGCTCAGTGCATGGCAGGCCTCTGGGTAAGGGGAACTGAATCCTGTTCATTTGTCTGCTTACTTGTTGAGAAAAGCATGCAAGTTTACTATCCCTAATGGCCTGCCGACCCCCAGCCAGCCTTAGGAGGTGACAAAGAGCTGTTAGGAGCTATTCTGTCTCAGGTAGCATGCTCAGAGAGTCATGCCTTGCATCTTTTCAGCCAGTTATCTGTCTTTCTTTTAATAGAATCTGATTTTTTGTCTTTTGGAGGCAGGGTCTCACATCTGTATAGCCTGGGCTAGACTGGAACTTACCATGTAGCTCAGGCTGGCCTCAAACTCACAGCAATTCTCCTGCCTCGAGTTCCCACATGTTGGGACTGCAGGCATGAGCCACGACAGCTGGCTTATATATTTGAGGAGATACACATTTGAAACATCTGCTCTGTTTCATGTATGTCAGCTTTCCAAAAGGCCCAAGGTCATTTCTGTTTGGTAAGTTTTATCAAGGTGCTACTCCATGGACCTAATTTCCAAAACATCCCTTTTCTGAATTCCCGGTGTCTATCCAACTTTGGAATAAAGCCTTTTCTCTTAATTAGTTGATACTTTTAATCAATAAAGCCGACACTTCATGCCCACCACATGGCAGGAACTGAGCAAAGCTGTGGAACATAGAGCATGAATGGGAAACAGCCACCCTCATGTTCCCAGTTTACAGTTTTGAAAGTCAGTTTTAATTTACCTGTGGGCTCATACCTCAGCCCTGGTACCCCAGGTGTCAAGCAACATTACAGCTCAGCCTTCTCTCAGCTGAGTGCCCCTTTGTTGCTTCAGATTACACAAGAGGTAAAGACTATAGCATGTGGGTTTTTAACACAACGCAGTACCCCCTCCCCTGAGTCCTTCACTAGAAGAAAGTGGACAGTGATTGGTCCCTTGTAGTGTAACCACACAAGCCAGAGTTAAATTTCCTTTATATAAATTCTCTCCCCAAAAGATGTGCATCAGGTAACCCTTGAGTTCATCAGCGTAAGAGAATAAAGTGAAGACCAGATACCCAAACCCATGATTTTATGGTAGAGAACAAGAGATCTGATAGCATTTTAAAAAGTGATTTTAAAGATGAGAAATGGAAAAGGAACCAGGTCCTGAAATTTATATTCTGCAGAATGATGACATACAGCCAGCATCCCTGAATCTGTGCATTGGTCCTTTCCACAGGTGACAGAGAATCATGTCCCCTGCAAAGTAAAGCTGTGAAATCCTTGTATGGGGCTTGTTCTTAATGTTCCCGGAAGATGGCATTCAGAGTGCATCACTGAAATGACCTATAGAGACAATCTATAGCCAAGCCTCTTTTGAATAAATGAACTGTAAAGATTTCTTCCAAACATAGCCTATCTGTTTGGAAGAAATATGCTCCTCAGTACTACAGGGGCTAAGATGGTACATAGGGGCTACCCCATGAAGGCCCCTGTGTTTTTTTTGATAGGTTGATAAAACAGCCTTCTTTCTAACTCACTTTTGACAATGGGTGTTGGTGTTCCCAGGGTCCACAGTAAGAAACTACCTAGAGAAAGTCTACAAGAATCTGGCTATGACTGGATTAGGGTGAGTAGCTGATCATCCAGATCTGTCTAGAAGAGAGACAGAGGCTGAGAATGACATCTACGTGGAGAGAAAGGCAGCCATGTTCTGGGCCTCCACATGTGGTCTTTTAGCCTCTCATTAGCAGCCAAGCAACAGGGCTTTCAGCAGACCTGACAGAAAATGTGATCTGTATCCCACCGGCCCGCAGGATACAATGGGTCGATGTATGACTCAAAAGCTGAACAACAGAAAAGCAGAAAGCTGACTGAAAGGGCCTACCAGTGCGGCTGGGAAGTAATTACTCTCTTACTGAGGGTTAGTAAAGAGATGGGAACTAGGACTCACTGGAAGCTGGCTTGCTCACACGTAGAACATTTCTAGCACTCAGGAGGCAGACGTGGAAGAATCACGGACTCAAAGTCACCCTGAGCTATGTGGTTAAGTCCCCTCCTAAAAACCCCAAAGAAGTGGACCACACAGAGCGGTTTTAGAGTGAGTTAGAGTCCCCTAGGGAGGCTGGCTGCCTAGGAGGGCAGGGAGAGACAGCTAGCTCACCGGAGGAAGGCTGACAGTTAGTTAGCTTGGGGGATGGGAGGTGGGTTGGGTAGAGAGCTCAGAAACACGCCCAGGGTACTTTATGAGAAAGAACATCTGTTTACTGCCCGTGAGAGAAAGTCAGCCAGATTCCGTCACTGTTAGGCCAAGAGACCTTCCTACCCTCTGCTGGTGCTCTGAAGGGTTAGAAAGCCCAGCTGGGAAGCTGAAAAGAGACTGGGCAGGAACACACACTGCTAGGAAGAGCAGACCTAACTCGGGAAGGGAAACGTCCCTGCTGTTACCTGATACTCAGAGTTTCTGTGAAACAGGACTGTGTTTAAATTGTAAGCACTGAATATCATACATTAAATATCTCTTCTTCAAGTGTTTAGCATCAAAATGTTAATCAAATGTTAAAATATTTTGCATTATTTTAGTAAGAAAAAATTATAATACATTATATATCAGTCACAACCACAACCAATCTTCTAAAAATGTAATTAGATTTAGCTGCAATGTAACTAAGCCCATTCATCACATGCCAGTCTACATGTTCACATAATAAATGATCACCGGGATGGAAACCTTCAAAATGCTGCTTCCAGATCACCCAATAGTCAATACGGCTGCCAGCAAATGACTGCAATGTAGTCTGTGATGGCCCCCTTGGAACCAGCAACAGCCAAGACTCGCATATTTTATAGAGCTCTGGGCAGTCTGTGAAACCCCTATACATGACCCCACATTTTACATACTGCATATGAAATGTAATGAGGCTTTCCCTCCAACAGACTGTTACTTAAACATCACATTAAATGAGGTTGGACAACATGAATACAGACAGAGATGGCTGAAAATATAGTGAAAGAGATGCTCTAAGTTATGGCATTTTGGTGTGAAAAGTCAAGAGAAGGGACTTTCTGAAATGGGAGTAGTTGCAGAAGTCATTGCATCTCTCCTGGATATTATCAAAAGAGAAAGGAGGAGCTTTGCAGAGTGAGTTGGGATGTATAGAGTGAAGGACAGAACTGTGGTGTTCTGGGTAAGCCCTGTTCATCATTATGTCCAGTCACACATTGATTCTGGGGGCAGAGTAAATATTCTATAGATCAGAACACAAATAGGCACGCTGTGTTCACAATGTGCTTACGATCTCATAGTTTTTCCACTTTTTTTTCAACACCAACACTGGACATTGCGCATATAATGGACAATCATCTGAAAACTAGGATGCTTCCTATTGATGGTTTCTGTTTGTCTTAACTTCTACTCTGGAGGCCAGCTCAGCGCCAAGTGGTGTGGATTAGAAGGAAGGAATCCTTTGTAGGAAACCTTTATCTGTGTCGATTCTTACACAGTATCTCTACGTTGGCAGCTGTAGGGCTGTGAGCAGCTAACTTATCTCTCAGGTCTTCTCAAGTGACCTATGTCTTCCTCATCGTCCTTGAACTTCTATAAGCCTTCTTTCCTGGACATGTGAGTGTTCCTTAGGGAGTGATCGTGTGATACTATTCAGAAGTAGCCAAGGACAGTACCCAATTATTTTCCTCTGCACTTCATAAAGCCTGGTAATAGAAAAACCATTGCTCTTTTGAAAAGATGACTTGAAATAACATACTGCCAAATATTAGGCTTTAAAATATTTGACACAGAAACTGATGCATGGAAAAAAAAAACAACCCATGATTATCTTCATAAATTTCCTATAGGTACTATGTGTAAGGATATCATCCAAGCTTACATTTGCCCTATAAAGACCAGGGCATACACATTGGCTTAGTTAATGTGACTTTGAGATGTGTTTACTATATAATGAAATTTCTGTTATAGAATATAACACATTAAGAGATGCACCGTGTTTCAAGGGTTGCCTCTTTCTGATTCTTACTCATTTTTAATAAAAATATGTGAATTTGAAAGCTACATATGGTGGTTTATGTCTGTAATCCGAGTAGTCAGGAGGTGGAGGTAAAGATTCAGAAGTCCAAGGTCATCCTCAGCGACATAGGGAGTACAAGGGCAGCCTGGGATATGTGAGCTCCTATCTCAAAGAACAAGAACAGGCTCATTGCCAGTAAGTTGGAGAACAACCTGAAGTCTCTTTAGCTTTAGGATTCTAACTACTCTGGGTTGGTGATTTTGGTCATGCTAAACTAACCTTTCCAAGTTCATCAAATCATCTGAGGCTTCAAGCGTTTTATACACTTGGATGTATTTGTGCACACGTGCTACAGTGTGCTTATTGGTATCAGAGAGGCTGTAAGAGTTAGTCTCCCTTCCTGCTACAGTGGTTGCAGGGACAGAACCCAGGTTAGCAGGCGTGGCAGTGAGTGCGTTTATCAGCTGGGCCCTCTGCAGCAGTATCCTGACTCTGACAGTGAATCTGACGTGAAAGGAGACACGTACTAGTGAGTCAATCCACTCACATGTCTAAGTGATGACATCCCTGGATTCTAGGTCTTTAACCTTGCAAGGAAATTAGCAAAAGAGAACAGAACTCAGGGAAAGCATTATGTCTTAAAGTAATTAAAACCCAGGCACACTGTGCTCGAATGCTTATGAAGCATGAAACATATGGTCCTCGTTTTATAGTCTTTGAGTGCTTAGGCATATTCTTCACTTGGAGGAAAATTTCAACAATATTCCCCAGCGAGGATGCTTAAAGTCCACCAGAAATAAGTCTTGAATAAAGTCCATGTAAAACTACTGAAGGATAGATTCATATTACATAAATAATCAGCATGTAAAAATCATCTGGCTATCATACAGATAAAATAGCATCTATGGCATACATTCATATCCTACCTCTCATTTGTATAAATCCATATGTGAGCCACTTATCTATCCCTTCAAATTACGCACAATTACCTTTCCTATCTTCAATTGTGTGTGTCTGTGTCTGGAGGCCGGTTTACACTAGATGACTGTCTCAGTAGCTCTCCACGTTAATTTTTGACAGGGTCTCTCACTGAACCTGGACTTCACCAATTCAGCTAGACTGGGTGGCTAGCAAGCCTGTGGCGTCCTCCTATTCCCTGCCCAGCACAGAGAGTCTTGAATATTTCACTGAGCTTGGCTTTTTACATGCCTGTCAGGGATCCTATGTCTGCATGGCAATCACTTTACCAACCAGCCATCTTCCAATCCCTCCCCAGTTACTTTATTAAATGAATCTCCTGGTTATTATACAAAGGGACGGGTTTCACTGTGACATTTCTATACCTATGATAGTTTGTCCTTCTTTACCCATTCCTTCTCTCTCCTTTTGCCGTTCTCCCTCCTCTCCCCAAATACTTCTCATTCTGCTTTGAGACATACGTATCCCATTACCTTCTCTTTGAGGTGTGCCTAAAATGGCTTAATTCTTTGGCCAACAAATTGTGAAGCTCTATTTTCAGAAAACAGTGTAGATTTTAAAGCCTTCCGGAATTCTGATTATCCAAGAAAATCGGATGCTATTTCTGGACTCACTTATGGGGTTACATAATTTACTATGCAAAGTATACACATTTGTCAATCCTTCTTTAGAGTATGAAGAAGAAAGCCTTTGCATAATTGCTATGACTGAGGATGCATGCCTGGGTGCATAGCAGTGCTTGGAGGGATGGAGGAGCAGCGACCTTCGGGGACACAGGGCTCCACTCACCTTTGCCATCTGGGCCTGGACTCCACTAGCCTTCAGGGCAGAGACAGCTTTCTGGGCTGCTGCAGGACTGTCGAAGTCAACGAAGCCATAACCTGGAATGCAAAAGACACTCTTCTTAAGCCATGACCTTTTGATTATAGGAAGTATTAAAAAAAAGGACTTCATATTGGTTTGATACAGGCATTAGAAGTAGATGTGTGCATAGCCGGGCGGTGGTGGCGCACGCCTTTAATCCCAGCACTCGGGAGGCAGAGCCAGGCGGATCTCTGTGAGTTCGAGGCCAGCCTGGGCTACCAAGTGAGTTCCAGGAAAGGTGCAAAGCTACATAGAGAAACCCTGTCTCGAAAAACCAAAAAAAAAAAAAAAAAAAAAAAGAAGTAGATGTGTGCATGGTGCAGTGGTTTCCTTGATCCTTCAAAGCATCCCTTAAAAGCATGTGTGTGTGAGGGGTGTGTGGGGACATGAGCTTTGTCTTCTTAAAGATCTTCTCAGGTGTCGCAGAGTTGAGCTGTAAAACACCTGACATTTAAGTTTCTAAGCAAGGGATAGATAGATAGATAGGTAGGTAGATAGATAGATGGATGGATGGATGGATAGATAGATAGATAGATAGACAGACAAATAAATAAACAAATAAGTAAGTAAAGGGGCATTGGGGGTGTTGTGAGAGACAACTTCAGGAACTTTTAAAGCATATAACAAAAAAAAAAAGATCGAGCAATTTGACTAGCTCAAAAGTGACAGAAACAAAAATTATGTCTTCTATGGATTATCCCGTAGTTTTCTAAGTTAAAGTAAGTGTGAACATTTGATACTAAAATAAAGTCTAAATTTTAGTGCCTAGTTAAAAGTACTCATTTACCTAAAATACATTAGCTCTCTCCAAAATAAAGGAGAGAAGGAAAATGCTTCCAGATACCTGAAATAGTTATTTCACCCATCTTTGCATAAAGACTAAAGACAGTATGCAACATAGCAAAACACACCTAAGAAAGGCCACTCTTCAGTGCTCATTTACCTGTGGTTTCACAAACACTCTTAATGAGCTCATCATCCATGTTCCAGGCCACAGGAAATCAAAACAGGAAACTAGGGGGTGGAGGCTGAGGAAGGCAGCACTGGATATCTACACATGGACGGTACCTCCAGTGCAGACTAGCAAGAAGGAGTGCCACGGGCCCCTTGTAGATCCACCAGACATCACTGCATGAAAACAGCCTATCAGAGTGTTCACTGCAGTAACTCTTCACATACTGAGGAAGGGGTAAGCATATTTAGCACAACTTAAAAGACTTGCTAGGAGCCTCGCCCAAATTCCAGCTTTGCTCTGAACTCAAGTCATAGGAAATTTTATTTTTATACAGGTATATACCACTATTATGCTTGTGTACATACATGGGGGTACCTAGATGTACATGCATTTATTTAATAAAAAATATTAAAATATTATTAAAATTTTTGTCTGAGGCAAGGTCTTGCTACATAGCACAGGTTACCGGGGACCTGCACTCCTCCTCAGCCTTGTGAGTACATGCACTGCCACACTTGGCTCTAAAATTAATTTCAGTAAGTATAATTAGAAAGAGAATGGCACTATTTAGAAGTCTATGAAGAAGAGGAACCAGGCCTCGCATCGATACTCAGAATTTATGAAGAGATAGTACTGGTGTTGGAGGGACATGCATACAACAATGACGTGAAAGAGAAACACGCGACAGTCATGCCGCAGCACTGGCCTCATGACCTGCTTCTTCACAAAGTGAACTGTAATGGAACAGACCACCAGTTACAGACGTGGACATTTCAGGAGGGAGGGATGTGGATGTTGAAATAAGCAACAGCTCCTTTATAGTACTTGGAATTGGATTGAGAGAGGCTTATTTGATTTAGTCAGTACAAAAATAGCCAGGTTGGGAAGAAAAAGGAGGCAGCTGATGCCAGCCAAAGCAGACAGGGCTCCTCAATTGCCAGGGTAGGAGATAGGCTGAACACATTTGGGGCTTATGTCAATATGCATCACGTTTGGATTCTCAGGCAAGCTCTGCCTCTGACTTTCTCATACAACTTCACAATGTCTGGAGATCATAAGCAAGCACACCCTGCTGCACTGAAATGATGCAGCCTCTACTGATGTACACGTCCTTTTACCAACTCTGCCACTGCCAATACATTACAATAAGCAGAACCTCTCCGCCATGATGCCATTTATTGCACTTGAAGTTGCAATCTGCTCGTATAATAGGACCATTCTTTGTTTTTATTGTTGTAATACGAAATACAAATTGTTGCATTCAGTCATGGATAGCATGTGTTTCTGGCCTTTGTAGAATCCTACTCTAGGAATTCATAACCATTTATTGAAGATAAACAAAACTGGTAGCCATGCAACCATGTGCTGTCCATTTATCTGTACTACTTTCAAGTAAAGGTAAGACCCATACAATTTCATACGATGTCTATAGAATTAATTAGATCTCGTTGTATAAACAGGGATGCAGCTGTCTTTGAAGGTGGGGCTAAGTAACATGCAGGTTTGCTCAGTGATGATCCTAGGAGATTAAGTCATCAGGTCCCTAGACCCCGAGTAGTCATATTCATCCTGCTTACTGAAGTCTGCCCCCATTGTGAAAAGACTGAACATGGGCAGAGTATGCTTTGCATTTCTGCTTTGGTTTCTATCAAACACAGGCTTCTTTTGTGATAAAATGAGGTTTTCTGTCTGCACTTTACCAGTCTGATTTACCCTCACCCACGTTTTTCTTCTGTGTCAATGTGTATATATACTCTCATCTCATCTATAACTCAATTTCTAGCCAAGCCTTTGTGGGCTTTTCTGTCCTAACCTGCCTATGGCATTACTGGTAAGCACCTCAAAACCTTTTGTTTGCTAAATTTTGACAAAAATTGAAATATAAAATACCAACTGAATCGTCAACAACAAATACACCTTATTTAGACTTAACATTTTCTTCATCTTAACTTTGTCCAAAAGAGAGGCTGTCAAATAAGTTTGTGAAAAAGTCTCATGACCTTCAAAGATCTCTTGGAGTCCTGTGTGAAATACTTGAATATATCTAATCTCTAAAAATTATATTTAGTATAGCGTTTCTCATTTATAGCAATTCTCTCTAATCTCTTATGTATTAATATATCTATATGCACTGAAACTATCATACATGAAAAACTATATACATATACCGACCATAGCAAATTATTGTAGGTGGCATGTTATCCAGGTTTATTATGAACCAAATTGTTATCTCTCATTTGTCTCAACATTACCCCATCCTGCAAACTCATTCTGGCTGGCACAACTTTATAAACTCCCTCTTGATCATCTTCTCCCCTTACCTCTATTTCACACCCTACACAGCTGCCAATGCACACTATGCAGAGGCTAGTGAGACTGAGAATCCTGGAAAGAATCATACGTGGCCCCACAGGGCAGTGTCTCCCAAGACCTGCTTGATGAGAAGGTGGCCAGGAGACTTGCTGGATTGAATAGTAGCTCTGAATCACCCTTACTTTTGTTTAGAAGCCTCATAAATCTCTCTATCTGTGGACACTTTCCCACAAACACGCAGTTTTGCATATGGCAGAGTGAGATTCACTGTCCTTGCCTAGACCACGCTGAACATGGGGCAGAATTCTGGTTTCCAGGAAAGAGGCAGCCACTGGAGAAGAGCACACGGAAGTGCCTTTCAGTATGGGCACTGGAGAGTTCAGCTGGAGAAGGGGTTCTCCCCTACTCAATGTCACAGCTCTGCTTTTTCAGCATTATGAACTGCCACAGCAGATTTCTCTGGAGTGAGGAAGAAAGGGAGGGATGGGGGACTAAAACCATTTATCCACTGGGATTTCTCTCCCAGTTTGAAGTTCACTTTTGAGATCAGCTTCCTGCTTTGTGCTTGGTGAGGGCCTATTTTTCTCCATAAAACCAAAAGACTTTGTGTGTGTGTGTGTGTGTGTGTGTGTGTGTGTGTGTGTGTGTGTCTGATCTCCCAAATCATTTATTGATGCTAAATAAAACCAATCTTGGCAACTAAGTGCATGCATTTCCGCATGCATTTGACTCTCTCTGGTTTAATTCATTTTAAATATTTATTGGGTACCACTCTACATAAAGCACACTCTATTCACTGTCCTAAGGCAAAACTGCCTTAATATGCCATGTTGATTAAACACGGGCTTAGATATTTGCCACAATAGCTCCTTTAAATCTCGGCACTTTGAAGAGGGAGCATACAATGAACCACTTCAAGTCTAGATTAAAGGAAAGGACTGGCTTACAAGGGGAGGCCTCACCCTAGGCTTCATTTATGTTCTCTGCCTTTTTCATTGCTAAGCCAATGCCCCATCACCACGACTTGAAAAACTGGGGTCTAATTAATGAGGAGATTTGCCTTCTCTGCCTATTCCTGTCAACCTTGCTTCAATTCCCGGGGTCAGCAGTTAGAGTCAAAGTCAGCTGACTCCATTCTTCCATTTTCCTAGAAATCACATGCCTATTGTTAAGACACTGGATCATTAAAAGTCAGATGCACAGAGCATCTGCGCCACCCTGCTCTGGACGCTTTCACTCGCAGCTCAAGGAGCTGGATGAGCTCATCCTAATTGCATGGAAAACTGAAGGTCAGTGCATCAAATTAATGCAGCAGCATATTTCAAAGGGGCGCGTGACCTCCCCTCCCTGGTACAATTTGGTCAGTGAAAATGGTTCCCTCCTCCCTGCCGCCAATATTGTCAACAGGCATTCAGCAGAGAACAATCGAGAGTATTGAAACATGTAATTAAGTACTGCTTAAAACTACTCTATTCTAATTAATAGAGCCAATTTACACAATATGTAACCTTTTCAGTTCTTTGGTACAGTCCAATGGTCTTCAGTAAGCAGCTCTAATCTCCCCAGGCTCAGGAAAGGAAAGCTATTCTCTAGCTCTGCTCCCCCCCTTTTAGAGGCAGGGGCTAAATGCCAACTCGTATTTTCACATGTTAACTCTACCGGTGCCGAGTCCAGAATTCTGGCAAACTGCGAGTTGTGGGGTTTCCAGCCAAAACTCCACCAGGGACAAAACAAACGTAAGCAATATGCTGACATTGTGCAAGACAGAAACTGGGTGACATACGAGACTTGCTTTTTAACACCATGAGGTTAATTGTGAAACCGAAGACCACTCACTCAGTTGTCTTTCTGAAGCTATGGCCGAGGGGATGACTGCCCACAGAAACATACCTTTGCACTTGTTGGTTGTCTTATCCAAAATTGCCTTCGTGGAGACGATTTTCCCATATCTAAAACAAAAGGCAACAGGAAGAAGTCATAAGGAACTCTTATTCATGTCCAAGTCCAAAGAACACACATACTTTTTTTTCAAACATCTGCAAACTTTAAAGTACAAAATGTTCTTTACTGAGGGGCACGCAATGAGAATTCTGAACTTTAAACTAAAAAATGGAATGGCCAGGCTCTCCCTTTGAAGCTCTGTATTAAGTTTGATGTTTAGCTTTGAAGAACAGGTACTTTCCTGACAATCTTTGGGGGGGGGGGGGAATGCACTGTACACTCTATACAAAAAAAATTTTTTTTTCTCCTTCTGGTAACATTATGTCTGTGGTCAACTACAAAGCCAAATACAAGGCCACAGATCTATTAAAGTCCTACAACCCACACAGCTTTTATGAAATACAGACAGCAAAAAAGTTGTTGTATTATTCTATTGATCCTGACTCAGTGAACAGTGAGTGCTGTGTGGTCACAGGCTAGGCTGTATATGTATTATGCTTAACAAACTTAAAAGATAGTGGTAAAAGATAGGGTTTTTTTTTTCTTTTGCCAAAGACTTCTACATTTATAAATGTTACTAATATCACCTTCTAACTCAGTAATAACTATTAGTATGGTGAGAGTGAGCATGTATTTGTGTATAAGATGGACGGTTGAGACGATAAAACTGAACAGGGATTAATCACTAATTTAATGATTGTGTGCATGAGAAATGTGGTTAAATTCCTTATGGTGTCACAGAAATTGGGGAGAGGAAAAATGCAGATTATTCTGATTTAGTGCACTGCTCCTTAAAGTTAAATGTTAATTTATATTCACATACAGATACTAACTCCATACCCACTTGGTGCAGACCCTGAGGAAAAGCACTATTACCTATGCTTGTTTTCTAACACCTCAGGGAAACACCTGAAAAAGAGTATTTATATTTTTTAAAATCAAAGTAAACTTGAGAGAAATATGCAGGACATATTTCATGAGTCTGGGGCCCAAATTTCCTCACATATATATAGTTAAGTTCTAAAATTCCACTTTCTGATGGTTAATTTACAAGTTTCTAAACATGTTCTCTTATGCCTTTCTCATGATGGACTTTTGAGGATTAAAAGATGGAATGAGTCTTAATGCTGGGGATGTAGCTGGCTGGTTGAGCACTTGTCTAGCATGTCATGAACACACCGAGGCACCGGGGAGTGAGAAAAGAAACTCACATGTCTCAAGTGTGTTAGGCAATCTCAGAAATCTGCATCCCTTTCTATACCACTCTGAATATTATAAACTTGTACTTGTGCATTAAGAGCAGCTGAAATACATTTGTCTGGAGGAAACAAATGGCCACGAGCCCCCTCTCTTATCCATTTAATTCTCCTCCTTCCACTCTGTATAATCACGTAGTCAAATGAGTTCTAACTAGGCATGAAAGTAAAGATAATTTAGGGTTCCACTGATAATTACATCCAAGAGGCATAATGCAGCACAAACACCTTCAATTCCCTGAAGAAACACCGAACATTTATAACAACATCCACTCGGATCACTATGTTTACAAAAATAGATGTAAAGACGCAGGAGCGCCAAGAACACACAAGACATGAAGACGACCCTTCAGCAGGCACTCAGCTTCCAAGGTCACACGCTTGGTCTTTCCCAGCATTCTCTCATCTGCAGGCTTCAATGAAAGCACTTCTCAGATTCTGCCACCCGCACATCTCCCAAAGCAGGGAAAAGTTGGTACGACTCCAGCTGAGAACAAGGGGGCTGACAGTCACTTAAGTGAGGACACCTCGCCTGAGGTCTCAGAGTGCGTGGGCTTTTTGTCAGCCAAGCAGTAGGACATTTAGGACAAGGTCGGGAGTTGGCACTGTCCCCTCTGCTGCTGCTTTGAACACTTCATGATGGCAAAGACACAGAGATGTAGGGGATATAAAGAGGCTAACACTCAGGACACACACACACACACACACACACACCCACACACACACACACCCCGCCCCACTGCGCTGTTTCTTCTCTGCTGACCGAGACATGGCGCTCATGCTCACACCTGCGCTGTGTGCACTGCTCTTCACCATGGGAACCGGTACCCACAGAGGTGGCTCTCATTCCATCTCCATGGTCCATCTGGGGCTTCCCTGTCCATTCCACTTCCTTGCCTCCCTTTTTGCATTTAGTTTTTGATCCTTAACCCTGACTTTATTTGGACATGTATCCAGAGATGTAGTTGTAATTCATTTTTTATGATGCCATTTCTTGTTCCTGACTTTTTTTTTAACACACAAATTCTGCAAGAGCATTTGTTTGTCTTCACTTCTTTCTTTCTACTTAAATGTCTTACTGTTTTGTTAAGATAGCAAGTATTTAGCTAAAAATTGCCTCCTGCCTACCACTTTCTAAATTCTATTCTCAAAGCATCCCAAACACATACTCCATCTCCTCCCCGCGTCTTGATTCAGTAACACCGTGACTCTCCCCATCTCCCACCAAGCTCAGGTTACCCAGGACTGTATCAGTGCAGTCATCCCTCAAAGACAACTGTAACCCTGCTGAGCTTTGTCTCTGACGCTTCCAAAATCCCCTTCTTCCCCACGCTGTCTAGACTTCCTTTAAAAGCACTAAATAGTCCTCTGGCCACCACCAGTCTGTCTAAGAGGACCCGTCTGCGTAAATGTACCTCAAACACCACTTTAGACATGTCCATCCCACCTGTCCATTACCCCAGCTTACCCATCTAGATCCCAAAGGGCCTGTGCCAATCTTTTCTTCCCAGAAGCCAGCCCTAATTGTCTGATTCACTGAAGAAATAATAAAGGGGATTACAGTTACCAAACTCCTACTTATGCTCTTAAAGCCATACCATGAACAATGATGAGGTTATGTGTAGTGTGTTTTATACATCTTACGTATTTTATTCATCTTCACAGTCTGTTATTACTCCCATTATTGTAAAAGAAAAAAAATCACCGTTTGAGTCTAAGACTTTGCCTAAATTTCCAAAGTTCAAAAAATGCATGTTATTTAAGTTCAGCCTATTTATGAGGTTATTATGAAAAGCAGTGTGTCCTTCATTAGCCCAGCTATGAAAGGAGATTGGGGGGGGGGGATGACAATGAGCGGTCGGACTCAGTGGTCCCTTCCATTTCGCTACTGACACGGATTTCTCTTTTTCCACGGCCAGCAGTTTTTGTTTGTTTTAACATGAAACAAATGCATGGTTCGAGACCGACGAAAAGGAAATGAAGAGAAGACATTCTGAAATTGATCAGTTTGACTTTCCATTGCGGGGTTCGTCAGCTCGTGGGCCAGGACGGAAAGACCGTGGTTTCACAGAGAGGTAGAAAGGCTTCTGCTCTCTGTCTGCGGAGTTACGGTCTGCTGGCTTCCTGCACACAGGGAGGTGATTACTTGGAGCCACTGAGGGGTGTAAGGGGTTTCCCTTTCATTAAACATCTCCACGCTGTCCACTCAGAGCATAATGGGAAATGGTCACTGTTGTCCTGATAGCTTTACTTGCAGTAAGATTTAATAATAGGGGGGGAGGTGTCACAGGTAATTAGAACTTAATCTGCATCTACTGTCAATCACTAGTGCCCACAAGAGTAACAGATCGTTGGGTACAAGTTGATAAAGCAACCCAAACTTTCAGCTTCCCTTGTTCCCATCTGTAGCTTAATTTGTTTTTAAAAAAAATTAAGGAAAAGAGAGGTACAATGTACCAGGCAAATGGGGGCCCTGGACTGGCAGAATGCACACTCTAAGAACACGGAGCAGGGACACACCCGAGAATGGGGGGGTATAGGGCTGTGTGGAAGCACTGTGTCTATGCTGATTCTTCAGGTTTTATCCAACTTCAAAGGATCGAGGCTCAGCCCGCAGCCCTCGCTGCCCTGATTATGATGCCCTTTCTATGAGCAGTTAATCCACTCCAGAGGAAGCACCAGCAGTAACGGGATCAAGAGTAATTAAGAGACGTGACTGCAGAACAATTAGAATTTCAAAGGGAGAGGATAACAAGTAAAAATTCACGTTTAGACCTACTTGCTTATGCGGACGAGGCTGAAGAACTGCTTAGAATGTACTAAAACTTCTTTAGCTTGCAATATATCTATATTCCTTTCTCTCCCATTAACACTTATGACTAAAAATCAAATATATTTTAGTTTTAATTTGAAGAAAAAAATGATTTGCTTGTCCCCATAGCTTTCTCCCTTCTAAGTTATATCTTTCTTTTTAGTTTATTCTAATAACAAAAGCAATACATACTACTGGAATTAGAACACAGATAAAATTAAAATCACCCAAAGTCCAGATCTGAATGGTGGTGTGCTCCTCACAGGTTGTAAGTGATGTATGTGCAAACATGTGCACACACACACACTCTTTCCCTTCCCACTTGCCATCCATCCCCTCTTCCCAGTTAACATATGTTTGGGCTTGGGAGACGTGCGTCTACACCAACCACCGCCAACAGATGGCGATCGTGGTTGATGTTATCTTAACACTGGTCATTTCAAGTTGAAGGTACTACTTGCAGTGTTCACGCCAGACTTGGAAGACACTATGAACATCATTGGAGCTGTAAAAGCAGGGAGTGACTGAAACAACAGTACAAAGTAATGTGTGCTTATAATGTTGACAAAAAGATACACTGCATTTGAGAAAGCCAAATGCTGCTCACGAATACAGGAGGATGGCTTATGTTTAAACCCAGGAGTGCTCCTTAAGAACCAAATGAGAGATGATGTCACTATATAGATAACAGACAGCAGGAAGGACAGACAGTATGAAGTGAGGACAAACTAAGAAAAATAAAAACATTACAGACTTGGTGAGTCCACTGGGGGAAGATTAAAGACTTTTTTTTAAAAATTAATACAGTTCTTATTTTGTGGCACTACTGACTGTTGGGTGATTGTCTCATAATTTAATCTTCACAACAACCGTTTTCTCTTGACTAGGTGGCATGTGATTTCTACTTTGTACACATGAAACTCAGGAGCAGAGTGAGTCTACTCAAGGTTACACAGCTAATAAGTAGCAAAGATACAGGGCAGGAAGTTTGCTTTGGAGTGTAAAGGCCACGTGTGTTGACAATTACAGAAACGTGGGTCACCAACCACAGACAGGTTCAAAGCAATTCCACTCTGAGTTGCATGCTTTATAAGAGGAAAGGGCAGACTGTCACTACTAATGTCTCTAGGACGGACACTGATGACATTCACAAAGAGGTCGCAGTGGCCTACCTTGGGGTAAGATACCCAATAAAATATATCAGTCAGAGGAGGCACAACTAGGCTAAAAGTTTATAAGGAATAATTCATGGATCTATTTCATGGGAACAAATCTGGGGACTGTCAATCAAATCCATTCTTGTTATTTTGGAATTGCTGGGGGAAAAGAAAAACAACCCTCATATATGACTATAAACAATCACACTCGGGACGTAGAAGTAGGTGGCTCTTGAAGCCAGCCTCAGTCTACAAAGTGACCCCCAGGGCTACACAGAGAAACTCTGTCTCAAAACAAAAGCAAAACAAAACCCCAAAGTTATCTTCACCCCCAGACCTCCATGTGCACACCTACAGCTCTATGTCCACCCCGCACCCACAACCATAACCTCATTCCTACTCTGACAGGCACACAGATGATGCTTAAGATGGAAATTTTCTAGCTCACCCTTTCTGGTGCTTTGTTTTGTCAAGGGCCTCTCAGGAAAAGGGGATTTCCTAAAATTTGCTTTAGCTCATCGAACTGTGTGCTTAGACAGAGTAAGGAAAACAGAGTACAAATGACATCCGTTTAACAGAAAAGTTTGTTAGTGAGCAAGGCCTAAGGTAAAATAGGAGTGATTTACCCAGGCTGTGCTGACTCCCCACTACCTTAAATGAGTGAATTGGTAATATTTTCTCTGTTTAATAAAGGAAGTAGTAGGATTTGAAGATAAGATACAAGATATGAACATTTCCAATTAGGCAATCAAGTTCAAACAGATTTTTTTAAGACTATGTTTCACACTGACAGTTTTCATGGTTTCCAGAAAACTGGTCTAGGACATGAAAATATTAAGCATATATAAAGACATTTCAGTTGTTTTAGCCAAACTCAGATAACCACCCCATCTACGTGTGTTGTATGGCTGAGAGGGCACTGTGTCTTACACACTTGGAAATGAAGCCAGAGTTTCCAGAAGGAAAATGCTTGGCAAGAGAAGCAACTGCAGACCTGAAGGTCAGAGACAACTGAAGCCCTGGTGCAGAAGGCCGGCCGATCACAGCAAAGACCAGCATAGCAGGAGAGATCAAATCAAGAACGCCACTCACTCACCGATCCTCATAGCGTGCCCCTTTCGTGACCTTCACCACACAAGGCCGATGAAAGATGTGTAAGATGCTAGCTCTACTAGGAAGGGGGCGGTCCTTTGAGGGATGTGAGGAGTTTTCAGTACTAAACCACCTTAGTACTAAAATGAAAATACAAGACCTTGTCTGCAGAATCCTAAACAAAGAAGGCATAAATAGAGAACTGTCAGGCTGAGCAATCGACACCTTTGGGGAGCACAGAAATCCAGACAGAGTATGCTGCATGCAAACCCATCTGAGAACAACGGAAATCAGGGGTGGGAAGGTCCTGGAGTGGCCTGCCTTCCAGAGAAAAGAGAACAGATCTTGGCTGCAGATTTCTCAACTGCAGGATTCAAAGGCAAAAGCAAGATTCTAGCAAGATTCGCGGAAAACTTTATGCCCAAGATTAGCAAAGAGAGCCATGCCTTTTAATTCACTCGCTTATATGCCTAAAAATTAGTATGGATGACTGAGGAGAGCTGGGGGTTTCCAGAGGCCAGCAGAGATTTAAGACAAATGGCTTCTCTGGAGGAGCCTTAAATGCCCAATTAAACTTCTGAGAAAAACAGTCCCAGGTGTCTGTTATGGAGAGCCAGGGGCTTGAGAATTCAGAAGACAGAGAAAAGAGAGCCTCAAGTTCACGTTTCTGAACTGGAGAGGTCAGTGATTTCAGCCCAGGGCCTGCAGGCTGGGATACATTGCAGAACTCAGCTCATCGTCACGTGGTCTCAGGGGCAGCTAGCCTGGCTGCCCTGCAGCAGGTGAGATGACGGAGACATCACAGAGACTGTGGGACCAAGTGTCATGCCATCCTTCTATCTCAAGAGGAAACACGCACCTATACACGTGTATCTTCCCAACACCAAAAGATACATAAATCCTTCACATCAAAATGAAGGCAGCCATTTTCCTCCAGATTTTCGGACTAATAAACTTCTCACTAAACTCAAAACCATTCTCATCACCTTCTCTGTATGAAACCAGCACTGCTCATACCACATTCAGCTAGAAATAAAAGGTGCACAGAGAACAAACAGTAAACTATCCCACTAAAAAAAAAAAAAAGTAAAGATGCCCATGGGCGAGGGGAATATCCTGTGAAAAATGTACAGCCTCTCTCCTAAATAAAAAATATTATAGAGGCTTGGATTTATTGCATGGATTTATGATTAGCAATTCTATCACAACTGGCAATAAGCAAGGTGAAGCAGTTTCACAAGCGTGTACAGCACACCGATGTTCACGTACATCCCAGCACTATTTTCACAAGTCACTCGACTGCAGCTCTTGACAGTCACAGGTGTTGGACCCAGATTACTGTTCCCAAATACAACATTAGAGAGAAATAATATTGTGGTGATATTAAGTTCCCCAATATATCGTGCACCCTAATAAACTGATCTGGGGTCAGAGAACAGAACAGCCACTAACTAGAGCTAGAGGCCAGAAAATGGTGGCACACACACCTTTAATCCTAGCATTCCAGAGGCAGAGATCCGTCTGGATCTCTGTGAGTTCAAGGCCATACTGGATACAGCCAGGCATGGTGACTCACGACTTTAATCCCAGGAAGAGATGGCAGAAAGAAGGAAGGTATATAAGGTGTGAGGACCAGGAACTTAAGAGCTGGTTAAGCTTTTAGGCTTTTGAGCAACAGTTCAGCTGAGAGGCATCCAATCTGAGGAAACAGGATCAGCTGAAGAATTAGCAAGGTGAGGTAGCTGTGGCTTGTTCTGCTTCTCTGATCGTCCAGCATTTACCCCAATATCTGGCTTCAGGTTTGATTTTATTAATAAGACTCTTTAAGATTCGTGCTACATAATATATGCTGGAAATAGAACCGACAATGTTTTTTAAATGTAAGTCATGCAATTGATCTCAAAGGCTCATACGCTGATTAACATACAAGCCATAAAGCAAAGACAGCTTGACTTCAGAAAGTAGAGTTTTTCCTCTGGATCGATGAAGCCATCATGATTACTTTTTAAACTGTTTTCCTCTTCCACTAAAACCTACAGTGTGTTTCTTCTGCTGCCTTGATAATCTCATCTTATGTAGTAATTTACCATAAGGAAAACTTGGTTATAATAGTCAGAAGGCAGAGTTACAGCTATGGAGATGTAGCCTCCCAATTTCTAGTACAGCCAATGGCCAGCTCTGGGACATTCTTGTTATCCCCATCTATAAAAAAGCCAATAATACCTACCTCACGGAAGACAGTACAGTTTGGTCCATAATGGCCATTTCCTCCAAACCCTCTCCAAAATAAGGATACCAATGACAACAACCTGGAATACTTTCTTATCAAAACATTAATGTGACCCTATATTGCAAAATGTTGAAGAAGAACAGATCCACTATTTTTTGTTACTTTTTAGCACAGTTTTCTTTGCATATCACATATAAATACTCAACGCGTTATTGGCTGAATACATAAAATGTAAACAGGCAATATAATTTTTTCCTAATGAAAGTGTCCGGTGAGAGAAAAAAGTGTATGTGGGGGAATTGGCGAAGATGGAAGAGAATTACTATATGTTGTCTTGGAAAATAGATATGGGTGGAATTTTATCCTAATTTAGCTAATAGGATCATAGGAAGGAAAGCCATTTAGGAGTTTAACATGAAATAAAAAAACTCGTAGCAAAAAGAAAATTACAGAGTTAGGGCACGGAAGGAGTCCAGACAATTCCTTTTAAACAGCTCTAATATGTTGTACTTAAACATAAATAAATAAATAAATAAATAAATAAATAAATAAATAAATAAATAAATAACGCAGCCGGGCGGCAGCACAAGCCTTTAATCCCAGCACTCGGGAGGCAGAGCCAAGTGGATCTCTGTGAGTTCAAGACCAGCTTGGTCTACAGAGCGAGATCCAGGACAGGCACCAAAGTTACACAGAGAAACCCTGTCTCGAAAACCAAAACCAAAACCAAAACCAAAAAAAAAAAAAAAAAAGCAAAATAGAAAATCTTAGACACAGACAGACAGATAGACACAGACACAGACACAGACACACACCCCAGTCAGAGTCTGTAGAAACTGAATGTGCACAACTCTACACTGAAAGCCATAAATGACTACTGAGTTCAAAGCAGGGCAGAACAAGAGGAGTAAAGCAACCATGTTTTCTGCAGCACTTAGAACAGAAGGCAAAATTACCTCCATGCCGTTGATTCTGCCACAAGCCAAAAACACAGGAGTCAACCTGGACGTTTCTTGGACTCAAGTTGGCAGTGGTTCAAAATACGGCATCAGTATACTGACTACCAAGTACACTTCATCCTTTCGGACAATGTCAACGCTCCTCTGGTCCACAGTCCAGGGGAGCCAGGCTGAGAAGCGACTGACGAGGGACACACTGTTTATCTTCCTTATTTAATTTCTCACAGATTTGGAGAGACGGTATAAAGGCATCACAGTGAAGGGCACATTTGGTCTACACAAGTAAGGGGACACCAGCCAGCAGCTTGACATCTTTAAATTGACTTCGCTCCAAAGGTCACTCGTGACAGGAGTTGCAGCTCCGAGGGCGGGGCTGAAGGGGAGGGATACATGAGGCTCCCATATTGATTACCCGCAGGTCTGTCCCTGAGCCACACTGTCCTTAGATCCTGCAGATAAAGATGAGCAAGCGCTTCCAAAGCACCGGAGTAGAGACACAAGGGCTCAGAACCTTACACCCTAAGGAAGGCAGAGAGAAATTCCCTTTGTATGAAAGCACGCAGCTGAAGCAAAGCACATGCTCGAAAATTACCCCGGGGTCAGCCAGTTTCTCTCAACTGCCACATCCTAAATGAAGGGGCAGCTCTGCGCACCCTCACCGTAACTCCGATCCACCGCATTTGCTGGCGGTGTTTTGGTGGGACGTGGCAAGAGAAGGGCCTGTGGACAGCAAGGATTTGGTAAATGCTTACCTACTGTATGACCCAGTCAGTAAGAATTTCCCCAATCTTGGCTGTTTTTCGAAATCTTGCGCAACAGGACAGGTAACCATGGATTGCAAAATACCAGATTCTTTGAAAGAACAAAAAACTCCCGAGATGCTAGAAATGAAAACTGAGAGCTAGGAAAGTGAAAACTGACTTTTCAAAAGCCAAGTTCTGGAGAGCAGCCTTGGAAGAGGATAACTAGAGAGACTTGGGAAAAGATCAAGCACCAGTGTGTGGCTGTTTCCTCCAAAGGGGAACACTTCCTCCTGGAGGGAGGAGGCAGCCCCTGAGACTCAAAGCTAAGGAAACTCAAGGCACTCACAAGGCCACCCCACAAAGCTGTACAGGCAGGAAGCACTGTGGGAAATGAGGAGATACCATAGTGGAGCTGCCTGTAAGTGGTTCAAGAACTCAGGAGCAACTTCCAATGTTGTGTCCCCCACCCTGGGGTGGGGTTGTTGAGGATGCTTCTGTAAGTGATTTCAGTGCACCCAGTGGTTCTTTGGTGTGCCACCCGTGCCCTATCTTGGGTAGACAGACATCTGTCCATGTCTCCCTGGAAAACTCACACAACCAGTGGATTTCTTAAAAGCCAGCTGCATGCATGAGATATTGGTCCCATTCGGGAAGGGGTGAGAAAGAAGGGGCTGCTGTATTTGCACTAAATAAAAACTTGTTTACTCACAAGTCAAATGATGAGATCAGGAAAGATGAAATTTGGTTTGGGAAAGGGGCTGACTCACAGGGAACTAGTGTTCAGTTAACATGGAGCAAAGCCTCTAGTGACAGCCCAAGGCTCAGTCCTCAGCCAGCACGTTAAAACAAACAAACAAACAAACAAACAAACAAACAAAAAACCAAAACAAGAACTATGACTTACATCAAGTGATTGGTGCCATACTCTCAGATATATAAACGTCCCAGAGCTAGATGGGACTGGGAAGACGTCACAATACTCCAAAATCTCGTCTACAAACTAGAATTAATACTTCTCTACTGATGACACAGTAACACTCAACAGAGAAAAATAAGCCATCCCCAGGTTCTGAAGTCATGAGAATCAACCGACCAAGGCTTGGCTTATGCACGTAAACAATCCTGAGTTTTTGACAGGGATATGTCGAGTTCTCTAAATAGCCACAATTTAGGTTGCATGGACTCTGATTATAAAAGTAAATTGTGTTCTTGGTCCTCTTGCTCAGTGTTCCTCAGCACACAGTCATTGAATGATGTTACTACCAAAAGCTATGTCAAAGTCCTAGGCCCTCTCTACATGCCATCTTTTGAAACAGGGTCCTCTTTGCAGATGTAATCAAGATGATATATGCCTCCCTCCCAGGGGGCTGTCCTTCAGTACGACTGGTACCCCTTTAAGAGGAGAACTGTTGCATGAAAAGGCAGGGGCATCCAGGTGATGATGCAGGCCGCAGAGGGCGGGATGGTACTCAGCCAGCAGTAGTAAGAACTGCCAATCACCAGCTGCCACAGCTAGGAAAAGACAAGGGAGGCTTCTCCTGGGCATGGCCCTCCTGACACATCAAACGTGGACTTCCATCTTCCAGCACTGGAGGATAATGGACATTTATTGTTTTAGGTTTCCCAGTTTGTGGCACCTGGTTCTGGCAGCCGAACAGAAAAAATACAGCTTCAGCTTGACAGTGTATTTCTTTATAGGTCTTTGAACCTGCTTTGGTCAATCTTCGTTTTTTGCTCCGTAACACAATACCTCGAGTGGTAAATGCACTGTCATTATTCTGCAGGACTCAACAGCACTTCCCTGCAGCAAGCCGCTCCTGACCTTTGCAGGATGAGCTGGGTGTGGCCTCTGCACTGTGCTCAGGAAAGCCCATCAAAACTGCACCCTGGAGCAGCATCCTCAAGCCCACCACGCTCCCTGTGTGGCTCTGTCCTAACGAGGCTTGCATCCTTGGACGATTTGTTTACCTCTTTGAACACGGGGCCTCAGCGTGGTGCCTGATAAATAATGAACATTCAACATTCAGGAGAAAAGGGTGGAGAAGCGGGGCCCGCAGCCTGTTCTTCCCGTCTGGAGATACTCATTCTGAACGCTCCCATGAACCTAGTTGTGCACTGAATGTGCAATGTCCCCCATAGGCCCTGTGTGTGAAGGTTTCGACCCCAGTTGGTGGTGCTGTTATGTGATGTTGAAGAACCTTCAGGAAGCAAAGCCCCTCTGGAGGAAGTGAGTCATTAGGGTGGGCCTTTAAGTTTTATAGTCTGGACTACTTCTTGTCCACTTTCTGCTTCCTGATCTGCCCAGCTATGAGCAAGCAGCCTCATGCTCCGGCCACCACAGTTGCGAGCTTGCTACCATGCCTCCCCTCCATGGTGACCCGTAGTCTCACAGGGTGAGCCACGGCAACAGGGAAGGTAATATATTAATCTTAGAAGCACTTGCAAAAGGGTAAGCACCATGTACGAAGGTCTAGAGCCTTATCCTAGAGCAAGCCACGGGCCTCACGGGTACTGACCTGGGAGGGGAGACTACAGAGAGGCCATTTTCCATGGGAACCAGTGGAGAGTCTGCTGGCAGAGTTTCTAGGGCGAGCCAAGGGACTGCCTGGTAGGGTGGGAGTGGTAACACAGGGCAGTTGTCTACAAACTGACCTAAGAGGGGTTACAGGGTCACTGTAGGGCACCAGCGGCAACCAAGAAAACCTAAGTACAACGGAGTTTCTCAAAAACTAAATTTATTCTGTTATTCTGACCTTTCTTCAAAGTTCTCACAGGCCTCAGTTTGTTCTTTTCTAACATTACATAATACTTGAACTCTACCTGAGGCTATTTTTGTTTACCTTACTAACAGATAAAATAAAATAAAAAAAAAAAATCTAGAAATAGTCTATGTTGGCTAGCAGGAGCTCAGTCTTCCTGCTTTTGAGAGTGGACCTAGACTGATCAACAGCATCAATGCAGCAACAGCAAGGGTTACTTATACAGACGACAGTGAAAAAGGAAGGCTCAAACTCCTTCACAAACCACACGTGACAGGAGTCACTTTGTGTAAATTTCACCTTTAAATCAAAACAAAAAAACAGCTCAATAAAATTCTGTAAAATTGTCTATGAACCGAGCAGGCCATAAACCTAAGAATCCACACGTGAAAATCCAGACCACAGCAAGAGAGCCTGCCATGCTCTGGTCCCTCCCGACCGACCAGGCTGCAGTGGGCACTTATCGGCAACGGTGTCTCCCTGCATTTCCTGTCCCCACCCTCTGAGGCAGCAGAGCAGCTGCTCCTCAGCTTCCTGCTTCCTTGGCTGCTTGGCTTCACATGTATGCTCAAAGAAGGTGAAGGACAGAGCCCAGAAAGATGGCCCCGTGGGTAGTGCACCTGCCCTACGTCCTAAGGAGCTGAGCTTGATCCCTGGAGCCCACAGAAGAGTGACAGGTAGAACTGGACCCCACAAAGCTGTCTTCTGACATGGGTCATGGATGTGAGTGTGCCAGCATAGACAGATAGACAGACAGACAGACAGACAGACACACACACACACACACACACACACACACACACACACACACCTAGAATTAAAGAAAATTTAAATGAAAGTAAAATGTGTCCCGAACATAAGGGAAGTGTTTCATGGATCCTTAGAAGGCTCCTTAGGTCCTGGAAGAAATGACTATTTTTCAAAAGGCAGCTAAAATATCAGTGCTATCAGAAAATCTGAAAGCGTGACATCAATGACTGCAGCTGACAGTGTCACCGCAGAACAGCTATATACAAAGCACTGTATGTACATATATACACACAAACAGGTCTTTTTCAGTGTAAAGTCCTTTGTCCTTTAAAGTTTAGGTGGACCATCTCCAGAGGGGACTGGCTACAGTACAACTCAGATGGAGGTGAATATACTGTTTGTAGACCTGATCCAAGGTGCTGCTGGATAATGATGTAACGGGGAGGCAAATATGGTACACTTCATATATATATATAATGTATACCATATATACAGTATGCCATACATAAATATGGTTTACTTTATACATATATTGTATAGCATATACAAATATAGGTAAACTTTCTTTTTGGAAGTGTGTGTGTGTGTGTGTGTGTGTGTGTGTGTAAGTGTGTAAGTGTGTAAGTGTGCAGAGGAGGACAGAGGATAACCTCAGCTGTCATTTCCAGGGTCATCATCTATGTCCTTTGAGACAAGGTATCTATCTCACTGGCCTTGAATGCACCAATTAGGTTAGACTAGTTAGCGAGCTCCAGCCCCCCTCCCCCCACCTCCCCAGCACTGGGTTACAAGAGCATCACTGCCACACCCTTGCATCGTCACGTGTGCTCTGGGGACCAAATCCAGGTCCTTACATTTACAAGGCAAACACTTTATCAACTGAACTATTTCCCTGGCACCCCCAAGCCTTCTCCCTAGCCCCAAGGTGGGCTTTCTTTCAGCTTGAATAAAAAAGAGGAGGTATGACAAGAAAATTTATCTTCTGCTCATTTGAAAAAAAAAATACAAGTTTGTACATAATCTCCATTCTGATCCTGACACTACAACCCATTCTTTTTTAAGGAATACGGTATCTGTCTTAGAACTGGGGTAGAATACAAGGTCGGGTTCTAAATGAAAATCAGGCACCTTCCTAACTGTTCAACGGTTAGGAGCTCAGCTTATCGAAAGGCAGAGAAAGGCCTTAAGCTGCAGATAGATCAGTGCCTAGGCCTGACTCCCCTACCTCCAAACCCTAGATTCCATTACAGAGGCTGCAGGACAGAACTGAAAGGCACGGGGAATGGACAAGAATAGGCCTTTTCAGGTTCATTAAATGAAAGAGCAGATTTCCTTCCAGCCAAGAGACCCTCAACCACAGAAGGATCGGAAACGATGGTGACAGGCATTCAGAAGGCAGTGAGTGAGTGACAGAGCATTCTTTCTAAAACCAACAAGCACTTCAGAGAGATGAAGCCACAGGGATCCCCCACCTGAACACCAGACGAAGACAAGAGATGCAGGGCGATTCGCTTGAAGGGCATCAAATCTAGAACCATGTGTCGTGCCCCAAGATGACGATGACTAGTTTGAGAACTCAATTCTAGCAATATTCTTGTTTTTTAATGAGGCCATACTGTCTTACTACACACAGAGCATTCACCTACACTACCTAGAGAGTTCTGTTTCTCTTACATAACATTCTATAAGGAGATTTTATAGTATGCATTTAGGACCACAGCAAAACATTAAGTCAACAAACGGACAACACGGGATTTGTAATTGTGCTAAGTTTATAATGAATGTGTGGGCATTTAGAGTAAGAATCAGGGAGAAGCTATGCCAAGTGCTTCTGTGATGAACGCCACATGGAGTCTTGTCTGGACCTCTGGCAGGCAGCGAAGCTGTGCTCCAGAGGAAGCAGGGTAATGCCCAGGGAAACATACCAACGCACCGAAGCAATGCTCCACTTCCCCGCCGTGGAAACAAGTCAGTCAGGCAGAGAAATCACGTCACTTTGTAAGTCCTCTTAGAAAGAATGGGCTTGTGTCTGGCTCCTTCTGGAGTTTACTCGGCAGCCAAACTTGAGTGACAATGTGTGTTAAGGAAACAGTTAGCTAAAACAGAACAGGCCATTACTAGGATCAAGACGGGACTCGTGCCTTGAAAAGCACCCGCCAAGGAAATCATGCAGCACAGCCCTCTCCTCGAGGAAGAAGGAAGGCTAACATCTAGTCCTTTAGTTACACCGTTCCAGGGTATGGGAGCTGAAATTTATATTAAAACAAGTAGAGACTCGAAGAGATTATAGGGGAAAACCACCTCAATAACAGACTTTGAGTAAAACACTGAATGCTGTATAATATATACCTAAGATTTATATTGAAATAGAGGGACAAAACAGATTTATTTACCCCAGAAGAGGAGGCTAAAATCCTTTATCTCACTATGTAACAAGAGGAAACAATGAGAATTAACCACTATGCCACCCAGCCAGCAGGGGGGTGGGCACACACCTTTAATCCTAGCACTTGGGAGGCAGAGGCAAGTGTATCTCTGTGAGTTCAAGGCCAGCCTGGTTTACAGAGTGAGTTCCAGGACAGCCAGAGCTGTTACACAGGGAAATCCTGTCTTGAATAAAAACAAAAACAAAAACAAAAATGCCCAATTATGCCACCCAATCTCTACAACAGAAAGTGTCTTTACAATCTTAGAAGTATGATTTGCACATATAAGCACAGCATAGAGAGACCATTACTCTGGGCTAAATAAATGGTTTTTGACTGAGCTATCTATTGCTTGAAAAGGCAAAAAAAGAGAAGCTGTATGATTTTTTTTAGGTGGGGGAAATATTTCCTTAAATGTAGTTTATTATGAAAGTAATGAACCATCTTTTGAAAATGCAGACATGTGATAATTTCTAGCTCCATCAAATTCTACTCGGGAGAAGGAAAGTGAATCAGGATCTGGGGGCATTCAAGCTATCCACTGGTCCAGCCGCTGCTGCTGTCACGGTGACACAGCCAACCCACAGACGACAACTATAGGACAGCTAGGTGTTCATATGGCTGTGTGAGAAAAACACTGGGATGCCTGAGACCACAGCAACCATCAATTTCTCAGTATAAACTCTCACTACGCTTGCTAAACACAAAGGAGAGCTCAAGCATGCTCTGAGTTTCTTTTCGTGTGTTCTTCTCAACTTCAAGCAAGCACGGGGCAGATTTTTTGGAAACTCTTGGCTAATTGGATGTGCAATCCTGATGTAACTGTATCCCAAGTAGCCACGCCAATTAAAAACTTCCCAGTTGAGAAGGACTCTTTCCCTCAGGATTGTCATTATGTGCTTCTAAAACGACATGTGATGTAGTTTCTAGGTCATATCTATGGATTGGTTCCCACAAGATTCACCCTGCTAGGATTCTATGCATTTTAAGTTATTATTTCTCATGTCTATGGCTGACAAAGAGGACAAGCCATTCACTTAGAAGTTGAACTTGGAATAATTACTGAGTCTGATGTATTTCTGCAATGACAACAAGTGTCTTTAACCTCCACCCAATCAGGGTTAGAACATGCTATATTTTTCTATTATTTTATACCGAGCCACTTCTGTCTGTATAAAATTTAGTTGAATCTTCCTTTGAAACAGAGACAACATACTACTCAGCCAACTGGCAAAGATGTATTAACAACAACAAAAGTCTTTAGGCAGGAGGTAATTGTGGGGCGTTTACCCACCACCCCCACAGCTTCCCAGAGTTTTCTTGAGTGCGAGCAGCAGGAAATATTAGATAGAAGGATTTATAGCGGAGAATCTTGCGGAGATAAACAGATAGAAAATAAAGGATAGCCTCGAGAGGGCCTGGAACCTATTCCAACGGGCCCAGACTGTTTCTGGTCCAGGGTTTTTATAGAGACGCCAAGGGGTGGAGCAAAAGACCTCCTCCCCCAGCACAGCCAAGTGCAGACCATCTCAGACACCTGCACTCAGGCCCGTGGTCCTGATCATCCTCTATTCGGACCTGCTGGGTAAAGCCACGAGGAACCCCAGAACGGGCTCCCACAGGTCCCCCCTTCTTAATATATAAAAAAATAACTATTAATGGCTTACAGCAATCTCCATAGCTGTTACACCTCCCAGTATGGGAGTAGAGGATGATATAAATGGCATTTCTCTCTTGAATTAGGTCCAAGGTGACCACAGCAGTCTTAGCTGCCTCAAGCCCTTTCTAAACCAAAACTCTTAAGGCGACTACAAACTTAAAGAATCCCTTAGCTTCATCATTACCATTAACAGGTTAACAAAAATATTGCTATACATAGTCACAATTCTCTCAATCTTACAACTCAAAGCAAACTCTTAACAGAACCATTAGAATTAGCATATATGGTGCTATATATAGTTAACAATTTTCTCCGTCTTACAACTTTAACTCAGTCATTTGAATTTTCTTGTTAACAGAACATAGGAAAAACTTCGATGTATCCACATCAAACTTAAATATTTCCTTAACTCCACAAAACCAGGGTGCATTAATATCAATAGGTTTCTGCGAACATAATTCAATCTCATAACTCCTCCTTTTCTTTATAATTTTTTAAACAAAGTCTCAAACCTAGTTAGAGGAACCCAAACTTATCTGTTTAAACAGTTCCATTTGTAACACAAAACCTGTTCAATAAGTAATTCCATTTTTACATAAACAGTTCCACAAAACAATTCATAAATCTCCAGTTAATAAAGCATATATGCATACACAAAATTGCATCTTGATTCTAAGTAGAAATACATTTCTTCATTTAAACAGTTTCATTTTTAACCCAATTCCAGAAAACTTTCTAGGTCATTACTATAAGTAAGCTCAAAATTGTCCCATTGCAATGAAATCTCTATTGTTCATTTCATTTAAGTACCAAAATTCAAATGATAAATATTGGTACTAGCCTTCCAAATTTGAAGAAATCCATAACCAAAATGTTTTTGTAATTTTATCTCATTTTTAAGTTCAAAAAGTTCAAACAAGAAAAATTCTGATATCAGGCTTTCACTTCCAAATATGAAGAGACGTTTTTCAACCAAAACTTTTTGCAGTTAATTTTTGTTCAAACAAGCATCTCTGCAACTTTTGTTCTCACAAACAGACCTTTTTAGTTATAGTAATATTTTAAACCGCACCGTTTTTGCTGTTAGCTCAGGTTTTTCTGTGCTGCGTTGATACTCAACAGATCTCAGCTGCGGATGCCTTGTACTGGTTCTGGCATCCACCATTCTTAGCTTCTTAGCGGCTTCTGGAGCTTTTGAAATCATTCAGACTGCCTACTTTGCAGTCTACTAGGACACTATCTCCTGTGTCTCAGGTGTTTTCACCATATACATTAATAGACTCACACTTAACATTTACACTTTTTCACAAACTCACATATAACATTTACTTATTTATACTTTAAGGAAACTATAGAACTACTTTAGCAAATATATTCCTTATTAATTCTCATATACTTATATTTATTTCATCTTATTTCTTATTTAAACTTACAACTAGCATCTTACAAGTTTATTACTACATGTCTTAAGACTACCTTAGATACTTCTCACAAGCTTATATTCTTAAAGGAACTCTATAGATCTATTTTACAAACTTATATAGGCTACCATTAGCATATATCTAACTTAGCAAACACCTAAAGATTTCTTAACACAGATATAACAAGACAGAATTTTACAAACTCACATATCTTATATTCGTCTTTCTACTTCTTACTCTTAATTATTATCACCATCTATCAGAAAGATTCTCTTAACTAGACAGGAAGTACGTACATCATTTCTAAAGTTTACAGTTTCTAGTTAGCTTTGTTATAAAGCACTGGGATTTAGTGAGTGTTGTCATTATAGAGTTGTGATACTTGTTGCTAGGGGATTGTAACATTCTCAGGACAAAGCCACACCCCAAAGTTGCCAGTTCTCTCAGCCGTTCCGGACCGGCAGAGATGCAGTGTCAGCGGTAGACAGTTTTTTAACTAGAGGCTGTCCCTTCACCCAAATTCATAATAGCTCCCTAAATGCCTCAATTCAGACAAACGTTTCTATTACAGCAGTACTTTTGGTATGCTCTTCTGAAAACTTCACTTCACGCTGAGGGTGAAATTATCTTTAGCTGCTGTAAAGCTCTTCGCCATATACTGCACAGCTATTAGGTGATATAAAGTATTTTTCTAAAGCAACTAGTAAAGCCAAAAGCCGCAAAACTCTTATTCCTCACTGTTTGCATTAAACCAGTGACAAAACCTCAGAAACACTAATCAAGCCACTTTCATTCTGGTTCCTTTATAGGAACCTCATTGGAGCTGACCTTCCTTAGTTCCATGCTCCTTACCAAATGCTCCGGTAACCACCGAGCTTCATTCTCCTCTTGTGAAAAAAACAAACATGTCCTCGACCCCATATTAACACAGGATCGGGACCCTTCCATAATCCCGAGCAGGGATCTTTCCATTTCACTTGAGTTTCAGGATTTAGTATTTTCACTTCATTAGCTTTAACTCCTGATGTTATTAGCAGCTGTAATATTTAGCATTGATTTCTTATAAGGAACTTTCAGGTAAAGCAACTCTTTTGTAAGACAGCTAGATTTTCTGAAGTTTGTTTCCCATCTATAAAGCAGTCATTTCTTTTTTGAATGCCTGTTTCCTTGTCTCCTTATTAGATTTGCAAAGGAATTACTCATTGCAGGCAGTTTGTTCAAAAGGCAAAGAACTTTTTTAATTTCAACATAAGTTTCTTCATATCTAAGAAAACGTTCAGTGTATAAACTGTTTTCCCTTGTTTTAAGGATTTTAAAGTGGCTTGTTTGCTCTTAAAGGTAGCTTTTTGTCATCCAACTACCGTAAAAACTTTTCACAGCTATTAGGGCATTTTACCAATGGAGCCCCAAACCGCGAAGCACCTAGTTCCGTATCCTTTCAATTTTTCATTGGAACTGACACTTAACCCTTAGATGATTTTCCTCCTTATTCTTTTTAAAGGCTGTATTTAAGTTTTTGAGCTGACAAAAAGTGTTTCAGGGCAATGTCGCCATCTTTAGCGGAAAAACTACCTTTCCCAGAATGCATTTCCCTTATGTCAATAATATCAGTCCTATATCAGTCCCTTATATCATTTCCCATAGTTCTTTTTGGGTCTGAGAGTCACCTGGTTCTCTTTTACCAGACTTGCTTACAAATTCTTGCCCAGGAGGTTTGAACAAAGTTTTTTTTGCTTTTGCAACGGGAGATTTGAACAAGCATTTTACATTTTCAGCTATGGCACGTTGGGAGGTTTCTGGTCTCTCAGCTGGCTTTAACAGGTGTCTCTCCTTCATCAGACACTGGCCCCCGGATCAGATCCACACCTGCCTCGTTAGCACGCATTGAGGCTGGCATTTCGGATAGCAACTTTCCTCGGGGCTTGTGCTTGCCTTAGCCAGTCAGTGAAAAACAAGATCATTTGCAACAGAGCTTTTTCGTAGCTCTTTCAGAGAGATTTTTTCTCCCACTGATCTATCTCATTTTGTTTGTTCCTTCCCCCCCAGGTGCAGAGCTTCAGGTATCTGAGGCTCTGTTCCTCTGCTAGCTGCTTTTGGAGGTAGGGGCTTTTTCTCTCCTGAATCTGCCTCCAATTCTAGCAGCTTTTTCAGGTCATACATTTTCTGGGGAGGATTATGTCCCTTCTCTGTTTCTTCAGAGTCTTTCTCCCAGACAGTTCCCAGTTTGGTTTCAGTTTATCCCCTCTACCCCAGAAACAGTTTCCGACACTAGAGCGGCGGTTTTTCCTGCTACTGAAGGTAGGGGTTTTCTCTCTGTTTTCGGGGTCTGTGTGGTTTGCGTACAGACTGAAAATTCTAACAAGGGAAGTTTTTGCCATTTCTAAACTCCCATTAGGACAGGCGCTTTGCCTCATCAGGCCTTCACCTGGCCCAGTCCCCCAGTGGGTTGCATTTGCTTGTCTGGGTGCTAAAGGACAGAGCTTATGCCAGAGGACATCACCCCTTAGGGCTACACTCCCTCATCTCATCGGGAGTCAGTTGAAACAAAGCTTTTCTCAAAGAGATGCTTTCTCTGACAGAAAAGCAAGCTTTACTCCTGGACAGTTCTGTTCTGCCCTGGCTGGGCTCTTTCCCCAGACAGCGTTCTGACTCGGCAGCACGACTGCTTCAGACACAGTTCAGATTTACTGTGTTCCCAGAAAGGTCCTTTCTCTGATAGGAAAGCTTTTTCTCAGATTTCTTTTTGCAGTTGTGGACCTATCAACCCCAGGACTTGTAGGAAAGTGGACAACTGTGCTGTTCCCACCGGCTTTAGCTTTGTTTGTTCATTAGCAATCTTCCCCTGGGTCCTGCACCTTCCTGCCTCAGCTCTGTGCTCCAGGAAGTTTACAACGCAGGAACCTTAGTATCCCCAAATGCACTCCAACTCAGAGACGGTGGCCAGTCGCCCCTGGGTTTTTGGTCAGAAGCGAGGATTCAATGCTAACAGTTTGCATTGCTTCAGGGGATCTTTGCATTAGGGCGATTAGGAGCACCTTTTCATTCTGAAATGCTCACTCAAAACCTTTGCTGCCTCAGCTCGGCTGTAACTGTGAAGCTTGGCTTTTGCTTTTCTCAGGTAAAGTTTGCTGCCCTTTTTGGGCTCTCTGTAGCTCTTTACCCTTGCTCTCCCCAAGCGTTTCCCTCAGGATACTCTGACCCACTGTCTTTTGCTAGCTTGAAGAGACAGAGCTTAGAAGGGGTTTTTAGAAACTTGTTCCTGCCTCCTGCATTGCAGGGAGGATTATTAAAGCTTGAAAGAACTTAGGTTTTGCTGTCTTAAGAGGTTTGTTTTCCCTTAGAGCTAATCACAGGTGGTCCCCATACTAATATCTTCAGGTGATTCTACTCTCCTCTTTCTGAGAGAGGTTAGAGGCTTTAGTTTTTAAGTTTCTTAAGAGAGAAAGATTAAGGCTTTTTAGAGAGATTTCCCCCCCAAATTTTCCAAGAAAAGCTTTAGAGTTGAAGAGAAAGATTTTTTTTCCCAGGAGTAAGACCAACTTTTCCCAAAACTTCCCAACTTTAAACTTTGACTTCTTACACCCCCATTTTTGCCTCAGGGAGAAATTACTTTCTCCTGCCACTTGGATTTGGCATTTCAGCTGTCCCCAGGTCAAAAGCTTCCATAGGAAACTTTTCCTTCCCCATAAGCTCCAAGAAGAGCTTTTTTACTACCCGAAAAGCCCAAAGAAAGATTTTTTTCCCCAGTTTGCTTTCAAAGCCCCCAAAGTTAGAAAATTAAGTTTTTCTGTCTAGTTGCCTTACTTATTTTTTCCTACATAATCTTATACTTCTAAGTTTTTCCTAAACTATATTACTACCCTATATCTTATACTTATCACAGATAGAAATTGAGAAAGGGATAGAAGATAGAAAATTTTGACAGAAGAGAATTTCGCTGCAGCATCGGACATCCTTCCAGTCCGCTTTCCTTTTCTCTCGAGGATAAAACGCCTGCCTTCCCAAAAAATATATATAAATATATATATATATATATTCCATAACACCGGCATGCCTTTCCACTGGCAGGGCTAACTCAGCACTTTCACCAAAAACTCTGTAATAAAACTATTATTTTCCTTTATCTTTAGTCCCTATTACTTTGTCTTAAGTCCCTGTTCATTTGTCTTTAGTCCCCCCTTTTTTGTTCCCCCTTTTTTTCTTCAGTCCCTTTTTTTCTTTAGTCCCTTTTTTTCTTTAGTCCCTTTTTTTTCTTTAGTCCCTTTTTTTTCTTTAGTCCCTTTTTTTTCTTTAGTCCCTTTTTTTTCTTTAGTCCCTGTTCACGGCGCCATTCTGTGGGGCGTTTACCCACCACCCCCACAGCTTCCCAGAGTTTTCTTGAGTGCGAGCAGCAGGAAATATTAGATAGAAGGATTTATAGCGGAGAATCTTGCGGAGATAAACAGATAGAAAATAAAGGATAGCCTCGAGAGGGCCTGGAACCTATTCCAACGGGCCCAGACTGTTTCTGGTCCAGGGTTTTTATAGAGACGCCAAGGGGTGGAGCAAAAGACCTCCTCCCCCAGCACAGCCAAGTGCAGACCATCTCAGACACCTGCACTCAGGCCCGTGGTCCTGATCATCCTCTATTCGGACCTGCTGGGTAAAGCCACGAGGAACCCCAGAACGGGCTCCCACAGGTAATGACAGGATGGCCCGATGATTCGACCAGAAGCCACTGAGACACAAGCTGCCAACATGCAGCCAAAGCTTTACATCATTTTACCTAAGCAAACTACTGCACATATGCACATGCAACGGCTGCAACGATTGCATGGCAAAGCCAAAAAGGAGCCGAATACTGAGTAAACTGCAGAAGAGCCCGTGAAGGGGAAAAACATGTCGCCAGGGACACGTGATGTCCTTGCTTCATGAGGGACAGCCAACACTAAGAAACAAACAAAAAACCAATTGAGCTAACAACAAAATCCCCAAGCTCTCTTAGATTCAGTGATACACTGTGAAGAAACCATGCATACCCCTCCCACAAACCTAGATCACTGCTTTCCACAAAAATAGAACCACAGATGCAACCATATATGTAATTTAAAATTTCCCAGTAGCCACATTTAAAGTAAAAACCATATAAATTAATTTTAATAATTTTTTTTCCTTAACCCCAAATACCCCAAACATCCTCATTTCAACCTGTAATGACGATGAAATGGCAATGAGTAGGGGTAACATTTGCCACAAGCACTGGAGATCTGGTGTGTGTCTTACCAAGGCATCTCTTCTTGACCAGCCACATCCCCACACTAAAGAGCCGTGTGTGGCTGCTGGCTGGAGGTATGCTGCTGGCTGTGCAGATCCAGATGTTTTCTGGGCTAGTGCTTCTTTTCTGGTTTAACATTTTCCTCACTGTGGCAGAGTGTAGCTTGGCACTGTTTCGGTCACAGTGAAAGTGAGTTTACTGCTATCTTATGCTTATGGCAGTTGTTTTCAAGTGGGTACAAATCATTAACATAATCTGACCACTACACTTGTTATGCTTGCTGTTGGTGTTGGATGTAAGGGTGATAACCACTCACCTTTTGGGATTGATCTTTGAGACCATCTCAATAGTAATAACTGCCTGACAAGTCCTAATAGTGTTTCCTTTCAGCTCACTGGGTGAGGTTCTATAATTACTCTCACCATTTAGGCTACATCTTGTGGACAGTCAAGCACTCCCTAGTTCTTTCTTGGCCATCCCCAATCCCTGGGGCTTTAGTTACAGGCTAAAAGTTTACAACTTTCCCATATAATCTTTGCAGCAATCACCTTGTGCATGAATAGCATATATGATGTGAGATCCCGTGTTAAAACGGTACATTTATAAGAAAGCTCACATTTGTGGGCTAAGAGATGGCTCAGTGGACAGAGGTGCCTGCCTGGCCCCAGACTTGATGACCTGAGTCATGATGTCCCTGACCTGGGACTCCTTTGGAGAAGGGAGAGTGTTGACTGCGGTAAGTTGTCTTGTCTGCAAGTCTCCCATCACACACACACACACACACACACACACACACACACACACACACACACACACACACGCACACGCACGCACGCACGCGCACACACACAATCTTTCTCTCTCTCTAATTCTTTATAGAAAGATTTAAGAGAAAGACTAAAGCATTGGAAAAGCAGCCATACTTACTATCTAAAAGTTATAATAATTTTTTAAAAACCTGAGTAAGTCTGAACCTGGCCAGCCTTGTAGATCTGGGATTTCTGTGTGTCACCAATATCACATCTGAACCCTGTGACATTAGGGGAGCAACCTGGGCAGCCTCTAGCTTAAAGCATCTTTCTTGCAAATCAGAAAAGGGCATCCTGTAGGTGGAGCTCTGTGAGTTTGAGGCCAGTCTGGTCTACAAAGCTAGTTCCAGGACAGCTAGGGATGTTACACAGAGAAACTCTGTCTCGACAAACAAAGAAACAAACAAAAAAGGGCTTGGTGAAGGAGGCCAAGCTGGAGTGAGCCTCATGTGACTCTGGAAAGCTGTCTTCTGGAGGTGCCAATTTCCTCAGTGGTACACAGGGTCCCAGGAGCAATGCCTCGGCTGGCACCTAGCAACAGACAGATTAGGAGCCGTGGAGACAGCAGTTAGTCTGTAAGTTACCAGTGTTCTTCAAACCCCTCAATATCTAGAGCTAGCTGGTAGTCTTACTCTAAATATATCATGAATTAAAGAGAAGATTTTTTTTATAAATATTTATGAAGTACATAAAAGTGATTCCAAGAGAGACCATGGGATGAGACACTTGGGAGAGTTGGAGCTTGTGGATCACGCAATTTTTGAATTTTTCTATTGCTATAATGACTATGACAGAACATAGACTATAGAATGGGGCATTCAACTTTCTCTGCTTGATACTAGAAAGTTACAGTATGTTCAATGATCTAAAATATGGTCTAAATGAAAATGCCTATCAAACTCCTCTCAACAAATCCAGTATTTCTGCATATCAGAATAACAAGAATCCTACCCCATCCATCCATCCATCCATCCATCCATCCATCCATCCATCCATCCATCCATCCTTCCACCAACCAACTATCCACATACTCTCCTTTTCCTCTCAAATACATTTTAATCTTGTTAGGGATAGTAACTGTGTCATACGAATTTTTTTATTTCATCAATTATCTATCACAATGACCTTTAAATGAAAGGTGCTTAATAAATGGCAGTTGAATTGATTTTTTTTTTAATTTAAAAAGAGTTAAACTGGAAAGAAAAGCAATGCTTCTAAGAGATGGAGGGGAGAGTGCACAAGAAAACCTGATGAGCACTCACTGTCAGAGGAGGAGAGAGGGAGAAAACAGCCTGTGGTACATTCCCTATTTGTGCTGGGTGGGCACTGTCCAGGAACTTTACACACGTCATCCCACTTAATCTTCATGGCAGGCATTAAGATTCCCATCTTATCAACTGAGAGCACAGAGGCCAGTCAGCCAAATCAGCATGCCCAGACAGCCTCAATCAGTTGCATAGACAGCCAGGATTTGCCCAGGCCTTACCATACGATCACACCCCTTTCCTCCCATCCTAGACAGAAAATGGTCCAAGAAAAAGCCAAGATGCCAGCTTGTACAGGTTGTATACTGTTCAGGTCAGTGGTCACATCTCCCTGCTCTCCATGATCTGTAACATGACTCTTTTGTTAGTCTCGAGAGGAATTCTAAATTGATGACCAAGTTATTTTAATATTTGTTCAGTAAAAAATTTCAAGGAAAATATAAATACTTCAAGTTCTAATTCCTTTGATTTTATAACGAGAGTTTTGAGAACAAGAATTCAGATGCTAGTTCTTCTTGTGTTTCTGACGTAGCTGGGAACAAACATGTCAAAGCTATGTTGACTCTTTAAAGCCGCTTGGGGTGAACTATGAGTTCTGGGAATGGCGTTTATAAATTAGCTTTTGCTACAATTCCAGGATCTGGGACACAATGGTGTATTTATTACACACGGTGGGGTGTCTTTTCAAAAAAGTTCCCACCAAAGGATCCAAATAGGAAAAATGAATATACGTTGAAGCCCAGTGGCCATGGGCTTAAATACATACGAGACACAATTTTTAAACAGCGTTTCTACAGTCACAAATGTACAATAGCCATTGTGATTGAAGTAAATTATAATAAGGTACAGTTATTGAAAGTCAGGATATATATACATATATATATGTATATATATGTATATATATAACTTCATATACATATTATTGATGTTTGGATTATCATCAGTACTCACTGAACATACACAGCATTCAAAGCGCTAAGAAGCATTGCCTGTCCTTCCCTTTAGAAACCCCTCAGGTTTAGATTCTGATGTGTCAATCTTTCTCACTCATAGATATGAGCAGATATTCAGGGGAAGATGTGGTACATTGTCCTACACAGCTCCAAATGAATCAGCTTCTGGTAACTAAATACACTCATTTTAAGTACCAACCAAAAAGAGACAGGATGGTTCATTAGTAACAGGATTGCTTTGGATTTTTCAGTCTCCTGTTTATCTTTTTCTAATTTCTCGTGCACATACATTGCTTTTGAGACAAACTTTAAGAACATACCATTTCCTTTGCTATAATTTAAAGCAGTGAGGCAATCATTTGAATACATGTGTGATTCTGTACAAGCACACTGGCAGCTTTTTACAAGGGCTATCACTGAGCTCATGTTCTCATTGCAAATATGAGATTAATATATCAGGGGGAAGAACTTCTCGAAGCATATGCCCAGGAGACCCACACGTGTGGTCTCAGTTCTCTAAGGAGCCCTTCGGTAAGAGCAGCTGACCTCAGCGTACATGAGAGAAAAGGAAGAAAGGAGGGGGCCTCAGGAAGCAGTGGGAGAAATCTCGGGGGGCTGAAGTGTGGGAGGCACCAGCAGTGCCCAGAACACAGCTGAGGCAGGGGCAATCCAACAGAGCAGAAAAGGGTGGAGACCGAAATCCCAATGCAGCGGGGTAAGACATGGGCACACTATAGAAAAGGGAACCAGAAACAGCTCCCAGGTCCTGATTCCAGTGTTGAGATAATTGTTTTCAACCATACCAAAGTTTCTAGGCTAGGAAGATAGTGATGATAGTAGAAAATTTCTCTTAGTTGAAAAAATTCTTTTAAAATGGCCGATTTTCCCCGTCTGAAATGTTCTTTGGCACCCCGGTGTGAGCACACGGAGTGAGGCTTCAGAGTCAAAGAAGTACTGTGTGACCTGTGATATGCGCTGCATTCTGCTGCGACACTGACTGAAGACTCTTGGAGGAGACTGGACCGAGCCTCTAAATAGTCAGCTGGTACCTGAAGATGAGAAAGCGCAAGCGGCATTCTAGACCATCTTTCTGGCTGGACTGCCTTACTTTGCATTACACATTTTGTTTCACCAGTTACTATAAGTGCTACTAACGATTCTGCTACAGGGGCACATCTCTCAGAAGATCATTTTGCCCCTGGTGTTTCGTGTATCATGCCACTTATTAGCAGTAGCCTTTTCTTTTCTTTTAACGGACAGCAACAAAAAGTTACTCAGAATCCATGCAGTCTCACTGAGTCTTTTAGAAACAAGTCCCTGTCTCTTGATTTCACAGGCCATTTTGCTAGATTTTAAGATCCAGCCTGGAGGACTCGAAGTGAGACTTATTTGTCAACGCTGGACAGACAGATGACTTAGGTAATGACTCACCATGCTTATGGAACTTCTGTTTGGGAGACTCTGAGTTCCTTTAGTTATCGTTAGATAGCTACATGAAGTCCTTTAATTTAGTTGTAAATGTTTGAAAACACATGACACAGTTAGATGTAAAAATCTCACCTTAGATACTGCTTTATAATGACTTATCCACACAAGTATTTATGGTGAGACATGAAACAAAAGAGAAATCAAAACGTGGATACGATTCTAAGGCCATTTTGGTGTGTACCTTGCTGGTTCAGTTTCTGAAGGATACAGATAGTAGCAGGCCTCCCTCATGAGGCACACTCCTTCCTAGATGTCCCTACGAACCAGGAAAGAGTCCTCAGAAAACACCCAATCAGCACGTCTCTCTCTGCGGTAGTGTAATGAGATTTCTTCTTCCTCTCTTCAGTTCTGCTTTCTTTGTAGACTCCAAGCTCCCCATCTTACAGAGAAGACAGGGTTCCCTTGACCCTTTGAGTGTGCCAAGGGGGGAATTCCTGCCTCTGTGGTAGACCCCAGGAATCAGTTCAGTGTGGTGACTGAGCTGGGCCTGGAAACCTTCCCAGGCTGCAGAAACAGTGAATGTCGAAGTCAAGAGGAAGTGGCTGTGGGGCGGAGATTAGGGAGAAGCATTTGCCACAGCATCATTTTTAATAAAACTGGAAATAACCTGAGTATGTAGAAATCATTAATAAGTCCATAGTGTGTAGTGGCTACTCAAATAAAATTACTATAGGTTTCTGAAGAATATTTAATGACATGAAAAAAGTCTGACTATACTATTAAGTAAAAACAGATACGTGCTCAACATAGTTCTATTCTGATAAAATTACTACTCATCCATCTGCTTATCCGTATACATATTAAGACAATGCCTCACTCTGTAGCTCACACTGGCCCTCAACACTTAATTAGCTCTGAAGTGCAGGGATAACTGGTGGGCACATATGCACATCCACCTACTCACACCCACAAACATATACACACACTCCCCCGACCCCATGAAAACTGGTGGCTTTACAATTTTATAAGAGCACATTTATGATCTAAAATAGAAGAGCACATTTTGCAAAAGGGCAGCATTAGCATGTGAAATAGGACTAAACTGACGATGCACTTAGCCACTGGGGTAAGGATCAGGATGTCAGGCATGGCCTCCTAGTTACTGGTCACTGAGGTCTGTGTAACACTATTAGCCACTCCTCTATGACATGAGTTTTTCTTTCTAAGCTTTAAAAGAACCTATGTATGTATGAACATTCTTATGAATATTCCAGTTTTCTGAAAACTTTAACTTGAAAGTTTTGCCTGTTCATGAAGCAGCAGACACATAGTCACTTCTTCAGTTTGGAACCCACCACGAAGTCTTCCTTAGGGACTGAGCCACAATGCCAGGCCATACCAGAAGAAGGCTACTGACAAGCCGGATGGGAAATACTCACTTCAAATTATCCAAAGAGGAGTAAAGCTGGGCTCAAGAATTCTTCTGTACAGAATCAGATTTCCCGTGAACATTCCTAAAGGAAAACTCAGTGTGCCCATCAAAGGACCCGCTAAAACAGTTGCTCTGCATTTCCAAAATTCTCTGAGTATCATTACAGGAGGAGGAAAGGTTAAATTTACACTGCAGGGAAAAACTGGCTTTGTTAGCGTGGGACCACATTTTGTAGTCTCGCCCTAGACATTGATAGACATGGCTTTGTCTTTGGTCTGCATCTGGAACCTGAACCAGAGCAGCGGGCCCTCAGGTTCTGGTATTAAGCCCACTGGATGACTGGTTCTCATTAAGAACAGTGTTGCTGGCTCACACAGAGTTATTAATGTGTATGACTGCTATTAGGGGAAGCTCTGACCTCTGCTCTGAGGCACCTGGAGGAAGGCTTAATTATCACAGGGAGAAAATGGGAGTGAAGAGGGTAGGAGATGGCTTCTTGGGAGGCGTCTGTGACTGTAAAGGACTACTTGATAATATTTGCTCTGCCATTAGCAGAGTAATTACAGAAAACCCCTTACTAAAATCTAAAAATAATTCACCCAGAACATGAGACCACAATGTATCTTTTCATGTGTTATTAATTCAGCAAATTATATGGTATATTTTCCAAAGTTCTAGAACATGAGCTACAAAACATTGAACTTGAGTGAAATTAGACTGACGTTTAAAACAGCATTACAGGACCTGCCAATATATATTTAAAACTGCATATACAATTTTCTATCCTAACACTTGCTATCCAAATCTGCATTCATGTCTTTTGGGGATACTACTGGTTATTTCTGACTGTCACATGATAAACTTTGATAAAAGTAATTAATTAGGAATCCAAAGATCTTGGAACTAAGGTAAGGGCTTTTAGTCAACTTTTCTTATTTAAAAGTTGTATTTTTAAAAAGTCAACGTGAAATCAATGAATTGATTCAGTTTGATATTTCACTTACAAAAACTACTAATTATCTTCCAGTCCTTACAGTAGCTAGTAGATAAAAACAGGTGAGCAATAAGTAGGACACTGGGGACATAGCAGCAGGTGTCCCCACCAAAAGAAAACAGTTTGTCCTGCAGGAATTGTAACCAAAGACTAAACATTTACCTTTCTGAATTCTTTCAGGTTGGCTGTACCCAAAGGCAGAAAGCAAGAGACATATTTCTTCATGTCCTCCCGTACCTAGGATGTTCTGATGAGCACTTTAATCTATTATTCTAATATATGGAAAAAACTTAGATCTTCTACAAAAATGCGAGCTATTTCCAAGGAGGATATCAAATTTTAGTTCTTGAGATGTGTACTGAAATGACAAAACATTTCTGAACAACATCATTTGAAAACTATCTACTCAGGGCCCACTACATGTCAGCAATCAGTATAGATGCCAGTCAGGACAGAAAAGAAAACTCAGTATTACGAGACAGTTGGGTCAATGTCAGGTACAACTGCCCAAACACAAGCTTCTCAGACACACTTTCGTGTAATAAGTCTCCCCTTGATTCACTGCCACACTCTGCATCTCTATTTCAATGCCATTTTAACCTCACTTTGTTATCTGCACTTCAGACATTCGTGGAATCCGTGAATGGGCTCCAGAGACTCCCTCTGCCCGTTCAGCCTACTACCAACATGAACAGCACCATCATTTGGCACAATGCCTGATGAACAGTTAGGCGCTCAAAAATCAGACCAGACAGGTGACCCATCATTACCTCTTACAGCACAATGGCACCAATAATATTTTACAGAAACATGCAGCTATGTGTGCCGTGAGGTTGGTGGTCTACGTGGCAGCTAGGATACATACAGTAGCCAAACATAAAATAGAACATTAGCATTCTTTCCCTATCTTACGAAAATGGCCACCGGGCCTCAGGAAAATTTGTTCAAAGTCACACGGTAGTTCCATCAGGAGTGAAAACAGAACCTTGTTCCTTCCTACTGCGAAACTCCATGCTAAGCTGACATCCTGTAGGACAGTCAGGCTCTGAATCCTAGCAGACAGACACAAGCCAGCAGCAGCTCAGGAAAGAAGCCTCAGTAGACATTTCCACACCATGACTTCCTGGTTTACGGAGAGCAAATGGAAATGCGGGAGGTGAAGGAATAAGGAGCTATCAGCATTTAAAGGCAGAAAGCTAGCCCACAGGCAGGGTGCTAGTGCCCTAGTCCTGTGACGAGCTCCTCCAAGGGGAACTGAAACCACCCACTTCCAAGAAAATTAAGAGACTTGAAGTAGGGGACATCAACTCAGATTCCATGTAACAGAATCTCACTTCCATTTAAGAAGCTTGAATGCTTACTTAGTATGTTGCTCTGGGTTCATTTCTATCCAATCCTTAGAAGTCACTGGCAAATCCACAGCCTGAAATCAGGCATTCTGATCCTAAACTAATTTCAAATCAAATGCTTTGTCTTTTACTTATTCTTGGAACAGACATATACAGGCAAGTTACATTCCACCCAACCCCACCCTGCCCCTTTTTTGTTTTTCAAGACAGGGTTTCTCTGTGTAGCCTTGGCTGTCCTTCAACTCATTCTATAGAGCAGGCTAGCCTCGAACTCACAAACTGTGCCCCCGAGTGCTGGGATTAAAAGTATGTGCTACCATCAGTGGCTGTAAGTTACATCCTTGAAAACTCCATTAAGGGATCAGAGACACTCCTAACATCCTGCTGTGGTCAGGTGCTATGTATGCTCTCAGTTCTGGATCTCTTTGTGTTGGGTTCTTTACAATTCTTATCAAAGACAGGCTACAAATCTATTCACCACCACAGTTCTTTAGCATGGACATACTAGTCCAGATGTGAGTCTGAGCATATCCAGTTCCTGGCATGATACAGAAACGATAGGCACTGAGCAGCCAGTGGGCCTGCCTGATGTTGCATGCAAGTCTAATTGGTCTGATCATTCTTTCAAAGTAGTGGTCTACTTTGCTATTTTCCTAAGATGGGCATTTTGTTTACCAAAACTATAGAAAACAAGAATCTGAGCACACACACAATTACCATAGAAAATATCCCAATCACCTTTACATGTAGTCAGGCTCAGCCTGAGCCACTGCTGCTGTAAAGCTGGCTCACATCTCCACCCTGCTCATCCTTTTAAGCACACCTTACCAACATGGGAATGGGGTGGAAGTAGCAGCCACCAAGCTCGAGGCTGAGTGCTCAGTCGTATGACTCACATCATGCCTGGATCTTCCATTTGGTTTAAGCTAGTCTTCAAAGTGTAGATTTTGAAAGCAACTCAAAGCAAGAAAAGAGCTGGCGAGGAGAAGCTAGTGTTTTTATTTTACCCACTAACAAAAATCTCTTGAACATTACAGGGTTCCAGACAAAACTCCTTAAAGTGACTTTCCAAAACCACCAAAAGCAACACATATTTGTTTATTTAGGTTACTTAATAAACTTATACACAATGTATATATTATATTGAAGTACACTTTAAAAACAAAATATTGCAAGAAAAGTTGACAAAATAAAATTGTTTCCTAGAAATACTCAAAAAGAAATCCTTTTACTATCAGCAAAACAAACAACAAACAAGCCCCCACACCCCATAAAACCAGTATAAAAGTGTGGTCAGAGAGTGAGCCTTTGTGTTTTAAATTAAGTATCAGGGCTAGCACAGAGCACAGCTGGTAGCCTCTTGCCTAGCAGGTGGGATACCCTAAGTTGAACCTCACTGCCTCATAAACTGGGCATGGTGAGATGTGCCTTTAATCTCAGTACTCAGGAGATGAAGGCCAGAGCATCAGGATCAAGGCCCCTTCAGATACACAGAGACTCTGAGGTCAGTCTAGGCTACATGAGGTTCTGTCTGAAGGAAGAAAAAAGAAAAGAAAGGAGTATCAGAGAAAATCTGAATGACTGAACTAAAGGAAGAAAATTGCTTTCGGTATCAATGCAGAAGTGAGACCAGGGATGTCTTTTCCTTTCCAAGGGCCAGCAATTCATTATTTGGAGTATGAGAGAAATATTCTACTGTCTCTGTAGATCTAATAATTCATGAGGCTTAAAGTTTCATTGAAAACCCCAACATTGTTGCTCACAAGGTACTTTGAACCACATAACAAACCAAAGTAAATCCAACCTTGTCCAAACACAAGGTCCTCAAACACGCTTTTATATAGCAAGTGTTCACGGTCATAATACCACACCACGCTTCCTTATTGAAAAGCTTTCTTGACCTTATTTTTATCCCTGCATAACATCCATGGGCTATTCAGTGATGCAAGAGTATCACCACAATAACGGACTTCATTGATAGGAAAGATCAAGCGAGATTGCAAAACTAGAAAATTATTCTAAGCAGAATAGTGGTGAGCACAACACCATAGCAAGACTAATTAGTTTCTCCAAGGACCAGACACACAACCAATCCACAACAGTGTGCATGAAACTAACTTCCATGTCTATACAACAATCTCCACTCATAGTACATGTAATTGCCAGCTATAATTTGACTGATCTATAAAGCTGTATTAAAGCATTCTATCATGTATTATCACATGAATTATGTTTCCAAACTAAGAAATTTCATTGCAATCCATGATCAATTCATCTAATCCAACAGCACGCCAGAGAGGCTGCAACATTCTGGACCCTGTTTGGATGGCATGTTTATAATATAAATCCCCTTCACATTCATTATCTCAATCTTAATTTAAAGCTCATGGTTGAGAAAGAGGCTAAAATATGCAGTAAAAATAATCAGACACTTTCCACTGCAGGGAGAATGGGGGGAGGGTGAATGGGGGTGGTGGCCATGTCTGGGCTTTCGCCCTTTGAGAACACAACAATGGCCAGCATAGTAATTATCTCTAATGTTATTACTTAAAACAAGTTTTTTAAATTGTTACTCAATTAAAGATCATTATTCTATCTCTGCACTTAATATGCAGAGAAAAAGGAAGCTATTATATAATGACCTATACCGCCTAATATTTTGTTGACAACACACATTTGATGCCCCAGTGTTCTCTGTAAGACATTTCAAAAAAAAACCCGACCCACTTAAAATTGTGTTAATAAGAGGAACACAAATATTTCCAGTTGACACTTCCCATTACTTTCTTTACAAAAATAAAAATTGTATGTGTTCTAGTTAGGGTTCTATTGCTGTGATGAAACACCAGGACCAAAAGCAAATTGGGAAGAAAGGGTTTATTTGGCTAACACTTCCACACTGTAGTCCATCACTGAAAGAAGTCAGGACAGGAACTCAAACACAGAGGAAACCTGGAGGCAGGAGCTGATGTAGAGGCCATGGATGGTACCACCCACAATGGGCTGTGCCCTCCCCTACCAATCACTAAGAAAAGTTCTTACAGTTGGATCTTAAGGAGGTGTTTTCTCAATTGAGGCTCCTCTTCCTTTTAGGTAATTCTAGCTTGTGTCAAGTTGACATAAAACTAGCCTGCACAGCATGTATCCATCTTACATGCAAACATATAAGCTTGTATATACGCAATTGTGTGCCTATATATGTGACACACAGGTATCTGTACATGAATATGAGTTTGCCTATGCATGTACATAGTCTCAATTAGCTTACAAAGCAACATATAGTAGAAGATAAAGATCTAAAGAGCCCTTGACAAGGACACATGACACAAAGACAAAAGCCAATACAGCAATGGAATGGCTTTGACAGGAGTCTTTTGTTTCAAGTATAAGATTTCTCAGCCGGGCGGTGGTGGCGCACGCCTTTAATCCCAGCACTCGGGAGGCAGAGCCAGGCGGATCTCTGTGAGTTCGAGGCCAGCCTGGGCTACCAAGTGAGCTCCAGGAAAGGCGCAAAGCTACGCAGAGAAACCCTGTCTCGAAAAACCAAAAAAAAAAAAAAAAAAAAAAAAAAAAAGTATAAGATTTCTCTCTGTGGTGGCTGAGTCTGAGGAGTTTGTTTATCTAATGACTACAACTGGGGCTGATCAAAGACAGGAAAATGACCTGGAGACAAAGTGCCTCATCGACAAGAAGCCTATCCCAAGCTGGTCTACAGCACACACATAATTTGATGATGAGTGGTCCTGACAATGTCTTTCAAGTAAAAGTGTTAACTGCACCCTGAGTCATGTACAAAAACAATGGATTTCAAAGTATCCCGTCGCCTTGAAAACCAACAATAAGGTAAAATTTCACAATCAGAAAACCAGATTAATTAATTACCATGTATTTCTTGTCAATACTGGAAGATTGTCCAGTTAGTGATGACTGCAATTATTAATGTTTCATGCATGGGGGGTGTTAATATAAAAAACAGTCAAGGTTCTAGTTCTGTAGAAAACTCCTGTAGCCCTTTCCTTCTCCTTGTTTTGGATCAGAGCCAGAAGGAATGTGCTGGAGTTTTGAGCAGCTTTCCTCTGGTACGCTGACTGATGAGTTACTTGTGGTCCTGTGGGGAGGGAAGGACCAAAGATAAGCAGGCAGAGTGTCCTCATCTGCATGTTAGCAACTCCACTGGAGAGGGGAAGGGAGCTAGCATGTGGCCACTGAATGCTGTTCCTGACCTCTGGTTCAGTCTGCTGATGTCACCAGGGAAGAGCCGGCAGCTTAAAGTGGCCGGTTTCTTGTTCATCACCCTTTAATCTATTTAGTTACTGGTGACTTGCCTTAGGACCAAAATTAATTGATGCTACAGAAAATCACCTAACAAGATAACAGTAAGCAGAGGAGAAAAACAGGAGGAGGGAGAAAAATATATATGGTGAGGGATGTCAGAGTTAAGTCTTCCTTCACCAAGGCTATTCCTAACACTGAGTAATCCATATCCACAGCAGCTTAGCAAGGGGAATTGGTTGATTCTCTTTGGCCATCAAGATATACTTCCTATATAATTTGGGCTCTAAACTCACACCCAAATCTTCCTTAGTGACATATACGGAGTCATTCCATTCATTAATTAAAAACTACTTAACCAATACTTGCTTATAAAAAAAAGTGTGCTTTTTAATATTATTCATGTATGTGTCCAGTGTCCATGGGTGTACATGTGTGCACTGCCTGCATGTGTACGTAAGATGGATGACAACCTCGAGTGTTGTTCTCAGGAACAGTGTCCACCTCCTTTGAGATGGGGTCTTTCATTGGCCTGTGCTCACCAGTTACGATAGACTGAGTGGCCAGCAAGTCCCGAGGACCCACCTGTCTCCACCTCCCCAGTACTGGGATTAGAAGGGTACAACCACACCAGTCATTTTTATGGGGTTCTGGAGACTGCACTCCTGCTTATAGTCAGATGCTTTACTGAGCCATCCTCCAGCCTCTGCACAGTACAATATTAGAGGGTGGTACCTTGACAAGTGAGCAGTAGCACAAGAGGGGAGTGTGAAGCCCAAGCTTAGAGGGAGGCAGCTGAGTTTCTTCACAGGTAGCTAAGGCAGGCTGCTTAGACGTGACACAGAGTCTTAAAGAACAGATGAAGGGAGTCAGGGGCCAGGCAGAGAACACAAGTAGATGGAGTGTGTGGACACGCACTAAGGAGTTCTCCGTTGCTGGCATGAGAGAGTGGAGGAGAGGTCTGGGGAAAGGGCAAAGAGCAGGCAGGGCCCACAGCCATAGTAATCTCTGTGGAAGTCTCAGTGGAGGAAAACAAACGGTGTGAAAAGGCCATGTGGACTGCACCAAGGCTCTGCTTTGCTGGGAACAGTATTGAGACCCAGAGCCTACCTGTACATTTTGTGCAGACGTGGACAGCAGTGGAATAGGGAGATTTCAGGCACATGCCCAGAGATGTTTATCTTTATGGCTCATCTTGGTAAGAAACATGCAAAGACATGTTCAGACCAGGACAAGTCTACAACCGTGACACTGTGGCCCCAGCACGCCGGAGACTGCACTGCTGGGATGTTTATAAACAATCAGCTACACTTGTGCAGAGGGCCAGGCCGCTAACGTGCTCCAGGGATGCCTGGAAGAATGTCACCTTGTTCTTCAACATGGCATGAAAACTGCTCTCAGCATAGCTTGCTAGTGGGGCTCATGCATCAGCCCTGAATTGATGAGTACCAGAGGTCAGAAAAACCGTCCAATCTCTGGGAAGATCTAAGGCAAAGGCTCTGTGCAGATGCACAAACAATCCTGAAAAACTCAGAATTCCAGCCCATTCACAGGCTAGAACCAAGAATTCTAAACCGTGATTATATTTATTTACTTTCTGGGGAGTGGGCAGGATCCTGCTATGTACCCTGGATGGCCTGTAACTCACTATGGAGTCTAGCTGGCACGAATGTAGAGATACAACGGCCTCTGCCTTCTGAGTGCTGGGATTAAAGGTGTGTGCCACCACATCTGATACCATTGTGATTTTTTTTTTTTAAAAAGGTAAGTAAAATAAACCTCAGGGGCTAGAACACATGTCCTAGCCAGGTTGTTTCCTGCCTTGAAAATGCAGAAGAAAGGCAATGAAGTGAGTCCCAAGTGAGAAAGAGTAAAATCGCGCGCGCACACACACACACACACACACACACACACACACACACACACACACACACTTCTTCCTTTCACTAAAGATGCCAATCAAGCTATGAGCCTCTGTGAGTCACAGTTTTGAGTATTTGCCAATTTTAATGATCACTGCCGATCAGGGAACTGTTGTGCATCCACTCTTTTCTCTGAAGGACCCTTAAGAGAAAAGATCAGATTTCCTTTCCAGAGGAATGGCTGGCCATCAGATGTTTGAAATAGCACCAGTATTCCCAAGGAACCACTCTGATAAGAGTAATGCTTGCTATACAAACCGACAAAAGATGATGACCAAGCAATGTTCCTTGTTCTACAACTTCAGAACAAGTAGTCAGAGAGCATGGGAAATAGTTATGTATACCTCTTCCCCTCAAAAGGTCAAGGCTTCTGGAAAATAGATGTGTAGTGACACAGGACAGAAAGAGACACAAAGTTAAAGGTGAGCAGAAAGTAAAGTCAGGACTACATTCCTCCACTAAATCAGATAGGGACTCCTCAGGACTGCCAACACCAGCTTCATCTCAATGTTTTATAGTCAAAAGAAGAAGGAAAGACAGTTATGAAATTGAGTGTTCATTGGAGTGAAGCCCTGAGCCAAAGGGAGTTCTGATTTTCTCAGCTCTATAGACAGAAGGTACTTCCTCAGGGTAGGTGAGTGGTGGGTGTGTCTTTCTCGTAACAATACTCTGTGTGCAATGCCAGTCAAATGACTGGGGCCTGAAATACATACAGAGTTTTAGGGTTAATATATAAAGCCATGATGACTTTGAATCTCCCAGTGAAGTCTATAGTCCCTGAAGTGATTATCAAAACAGGCTCTGGGCAGGTACTATATCATCAATTTTCTGTGTTAGTATTACCTATTAACCTTTAAATACGACAGATGACAGGAAATGGGGACAAATGAAAGACATACTTTAACACGCTGATGACTGCATCTATATTAAGTTGCTTCATGTGCTGATACTTGATGAACATGTTTCTTGCTGCCTCTTTGGTACATTTGAACTTATGCATGAGTCACTGAGAGAGTTTACTCTGCCTTAGTATTTTTTTTTCATTCGGTGAGTTCAAGCCTGTACATGTTCATTCATATAAAATTGAACCAACGACCTACATACACATGACTCTCAAACAAATACCAGGCCAGAAGCAGGTACAACTGGTTGGCACAAATGCTCCGAGCATCCAGGAACCAGTTGTATAGCAGAGAGTGGCCTGCCAGTTGAATCATGATGAGGTGACATCATGGGCTGGCACGGGTGCGAAGTTTTAGGTGCTCCTGTCTCACTTTCATGTCTACTGTGAAGCACATGAAGAACTGTGTTATTAGGAATTCGTAGAAACAAACAGTTCTCATCGTGTCCACCTTCTTCTAGGTCAGATGAATGCAAAAGTCTATCAGGCAAATGAGATTAACAGCTGTCAATTGCTGCATTTTAAAACTGCTCATGCATGAGATAGATGAAATCGAGAAGTAAGTTAGACATTTTACACTCGGTACGCCATTGCTCTTGTATGGCGGCTGTCACCCAGGAGCCCTGATCTCAGATCTGTGAGTTGGTCTCACCGACAAGTTTATAAATATTGCACATTTCCACTTACAAAATATGACAAAGCCACTACTTTTAAACATTTTGTGTGAGCTTTTGCTTACTATTTCATTTGGGGGGGGGGGGGCTTTTCTACTTAAAAAATGAAATGAACAACAACAGAACAAAAACCTGGTTGAGACAGTGCTGCTGCAGGCCTAAGAGGCTGAGTGAGCGTCACCCTGACAACAGGCCCTGGCCGTGGGGAGGACACAGTTCCGTTCCTTAGACAGACATGGATGGAGGTGCAGATATTTCATACTTAGGAGCAAGGGCTCGGCTGAGTTTTTGTTTACGCAGGAAATGTAAAGCGTCAAATCAAGATCAGGTGTTTCAGAAGACACAGAATTCGTCCTGACCCGGATGCCTCCTAATCCAGCTTTCTCAGTTAGAAACCAGGAAAGCCCTTAGTCAGAACCTGTTCCTGGGAGGCTTAAAAACAAACAACCAAACAGTCTCATAACAGCAGAACACAAGCCCAGGCCCCCAAATGGTCAAAGCCTTTGAACTCCTTTAGTCCTGTAAGAACTGTGCCGCAGACACCATCATCATCCGGGCTTTACAGGGGAGGAGACCCGGGCACACAGACCCGGGCAATTTACTCAAGCGAGGGGCATGGCCAGGTGGAAAGCTGTACTGTGTGTGCCATTGCCTCTCTCTCGGCTGACTCAGAAGCTAGCAGAGTCTGGGCATGCAGAGCTTCACCCTCCAACGCGCTCCTCCTTTCTCTTCTTTCTCTCAAGGGCTGAAGGGGGTGGGACACACACACAGAGGCTATCAAGAGGGTATTTCATAATCTCATCAAGGGGCAGACAGAGTAAGCACTCCTCCTCAACGGCAAGATGACTAGGAGATAGAAAGTTCTTGATTCTAACTAGAAGGGGCAAGAGTTCAATACATTTTTTTTTTTTTTAAATCAAACTCTCTGGCTTCAAAGAGCTGAGCCAAAATTAATTAGTATGTCTTTTAACAGTGAACTGTGTATTATCGAATGTCAATTAAAGCTAATGAATAAAAGGATGGTACGGGGGATGTCTTAAACAAAAAAACACAGTCCTTCCTTGTACTAATGACTCACTGTTCCCCCCCACACACTCAATACCACAGTCTGTAGGCACTTAACACTCTAATGTACAATATGCATATGACTTCCACCCTTCATTGTCCCATGACCGATCATACCTAACGCAATAGCAATGCTCAGTTATTAGTTGCTATAACCTACTTCTCAGAGAAATGAGGGCAAGAAAATATGTACACATTCAGCACAGACACAACTTTTTCTTCAAACATTTTCAATCTGCTCTTGGTTGAATCCACGGGGTGGCAAAGCCACACATATGGAGGGCTAACTACATGATCTAGTGAGCTACATCCATGGAGAAAAAGCTACGCATGAAGGGGCAATGATGACTTCATCACTGGTGACCCGCATCTAGAGATGATTCTGAAACACACTGGAAGAACTCTTTATATGCAAATGTTTTAACAGGCTTCATTTGCTCCCAGGACCAGAAATGACTGCTTCCTCTTTTCATCTTTAAAGAAACAGCCCTTATGTCATAACAAAGGATTCTTTGTAATTCTGGAAGCTACAAGTGTGAGTGTGAACACTGATGTTTTGAGAAGGGGTCCCCCCCGCCCCCGATGCAGAGGCATATTACATTTTATAATAGAGATTGGCAGACTCTATAACATAAACTGAAAACAAAGATGCTGGTTTGGACCCCATAAGCAGTTTAGGCCAACCTAAGTCTGGCATAGCCCAGGTGAGTAAGAGAGCAGGCAATCAAGGAGAGGAAATCAGAATCCCCTGGCAGAGCCACACACATGGCCAGGGATGTTCGTGTTCTGAGTTGACTTTCTTGCTAATTCTAGGTACCCTATTAATGTTCTAGGTACCCCATTTATGTTCTAGGTATCCCATTCATGCTCCAGGTACCATATTTATGGAGCTGCATCTGCATTTCTTCCTGACCAGGTTCTCTCAAAAGTCTCCAGTCTGAAGCCAGATGATCCTACTCAAGGAAGCTGCCAGGCTTCTGGTATTGAAAAGCCAACGTTCACCAAGTTAATCCCTTGAAACTCTACTCATTATTTTGGTTTGGAGTTTCTGTTGGTTACTTTTGAGTGAGGTTTTGCTATGTATGGCAGGCTCAGTGGTGTATTTGCTATATAACCCAGACTGGCCTCAAACGTGTACCAATTCTCCTGTGGCAGCTTCCCAAATCCTGAGATGACGGTGATGCACAACCAGGTCTGGCTCTACTATAAAATGTTGAGAATAATTTCTGGAGAAACATAAATCTTATTGCTACCGGCCTCTTGGCTAAAGTTCTAACATACCAAGTGGTCAGTGAGCAGTTCACGAACAGGTAGGTCACTTACTCCAGCTGACAACCATAATGTGTAATTACTAGTCTCTTTTCTGTACTGAAGATTCACCCGTGTGGAACTGGTGGCTTAGCCTTTTCCCATATAGGTACCACACTTCAAGGACACAAACTCATAAGGCAAACAGGTACCCAACTTCAAAAGTTTCACCCAAGAGTAGGCAAGTATTTCCAGCAACAGTAAAGGTAAGTTCTGCCCCTTGATTCCCGTATCTGTTTTTTTTTATTATTATTTTATTTTATTTTATTTTACAATACCATTCAGTTCTACATATCAGCCACGGGTTCCCCTGTTCTCCCCCCTCCCACACCCTCCCCTTACTCCCAACCTACCCCCCATTCCCACCTCCTCCAGTACACCTGTCAGAATGGCTACGATCAAAAACACCAATGACAGCCAATGTTGGAGAGGATGTGGAGCAAAGGGAACACTCCTCCACTGTTGGTGGGAATGTAATCTTATACAACCACTGTGGAAATCAGTATGGCGGTTTCTCAGAAAATTGGGAATCGAACTACCTCAAGACCTAGCCATCCCACTCTTGGGCATATACCCAAGGAATGCTGATTCATACCATAAAGATACATGCTCAGCTATGTTCATAGCAGCACTATTTGTAATAGCCAGAACCTGGAAACAACCTAAAAGCCCATCAACGGAAGAATGGATGGAAAAAATGTGGTACATATACACAGTGGAGTACTACTCAGCAGAGAAAAACAATGAAAGCATGAAATTTGCAGTCAAATGGATGGAACTAGAAAAAATCATCCTGAGTGAGGTAACCCAAACCCAGAAAGACAGTCATGGTATGTACTCACTCATAAGTGGATTCTAGATATAAAATAAAGAACAATCAGATCACAACCCATAGAACCATAGAGATTCCCGTATCTGTAATAATACCACACTCTCTGTTTTCTAGCCTGGAATCTTAGGGTCATCTTCTAGTCATCTTCCTCCTTAGATACACCCTCTATTCCACATTAGGTAAGGGCAAGCCCTGAGGTGGTCTGCATCCTATCCCTTCTCTTTTCCCTAGTGTTCAAGACCATCCACCACATTTCCCCCCACTCCTCACCACACACAAGACCGAGCAGGCAGATGAGGAGGTTCCCTCTTCAGTCTCGGGTCTGGGCAGCCCACTGTATTAAGACTCATGCAAAGGCTAGCTTTTCTTGGTCACCCCTATCACATGAGATTCCGGTAGCAGCTATAGCTCTGCATTCTGTTGTACTTTATTCAGTAAAACCCTCCTAGAAGGCAGGCAAATGTGTCCTAGTGACTGTCCAGCAAAATCACCAGCATGAAGCTTATAAATGTTTGCTAAGTTAGATAAAAAGGAGATGGCATCCTTTACTTCTGCTGAAGAATGACTTGATCTGCTTTAATCAAACATATTATTCATTCACAAGAAAATTATAATGTTCCTGCAAAGTCCATTATTTTCTAACACAGTGTCAGGATTTGTCAGACAATAATCTCCAAAAAGAATGTTTCTTTTTATCTAACTCTCCCAGGCATCAAGCAAGTAACATGACGTACCTTCTCTGTGCTGTGTAATCTCAGGGTGGTGCACATTAGCTAACCATGAGCTGTGTCTCAGTGACTAGCTATGCACCAGGGGATTGCTCTGTTAGATGTCAGGAAAGACAGATCCTGTCTCTTTTCTCAGGCCTCTGCTCTGAGCTTTTGATTCCACTGACTGTTTAAGTGGACTTAAGGAGGCCTGGTTTTTCTAAAAATCTTGCTAAATCTATCATGGCTCTTTCAGGGGCCTTCAAAAATGAGTCTCTGTGGGTGGTGGCAAGTGGAAAAACATAGGCCCTGAGGATGCGGGCCAGCAGACAGATCACAAGTGTATTCAGTGCACTGCCCTTAGAGCATGGGTTTTACAGTCAGACTAGTCAGAGTCCAAGTTTTGACTTGTGTTAGCCGTATGATCCTGATCAACATGAAAGAGGTCTCCTTCAGCTTCTTCTTAAACTTAGGCAGTATTACCAGAGGCACAACATCTCTCAGAACTAAATGAGTCATTCTGCATGCCAACCAGCAAAGAGCAAGAATTAGATAAACTGTGGCAGCTAGAATCATTTCAGCGTTTATATGTAACCCATGGATTTTCCACATATGTTTTCTCAAGTTTATTTTTGATTGACCCATAAGAATTAAGCACATTTGCCAAGTGCGATGTGATGTTTCAGTGTCTTTACAGAATAATCTGCTGAGTGTAATGATCATATCCAGCACTTTACTCATTCAACACAGCTTTGTGATAGGAATGGCCAAATGAAAGCTTGGGAATATAAATTTTAAAATACACCTTACTGTCAACACTAGTGACCCTCGTGTGTGTTATAGCAGACGCTACTCCAGCTCTGCACCCACAGAACACATCCACTCCTCATTCTTCTCTCACCCTCCTAAGTATATGAATTGGAGAAAGGGAAAGGGTCAAGCGTGAGATAATTTCTGAGATTCGTGACAACTCAATAGGGAAACTCTAAAACCCACCATAACTGCCAAATAGAGATTTTAAAGGCTTTTGTCACCCCAGATGACAATATATTTACCTTCATATACTGGATAAACACCTCCAAGTCACTGCTACAGCACCCCAAGGTTCGCATAAATAAACAAGGAATAGGTGTACAGCAAATACCATCTATGCTCACGGAGAAGGCCGGGCTGAGTTTGCACATCTGTGTGGTTCCGATCATTTGTTCGGGGCTTCCCAGGATGTTCTGCTAAGGCTAATGCTGAAGCTGGAGTGCCAGCTGCATATGGAGTTCAGACATCACGGGGCGGGGTGGGGTGGGGTGGGGTGGGGGGGATGGCTCTTTACTGTCCTGAGAAGCACTCCACCCTCAAAGCCAACTGGCAAAACGAAGAGTGGGTACCCAAGTTTACCACTTACTGACAGAGGATAAATTAGAAAATAATCCAACAGATTTCTGCCAAAATGTCAAATACATGCACATAGTAGGTACTTGGAAAACATGAGCGTTTGAGGCTTCAGTTACTCGTGACACTGAAACTCTATAGGCCACTACTGTGACTAAATTGTGCTGCAGCGCATACCTGAATTGCAGGCAGTCTTAGCAGAGGGAGGCTAGTCATGTAGCCCGGAGATGGCCAGGCCAGTCACCCAGGACCTGTATTTCAGGAGGGTTTTACTCTGTGCTTGTAAAGGCAACTCTCAAGAATTAAACACCATGTTAACTCCAGAGAATTTCCTATATCCTAAAAATAAACAGTTCTAATTCTAAAATCAAAGACATGGTAAGAGAGGTCAAAGCGAGATAGTTTTCTATTGGGAAACTGTATTTCCTGGGGACTTTTTTTTCCCCTAATACTACAGCTATTTTTGTGAAATCCAGCGGTCTTTAGAGCACATTAGTAAAGTATCTGTTGCACATAAAGTGTCTCTTACATTTCCAGAATTCTCCCACAGGAAGCAGGAAGGCAGCACTTGGGGTGACTAAGAACATGGCTGACCCAGAGATGAATGGGGGAAGAGGCAACTTAACACAATATTGTATCCAAGTTCTTAACTCTGCTTTGACTAGAAAAAAATGATGAAGATTATCTATCTTTCCTAGTCTCATATACGGCATTTGTTCAATTCTTCAACAACCGGGAATCTCAGATGTACTGGTCAGGAGGACAGAGTTAAGTTACAATTCCAAAGGCAACATTTTGGCTTGGTACATTGGCATTTCTTCATAAGAATAAAGAGATAAAGTCAGAACAGCCGGTAGGGTGCTCGGGTGCCCTGGTGTACGACCTCACTGTGCTGTGTGCTCTGTGTTTCTCTATTACGCCAAGGAACACAGTTCCAGAACTATTATGATTAGTATTCCACTTTTTTAAAATTGAGAATCTTCTAGATAAATCAAGCACTCTTGAGAGGCTGAAGACAGTTTTTAAGGGACACATTTAATCAGAACTATTTCCCTAATATTTTCGGTTTCCCCGACTTTCAAAGAAATCTAAGAAATGAAAATTAAAGGTTTGGTTTTCAATAGAGACTTGGAACATGGAAGCCTAAGAAACCCCAAGACATGAATGGTGACAATAAATAAAAATAAATTTGTTTCTATTAATGATGATACAAAGCAATGACTGTGGCTGGAACCTACTCATTTTGGAATAAAATGACAGCCACTAATTCCCAGGGTAGAGAAATATTCCAGAGGAGAAAGCTTAAGAAATTCTCTAGTTAGAGGTGATGGAATACCGAGAGAGCGCGACCACTCCAGGTCCCCATTTTGTCTCGTTAGCTTCCTTTATGTATTTAGACAATCAGAGCAACTTAGGAACTTCTGCATCTAAACTGGTTTTTAACTTTTTTTTATTACATTTTGTGTGTGTGTGCGTGTGCGTGTGTGTGCGCGTGTGCACATGCATGGAGGTCAAAGGGCAACTTCCAGGAGTGGGTGCTTTTCCACCACTATGTAGATCCTGGAGATCAAACTCTGGTCATCAGGCTTGGTGGCAAGTGTCCTTACCCACAGAGTTATCTGCCACTTATACCTTTTTAAAAATCAGTGCCTGACAAACCAGCGGTTTCCGAACAGTGGTTTATTGGCCTTATTTGTGGATCCCATCGGGGAAGTATGGTCACCATGGGAACACGGTAGGATGCTGGAGCTTGGGTTCCAAGAGGGACCCCTGAACAGCTGGTGCTTTTCTGTGCTCTCTCAGCATACCTCAAAGCTTTTCCTGTACCAAGAGCAAGGGTCTTACGGTCATTTTCAGTCAGGCTCAAATCTCAATGTACCCACTGGCAAGACATGGTCATCTTCCTTCCTGTCCCATGCCTTAGCCCCTGGATATACTCTGTCACTGTGCTATGCCATAACAGGTCATACCCTGCCATACTCCCCACTGTCCTACACCATAGCCCCTGGAATCCCGTTCACAGCCCTTCAGTTCAATCAGCTCCTCGAGACAGTGAGCTCCCTGGACCCTGAGCTCCATTGGAGACTGGAGCTGCAGCAATCTCTCAGCCAGCTGGCCTCGGCTCCGACAGGAAATCAGGATGTACTATGGAACAAACTGTGCACACAAACACTGTTTACGTTTATTTGTTTAGCTGGCTTGAGACAAGCTCACTGTCGTCCAGGTGGCCTTGAACCCCTGCAGCTGCTTCAAGCCTTCACCTCCCAAATGCCGGGCCCACAGGGACAGACCGCCATACCCCACTTCAAACACGGCTTGTAGATCTTCTAAATAAAAGCGTGGACAAAATGGAAAATTTCCCACGCCGTAGTAAAAATAATAACCAGGAAGGAACAAGGAAAGGTTGTGTGACCCTGAAACCAGCCATCTACAAGTACCCCAACAAAAGCCCGAAGGAAGAGGAGGTTTAAGCTATGTTTATTCAAACTACTCCCTCGCTCCCCCCCCCCCCACTTTCAAAGTCAGAATCTGGTGGGGTTCTCTTGTCCTCTTTTTCAATGTAAGATTACACACACTTAAAGCTTTTCCTAACAGGATTTTGTCAAAAAGAAGGAATAATATTTGCTTAGTGATACCAGTGCTCCAGGGACTGGGTCAGCTGTCTTCCCCTTAGAGGTTCTTTTGCTACTCCAAAAAATGTGAACTCCAAAGTGGGCCAAAATCTAAATTTTTGTTTGCACATGGACATTACACCACAGTAGAAAATCCCACATCTAATGGTATGTGGTAGGTCATAGCCAAAATGCAGACACATTGAAAACACTGGATAAAGTTACTTTCATGGTATGTGTATGTGTTTATAGGAAACATAACTAAATTTTGTGTAGACTTTAGTCCCTTCCCTGAGATATCTCATTGCATATATAAAGATATTCCAAAAGCCTAAACACAAAATACATCTTGTCCCCAGTACACTAATAGAGGAGATATAATCTGGATTTCAATCGTTTTTTTAATAAGAACTTTGTAATGGAAGCACTGTTTGACTTACTTTTCAGGCTATGGACGAAAACACTAGATATCTACCTTGCCCTGTAGTAGTAGATGGCACCAGGGTTTCAAAAAGGGCTTGCAGCCCTGACTATCAGATTGTTATAAGCTAGGTGTGGAATCTGTAGCAATAAGACATGATTAGCATGAGACATGCTGTTAAATCATGTAACAGGCATGTGGATAGCAGGATAGTATGGGAATAAAATGCAGACTGAGAGCAGTGATACAGGTAAGTGAAGAAGGTGCAGAGGTCTTAGCATGGTCTAAGCATAAAGGAGCCAGGGAAAACTTGACCATGGCCTCATAGAAATGAGGGGAAAAGTGGAGAGAAATTTTAGGTGAGGTGGCAATCAGAGCAAATGCTCTTTCCTGTCACACCACAGGAAAGCAAGGAAGGACATGCCCAATGATGCACGAGGAGAAGGGATGAGTCAGTTGGAGACCAAGGAACACTTGAAGTCAGGAACAACCATGCCAAAGCTTTGTAGTGGAGAAAGTCAAGTGGATACGTCACAGTTTGGAGGTGAAGAAGACACTAGTGAATTTGGGGCTCAAATAAGATACTCAGGCAGAAATGTACAGTAAGTTGAATGTGTAAAAGCACTGCTGTAAGAGAGTCCCCAGCGGAGGACACAGACTTAAACGGAGACGGGAACAGTGACGATATGACACAGAAAACAAGGGCAGGGCAGTAGCAGCTGAGAACCTGAGCGTGTGAGGAGGTGAGCGCAGGACTAGGAAACCAAAGAACTATTTCATTAATATATATCAGAACACTCAAACTGATATTTGGTTCAGAAAATAGGGAGAATTAAGACTATCTGTGGCTCAGGTGTAATAGAGTGGTCCTTTCTGCCACACAGGCCACTGCATCTCCTAAACATGACGGGTCTCCACACTGATAGTGTCTTTTTCAGTAGATCGACGGAGGAAACCTGCAGCAGCCTGGAACAGTTACAAGCTCCATGGATTCCTGTCCGCACTCCACAATTCAGGGGTTTCACCTAGGGCTTGTTGGCCTCTTTCCTAAAGTACTCCTGGAGATATATCTACTCCCAGTCCACATCACTTGACCATGACCGCCATACCCAGGGTCAGGTCCTCCTCGCTGGTCTGCAGTTGCCTAACCTCACTGCCTTCCCAGCTGAAGTGCTATGGTCCACACCCCCGCCCTCCTGACCATGTGGTCTACACCACCCGGTGTCAGGAGCTCGGAGTTGGGGAGGCTGACTTTCACCACCAGAACTCTTAACATCACACCATTTACCTTTCCATTTTCATTTCCCCTAACCTCCCCATGTTCTACTTCCAAAAGCTCCTTTGTTTTCCTCGCCAGTGCATAAAATCTTGGTCATATTTGCTTCTAAGCTCCATGCATATTTAGTATGGAACCAACAGTCTTGGCATCTTTTCCCATTTTTCAGACAACTGGAGCCGATCCAAACTTCAGAAAAAACGAATCATTCGTTTATTTCAACTGTGGCTGCCTCCCCCTACCCCCATGCACGAGCCCAAGTCAATCTGCAATTAGTGCTAAGCTTGCATTTCTTCTAAAATGCTTTCCCCCTGTTCGGAGGTATGGGTTTATTTACCCTTCCTGCAAAGTTCCCCATACTTCTCTGTAATCTCTATGCTTAAAGGACTCCCTAGGTCCTAAAGTAAGTCGCTTTGCCATAAAGTTCGCATCAACTTCCAAGTCACCAACTAGTTACGCTTTATCAGAAACTAAGTTCGGAGCACAAGTGTCGCTTTACGTCTTTCTCCACACTGTAAGACATACGCGGTCAGAAGGAAGATGCTGTATTTGCTCAGTTCTCTGTGCGAAGCAGAATGGAGCTGATAGTGGGTTTTGAGGCAGCATCCCCTATCAGTGTTGTGTCTTGCTTCCATAGACACAGCTGCCAAAACAACACCAGCATTCAACACCCAACCTGGGATCTGGCGAGAGTCTTCTTTTATCAATGACAAGACATGGTGAGGGTGGCTAAGTTACCGCCACTAACGGTAACGGCAAAGAGACCAGTGGCTACACATATTAAGAAAACCTGCACACATCAAAGACATCAACAACAAACATGGAGTAAATGGTCTAGGAAAAAATGATAATGCATTGTTCTATCATTTTTAGAAAATGATTTGGTTCAATTAAAAAAAAAGAAACCATTGGCCCTATTGAAGTATACTTCCGGTTTATAAAGCACGGCATATGGATCTATTACTTTATGGCTCCTGTGCTGTCTCCTTGACATCAACTCTTACATAACTTAAAACCAGCTGAGGAACAGTTTCCTTCTGCGGGCCTCTCCTTTGATACCTGGAGACAGAATCTGCTTCGTCCCCTTGTTCTCACGGCGTATTTTTAGCTTCTTAGACTCTCCGGCGCTCTATCCACCTGCAATTATGCTGCAGAAGCATCAGAAGACGCCAAGGAAAGGCCAGCAGCAGACAAGAGAGCAAAAGGCCTCTTCGTGGTCTTGACGGCTGCAGCAGGACAGCGCATGCCTGGCAGAGCTCCCTGTCTCCAGCCAGGCCCGGCCAACTCCCAAGAGCTGGACTTCCTTTCCGACCTCAGTGCGGGAGATGACTGCACTCTCCCCGAGTCCAGGAGGACAGGGCAGGAAGGGTGATAAGGAAAAGCCATGAGAGAGATGGCCTGTGACATGACCCTCGAGAGCCTGGAGGAACACCACCTATCACTCCGCCCTGCTTCTCACACAAAGCAAACCAAGGCCAAATGGGAGCTGTAGCTTCAGCTTGGAAACACAGCTCATTAGTTCTGAGTATTTTTTTTTTCCTTAAAAAAAAAAAAAAAAAAGAATGAGTAATGAATCTGGGCTTTCCACAGGACTGGAGAAATGAGATGCTGTCAAGCAAGACATTTTGAAGGCATAGGCAACATTCTCTAGCAGAAGGCTCCATGCAGTTATGCAAAATTTTTTTTTTGTGAAAGACCATTACTGTCCTAGGATACATACAAAGTGCTGTTATGTGTAAGCATTTACTGCTCAATACGATCTGATGTTTTTACTCCTTCCACAATGATCTTTGCTCTCGAAGGTACTTCTGGCTCCTTAGTTTAAATTAGTACTTCGTTACTTAGCTGCGATAATGTAATCGCAATGGAATAAGACATTTGTATTCTATTCATCAACAGTAGTAGAAAATGCAAATTTACTTTGGAACCTGATGCACATGCATTCTTCTCTTAAGATGCAGGAAGTGGAGGTCTTCCTATTTCCAAAGGGGAACTGGTGAAGGATCGCACCTCAGAGCTTCAGGTGCTTATGAAAATAGAGGGACACTATCCCAGCAGGAACCCAGAGTTGACACACACTCAAGATGAGGCTAGTTTGTTAATTACCTTCTGACAAATAATGTCAGCTGGTTTCTCTTATGGGGTTGATGGTTCCCTCACAGGCTTCTATGAAAGAGGAGTACTCTTAAAAAGGATGTACCCATCAGTTTTTCTTAAATTCATATTTTACTTCTCACATGCCAAGTCAAATTGTATCAAGAAAATGAACTTCATCTGCATGTAGGCATTCCAGAAGCACATGGGAATACTAAGAAAATGCCCAAGAGTTGAGCACTTAGTGGGTCTTATGTATTTATCTTATGCCCATCTCCTGTAACACAACTTATATCCTCCACGGCCATGATCAAGGAAGTCTTCAGCAGCTAAGGCAATACTCACGGTTGACAGAGCTTCACCAGGTCTTGATCAGTGGTGTTGGGGGGCAGGCCTCGGATGTAGAGGTTTGTCTTGCTCAGCTGATCCCATCCTGAGTTGCTACTGCTGCTGCTGTTGTTATTACTGCTGGTGGTGCTGGGGCTGGGAGGGGCCATGGGGTGCGCTGGGACCAGAGACTGCTGGAAGCAAACACCAGAGAGTGTGTCAGAGCAGAGGTTAGGGGCCAAGCAGCACTAGAGGCTGTGTGAGCCACAAAAAACAGACAGACAGACAAAATATAAAAAAAGACACCAAGATTAAACCACAATTAGCCTGAGCTACTGTGACGTAAAATTGAACTTGTAGGTGAAAAAAGATCTATTCATTTTAAGACAGAAACAAAAACCAAAAAAACCCCTTCTTTCAGGATGAAATGAAAGAATTTTACTCAGCAATACCTCTACTGTGGATAAATTTATGGATAATCTATTTATTCACATATTTTAAGGAACACATCTCCTGAGACTCAAAATTAACTTGCATGAAGTCACATGATACTGTATCTTAATATACAGTAATTTAGAAATCACTAGGCTTTTGGAAAGGCTTCCAGATTCTGAAGACTATGTGAAAGTAGTTGATTATTTTATTTGGAATGCTCTTTAAAAAGAGACCACTCTGAATATGTAAGAAAGTTAGAGCTTCACCCAGAGCCTCAAACTTCTAAGCTTCATGGATCTATGGCTTCATGGAGACATCTGGATGAGATTCACCACAAGCTGCCTTTCACTCTGGCTGACCCTGTGAACTTTAACCTCTGTGAGAATGTTGTAGCTGTTGGAAACCTTCCCAGGAGCACATCTGGCAAAGCCTGCAGCCAGGGGCTTCTCAGGTGTGCTTCTCCAGCCAGCAGCCACTTAGGAAGGGTGTGTGACGTACACACACCAGAGACTACTGCTCCATGAGCTTGTGGAAGGAAACTCCAGCTCTCTGCCCTCTGCCCCATGCAAGACATTTGAGGAAGTTTAAAGGGCTCAGTCTGAGGGCAATGCATGGGACCTAAACTGTGCTCGCAGACAATGTGCAGCAGGGCAGGACTATTCTCCTTTCTTTCTTCTAAGTGATAAGCATAGTAAGCCAAGAGTAGCATTTACACAAAGCGTTTGAACACACAAACTTAAATACTTGCTAGACACTCAACAAAGATTTCAAATATTGATGCCAGGCATTTACTACTACAAAGATTAAGTAAGGCATATAGAAGAAAACCTAAACTCCACAGCAGAAAATGCTAATGGTAGACACACACAATAAATATACTCTCATTTATCTTGCCAGCAATTTCGGGTGCCCACTGTAGACTCCACGTTCTGCACCTCGTTTCTGCCACGGCACGCTAATTCCACATCGTACGCTGAGAACTCAGTGACTCTTTTCTTCTAGTCCCTTACCTTCCTTGCTCTGTTCAGGGTCTATGCTAAGCTGTTGTGCAAATACTACTTCATCTAAAGAGACTCTTTAAGAAGGGGAGTTTTTGGAAGAATGAGCAAATAGTGAGGAAATTCTACTTCCTAAGAGCTGAACTTGAAACTAGGACTATTGCTTAATCCAAATCCCCAACGGCCCTGCCTGAGATCACATCCTTCCCACCTATCTATGTGATTCAAGCTTTTCACGGGCAAGTGAACTCACAGGCTGTCCACACACCGCTGGCTTTCCTCTAAGGACTAACGGCGCTGTTTTCTAGGTATTAAAAGAAAAAAAAAAACCCACAAAACTACTCAGCCCTCTCCCCTGCTCTGCCACGGGTGTTACACGAAGTTCTCTCAGTATCTCCATTTTCCCACCCTCTCTTCTTCTCAGAGCTGGATTGAGGTATGAAGCTGCAGTCACTAGCCCCCATCTCCCAAGCCTCTGACTGAAGAGAGAGCTTGTAACCCTCATAGAAGTAGGTAAGCCTCAATTTTCTCTTAAATGTCATGTGATCAGTGCCTAAGACACCATCTTAGAGCATAAGGCGATTGGTATCAACCGCAGGGCAGAGGATGTTGGCTACTGAACGACACCAGGGATGTGTTGTGGGATATTTGTATTCCCTGTGGAGGTGTATTGCTGATTGGTGCAGGAAGAATAGGCGGGACTTGTGGGCCAAGACAGGAACTAGGGATGAATCTAGGCACACAGAGGAGCCACCAGGAGACACCAAGGAAGCAGGATGGGTGGTATGTGTCAGAATGTAGATTAAAAGAAATGGGTTAAAAGTTATCAGAGCTAGTTGAGAACAAGCCTAAGCTAAGGCCAAGCTTTCATAATTACTAAGTCTTCATGTCATTATTTATGAGCTGGCAGCCCAAAGAAGAATCCATCTACAGGGATGAAAGGCAGGCTGTAGTTCAGAGGTAGAGCTCTTGCCTAACTTACAGAGCCCTGGATAAAATAATTATGTGTCACGCTGGGGATGGCACCTGGAGAAGCAGAAAAGAGCTGTGGCTCGGCCTCTCCCAGTTTCTCTGTGAGATCACAGCAGGGGCCAAGCACACGTACCAGCAGCAGGCATTCTAAAGACTGCATTCCAAGACCGGGTCCATCCAGCCCTGATCTTGTCTGGTTCTGAGGGGGCATGCTGCGTGTGGGCTTGTTCTGATCAGAAGAAACATCTGGGTTTTCATGAATTAGGGGACTCTTTGGAACTCAAAGTAGGTTTTCCTTATGTGTTTACTGTTGACAGAAGGAAGAGACCCATGATCTGTACTTCTGAATTTATAGTTGGTTTGCTGTATGATGTCTGACAGCCGTCCATATTTACCGTACTAATACTTTCCCAGTGAGGGGAGCGGGTGAGGAACCCAGGTCTTCCTGTTGGGCTGCCTATTAGGGTATGGGACCTCCCAGAGTTCAGATTCCAGGAAGGACAAGAGGGTCCCACATTCTCACGAGGAGAACCATGAGGCTGGTGACTCCACTATAGCACAAAGTTCAAGTTAAATTTTACCTAAATATCAACACTTTCAGGGCTAGCTGAACACAGACACAGAACAAAAGGATTTTCGTTGTTTAAAAAAAAAAAAGTATAGAAACCTTTAAAGATGAACTGTTTACAACTCACTCAATCTGGGCTGGGAATACAGCTTAATAGGCATGAGCAAGGATTTGTGTTCAATCCCTGGTCCCATCCAACAAACAAACAAACAAAACTCATGGAATCTAAAAATGTAACCTCCAATGAGAATAGTACACACGTTTAAAAGCCAAAAGTCCAAGTACAATAGACCTTACCCCTGACTATTCAGAAAGGATTGACAATGGTCTAAGCAGTCTGAGTGCCATGCATAAAGAAGTGTCCATCTGCTAAATGCTGCATGCTGTGTCCTGCTTTCTAGTGAACGCAATAAACAGACAGGTACAGCACTGTTCTCTCACTGCACAGATTGGGAACTGTGTCTTAGAAGCATTTAAGTATTGCGCGCTGACATCCAGTAAGTAGGTGGCAGGGCTGCATTTTGAACTGAGATCTGCCAGGTAACCAAGTCAGAACCTTCAAACGCTCTAAGTAGCTTCCAAGCACGTTCCATCTCTTCAATGCACCATATTGCTTTGAGGTCCTGCGCCCATCCTCTTGCGACCTAATTCTCAAATTCTTGCTCTTTTGCAGTGTAACTCCGCTATGCCAGAGAAAAAGGTGCCTGCGGGTTACTCTAATTAGCACCCAGTGAACTGGTGGAGGTAAAAACCCCATTAGCTTGAAAAGGAGGATTAAATAAATCCTGCTTTATAAATTGTTCCCTTAAAGAGTAGGTCCTGAGGGGGAGAGTAAACTCTTAGAGACAGCTTGGCATGCACATGACCTTAGGTTCAACTCCACACTCTGCAAGAAATGATGAACAGGAGTGAATCTTTGTTTTTTTGTGAAACAGGGTCTCACCATGTAGGCCCAGGCTACCTCAAACTCATGATCACTGTGCCTGGTGGGCAATGGGATTGGAAGTGTATACCACTACACCCAGCAAAAAGAAGGAATTTTGACAGGCACAATGGAAAACATTATGAGGTTCTTTTAAAAATTAAAAATAAGAGTCTAGCGTGGTGAATCACATGCATAATCCCAGCACTTGGGAACCTGAGGCAGGAGGATCCAAAGTTTGAGCGTAGCCTGGCCTATACAGTGAGATTCAATAACAACAACAACAACAACAAAAAAGCTATCATGTGACCCAATAATCCTGCTACATCTGTAAAGGAAATGAAATCAATATGTCCAAGCAACATCTACACTTCCTTGATTACATCACCAGCTATTCATAAAAGCCAACACATGGTAACAAACTAAATGACCATTAAATGATGAATGGGTGAAGAATGTTTACATATACACAGCAGAATTCTATTTAGCTACTAGAAATGACATTGTAGTATTTACAACATCATAGATGGAACGAGAGGTTATATGTTAAGTGAAATAAGTAAGACACAGAATGATGCTAACCCTAAATCAAACCTGAAACCATCGATCTTGCAGAAGCTGTGAGCAGAATGATGATTACAGAGGCTGGGGGTGAGGGGGTGGAGAGGAGGGAGCTGGGGAGGGTGGAGAGGAGGGGACTGGGGAGGGTGGGGAGGAGGGGCCTGGGGAGGGTGGAGAGGAGGGGGCTGGGGAGGGTGGAGAGGAGGGGGCTGGGGAGGATGGAGAGGAGGGGGCTGGGGAGGGTGGGGAGGAGGGGCCTGGGGAGGGTGGAGAGGAGGGGATTGGGGAGGGTGGAGAGGAGGGGGCTGGGGAGGGTGGGGAGGAGGGGCCTGGGGAGGGTGGAGAGGAGGGGGTTGGGGAGGGAGAGAGGAGGGGGGCTGGGGAGGGTGGTGAGGAGGGAGGTGGGGAGGGTGGAGAGGAGGGAGGTGGGGAGGGTGGAGAGGAGGGGGCTGGGGAGGGTGGAGAGGAGGGAGCTGGGGAGGGTGGGGAGGAGGGGGCTGGGGAGGGTGGAGAGGAGGGAGCTGGGGAGGGTGGGGAGGAGGGGTCTGGGGAGGGTGGAGAGGAGGGGCCAGGGAGGGTGGAGAGGAGGGGGCTGGGGAGGGTGGAGAGGAGGGGCCCGGGAAAGGTGTATCACACAGTGCTAAGTCACAGGTAAACAGGAGGAAGAGGCTTTGGTGTGCTAGTCCACAGCAGCGCGAGTATTGATAACATGAATGAACTGTACATGTCAAAGGGTAGAAAGGATTTTGAAAGTTTTCAACATGAAGAATCGATTTCTGAGGAGAGAGGTTTATCCTGATTTAAAAATTATAAAATGGGCAATGTATTGGAACGTCACACTATCCCATTAATATTTATTTTGCTGTGTATTTTAAAGTACCAGCTAAAACAATTTAACTGATAATTTAATAATAAAAACAAATCATTGATCTCATAAAAAATTTTTAAAACTGAGAGCATGAATTCTGCACATGCCTTCTGAAAGCTACCATGGAGCAATAATGAAATCTGGAGTCAGAATTTTAAGAATGCTTGACATGAAATCGGGTAAACCTTCTCGTGTAGACTGAAATAAAAATACAACAGTGACGAGTCTTTCACTACAGCTTCAGAACTGATAAGTCCCAGTCACTATACTCACAATCATAGTGCACGACTAGATGGCACAAATGGTAATTTACTAAAATGAACTAATGTAAACTTAAAAGGGGTTTTCACCTGACTGTTTTGTCACTGCTGTCCATCAACATCACCCTAGGACAATCCCGAGCCTGCCTTGCATCTGAAAAGACCCCCTGTGCATGAAGCTCACAGTCCTTTAACCACAGTTTAATTAGGGACCCTGGTGGGTAACTAGATGGCCACAGTTAGTGCTCATTCAGCCCCATAGAGCCCAGTGTCTACCTCGGTTTTTCACTGGCTGAGGTTCTGTAACAGGCCACAATTCTTGTCTCTCCATGGGTAGGGAAAACAAGGTAATAGCGTTTTCATGGTAATATTTATCTGGACTTAATTTGCATCTTACTTAGAGTTTCTATTGCTGTGATAAACATGGTGATCAACGGCAACTTGGGCTGGAAAGGGTTGATTTCCTTTTATACCTTGTAGTCCATCATCCAGGGAAGTTAGGGCAGGAACTCAAGGCAGAAACTGATGCAGAGGCCAGCAAGCAACAATTCTCAACCTGTGGATCGTGACCCGGGGGGTGGGGGGGTGGTGTCAAATGACCTTTTCACAGAGATCGTCTAATACCATCAGAAAACACAGATCTTCACATTATGATTCTTAACAGTAGCAAAATTACAGCCATGAAAATAATATGGTTGGGGTCACCACAGCGTGAGGAACTGTATTAAAGGGTCGCAGCACTAGGGAGGTTGAGAAGCACTGCCCTACACAAATGCTGCTGTCTTGCTCCTCCTGGCTTGGTCAGCCTTCTTTCTTCTACACCCCAGGAGCACCTGCCCAGGGGTGGCACGGCCCACAATGGGCTGGGACTTATCATATCAATCAGTAATTAAGAAAATGTCCTACAGACTTGCCTACAGGCCAATCTTACAGAGGCATTTTCTCAATTAAGATGCCCTCTTCAAAGATACATTTCGGTTTGTGTTAAGTTGACAAAACCAACTCGAATGATTTGCATGCCAAAAAACGGACAGAAAACTAAATCCGTGGAGAATAACTAGGTGGCTGTAACAGCAGATGGCTTTCTCTGCCTGCATGAGTAGATGATATCAGCAGAATGTCTTGTTGGCACTCAGGAGGGCTTCCTATGTGGACGGCATTCGGGGTGGGGGCACTTTCTTCAGAGGTAGCAATGCCCACCTTGCCAGGAAGACCCTCTAGGAATTCTTCACTCACACAATGGCAGCAGGCCAGAGGTAACCAAGGTTCTGTCCTTGCATCCTATACATCCCCAACAACAGCAGGTATGTCTTCTGTATCAATGCAAGGCCAGAAGATCTTTACAGAAGCAAAATTAGCTATATGTGAACTAAAACCAATTAGTCACCATGTAATTGTTATAGGAGGTAATTCAGCCAAGACCATTAAAATTAAAGACCTGCCATTGGAACTGTTTCATTTCCTTTCTATTACTAATAAGTCAAAGAATGCCTGTCCTCCTCCCATGGCCTTTACTTAGGAACCTCCCTCGGAATTCTAGTGCATTTTAGAGGGAAAAGAAACTTTGAAGTTGCCTCCAATCTCTTTTAAGACTCCCATGTTGATATTCTAAGTCAGAATGCCCACCTTAAGAAGGTTATAATTCACTCCTTCAGTAGTACACACACACACACACACACACACACACACACACACACACACACACTCCATCACTGCCACCCAAACATCCACTACTTCTCTTTTCACTACTGTTCCTCAGAGCAGAGAGAGGTTATGGAACATGGGGAACCAGTTTACTGTTATGAGAAAGAGCTATGTAAAGTTACTACACAGGATGCTAATGGTCACATACTGGTTTATTTCCCTGTCATTCTTAAGTCAACCTTGAGGGGATAGCACACGAGAGTGGGGGAGGGCCCTCCAACAGGCTGATTCCACCCCACTTGGGATGCTGTCTTCCTCGGGGCTGGAAAAAAACACAGTTGTTGGTGGAGGGAAGTGGAGGAGAACTGAGGAGACTGAACTGGAGTGCTAAGAATCTGCCCAGGAAGCTGCTGTTCTTACAGATAGATCAGAGCAGGACGACCCGAAGCACTGGCCAATGGACAGTGTCCCACTGGCCTGCGTCCAGGAAGTGAGGAAGTATCTATTAATCCTCCTCATCATGTGGATATTATAGCTGTAAAACCCCACCACCACCACCACCACCACCAATTAGGTGATGAAACTGGTTCTCCTGTCTTTGCTGTCCCTTGTTTGGAAATAAACCCGATAGTCCCTCAAGATTATGAAAATAGGCAACTGATTATTAAGTATTTGTTGGTTGGATATAAGCTTGCCAAAGGAGAGGGGCAAATGTTACATTAGCCATTCAAATAAAACCTAAAATTAAATCCCGTACTGGGGGAGGGGAGAGGGCTCAGAGGTAAAGAACATTTGCTGCTCTTGCGGAGGACTAGGTAGGTTGTTCCCAGAACCCACACGGTGGGTTACAACTGTCTGTGATTGTAATTCCCAGGGATCTGACACCCTCTTTTGGCCTTAGTGAGTACGAGGCATGCATACAGTACAAATAAATACACTTAGGCAAACTACACACACAAAATAAATACATCTGTAAAAAATTTTCCAGTGGGCTTCACAATCAATTCCCCGAGACATTTATCAAAGCCAATCCCTGCAGGTAAACTACATCTCCACCCTGAAACCTCTTTACTTTTGGGTCAAGGGTAAAGTATCGTGTTCTTGGGATTCAGAAAACTAAACATAAGAGTTGCAGTGTTAAATACAGTATGATCAGGCGAATACACAGACCTCATGGTAGATGTGTGAAGCAGTTTAAACAGAGGAAAGTCCTTAGGGATTAAACAATTGGACAAGCATGAGGTGGTGGCTGGAGAGGGTAAGAGAAGAATGGAGAGTACACATCAATAACCCATGGTAGGAAACATACATTACCCACAATGCATGGTTCTGGAGGCCAAGTTTTCTTGGATCCATCCAAGAAACTATATTCCCTGTCATGTAGTCTCTACACTTTGTCGGAGACATCATGTCTCTACACTATGGTGGCAGGTCTACAGGACTGCATACAAACAGCCCAATAGTCCCTCTCTTTCCAATGGCTCTCTCAAGGACTGCCACCATCAGCCAGGTTGTTCACCAAGAACTCCAGGCCAGTAAATATGGCAGGTCTCTTGTATTCTGTGTTCCTCCTGGCTTCTGTTAGCGCATTTACAAGTGTATGTGAGAGAAGATGCAGTACAAAAGAGTTAAAGACCAACATGAAGACAGTCACCAAGCAGATGCTCAATTTTAGGCACTTACAGAAAACAGAAGGGCTCAGAAAGAAAACGAGGACTGAAGACAATAGGTTCAAAACATCTCTGCCAGAGAAAAACTGATTAAGAGGGAAGGCATCTTAATAGTGGGCGGGCCTCTATCCTTACCCACCCTTCACGGCATCACAAGCCATGGTGCAGGATGTGTTACTGAAAACATAGTTCAATCAAGGAAGGACAAGGGAGGAGGGAGCTTGACGGAAAGGCATCACAGAGAAGATGGGTAAATGAGTAGGCTGCATGGTAAGCACCAGTCACAGCACCCTGGATGGTATGGGTATAGGAGAAAACCAGCCAGAAGAGAAGAAGGACCATCACACAAGACTGCCTGTAACAGTCTGGTCTTTGCCTTCTATTGCTATGGTAAACACTGTGACCAAAAGCAACTTGGGGCAGGAGATTGGTTTATTTGCCTTACACTTCTAGGGCACAGTCTACCACGGAGGGAAGTCTGGGCAGAAACTCAAGGCAGGAACTGATATAGAGGTCACAGAGAAACAGGGATGCTACTGCTTACTGGCTTAATCGGCATGCTTTCTTACACAACTCAGGAACACCTGTCCAGGGATGGCATCGCCCACAGTGGACTGGACCTCCCACATCAATCCTTAGTCAAGAAAATACCCCCCCCCCATCAGATCAGTCTACAGGCCTATAGGCCGATCTGATGGAGGTATTCAACTGAAGTTCCCTCTTCCTAGATGACCCTGACCTGTGTTAAGTTGACAAAAACTAAACAGGCCAACAACCCAATCTGTCTGGTTTTCAGGAAGCTTTGATAGCATGATGGGGAGGAAGAACTGCAAAGGTTGAGGAAGAACCTAGAACGCATGTTGGAGTCCATGACATCATAGGCCATAAGATTATGAGGGTTGCTGCTTGTGAGGAATATCAAACTAGTCACACACACTCCATCCTCAATGGAAAGAAAAGACTTGCGGGCAGGAAAATCAAAATCACAATCTGCCTTGGCCAGGAAGAAGAATGCACGCATCTTTGGACAGCTCAGTTGCTCTTCCAGCTAGAAAATTCTACAGCTGGCTCATATTCCTTGCCAGCCCCAGCTCAAGCACACCAAGACAGAAGGCAGCAAGCTTCTGTAAGAAACACACAGACAAATGAGCAAGACCCCAACTGCGGTGTCTGTCCAACCTGAGCAGCTAAGTGGAGCAGACACCACACAGTAGCCATGGCTGCCCACATCCTGGGGCCAGCACTACGCTTCTGGGTGATCCCTGATGATTTAGAGGCAATGGCCCCAAATACAAGCTAAACTAAAGTGAGAATGGGCTGAAAAAAACAAGCTGAAATGTGGAACCTGGAACTGGCTTAAAGACACAGAGAAAACAGCACTTACAACCCAAATCACCTGGCTAGCTCAGCTACAATGGGACTCCATGTACCTTAGCAGCCTGGCACTCTGGAGTTGCGTATATAAAAGTGACGCTTTGAGTTCTGTTCACTTGCAACAGCTCCAAGATCACCTTAAAAGAAAACTCAAGACAAAGCAAATGGCACCCACAAGCAAGCAGCTCTTAGGACATGGTAAACAAACCCTTGCTAAACTCAGGTGCGAGAACAAGGCCACCGTGGAATTCTGAACACAGGTGCACAGTGTTTTCCTCCTCCTGAGCTAGGCCCACATGTGGAATTTCCAGGCCAAACGAATTCTCTGCATGTGAGTGCACAAGAGCAAAGGCTTCCTTCCTCTCCTTTCTACTGAAAACAAACCCAAGGAACTTCTGGGGAAGCGAAATTGCTGCTTCTGCAGCAAAGGTTCTGAGCACCCCTGCTGCGCTTTGGGGAGTCAGGGATTCCAGGAGTAACCACCCACCCTCCCAGTTGTTCCCCAAAGTGAGTCCACAGCACAGTCTGCGCCTCTGCTTAGACTTTCTTCTGGGAGGAGAAATTTTGCTGAGGTGGCAAAATTCTCAGAGTGGAAAATTACGCATTCTGAAATTCTCCCGCTAAACAATACTCAGGGAGAACACTGCTAAATGTCTGAGCAAGCATTAAGTCAGAAAAATTAGGAACAAGCTTTAAAAACAAAACCAAACCCTCAATGGCTTGATTCAAGTCACTGGTTGATTTTTAGAGGCAGAGGGCAGAGGAACACCTGTGAGTGAGTACGTCCTAACTGCGGTTTCACAAATTAACCCCTAGAGAACAAAGCACTCTGTGTACTTGGAGGCAACTGAGTAAGTACTACCTGAACACTCCTTATTTAAGAACCTACACAAAATACTGCCCTTGGATGTTGGGACTCATGTATTACAAACTAAAGGATTTTTTTTTTTAGTGACTAGAACTCAAAAAATAATGTTTCCCTTTTCTTCCTCTGTCTGTCTGTGTACCGAACCCAGGGCTGAGGCTGTGGGCACTTGTGACGGTGCCCCGATTAAGTGTGTATTCATTTCTTCCTCACTGCAACGATCTAGCAGTTGACACACACAAGAGGATGACTGCTCAGAGAGCCTGACTGAGATGGCATTGCCTTGTGTAGACTTCCAGAGGAGGGGGCAGCATCACTCAACTAATACTGCCTAGAATTACAGCTTTAATAATAATAATAATAAAAATGAAGTTTTCCCTCTGGGATCTGCCTCAGGAGCTGACTTCTTACCTGAGCTCCACCCTGAATACACACACAGGCACAGACATGTGCAACTGAAACAGTTTGCTCTACAATATGTATTATACCCTAAATATTTTCTAGTTTGTTTATTTATTTATTTATTTATTTAGCAGAAAGATATGCTGGTAGTGCCTTGCTGAATTTACTAACAGCCGCCCACAGGGTCAAAATCAATGGTCTGTGAGCAAATCTCACACTGAGGTGCCCACAACTCAGGAGCAGGTGGAATCTAAAACCTGACTCAGTCATTTCCTCTGGGGCACTCTAACCAGCTTCTGCCTTTGCTCAGGGTTTGGGGGGACAAATCAGGAAGGCCTCTGCCTGCTTTAAGACAGAGTAAGCTGCAGCAGAGAACAAAACCTTTGACTCACAGAGGGCTAGAACACTAGATATTACAAACACACCCACTAGAAAATGGGAATTCTGAAGGACAGGAGGAAACAGAGGTTGGGATGATTTTTTTTTTATTTCTAATACATTTTTTTTCAGACAATATATTTTAATAATCCTACGTTCCCCTCCCTCAATTCTTCCTCACCTCCCTGTCCACCCAACTTTCCGTTCTTCCTCTCCTCCCTCTCTCAAAAGGAAAAGAAATGAAGCAAAAACCAAAACAGACTTTTAAAAAGTCAGGTTAAAAAACACCAAAACAAAACAAAAAGCACACCAGCAAACCATGGAGTCCAATTTGAGTTGCCATCTACTCCTGAGCCTGGGGCTTGACCTGCAGTGTGGTTGGTAGGCTCGCTGACAAGCTATTAGAGGAACTGGGTTCTCACTTTCCCAGCAGGTATCAAATGCAAACAGCTTCTGGGTTAGAGGTGGAACTCTGTCCAGTCCCCCTCCTCAGCACATGGATTTTGCCTGGTTATAACCTGTGCAGGTCTTGTGTGCGCTGTCGCAGTCTCCATGAGTCCCTATGTGCAACAGTCTTAGTGCGTCTGGTGATGATGTTCCCTTGGCGTCTCCACCACCTCTGGTTCTTATGTTCTTTCCACCTCCTCTTCCCAGTAGATACCACTGAGCCTTGAGGGGAGGGGTCTAATAAAAACATCTCCTTCAGGAATGAGGAGGGTAGGACTGTTTTCCTCCCAAAGGGAGCTTGACTTTAAAATGTTGAAAAGCACCAATTGACCCTAACTTTTCACTGTTTGGGATTCCAGAAGTCAAACCACGCATCCAACGTCACTCAGAAAAATCAGAGGGAAAGCCGGGTCTGTCATAAAGCATCAGTTCTTAAAGGCTGTGAAAGTGACCAGGATGACAAGTGGCCAGCCCTCCTCAAGGGACTTTTCCACAATCAGCAGACTTGGCATTCTGGTTCTGCTGAGACATCAGAGAGACAGTGTATCATCAGCATGGCTCTTGGTGCACATCATAGTCATCCCATATTTACCCACTGTCCACTTTTAGGTGACTTCACCTGATGTCCGTGTCTATGCTAGAGATCCGGCTTCTTGCACAAAAGAAACCTGCATCCCTAAAGCATGCCTGGTGGCCCCATTCATTTTGATTTTGTACTTTTTTTTTTTTGTAGTAAAACTTGGTAACTAGCATAACTGATCCTCATTTGCACAATCTCCAAGAAAATACAAGAATCAAATGGACTAATGACAGCAGACTGACGTCTTTCTGTTTAAGGAGTACATTCAAGGTTAACTGTCAGTTTAATTGGCTGGGATTAGGAACCCGTGGAGGGCCCATCCTCTCCCTGCATGTCCTAAGTCCATATACTTTAAAAATGACATCAACTGTTCGGTTTTCTTAAATGAGATTTGCAAGATGTGTGTGTGTGTGTGTGTGTGTGTGTGTGTGTGTGTGTGTGTGTGTGTGTGTGTCCTTTTTATCCCAAGTTTGTAAGTGCTTATGCTCAATTAACCCTCTGGACAAACTGAGTTTCCTTCAAGATTCCAAGAATTAATACAGATCCTGTTCCCAGCAGCCTCTAGGACACTCTGGAGAACAGCTTTTCAGTAGACCTGGCCTGGTATTTTCTATTTTTCCATGAATAGTTTCTTACAAGTCAAATTCTGACTACCTGAGTGGATGGGATGTCTACACTAACAATCACTGCAAGACTCTCCTGGTCCTCAAAGTCATCCTCATGTATGGCTGTCCATTAGCAAAGTGGTCCATCAGCATGGCAGTCCATCAGCACAGAGATGGTCGGGTCACTTAGAAATACAGGTGCCTTGGGAACCAAGAGTCAAGTGCTGGTTCAGCTACTTCTTATCTTTGCTGAAGCACACTGAAGGAGAACCTTAGAAAAGGCTTCAAATTTTTCATAATTAAACTGGGTGGTGGTTGCACACACCTTTAATCCCAGCACTGGGGAGACAGGAGCAGGCAGATCTCTGAGTCTGAGGCCTGCTTGGTCTACATACACAGGGGTCTATGTCTACACCTTGGCCAGGAGACCAGAGATGTCCATCAACTGCATGTGACAGAAGTCTTCCCTGCAGGACACAGTAGATCCCAGTCATGTGACTTCACAAGTATACCTCCACCACAAAGCCAATAAAGGAGAGTCAGGTCTAAAGGTACTAAGATCATACTGTCCTACCTGGATTGGTTTTAAATATGAATTATAAATGTTAGGGCCAGATTTTGCCCTTTTCAACAGGATAGCTATCATGATGTCCTCCCTAGAAGTTCAGGCATCCTATTTGCATTACACACTTTCTTTCCACGCCTTACCACAAATGCCAATTGTACCTCTTAACAAGAGCTGATAATGCAAATCTCAGCCATCAATCATCCTAGAGATGATAGAAATACGAGACGAGCAACCGCTTCTGAACAGAGAGAGAAGTTTACCTCTTGGTTTACCCACAGTGGTTGGGTGTGTCTAGACTAGTTTTTTCTTTTTCTTACCATCAACATAATCTAGGCAGTCTTTAAAAATAGCCAACTAAGCAGAGTATATGGCTAAGCAGCGGGAGTGCTGCCTAGCCCACGCAAAGCCCCGGGGTTGATCCCCAACACTGCTCAACTTGCAAAGCTCAAAAGGTTCAAGAATTCTAATCCACGACAATTTATAGAAAATATTTTATTCATAGAGAACTGTTATTCATTGTATCAATGGCCAATATTGCTGAGCACAGTTTTATGTCTTCCAAACCAAAATAAATGCTTTGTGCGAACTCTCTCATTTAATGACAAAAAGGCGCATTTATTGCCATTTTACAGATAAGAGAGAGGTCTATGGATTTCACCAAGGTTACAGAAGAGGTGGCAGTCCCCTTATAAAATACATCATCTCAATGACTTATCCAGGAGCTAAGGAGAAGAAATGGAAGCGGGAGGGACTGTGACGCTTGGTTTCACAGGATTGGGGGCCTTACTCGACACACAATACTATTGTACCACTTACGGCTTTTGTAAGAACTCAGCTTTGCTGTGGACAGCACTCCTAAGAACAGCTATTAAAGCCTGGATATAACACAACCAAAACTCTTGGCTCAAGACACTGGTTGTCGGATGTGAAACTGAGTAGCATGTCCTTCCTTCCTGCATACCAACAGCACAGCTAAGAGGGAAGGATTACAGCTAAAAAAACCATTCCAGTCACACATTTCTTCTCATTTCTCCCAACTCAGGCCACTTATCTCAACAACAGATTATGAGTTTTAAATTAAAGAACAAATCCACCCTGCCGTCCTGTAAGCCCCCTGAGGATCAGAGGCCATGCCTAGTATCATTCTACCCTATTGCCCAGAGTCTGTAAGAGAACCCTAGATGTCAAGTGAAAACCATGGACTAACATATTCGGAGTCATTAAGTTTCTGCCTTGACTCAAATGCTGAAGGCTTAATAGCCCCAGGATGTAAAGAGGTGGGTGACATCAGCCAGGGCTGGATGGTGGTGGTGCCTAAGTGCTTAAGGAAGGAGTCTGGCATCTGGGAGAAAAACACTCATTGTGTCACTTTCCTAGGTGAAATGAGATCTCTTCTGTCATTGGAAAGTTCTACATTTCCTCTCCAGACTGCAGCGTCACTAGACAATTTCCCACCTCCATCAGAGGGGAGCTGGAAAAATCCCTAGTTTAAAACTTCAAAGCACTACAGACACGAAACAAATGACTGAGAGCGAGAATGATAATTTACAAACAAAACAACTCTAGTCCTAATAATCTTACCGGCTTTGGACACATGGCCTATGTGGAGATCTGTCTTTTCTCAGCACACATGAATCAGAATCACTACAAGCCCTCCAGAAGACGTAGTCTCCCTGAGCTGCTCTGGCCTTTGGTAATGGCCACATCTGGTCACACAGGTGGTATTCAGGCAGCATTCACTCTATCAACTGAGAAATGACACCTTCACTCCAATGCTTTTAACTGGCTTTAACCTTAGGTAAGTGTGAGATAAAGAGGTTCCATGGAGTCATTGGATTTGCCTGCCTTATGTTTGCTTCTGTTGTTGAGATACGAGAATCTGACACAGGGAACCCACAGGAGAATGAGCTTATTCTGGCTAACAGTTCCAAAGCGGATACAGCCCCTGAAGGAGGGTGGGTGCGGCTGGCCTGTTACCCTGCACCAGCAGTCAGCAGAAGAGTGGATAGGAAGTAGGGCGGGGCTATGTAACCTTCAAGCCTGCCCCTGTGACACTGCTCCTCCAGAAAAGACATCATTTCCTACAGTTTCTGTAACCTTCCCAAACAGCACAGCCACCAGGAACCAAATGTTCAAACTCACGAATGAGTCTGTGGGAGACATTTCCCATTCAAACCACAACTATTCCCAACTTCAGTCCAGTCTGCTTTGATCTTAAGGTCCTGGCAATGACTGTATTTCAAATAACGTCACATTCTAAGGCTCCAGTTCAATGCATTTTGTGTGGGTACTAACTACTTAAACCACTGCATTGGCTTTCTCTAAAACAATGGTTCTCATCCTATGGGTCTCAACCCCTCTGGGGATGTCGAACGACCCTTTCACAGGGTCATGTATCAGATACCCTGCATATCAGATATTTACATTACAATTCCTAACAGTAGCAAGATTACAGTTATGAAGTAGCAACAAAATAATTGTATGGCTGGGGGTCACCACAGCATGAGGAACTGTATTAAAGGGTCACAGCACTAGGAAGGTTGAGAACCACTGCTCTAACGGGCTATTTTGGTTTCTCCAGTCCTACTTTAAAAACACTGGCAGTGTAATACAAGTCTTACATTAAGGACTACTTTATGTGAGTCATAAGACCAATCAATTCTGTAACCACATTCCGATCAGCATAAAACATGCATCACCTAACTAACCCCTTATCCAAGCTAAACCTTGACCTATGGCATGGATATTGGAGAGGTGCTGTGGGATGTTCTGTATGGCAAATGTGTTGCTCTGATTGGTCAATAAATAAAACACTGATTGGCCGTGGCTAGACAGGAAGTATAGGCGGGACTAACAGAGAGGAGAAAAGAAAGAACAGGAAGGCAGAAGGAGTCACTGCCAGCCGCCACCAGGACAAGCAGCATGTAAAGACGCCGGTAAGCCACAAGCCATGTGGCAAGGTAAGATTTATGGAAATGGATTAATTTAAGATATAAGAACAGTTAGCAAGAAGCCTGCCATGGCCATACAGTTTGTAAGGAATATAAGTCTCTGTGTTTACTTGGTTGGGTCTGAGCAGCTGTGGGACTGGCGGGTGACAAAGATTTGTCCTGACTGTGGGTAAGGCAGGAAAACTCAAGCTACAGAGAGGGGGTTGTGTGTCAAAACTTAGCCTGGGGAGATTCACTACATGTCTACTCACCTTAGATGGGAGCCTACAACAGACCACAAAGTACAGATACCACTATGTCCAATCAGGGGAACCAGTGAGTTTTATTGGGGTCACTTACAGGAGTAGAAATAACTCAAAGGCAGCTGCCTCACCAAAACCCACCCCAGCATGGGTGACAGCTCACAAAACTGGGAGCCTGGCACACTCAAGCACACCCTGCAGGCAGTTCAACAAGTTGGAGAGCATCCTATCCAGGTGCCTCAGAAAATCTCAACTTTTTTTCCAGGCAGTTCTGTTAGTTTCTGCTTCTTCCAGGCAACTGGTCTGATACTGAGTCTTTTTGCAGCTTGACTTCCCATTGTCTGAGAATGACTGTCAGCTTTTTGGTTGGCATTAGCGGGAAAGGGGCCTAGTGTATCTGGTCAGTTTCAGGGACTTCCTGAAGCTAGTTTGAGTTACCTTCCGGCACTCAAGCATTTCCCTGCAGGATGGAATGTTTCAATCTGGAATCAAACTGTTACACAATACTCCACCTTCTCCTCTCACTCTTACATCTCTCCACAACGACCCTGAGTCTTGGAGGTGGTGACTATAGATGTCCACCTTTGGCTAAGAATTAGGCAACTGTGCCATAGCCAGTTACTTGTTCTCCATAGTATCACCAGTGGTTATGAGATGATGCTGAAGACAATGAGTTATCTCTAGGTGCAAGCACATGTTCAGAAGGCAATTTGACAGGCACATCACATCCATCTAGTAAAGCAATAGAAGTTGCTTCCTCATTGGGACCTATGACCTCCCTGGACACAGGACAATTACATTGCATGACACAGTTTTTTTCTGGGGAGGCAAAACACACATGCCTACTCAACCCAAACAGGACCATGACCGAACCAAAGATGAGCTAGTTGGAGGTGAGTGAGTGCACAGTCCTGGCTACAGGGAATAAGGCATGAAGTCAACGCTGGGAAGCCTGGGGAAGGGTGGGGAGAGGAAGAGCATCCTCGGAGGAAATTCCATAGAGTTGTCCTTCCCTCGTTGGTGTGTGTTCATGTGCCTTTGTGCTATGACAGCTGTTGCATGGATCTTGCTGTGGCTAGTGAGACATACAACTAAGGCTGAGCCATCAGGATTAGGAGTGTCTGTGGGAGGAATCCCTCTTCATCTCTGTGGTGTGGGGTGGCATGCCTACTTGATGAGCAGAGGCCATCATGCGAATATGCATGTCCTGAAAACAGTTAAAGGTTAGAGGAAATTTTAGTGTATAAGAGTAGAGATTGTCAGCAAGCAGCAGCAGAGGTTGCCTGGCCTGTTGTGTGTTGTTAGAAATGCACCCGAGGCTGAGAAGGCACGGCAGACATGTGGGAACTTGTTTGTATAAAGGAGCAATAATAACAAAAAAGAGAGATATGGCCAGCACCCTCCATGTTAGTCTCTGATTTAGCAAGTAAATCCCATAAACAAGAAGATGAGAGAGCCATGGCAAAAGTGATAGAAGATACCCTCAAGTCGAATCTTTAGTAGAAAAAGATGGAAAATCTATAATCCAGCATGAAGATGAGGGCATTAAGCATGGTCCAGAGCAAGAAACTAGAGGAACAAGGAAATACTTGGCACTTCCAACTGCTGAAATTGGGGAACACTTAAACAAGCAATGAAAGAGCATGTCTCAGATTGGCTTGTGAGGCTGTGGGACATGGGAGCAGATGGAATCAATCAGACTTCTGTGGAGGCAGGAAAACTGAATAATGCATCTATCCAACTCCTCTTTAAGGCAAAGCTTCATAAGCCGAGACAGTATGAGAGAAGTCAGTCCCTGGTGGACTGGCTTATCAAAGCCATTAGGAACACTTGGTTATCTCCATCTGAAGTCCCCATAAATGTCCAGGGATGGAAAATCATAAAAAAAAAAAAAAAAAAAAGAGGCAGATGCTATTGAGGGGACTAGGAATAAAAGAAGTTTTGTTTGAACCCCAGCTCACTGGTCCAGACAGAACTATGTTCACAGAGGAGTCAAGAAAAGATTGATCCAGCAGGGGCTTAAAGGTTTGTGTGAAACTTTAGTGGCTTTGCTGAGCCCTCTGTGAGGCAAAAACATTGGAAAAACTTTGCCAAGTCTCAGTGACTTTGACTAGCATCTAGAGAGTGCCCATAGAGTAAAAGAGCAGGTAGAGTTAATAAGAAAATAGTAAAGCAAAGGAAGAGGTCTGCCTGCATTACTCAAAGGCAAATGTGGCAGGAGTGATGCCAAGCTGGAGTTCCTAAAGAAAAAATTGATAGAAATACAAATTTCATGTTAATGAGTTTCTGGGAGCTTTCAAGCCTGAGGAGAAGTTCACCAAAGACATCTCTGAAATAACAACAAGGTTGAAGATGATCAAGCTTGTCCTAAGGGTGGGTAATTATCACCCCAGACTGAGAAGGGCATATGTCCCTCCAGGAAGAGATTATGCTAAGGGTAGAAATGGTTTGCCCAGACAGGAAATCCCCTAACAGCCAGGTATGGTGAATGGGAGACAGTAGCTACAGTGCAAACCCAGGGCCTGCCTGTCTGACCCACAGAGACAGAAGGTGCAGCAGAGGAGACAAGCCCATTTTCTGCATTGACCTGGGCAGAGCAAGTCAAGTCCACTGAGTGTATCAAGTACGGGGAATATTGTAGGGAGGCTCCATGGAAGAGCTGCAAGATATGGAAACACAATGGCTCAGAGAGAGAATGACTGAGCATTATAGGGAGCTAATTAAGTTAGCGTCTCCTACCCATGCTTTGTACCCAACCTTGGTCTGTGGAGGACACAACTGTTATAAATGGATGAAACCTTTCCATGCTGTATTAGACCTTGCTTATGTTCAACTTCAGTATCTTCTTAGTTGTGAACTTCTGGGATCACCTGACACTGCACCAAGGTTATTTTTGTAACCCTACTATCTGTTATGAGACAGTAGCCCAGGATGTTGCCTTGACCCGCCCATCCTCTGGAAAAGGTTTTGTTATATAGATGACACAATGCTGACGACCTCTGAGTGTTTTGCAGATGTGGAAAGCCACTGGAGACACAACCTGGTGCAAGGGGACTTCCATACACCTTACAACCCTGCTGGGGTTGTGTTAATTGAGAAGGAAAAAAATATCCAAGAGGTACCCCACCTGGGAGGAAATGGACACCCACAGAAGCCATAAGGTCACTGAATGAAAACCTAGTGCCAGGCATGGGTGAACTATGTTCCTGTGAGTTACTGGCCAGGGGAGCCTGAGGTCCCACAAAGGCAGAATATGCCTGCTTGTCCAACAGTGGCTTGTTTGTTGGGGGTCAGACCAACAGCTTTCTGACTGGATTTAAGGCCTGCTCCACAAGTGGGAGTTGGTGCTATAAGCCAGGACAAAAAGCCTATGGCAGGTAAGGACATAGGTTCCAATGGGGAAGTGACTTTTATTATTTTACTAGATGGATGTGATGAGTCTGTCAAGTTGCCTTCTAAGCACGTGTGTTTTATGCTCCGAGATGACCACTGTTGTCAACCTCAACCTCATCATCACTAGAGATGCTTGGGGGAACACCTGTCTGGAGAACTTGGGGCACAGTGATACTGTAGCACAGTGGCCAAACCAAATTCTTCATCACAGGTGGACAACCATGGCTACCCCCTCCAAGGCTCACTGTGGAAGAGGGGGCAAAAGAAAGTAAGAACAGGAGGAGGGGGTGAAGTGTTATGTAACAGTTTCCTTTAAGACTGAAACATTCTATCCTACAGGGATGGTTTGTAAGCAGGAAAGTAAACAATTCAAAAGAGCATAAGGAAGTCCCTGAAACTGAGCAGATTTCTACCCCACCAGAATGAAAACAAAAGCTGAGTTACCTCTCAGACTGAGCTAAAATACAAAGTCTAACAGCTAAACCAAGCTGCAAAGAGGACTCTTTTAACACCAGACCAGCTGCTTGGAAGAAGCAGAAACCAGCTGAGCACTCTTGAAAAAGTTTTGACCAGAGTTAACAGGAAAGGACACTCTCCAACCAGCTGAGCTGCCTACAGGCTATGTGATGTGCACCAAGTTTTCCTGTTTTGTGAGCTGTCACCCATGCTGGGGTAGGCCTTGGTGATGCAGCTGTCTGCCTATGAGTCACTTCTGCTCCTGTAAGTAACCCCTCACCCATATTCCTCTAAGGAACTCCAATAAAGCTCACTGGTTCACCATGTTGAACTTCAGTGGTATCCATACTTTGGTTTGCTGTGGGATCCCTGTGTGTGTGTGTGTGTGTGTGTGTGTGTGTGTGTGTGTGTGTGTGTGTGTTGTGTTGTGTCAAAAGTTTTGTTACATAATAAAATACAATGTCATTAGAAAATAGCAGACACCCCAATTTATTTCTTATTTACTGCTACTTGCTACAGAACAAGTCTAGACTCCCCTTCTTTCAGTCAAATTTAAATCTCTGATGGCAAATGTCATTCTGAAGTGGTCCTCCTCAAAACCTAGAGGATGACCTGGACAGAAGTGGTGGCGCTCTGGGAAGGAGAGGGTAGACTCTGAAAGCAGACTGCCAGAGTTAGATGTCACTGCGGCCACTCTCTGTTTGTCCTTGGCTAACTAACTTCTCCCCATCTTGGTGTGAAACATGAGGACTATGCCACCTATTCCATTCCAACCTGGAGTTGATCAAGACACTGTGTAAGTACAGACTACAGAGCCCTCAAGAAAATGTCAGGCTTCTAGGAAACGGTCAGCCAGTGTGGTCTACCCACCTATCCCAGGGCTCTCCCTAAATATGCCACAGCCGGTTTTAATCTTAAAACTGACCTATACACAGTGCAGCTCCAGTCTCCTCCCTCCTCCTCTCAGGTTCCTCTGCACAAGCACATTAAAGACGGAGTGGAACAAATCACACTGTGAGTTCAAGTGGCAACACAGAAAAGGTGGGGGCGGGGGGACATGGTTCCCCAGAAGAAGAAGAAGCTATCTGCTCAAAACCACCAGACTGCCTGGACCACTTCATTAGTCAGTGTAATGACCAGAAAGTTCTAACTGAGCATGCATTTAGGCTAGAGCTCCTCTTTGAACTCCTGGAATTCCAGCTTGTACCTTCTAGCCCTGAAGTGGAGGTGAGAATGGGGTGGAGGGGCATTAGAGCTGTGCACGTGTTCCATCAGGGCTGCTTCCTGTGTGCTGTTCTCCAGCTTGAAGAAGCCTAGTGCACTTTACATCTTTCACTATCACTAGGGTATTTTTTCCCTCTGCCCAATGTATTGTATGATCAACCTTTGTTCACAGAGGCTAAAAACCGAAGCTGGTACTATCAGTCCCAGCATGCCATTAACAGATCATGATTCTGGGCTAACTGGGGGGTTTGGCCACTATCAACATTTCAGTAGGAGAACTTGGGAGCCAAACCATCAAATACAATGTTCTAAGAGGTGTGTGTGTGTATGTGTGTGTGTGTTCTGACTGTAAAACTCTCAGCTTAGAAAGTAGTTTGAGATGAGAACTGTCTATGTAGTAGGAAGATTGTTTTGTTTTGTGAGAAGCCCAGCTAGTCCAGGCTAGCTGGGAATTTCCTATATAGTCCAGGTTGGATTCAAACTGGATCCTCTTACATCAGCCTCACCAAAGCTATGATTACACATGTATACAACCACACCCAATGATTTTGTTAATGTAAACATTATAATTTTACTAATGTAGATTAAACTATAATCTAAACAGTTATTAAGAAATCAGTTTGTTGGCTAGTATTTATTTACAATCAAACCAATAGTTGCTAATTAAATTGTGTCCCTTCCAATTGTATCTATCCCCAAATACACTGAAATTATGGTCCTTGTCCGATGTGCCAGTATTAAGAAACTGATCTTTGGGAGGGATTTAAGTCGTGATGGTGGAGCCCTCAGGAATGAGATCAGTGCCCTCAGAAAGCAAACTCACAAGGACCTCTAAGAGTTGGGCTCTATTCCTCATGATCCTGCAGAAGGCAGTGCCCAACCCGGAAGAAAGCCCTCACCCGAGCCAAGAATGCCAGCACCAACCTGGACATCTAGCCCTTGGAATTGAGAGAAATAAATGATAAGCCACTGCATCTCCTTTGTTAGAGCTGCCCAAGACAACAATCACACACATCTTTTCACTCAGTGTTACATTTAGTTTCTTTCAGTATTTTTCAGTGGATGTTAAGATTTCACAACTAGTTATTCCGATTACAGTCACTTTTGTTAGCCCGTGTTCATCTCTGGTGCGCTAAGGAAGTGAATTGTTAGTCTACGTGGCCGGCCCATCATTCCTTCCAGCTGGATGTCATCTGAAGAAGTGGCAGGCATACTTTCTACATGGTTGTAAAATTTGCCTTTTTCAATAAATTTGATCACAAGATATCCAGCATGTTTATCAAATCTGACAGCATCCAATTCTGGATGTTTCTGCCCATTTTTCTCACCACCTACCCAAAAGCCCTATCTAGTATATAATGTGCACAGAAGTCAAAACTTTCAAAATAGTGTTGTGAATTGTATGAGGTTGGGATGCGTATAACGGAAAAAAAAGGAGAAAAGGATTATATTGTAGTAACAATTCTTTTTTTTATCAGAATGCTTCTTTTTATAGGAGGGGTGAATAAGATCTGGGTAAACCTCTACATTTTAGTAGGAGTTGTGAATCACCAAACATTTCCCCCCTAAAATGAACAGTAATGAATTTTACTGGAAAGGCGTGTGACCAGAGACTGAGCACCTGGGGATGGTGATAGGAGCTACATGCCACGGCCTGGTTGGTGGCTTCTGGTCTGGGCTGCCAGGCTGCTTGTTGACGGTGGGAGTTCTTTCTGTGTGAGGGTACAAACCCTGCAAGTGCTTCTGCACCTGCCACCAAAGGAAGTCCTGCCTAACCTGTGATGACAGCAGAGAAGATGAGCAGGGTCGACGAAGGAGGACCATGCCAACTCGTCACCAGCCCTGTACTTGGTCTCTGAGACACTTCAGGATCTCCCATCCTTGCTTTATGCTCCCCCAAAGACCCTCAGCTCTTGGATCTCACCTCTCCCTCCCTCTCTCTCTCTCTCTCTCTCTCTCTCTCTCTCTCTCTCTCTCACACACACACACACACACACACACACACACACACACACACACACACACACACACACACACGCAGAGCGCCCAGGGAGTTGAAAAATTACAGGGTAAAACTGTGGCAAGAAAGCTAACAAGAAAAGCAGCAGCCTCTCCTTTTCCTGGGTTCCCCGGTTCCCGGGGTCCCGCCAGGCCCAGGAACTGCAGTGGCCCTGGAGGTGCTGCCGGCTCAGCACCTGTGCAGCCAAGCCCTGCAGCCCTTTCCTGCAGGCACTCAGGTGACTCTAGTGCAGGAGTTTAGCCATGCCAGGACCCGGGCTAATAAAGGTTCCAAGGAACCTGTGCTGTCAGCTTTTCTTACATCAGCTTTAAGAGAAGCATCCCTATGTTTCTGTAGAGTCAATTCTGACTCAATTACTCATGAAATTGTCCTTCTCCACCAAGCACCACGTACACTTGCTGCCTGTATCACCTCTGGGCTGAAAGATTACTGTTAGGAGACAGTTCATTCCACTGCTGATAAGACACATACCCCTCTGAGAACTCCTCCGATTTCTGTGAGTTTCTAAGTCGCCCACAGAACCTCCCTTGTCCCCAACCATGGTGGGAATGCATGACACCGACACCATCATCTCCATTTTTGAGATTCTGACCGAGACCACGCTTGAGAAACAGCGAAGCAGGAAACAGAGCTGAGTCTGTCACTGAGATGCAGAAGGCCTGGTACCTTTCATGTAAGCTCAGTCCCATCCATGGTCTCTACGATGGATGTGCACACTTGGGGCACTTCAGCTGTGTCTATGCCCTTTGCAAAGCGGCCACCGCCCAGCCCCCCAGTCCCCACAGACTCTGTCTTCTGTCTCTTCCGATGACACTGGAGGACCAACAGGAACAGGCGTCTCCTGATTCTAAAACTACATCCTCTCTGGACACACCCTCAGGATCCTCTTCAAGACCAGCAGAGCCAAGCAATTTCTGTGTCCCTGCTGTGCCAGGGCAGAGTAGCCACCCAAGCTCTCTGGGTTACAACTCTGCATGCTTCCCTAGGTCAAAACAAACATAACCGGCTGCTTTGAAAATCCCAATGACCCCATTGGGGGCAGAAAGTGCAGGTGTCCTTCCTGATACCCAGGGCTGCCCAGCAAGGACACAAGCTTGCCCACATAATGACCATGCAGCATGCCTAACTTCACACATTGGATGCCCTTTTTGAAAATTGGGCCTGAGTAAATTCCTGTTTTTAATACAGCAAAGAAAAGGATTTTGAAAGAAACGCTGTGAACAGAATCAGCAAATACCGTGCCCTTAAAATATTCACAAATTACATAAACACGAGGCTATAAAGGAAGAAGCTGTAGGGCTCATATATATTTAGCAATTTAGTTGGTAAGGAGAAACAAACCCAATCAGAAGGTTAAGGAACAATTGAGGCAATCGTTATACACAGGAAGGGTCCTTTGCACAAAGCAATGACTAATTTAGCTGGTTTCCTTAAAAATTAATGCCATCCTAAATCTGTTTTGTAACAAAAGGGATTTTGTTAACATGAAGGCTGAGAATAACAAAAGTGAAACATCTGTGTTAATGACGTATATTTACATCTTTAAGTTCTTAAGTTCTTACTTAAGTATTAAAAAGCTCACCTCTAATACCACTTTACATTCTCACACAACTACTCTGGATCTCTACATCACAACAATTTTCCCTAATAATGACGGGAGTCACTTCCCTTCGCCAGAGGCCCAGGAATCCCCTTCTCAGTAGAAAGAGAGTGGCTGGGTTTTTCCACTACACCCACACTCCCTCTCAGGTGTGGTAGCTGAAAACCACAGCATCGGGGCTAAGTTCTGGCAGAAGTTTCAGGTGAGATAAGAGGGAGGCAAACAGAGGTGGGAAGGCAGAATTCTGCTGCCGTTTGTAATGGTCTAAACAAAAACTTTGGGGGAGGAGAGTAAAAAAGAGACTTCTAGAAGCTTGGAGGAACTTCTGGCCAGAAAGGTGGGAATAGACCTTGCTGACACAGCAGGAATTCTCAAGCCCCTTGAAGGCTACAGCTTTAAGCAGATACTTCTGGAATCATTTGTATGTTTGAACCAACTGTATAAAGATGTATCTTCTAACTTACAAGTTAAAAATCAACCCCCAGAGAGAAAAGGCCCTTATAACTACGTACAATGGGTCTCCAGTATAATACTTCCATTATGAAAGTTATTGTAATTATGAATGTGTCATTAAGTATTTTGGCCTCACTCACAGGCCCCACTGATGAGTTTGGCCTCAAATGAATGAACGCTTGGTCCAAGGCTGTTAGGGCTGAAATGTATCCCCTAAGCAGCCTGGAATCCTGACCTCCCACTATCCTGGAAGGTGACCTCTTTATAGTCAATGTCTAAACAGAGGGAGCCAAACACCACAACGGGCGTAGACCACAAGGAGGAGAATCTGGGCCCAGGGAAACACAGTGAGGACGTCATAGAAACGCCGCAGTTACAACAGCAGGTCAGGGAACAGTAGAAAGCAGGGGAGAAGCCTGCTGCAGAGCTCTCTGGGGTCTGCAGAGGAGGCATGGCCCTGCCAGCACACTCATGGGAGGCCAGCCACCAGAACAGGGCATAGGCTACTACTGCTGACATGACCTTAGGGACTGGCACTCCATCACAGTGGCCCTAGCACACTACTGCCCAGGGCCTCCGTAGAGACACGGAGGGCACGAAAAGCAAGTGGAAAGGGGAACATCGGCACTTCACTCAGGGAGTAGCCTCTTGTGTTTGGCCGCAACTTTCTCACCATTTCAGAATCACGACCAAATCTTTAAAATTTAAAAGAAAATGACCAAGGTAGGGCTAGAGAGATGGCTCAGTTGGTAAAGTGTTTGCTGTGGAAACATGAGGACCTGAGTTCATATCCTAACACCTACACTTACGAGAGAGAGAGAGAGAGAGAGAGAGAGAGAGAGAGAGAGAGAGAGAGAGAGAGAGAGAGAGAGGAGAAAGACAGGCAGGGATGGAGGGAGGAAGATGGGAAGACACAGATAGTCTGGCCAAACCAGTGAACTCCAAGTTCACTGGGGACCTGTCTCAACAATAAGGTAGAGAGGGGATAGAGTAAGATGCCTGACATCAACTTCTGGCCTCCATATGCATGCACGCACACACACACACACACACACACACACACACACACACACACACACACACACACACAGGGAGGGGGGCAGACAGAGAGTGAGACAGAGACTGAAAACCACTATAGCACTAATGACATAAACACCAGAATGTCTCCCCACATATAAACAAAGTTATCTAAGATTGAACTTCTACATTCAAGACCTGCTGCCCAAGCCATGAATCAAAGCCACCTTCAGAGGGTCTCAGTTGGTGTGTATCTTACACAGACTACGTTAACAGGCACTGTCGCTGTCTGCTCTGGCTTGTGCTTTCTTTCTAGTCCTCTTGTACACCTCTTGGTAAGAGATTCCACACACAAAGGAGGATCCACCTCTGAGGAGTCAGCCGACTATGGTGTGCAGAACACACAGCCCACACAGGTTTTACAACAGCCACCCCTGTGTCACCCACGGCTGCTTTCAAGTTGGTGCTGAGAAACTGTGGCAGAGACTCAGAGCAACAGAGCTGGATTACTTGGCAGTCCAGCACTAGATAAGCCAGGAAATGCACCAATGCCACCATAGGAAACGTCCATTGATCAGCTCCCTTGATCACCGATAATCCCAGTTCCACCGGGGACTATTTCCAACTCTATTTCATTTATATGACATCATATGACTAGATAACGATGAGATGGGTCCTTGCAGAATTTGAAATACTTTCTCCCTTGAATTTCCCTCAATACATCACTCTGATGTTTTTTTGACACCGAGTCTTGTTAGGCATCTATGGCTGCCTAGAACTCAGAATCCTCCTGCATCTAATTCCCTAGTGCTAGAGTTCCAGGTGTGCACTAGCCAATACCTGCTTCCTACCGCTTCTCCTTACAACAGTCAACTGGGAGTGCTAAAATACATTTAAAAACCAATACCACACATGAGCAGTGTGCGTCTGCATCATCTCAGTGATCAGTAAGACAGGCCAGTGGCCACTCAGAACACGTGGCAGACATCCCCGATGGGCTCTTGGCACAGGGGGATTGTGAAGCCTCAGCTCTGGTCTCCTTTACACAGGAACTTGTACCTAGAGACCACACAGAGAACCCTGCATGCTAGCGTAAGGAAGGCAGGAAGAGGCTAACCGTGCCAATGTGCCTACCCACAGCCAATGCTATGGGAAAGACGAAACTAATTTGGAGAACAAAAGAGTATCCATTAATAATTGGGTGTGGGTTTTCCAGATCACTGGTACTTCAAACTGGGCTGGCTTCCCAAGTCACAGTTATCCTGATTTGATAGATGCCTGAAAAAGTAATAAAAGAGGTGGGGAAATCAGCCTTTAGAGAGAAGAAATTAAAAGAAAAAAAAAATGAAAGCTTAATTCAACACACCACTGCCAAAGGCCTACTTAGGTCAGAGTGTGGCTTTCAAACACACAACAAAATTCTGAAGCCCCATCAATCATTTTTCAAAAGAGATACTCTTTACTAATTACTCATTAGGATAACCTGGGTGCAAGGGTGTGGCATACTTGGAAAAGTGAAAACGGTAAAGGTAGGACGTGGCAGTGCTCAGTCAAAAAGCTGAGCTTTTCAAGCTAGGAGCCCTGACCATTACTGCATGGCTTCGGATGTCAAGTCCTTGGAGGGAATTAAAATCGGCAGCCAGTCAGATAATGTCTACCACCCCTCTCAACCCCAAATGTAAAGCTTGCTTTAAAGTCAGCGTTGCTCAAACTGTTTCAAAACAGATTGCTAATAATGGAGGCTTAAGGAAGTCCATGATCAAATAATCCCAGAAAATGAATGAAAGACATACAACTGGACAAACGTCTTCACTGCAGAACTTCAAAAACTTCTCTGAAATTTTAAACTGTTACTCTCCTAGGCAATAGCATGCAGCATGTGATGCCGCCAACTTTCTTTGAACACTGAATACTTTAATTCCTGGGACACTTTCAACACTGAATAGAATCTGAGACTCTCAGTGAACACCAGTGAGAAACAGCTTTAAACAACAAACTTCAGGAACTTCAAACCAGATACCAAGAGCAGCAAAATGCCCAACAGTGGCGGCGTCCACTCAAGACCCCTTAGCTGCTCTGTAGTGGTTACAGGTCTGGGCAGTCCTGGCAGGACAGGCACACCAACTGTGTGAGCTTTCTCCAGTGAAAGCTGAACTGTTGCTGTAGAGATTTCTCACCACACTTTCAGCTAATGAATGGAATGATGACACTCTTCTCCAACTATTAGAATCACACAATTTCCCTGACCCACACTCTTTCATGGACACGGACTTGTGAGGGGACCGTTTAAGGGGGGCAGGGACAAGTGGCAGCAGCTGTGTCAGATGTCACATGTGACTCCATCTTCCATCTCAAAAAAATGTCAAGGAGCCATTATCCCAAATTTTTTTTTTTTTTGTCAAGAAAAGATCCAGAAAAATGTATGGAATGTGTTTCTCAACCATAAAAACTAATGGATTAGTTGAAATCCACACCCATTTCCACATTTTGTCTTTCAAAGCAATTTGTGATGATTTCAAACAGTGTTGGTGAAATTTCTTAAAGTGGAATTTAGCTTGTAGGTAGGTCAGGCGGGGGGGGGGGGGGGGGGGGGGCGGGGGGGGTACCCAAAACCACAATATTCAGTTTGTGGTTCCCAGTTGGTCAACATTGCCAAGAAACACGAATTGATGGCGGGTATGAAGAAGGTACAGGCCTCTAATACCTGAAATTGGGAGGCTGGGGGAGGAAAATTATGATCCCAAGGCCAGCCTGGGCTACGAAAATTATGATCCCAAGGCCAGCCTGTTTCATTTAAAGAAAAATTAATACAACTCAATTTATTTTAAAAAGCGGATAACAGAAGCTACAGGGAGGCATAATTCATAAGTATTGAAGGGCTACTTCTTAATAGTAATGGCCACCTAAGTCCTATCCCTTATCTACCCCAACAGTGTCACGAGATAAGGTCATGGTTTCTGTCCCCATTCCCAAGACGGAGATTCAAGGGGAGGACAGTCTTACAATCACTCACTTTCAGGACTCTGACCCTGCATATTAACCAGGGCAGGCCCCATGCCTAGGAATTGACCAACACAAAAGGGACTCTGGTTTGTTTTTGTGGGTTTTTTTAGTGTGTGTCTTCTGTTCTGTTTTAGTATTTTTGCTCTGTTTTAGTATTTTTGTCTTACATTCTTCAAGTTGTTTTAGTGTTTTTTGGTTATTTTTTTTTTTTTTTGAATGAGAACAAGAGAAAGAACATGAAGTAGGGTGGGTAGGGTGGTTTGGGGGGGGGAGGGGAAGGAATATTGTCAAAGTATGTTGTATTTTTAAAAACCTGACCTTGAAATAACAGAGCTTTTTTTTTAAAAAAATCACCTCACTCTCTAGATTTTTCTCTGTGTCTGAAGAGAACAGCTACACTCCTGATTCTGAACACACACGACCTCCTCCCTTAAGTTACCTGCCTCCTCGGCATTCCTAACAGTGCCCTCAGGTTTTACACAGTTGTCCCTTGACCAATGACAAACACCATACAAACCCATTCTCCAGAACTCGCCCGGTTTACTGCTGAAGAGAGATCAGAATATCCCGTCAACGTGGGCTGCTGGGCTCTCACCACCACTCACTCGGCCTCATTTCAGTGCTTAACCAACTTCCCAAGAACTCCAAATCCTCTTGTCAAACTCTACAGAAGACCTAACCCCCCTCTGGTCACCTTCTCCCTCACCGGCTCTGTCTCACACCTAACCCAAGCTTGTCACCCACTTTCTGGAATCCAGTTCCGGTAGGGCTAATACTCACCTCAGTCGTTCTTAAAAGTAAAGCCTACTTCCCCGGGCTCTTCAAGTGCCTTCAGCACAGACTCTAAAACAGACCTGTGCAGGCTGTCACTCTTCAACTGGGAGGGACTCCTTTCTTTTTTCTTGCTTTTTTTTTTTTTTTTTGTGCCTGACTTTCCAAAAGGCATACCCTCCTCACTCATCTATTCTTTAAACCTTCTGGAATGTGCTTCCTCCTGCTCCCCCTTCCTGCCCCATTGCACACATAGTGCTCTCTGGAAACTTCAGATCCACAGACACACAACATGACCTCCCAAAAGACAATTCCAACCGTCTCTCAGCAGCCTTTGTCTCCCATGACCTCTGGGCATCATTTACTGGAGCCAACGAGCTCTCCTTGAAAGGGCTTGGGAGACTCTGCATTCTGTCAGAGTTCTGAGATTGCTGTCACCCGCTGTGTCCCAGGTCCAGCCTGCTCCTCCCTGGTTAGAACTCACCTCCCGAGGTTTGACTTCATTCCTTTTTTTGACACCCGCTCCGCTCCCTGGAGTGTGTTCATTTACTCTCAATGCTGGTCTCCCTAGGCCCCACTTCTATATTCTAACTACCTTCTGAACAAACTTGGGACCGCAAGGGAGGAGAATAACAAGCAACCGGTGGAGCTAAGTTAGAATGGTCAGGGCAAACCCACTGCCCTGCCACAGAAACCTGTTTCTTGTGTGAACCAAGCCCTCTGGCCCCTTCCCCTTGCGACTCCTCTTGAACTGGGAGATGTTTTCATCTGTGGCACTGGCTGTCCTGGTACCCTCTCTTTGTAGACCAGATTGGCCTCGAACTCCAAGAGATCCACCCGACTCTGCCTTCCAAGTGCTGGGATTAAAGGCGTGCGCCACACACACAGCTTCTGTGGCCTTTTCTTTCAAAGATGCAGTAGATGGTTCTATAGAGTTATAGGTGGTCTAGGTGACCAAAACAAACACCAAACAAAAACCAACAACAATAAAAACACACTTGAGGCCTTTGAGATGGCCTAGTGGGTAAGGGTGCCGGCTGCCCAACCTGATTACCTGATTACCTGATCCCTGGCACCCACATAGTGGAAGGAGACCTCTGAACGTCAGGAGGAACATGAAAAAAAAAAAATACCTATGCGCCCATGTGAGGCAGCCTCCACCCTGACTTGAAGGCAACACCCAAGAAAGCAGTAAAATGTGTACAGCCCACTGTGGTTCTCAACGACCCATTAAAGGCTGGACACTTCCCTTCAAGAAACTACTGTGAACTCTACAGGACACTTGGCATTCCTGGTGTCTGGATAGAATGCCAGCAGCAGGATTTTGCAATCCTACCCCTCCTTATTATAACATCTTAAAAATGTAGAAAATCTCTATAACAGAAAGCCAGAGTCCTCCTATCACTGAGCCAAGCAAGCTACAGGGGCTTTTCAACTTCCCGAACCAAGACTGAAACTGGGGACCTCCTTGTCTTGAACCCCTTGCCTCTCCCAAGCAGTATGCCGACAGCCACTCTGGCCCCTCGCCACTACTCCATCCGACATCTCCATTGCTATTGTAACACTTTCCAAGCTCAGGCTCTGCTCTCATCTATTTTAGTAAGCGTGATCTCATAGCTCTCTGCCCTTCAGCCTCTGCCCTGCATTCTGCTAACCTCAAGCACTCACTAGTCCCCCAGTAAAACCTGTCTTCCCCATCTTCAAAGCCTCTGGTGAAATTCAGCATCCACTTGAAAGGCATGCACAAGGATGCAGCCACGGTCCCCTCTCCTGAGTTAGAAACAGGAGCCCCGTCCTAGACCAGCTTTCACATCAGCCACAAAAGCTTTTGGAAGAAACAGTCCATCAACGCAACATTTGAAGCACGAACTTGCGGGGCCTGTGTAACTCCTATGAAAAAATCGAATTGGTTTCTTTTGGGTCCTCACTGTCCCTTAGCTATTCAACAGGCAGGACACTCAGCTTTCTGGATGCCTCTCCCTGACCAGCTCTTTACTTCCTTATGATTTGTGACTATTCAGAAAATCACTTAATTTATTCTACACATTCAGTAACTAACCCATTTCTGCGTTGCAGCTAAACTTTCCCGAAACAAACAAACAAACAACAAAACCCTAACTCTACTTGAGTTGGTGAGTAGTCTGGCCTGTAAAATTGAGAATAAGAAACAGATACAAAGTACTCTGCAGACTATGTGAATAGAAATGGTTGGGCTGATCATAAGAGGTCTTAAACCAAGATGATGTGGTTTTGTTTCTTTTTCTTTGGTTTTTGGAGACAGGGTTTCCTTCTGTAGCCTTGGCTGTCCTAGAACTAGCTCTGTGGACCAGGCTGGTGGCCTTCAAACTCACAGAGATCCACCTGCCTCTACCTCTCAAGGGCTGGGATTAAAGGCATGCACCACTACCACTCAGACAAAATGACAGGTTTTTATGTTTTGGGTTTTTTTTTTTTTCTTTTTTGGTTTTTCAAGACACGGTTTCTCTGTATAGTTCTGGTGCCTGTCCTGGATCTTGCTCTGTAGACCAGGCTGGCCTTGAACTCACAGAGATCCGCTTGCCTCTGTCACCGCTGCCGGGCCAAAATCTTGTCTTATAACCTGTTCCCCAAAGAAGAACAAAGAAGAGAGGACCTAAGAGCTAGACGATGGCACTGAATGAAAGGGCTGGGGTGGGAGAAGAGAAGAATCTGAATGAATGTGGAACAAAGGGCTCCGTCTTGTTCCCAGCCTACACAGTACCAAATTAACACAACTTGCAAAGACACTGTCAACTGACCTACTGATGAGCATGAAGGAGTAAAATAACTAGCTAGCACGGTAACGCCATGTCTTTCTCCTACCCTGTCCATTAGCCTCTGGCCCTTTATCTATCCTCTTCTGGCCCTCAAACCTTAGAGGCTCTGCAGCACAACCCGACAATGTCCCCTAGCTACCCAAACTCCCCTAGGTTGCATATTGAGAAGTGCTTCTCTAGAGTGCTGAATTGATCTGTCCTCCCTGGCTTACAGGAATCCTCTCTGCTTCGTTATACATTAAACACGCCTCTTTGAAATGACACCTCCCACCATACTGTACTTCGAAAAAGCTGTAAAGGAAGTCTGCGACGAAGACAATCATGACTAGTCAAAATAAATTATAACCAGAGGAGGATGTGCCAGAAGCGGAACAATCTGGGTTTGTCATGTGTAATACGGCAATGAAAATGTGTGTGTGTGTGGGGGGGGTGTATTTATCTGTCCAGAAAACTGTTGTGTTTATATGCAATTTTAAGTCAAAGAAAATGAACAGGCGAAAGAATTTCTCAACACTTACAACAGCTATTCTTTAAAGTAACTATGCTAGTTCATTCTGTCAACTTGACAGAAACTAACTATAGTCTTCTGGAAGAAGGAGCCTCTGTTGAGGACTCCTTCCAGAAGACTGGCTGGTAGGCATGCCTATGTGTCATTTTCTTGATTGGCGACGGACGTGGAAGGGCCCACACTGTGGGTAGTGTCACTCCTGGGCAGGGGCGAGCAAGCTGAGTATGACACCAAGAACAACCCAGTAAGCCGTGTTCCTCCCCATGGTCTCTGTTTCAATCCCTGCATCCAGGTCCCTACTCTGAGCTTGACCCTGACTTCCCTGACTGATGGGACAATGAATGACATGAAAGTGTAAGCCAAATAAATGCTACCACCCCCCCCTCAGCTGCTTCTAGTCCCAGTGTTTAACACAGCAACAGAAACCAAACCAGAACAGTGACCTAGAATATGAAATTGCACATATTTGGCTGTATCTTACCCACATTAGCTCATGTACATAAGTTTGTGCCTTGAAAAATTTTTTTAAAAGAGTTTAGGTAGTCAGTTCAAAATAGAAAAAAAAAATCTATTATTATTATATATTAAAAAAAGTATCAAAAATAAATAATTTCCAAAAAGGTGGCATGGGATTTTTTAAGGTAGAGAATCAGAAATAGCAAGAAAGAATCACACCTTAAAACTGAGGCCAAAGAAGAGAAACAAGCAGAATGTATGTGTATGTGTGTGTGTGTGCACATGAGTGTGTGTGTGTGTGTGCATATATGTATGTGAAACAGGCAGTGCCCTGTGTGTGTGTGCATGTGTGCCTGTGTGCGTGTGTGTGTGTGTGTGTGTGTGTGTGTGTGTGTGTGTGTGTGTGTGTGTGTGTCGGGAGATCCTTTTTATTTTTTTATGGTAACCTCTTGCTTTGCCGCCCAGCCTGCCCTTGAGTGCCTTCCCACCTGGGTCTCCACAGTAGTGAGAACTGGAGGTGTGTACCCTGGAGACCAGCCCTGTGATGCTATTCTTGGACATTCTCAACATGAAAGAATTCTTTACTATTTCACCACAATTTTGAGAGACTAAAGGTAAGTACCCTTTCAAGATTTTTCACTTTCAAAAAAATTGATAACCCAAGAACTATATACTTGTATTCTAGGTGGCAGGAGTTAATGGAAGGTTGAAAAAACAATATGAAGAAGCAAGAGAGGAAGCCAGTCATGATCTACAACAGAAGCAGCAATGAACATTTCCTCCTGGTTTAGTTTTACTTTACCTATTTATTTACTGAGGCGAGGTCTCACGAAGTAGCTCAGGCTACCCTCAAGCTTGGAATCCTCCTGCCTTAGCCTGCTAAGTGCTACAATTATAACCATCACACTCAGCCCCAATATTTTAAAGTTAAGTTTTAAAAATTATATTGGCTATGCAATTAATGAACACAAACCTTACATTTATTTCATTGTTTTGGGATTCCTGAGCTTACAGTGGGGCCCAGAGATTTTCCTCCGGGTCACAAAAATTCAAATAAAGGTGTCGTATGTACTCACTGTCACTTAAAAAGTGTTAAATACCAATGGCTGCATTAATTCATTAGCTTAACCCAGAATTCGGTTTCCCTATTTTTTTTTTTAATTAACCTTATCCTAACTCCAGAAAACCCCTTTCTCCTTGTCTAGGAAATGTATCTATCCTATTTTAAACTCCCGGAGGCTTTAGGATGCAGCAAGCCAAGCACTCTGTACAAACGCAAGTTGGAAAAACAAACCCCACCAAACATCTACAGACACCAAAGGACAAAAAGGAAAAAAAGTGTTTCTATTTATGAGTAGGTAAAGATGATATCTTTGAAAGATCAAACAGACAGACCGAGCAAAGGATGGACTCCAGGAAACCAAGCCTGTGTGCACGAATGATCAAATCTGTGAGTTGTAAAGCAAATTTAAACACAGCTAAGAATGACCAATGCTTTTGCCTTCTGCTTTCCAAAACCTGCATGGAGTGAAAACTAGAGGTGCGAGGGAGGGCGTGGTTCTCCACAGAGGGTGTAAACAACACACCAACAGCTGTTTAAAGGCAAAGATCCATGTTTCTGCTAACTAGTTCTTTTTAAAATAATGTGGCTGAGAACTCCAAGGACTCACACCCTCCTCTGAGGCTGCCCACAGCCTGAACACAGTCCCTTCTTAAGAGGCTGTAAACAGGGTCCATTCTTTAGAGACCATGTCAAGGTCTCCTAGGACCTCACAGTGTCTCCAGGGACCACTTGCTGCTACCTGCTCTGTGGGGACATTAATAATAACAACACCTTAGAAGGACTAACAACCACCACCTTGTGAGTGTGCGCAATTATCTTTAGTCAGCAGAACCCCAGGCCTGAGGGAAGTGGAAAGGCCGGGGAAAGGTAGAACCAGAACTCGAGCCAAGGTCTTGCAGTTCAGGAGGAAGCACTGACCACAATGGCTGAAGAAGGTAAAGGGTGAGATCTGCATTTTCATCAGGCCTTAAGGGATGTGCTAAGAGGCAATTTTTTTAAATGGAAAAACAAGAACAGGATGTTTTATAATCATGTTTTATAACTAGTTTTTTAAAAAGTGAATTGGGTTCCCCAAGATAGAATTTCTGGATTTAGCAAATAAAAACAGGCAGCACAATATATTTGAAACACTTATACTTTAAAAAAAAAAAAAAAAAAAAAAAAAAGGTTATCTGAGGTTCTAATTTTACTCAACATCCAATACGCCAGCTGACAACCCTGGAGCAAAGGCCTTTTTGGGACAAACAAAAACCACCAATGAATTACAGGGCCTCGATTCCTCATGCTAAACCAGGATACCCTGTGCACTACATGTCTTTCAGAGGCTACGTAAAGGGAAGTACAGGGGCTCAGCTGCTTCTGACAGAGCATCTTCCTTTTTTTCTGGTAGCAGACACAGCCCTTGACCCCAAAGACCCGGCTTCCACTAACCAGGCCATTTAATTTCACTGCCCATTTCATTCCCAGTGCCTTCTCCATTTTGTACGGATATGGTCGGGATTAAACATAACTGAGGTGAAGGGAGGAGATGACATACAGGCCTCGAGTATTTCCTGCTCGATGAGAATGTTAGAAACATCCACAGGAATCTGGGTCCCCCTCCCACAAAGAAACAGATCAAAAATACAATAATTTTAACCGTTTATGGTGCATGCTCGTGATAGCTGTCTGGCTGTCTATCTCATAGAGGAGGGGGAAAAATGAAATTCAGAAATGTGTTTGAAACATAATGTGAACCATGGAAAATACAATGAGATGTCAAAGGTACACCTAGCAGAAACGCTGTGCAGCCAAGGAAGGGTCTACACTTCACAAAAGCCTATGAGAACCCATCACTTTGGACCATCAGTACTAGTGAATCACAAACACACAGAGAGAATACAATATAAAAAGACACAGAGCTTTATTTACACATACCAAACAAATCTCCAATCTCTGCCTAAATGTTTGCCTTTGTGTAACAAAAACACATTGGGATCGGCTTAGGCACTAGTCACTTAAATATCTTCCACACACAACTTTAATCTACAAACTTTACAAAACATGATCTACTAAACACGAATTGCTGCAAACAGAAACTGCTTGGCGAGGAGAAATCAACAGCTTTCTCTGTCATCTCCTAAACAAGGCCAAACACTGAATCACTGTGGAATTCCTCACGTGCAGCTACACCCAGTTAATCTTCAAGAAAGCAGCAAACTGTAAATCTACTTAAACTGGGGTGATAAGTACTTCCCTCACCAAAAGTGAGCAAGATTTTCTAAAACACACCTCTCTCTCAAAAGGCAAGCCCATTTGTTAAAGAGAGACAGTCACCCGGAAATTCTTAACATTCACTCACCTACTTCCAAAACCCTACGACAAGCCACCAGGGCCACACACTCAGCCAAAAAGGCTTTGCTACATGTCATGATCTGCAAAATGAATACTCCATGACATCACTGAGTCAACTATCCCAAGGAAGGAGCTGAATGAAGGAAGAATGGAAACAAGAAAAAATAGTTTAAAAAAAAACCTCAAGAAACATAACCCTAAATAAAACTGGAAATACTCACTTTCAGTTTGTAAAGACTTTTCAAGTCTGAAGACCTTTCTTTCCCTTTCAAGCCACAATGAAACATTTTCACAATCACAAAAGTCCTGATCAATGGTTTCGTTTCCGTTGAGAGATGCTTGTTTCACGTAATCAGACTGTACCTACTTAGGGAATATCAGGTCTGCAAGTCACAACCTACGGTGATAGGATGTGCCCATTTCTTCAGAAACTTAGACTACTAACTTTTACCTAGGCACTGACTAGCAGGTAGGCACGAGAGTAGGCATACTCATATCCTGCTGGCCTGAGCTGAGCAGGTGTATGTACCCACAGGCCTGTGATGCAGGAAAATCCTGTTTATCCCAGGTGCCCTGGCTACAGCACTTGGGGAGAGAGGGATAAGCAAGGCCCACCTCTGCTTCTACTGAAACTGGGTGACTCCTACATATGTAAAATGCAAAATGAACTAACAATCATTCAGCAGAGCAAAATTCGGACATCAATGCTCCCACCAAACACTGTGAACTCATCCAATTTCACCCCACCCTTCACCTTCTGTCTCACAACATACACCCCCCGACACACACACAGGAGGGTAGGTAGGGGACTGACCCCAAGAAACTTAACGTGGGTGTTCCCTGGGGTGTACATGGCAGAAGGCAATTGTAGTGTGAGGTCTTAAAGCCAATGGCCAGGATTTAAGTCCAGGCTCCGCAAACTGGGTGGTACAGACTCTGGGCAAGTTATTTAATCCATGCCTCAGTGTTCACTGTAAAGTGGAGACTCATACTACCTGCCTCCCAGGGCTGCTGCCAATGTGATGAAATCAGTTAATCCACAGAAAGCATTCAAAATACCAACCAACAGGTAGTGAGGTTCTACTATTCTGTGTGTATAATGAGAGTGATTCTGACTTGTACGGGTTCCAAAGGTGATTTAAGTATCCTTTACATTCCTTTTTTACTCCTCAAGGAAGTTATCTGAAATCAGCTCTAACAGCTGATTGTGTATTTCTAGATTAAAATCAACCTGTATTATAAGCCTGAAAATTGCCAATTCTGTCGCCAAAATGAAGAAAGCATTATGAACTGAAAGGTGCGAGCTTAACATAACAGAATCTTATAAAAAAAAAAGTATTAATTAGATTTCCCATTCAGGCTAAGCCAGGATGAGATCATGAAGTCACTCACGGTAACCAGGTCCCTGTGCTGGAAGTGTGCTTTTCCAGTGAATGGCAAAATACTAACAAAAGAGACCTTTGACTCAAATACCGCTGGTACCCGGGGTCTTGTGTCTGTATAATGCCTACACATTCATTTCTTTCTTTGCCTATAGAAAGAAGAAAGTCTGTTTGTTTTTTCTGATTCAGTCAGCCCTTTTCGTCTTTGAATCTAAGGAGACTCCTGAAAAGACTGCATCTTATCAGCATGCTCCAGCCAGCAGGCTGTCCCCCTCCACACACAAGCGGCCAGCCTCTCTCAGCAAAAGGCCTCACCCTCAGAGCCTTTTCCCATTTCAGAGCTAATACCCTGCTGGGTTTTGACAACAAATAAATGAATACACAAGGCCCTAACATAATTAGCCATCTTTTCAGGTACAGAGAGGTAGGGGTGGGGGTGGGGGAATACTTCGTGTAAATTGGCTTCACTTCTGAAGTTGACGCGAGCACAAGGCATCTGAGGGGCACTTATTTTACAGAAAGCCACATGAAGTGAGTTTTAGAGATGCCTGTTGGTGAATCCTGGCAGTCTGGACACTGATGTCAGCCAAGTCATCAGTACAGATTGTAATTTTGTAATCCACTGATTGGACTTCTTAATCCAGGTGAAAATGGCTGGGGCTTGGACACGGTGGGCATGAAAGCCAGGGACATTTGCCTCTTTTAAAGGGAAATTTAACAAACAAAAGATCCAAAGAGAAGAAAGTAGAAAATGGTACTTTTTGACAGGGTGGAAACATTTCAGATGGACTGATGCTGGGACAGAGGGGTTTTTTCTCTCTTCTCCTTTTCTTTCTTTCTTCTTCTTTTTTTTTTTTTAAAAAAAAATAATTAAGACAGCGGGAACAACAATCCTATGAACAGCCACAAGAAAGTCACCAGACATCACTGCCACGCATCTGGATCTTAATGGAACCCCAGTTTACATGGAGGGATACGGTTTGCTGGTATCATTACTGGGATAACTTAATTGATCTGTCTCTGTGGCTGAGGCTGTAGACTAGAGATTTATTATGGAGGGGAAGGCTCTGCAATACTGTTTAGTTTTTTTTTTTTCAACAAGCATTCTGCCACTGACCTCTAAATGAATTTAACCTTTTCTAAACAGACCTGCACATTTTTAACATAATTTAGAGCTAGGTTTTGTTATTGCTGCTGCTGCAGCTGTGGGATTTATCACAACATGGCTTCAGTAACCTTCTTTCAAAAACAAAAGACCGAAACTAAAACCTGACAGTTGCACTCCTTTTCCAGGCAGGGGACGTGGATCTAACCTTTTAAGTGCCTTTGGCGTTCAATCTGTTAGAAAATGTATGAAACAAAATTAGAATAGGAAAAGGCGTGTGTATGACTCAGGCGTATCCCAGTATCTCTGTCACAGGATTTCCCTGTTTCTGAAAACCTTGAGAAAGTGACAGAAGTTCCTGGTTTTCTTCTTCTCTTGAAAAAAAAATAAGAAGAAGGGGGCGCGCGCGAATACACACACACACACACACACACACACACACACACACACACACACACACACACACACACATACGTCTTCCGGGTTCCCTATGAATCAGACAGGTTTCTTGGAGGTCCCCAGTGCAATGCAAAACGGTGTCCCCACTTATTCCGGGCTCCTCAGCACACAAAGGTCTCCAGGAAAACCCCAAACTTGTTGCGGGCCGACGGAGCCCCTGGCCGCGCGCCGGGCCGTCCCACCTCTCCGCCCGTCCTGGTCCCGGTCCCCCAGGCATCTCCCCGCCCGCCGCCTCCTTCCGAAACACGGTCACCGCCCCGCCCGGTCGGCGCAGGCCCGGGGAGCGCGGCAGCCTCACCTGCTTGCGGTAGGGCGTCCTGCAGCCGCCGGCGGCGCCGGGGTGGCCGCTGCCGCTGGGGAAGATCATCGCGGGCGCGGGGCGCGGGGGAAAGGCGGGCCGCGGCGCTCCGGGAACTCCCTCTTGCCTGTCCGGGCCGGCGGAGGCTGCGGCCGGGGACTGGCTCGCGGCTCCCGCCCTAAAAGTGCGGCGCGGCGCGCGCGGCCGGCGACTCTCGAGCAGCTCCGGGGGCCGCCGCCCTGCGTGCCATGGACCGGAGTTCGCGCGCGGTGCCGGCGGCAGCGGACGAGCAGCGCCGCCGCGTCCCCACCTCCCGCCGCCTCAACCACCGCCCCGAGAGCGCGCCGACCGGGGGCGGGGAAGCGGCCGTGCACCGCCTTGTGCCGCGCCCAGCCCTCCCGCGCCTCCCGCCCGCCCGCTCTCTCGCTAGCTCGCCGGCCGCGCCCCGCTCCCCCGGCCTCGGCCCCCGCGCTCGGCCTCCCCGGCTGGGGCGGCAACCCGGACTGCGCGGCGCCCCCATCCCGTGCAATGGTTGGGTCTGGCGCCCCGCGTGCCGCACATTCCTGGGAGCAGCCACCCCAGGCCCTTTGGCGATGTTTCGCCAGGGCTTCGCGCCCCACTTGGTAGCCCCTTTTAAGGGCATCGCTTCGGGAACCGCTGGAACACCTGGATAGGAAGCCAACTGGCCGCCTTTTCTTTCATCTTCCCCATCAGCCCCAGTTCCCGAAAAGGCGCGGATAATTACTCCCACTTCCCGGTACAAATCAGCCCTCCAGCACACCTCTTCGTCCCCCAATTCGCATGCTACATTTTTTGCAGAGCAAACGGGTTTTCCCTCTCCAGTCCCTCACCCAAATACGCCCGGGAAAGTTTTCAATTTCATTCTTGTGCCGCAGAGGAAGAGTTTTCCTTTAAAACGACAGTATCAAAAAGGCAGTGAAAATCATATAAGCCATCTGAGTGGGAGATGTGTCCTTCCTGAAAACGACACAAGTGGGTAGGAATGCGTCCTCAACTTAGTTACTAAAGACCACAGGGCAAGAAAGGGACAAAGACAGGAGTAATTTCCTTTGTTCCCAGGTGGAAAAAAATAAAAACCGCTTCTCCCGCGGTCCTTTTCGCAGTCACCTCTCTAAATGTATCACGCTTTGAACCTGTGTGAAGGGGAAACCTCAAAAGCGGGTGGTCATGACATGCATGCCGCTTCTGGATAAGGCTGATTGCCATCTTTAAATAGGCGGGCTCCCTAGTGAGTATTCCAGTATCGCGGGATTACATCCATGGTACACATGCACAGGTCTTCCTTGGCTTCTAACATCTTCCTGGAAAGGCCCATCTGCTATGATAATGAAAAAATCCCAGCTTGTCTAACAAGTGAAGGGACTCAACTTCTGGCTGTCACAATGGAAACGGTGAACGCCAACTTCCTAGCAAAAGTGAAGCCATGCAGAGGCTTTTCTGACAACAGCAAGTTGAAAAAATATACTTCCCAGATATCCTGCTGCTGACTTGGTAAACTGCCTCCATATTCCCTGAAGCCCCAGCAAAAGCAACAAGAAATAGATAGTAAATCTCTCCTACTGAGAGTGCGCGCGCGCGCGCGCACACACACACACACACACACACACACACACACACACACACACACTCTCGTAATTCTCTTCACTTACTTTTTTTAAGGAGTAAAGGTCCTTGGTGCACAATGGCAATTAAGAACTTTCTCCGTTCCTGGATCTCACTCTGTAGCCCAGGCTGGCCTTCAACCCACAAAGATCCACCTGCCTCTGCCTCCCGAGTGCTGGGATTAAAAAGCGTGCGCCAACACCACCCGGCTAAAGCTACACAGAGAAACCCTGTCTCAAAAAACAAAAACAAAAAAAAATAAAAAAATAAAAAAAAAAAGTACTTTCTCCGTAAAATTTGCAGGCTATCTGCCCCTTAAAGAGTTTCAAGATCACAGCACAGCTTAGCCTGGGAAGCAGTGGGGAGACCAGAGCTCTCTTCCACTACTCCGTGCGTGCAGTTGCTGTCTCTTGTCATTATGACCCAGCACAAATATAAAATGGGCAGTTTGAGTTCCAACTGTTCAGGTCAAAGCTGCCTTTTCCTGAGGACTGACTGCCCAACACACACGCTGTCCCCAAACCACCACCACCACGATGACGACCAGTCATCGATAGAAAAGGCCCATGCACAACCTCAGTTCTAGTGACTGGTCGCTTAGGAAACCACAATCAAAACCACGGGAGAACAGCATTAATTTTTTATGGCTTTCTTCTCAAGTCGTGATGCACTACTTGCTGGGGTCATGACACATTGGATGCTGTTCTACTCTAAAATGTTAACACTCGATTGGATAGTAGCTCTCTAGAAATAAGAAGAAAATGTTAGTTGATAACCAAATTTAAAGACACAATAAAAAAATCTGATACTAGTAAAATGTGCAAAAAAAAATTGAAAGAACAAGGACCAACTTTAAGTCTGAAAAAAAATCTAAGAATTAACAGCATGTAGTTTATAGTATCACATAAAGTGCTTAAAAATAGAAAACAGAGGCATGTGTTAAAAAACAATGTACAAAATTGGGTTCAGAAGTTCCAAACATAAGTAGACCTAGAATCTTATCTACAAAGCATTAATACACAGGAGAAAAGATTGATCTTCCTGAAAATGTATAAAAGGTAGTGAGGTCACTCAAATCCGAAATAGCCAACTTAAGGGAAAGAGCAGGAATGTGAAACCATGTATATAACATATGCAATCAATGATAGATAATCCATGGGCAAGGAGCTGGGAGAGCAATGGCAGGTTTGGAGTCTAGTGAGGTCCATCTAGACAAACTGACTTTATCATTTTTTTCCTAAGGAAGAGATGTATTTTAAAACAGAAAGTGAAGAAACAGACCAGAGAGACTGCAAGCTGCTGAGGTGAGACTCTGCTATGGAGGAGCCTGGGGAGCCTGTCCTCTTTGCAGGGAAAGGGAGACTGCAGTAGCCTGAGCTAGCTGCCTACCTCCTCCTCCCCCACCCTCAGCCCTAGGTAAAGCTGTGGGAACCTGACCCAAGGGGCAGGCCATCCACAGACTGGCCAGTGACCTATGATCTGGGTGGGATTGAAAACATGAGCGCGCCAATCTGATTCGCACCCATGGGAATTTGATTCAGAAAACTCCTAGGGCTAAACCAGTTAGTAAAGAGACAGAAACACCACGAGTGCCTGGGGGTAGAGAGGAGGCCACAGCAAGCCAAAACCATATGCAAGCCAAGGTTATGAGGAAGCAGAAACTATGAGTAAACAGGAAGCTGACTGGCAGCAGCCGGGGGAATAGCAGAGCAGACACCAGGAGCCCTGAGCACTTGGTGGTGAGATAGATGATGGAAGGAGTCCCTGGAGAGGTTTTGGCTCATCAGAGTAGCAGCCCCCTCAAATACTGTATATATACTTAAACCACACCCCTGTTTAGCTGAGTTGAAAGAATGTCTTGTCTCTGTAACACACAAGACCAAGCAGAGCTGAACAAATCTGACTCCATATTTCAGTTCCCCACTCACTCGATGTATAGTTTAGGACAAGCTAGTTGGGGTCTCTGTGTCTCAGATTGTCTTCACAGGATTGCTTTAAGTACAGTGTTACATCAAAAAGGGTCCAGGCTCAATAAATGGCAGCTGCTAGTATTGTCTTCCAGGTTTTATAGCAATGGAGGGTGGTATAATATCTGATGCTTGCATAGTTAAGTGTGGAAGACCGTCAAAGAACAGAAGGGAGGGGACATTGGTACTCCATGGCAAGTAACAGCCACATTTAGCTAAGAGGAGGTCATTTTCAATACCTGCTTGTTGGACAGCTGAATGAAAATGTCTTCTAAGGCCATCCAACTACAGAGACTATCACCAAGAAAAGAATCAGTTTGATGAGATGTCTGTTTCAAGAGCCTAGCTCCACCGAAGATTTTCTCCATTGTTCTCCAGTCTCCTCTTAAGAAGCTGTATGTGAGAGCCATTTCACGACTAGGAAGACCGAGCAGTATCCAAGATCACACTGTGGGGCAGGTCTACACGCAAGGATAATGACAATGGAGCAACCAGGACAAGCACAAGCCTGTGTGCTAGCAGGGGAGATGAGACGCGGGTAATGATGCCTTCCGTGATAGCAAAGAGCTTGCACAACTGGAATCTGAGGATGACATTAGAAGACATTCATCCTACGGAAACCACGGGAAACCAAGACTTTGGTTTTTCACGGTTCACTTTCACAACGACCCCGGGAGGGTAGAGGGGTTGTAAAATATACAATGCAGGGGAGCAAGGGAAAGGTAAGGAAAACTGACTTGCCTACCTGTTGAGGTCCTAAGTAATAAGAAGAGTAGTGTTTAAAACCGAGGCCTGCTGGGCGGTGGTGGCGCACGCCTTTAATCCCAGCACTCGGGAGGCAGAGCCAGGCGGATCTCTGTGAGTTCGAGGCCAGCCTGGGCTACCAAGTGAGTTCCAGGAAAAGGCGCAAAGCTACACAGAGAAACCCTGTCTCGAAAAACCAAAAAAAAAAAAAAAAAAAAAACGAGGCCTGGGTAGGTTCAAAGACGGAGCCCTGACCTTTCTCAAGATCTGTGATGTTGCATCTCAAAAGAAAAGATGTGTCTCAAGTTCCTAGATGTTAAGATGTGTAACCTCTGCAGCAGCAATACAAGGCCTTAAGTGGTAAGTGCCGGGCAAGTGGTCTAGACTGTAGTGTGCTGTGGGAGTCCACAGCAGGGGGGATCGATACAGGATATAACATGGGTGTGGAATGCTCGGCTCCATAAATGTTTTGTTTGGGAGCACGCTCAGAAGGAAGCACTGTGCGGAAGACCAGGAAAAACAGACCTGGACACGGGCTGTGGGGTAGTCAAAGCTGAGATCATTGCTGGGAAGAGTCGAAACCCCCAAGGATTCCTACGCCGAAACTTAACGGATCTCCATACTATGGAGCCTCTTTTAAGAGAGGAACATTTGGGTGATTCGACTAGAAGTAAAAACAAACAAGATCGGTGGGGCTGAGGGATATCTCCGTTTGGAAAGTGCCTACCATGCCAGCTTAAAGTGAGTTCGGTGCCCAGCAGCCATGTAAGACACGAGGTGTGGTGGAGCGTGATCCTCGGGCTCGCTGACCACCCAGTCTAGCCTAACTGCTGAGCTCCAGCCACATGAAAGACCCTGTCTCAAAAGAGGTGAAGGGTGCTCTTAAGGTTGACTCCCAAGGTCATCCACAGGCAAGCATATGCACACGCATGTGTATGAACACATCCACACATGCACACTCGCTTTAACAGAAGACAGTCCAGAGTACGGTGATGGAGCTAACTTCTGATAGGCTGTCCAACAAGATAAGATACCTCCTACATAGTATACCTCTACAAGTAAAGGTCTACAGTGGCTTCTGTCCTCGTACCACATACTAAAGCACTGGAAGGACCCTGTTTTATTTGGGTCAATTGAGGACTGAAAGGAAAAACAAAAATTCATTTAACATTGTTCTAAATCACAACCTTTAATGCTTAAAAAGTAATAGTATAGCATTGGTTAGTATAAGTCATTTGCATGAAAAAAACTCATTTAAGAGTGTTTAAAAGCTCAGAAAGCTTCTGACTGGCTGCTAGCAAAATAGAAGTAAAAATATGAGATCAACAGATTCCTTCTATTTCCGTTTTTATATAAAATAGGAAGTACACTATCTCTGGAACAGAACAATATTTTCTAAAATACACTATTTTGCTTTTTATTAAAAAGTTGTAGATCATTTTCCAGATTCAAAGGCTCCCTAGATATGTACAAAATTACATATATAAAAATGAAACCACTACAATAAAATAAAACTGTAGCTGTAAGTCTAGAATACATACAGAGCACCATAAACATAGCCATATGCTGATGACTCTTAGAAGAAGCTATGCTTGGATTACTCTTAAATCTCTCCTAGTGAGCAAAGCAAAGACATGAGTTTTGCCCAAGTGCAGCTTGTCTGCATGGATGATTAACTAATAATAGCTGTCATTTACTGTGCCATTTCACACAAACATATTACACACACAACACATGTCAGAATGCCCGTCTTTTTTTACCCAAAGTCACAGATCCAAACCATAGTGCCAGTGGGGTTTGAACTTGGATTTCTCTACTCCCAAATCAAATCTGATGTCTATATTACCACTATTAATGAAGATATATATATATATAGTAATATATACTGTACATAGTATATAATTATGTAATATAATATTAATATATATATTATAGTACTCTCTTACACTTTTGGGAAGTGGCCATGGCTCCCATCAACCACAGATCTAGGGAAACATCCAGTACTCTGTGGTACACTGTGTTGCCAAATCATGCCGTCTACTAGACTAAGCCTATGACATGCATTTTCAATTGAGAACACATTCGAATTACACTGGGCTTATTGGAGTACAACACTATTTAGGTGGAGGAGATCTGGACATTGAACTTCTATTCAGTTGACTTAGGCAAACCTTCCACTATTAGATTATATATGGAATGGTCCAGATAAAAATTCTGGCTTCCACCTAATACTTAGATATCACTTTACTAGTGGTCACTAAGACGGACTCTCCTGCAATCCACTTTATTTTGGGGAGACAATTGGAGGGATGGAATTGTGATAGAGGCAAGAAGGACTACCTTCTACAGGCTGGCATAATATTAAGAAACTTCCAGAATTCTGAAATAAAATTGGCAACATACTTTCCCTCAAAAAGTCATAGAAGACCTATTTGAGATTAGTTTAATTGTAAAATTATACGTCCATCAAAACCTTAACTACCATTTAGGACATTTATCTCTATGAAAAAAAATATTTTAAAAAGTTTTAAGTTATAAATAATTTTGAACATAGTTATTACTCTTTTCTTGAAAAGGTTAATAAAAATTAAAAGCTCACTTAAATTTCTGGCACAAAAACTCTAAAAGATATGTTTTTTCCCTATGGTTTTTTTTTAAATAAAAACAACAGATGGCTTAGTCTTTCTAAAACAAAACAGAACAAAATCCTTCAAATGAACAAGTTAAAACTTGAATATTTTGTATTGTTTTGATTTATATTATAATGAATCTGTACCTGTAGCTCACATTCTATAGAAAAAAAAAAAAAAAAAAAAAAAAAAAACCGTCCCGTGTTTGAGAACCTGGGAGAAGATGAAAGTCCATACACTGTGAGTTACTATCTTCCTGGATTACCCAGATGGAGACATCTATCTTCTGCCCTCTTTGCTGTGGAAGCCCAGCAATTGGAGCTCCTGGACTATGGGCACACCTATCAAACTATAAGGACCTGTTTTCAGACTATTTCAGATATCTCAAGTTAGTTTCCACAAATTGTAGTTAAACTCACAAGTTCTGCAGGAAAGCTATCATTACAGGGGAATCTCCCAAATTAGTTTACCTGGGGAGCTCAAAGTAAGATAATCAATCATCTATGCACGTGAGCACACTGGGGCCAGAGTAACAGCTGGAGAAAGGAAGGAGGGGCATTGCTAATTGCACCCACCTCTCTGCTAAGGCATCTTCAAAGTGACAGAAAGTTCTTAGGAAAATGAACAGAGTTTGTGAAAAACTAGAGCCAGAATCTTTAAATCATGGAAAACAAAATGAGTTCAAACCTGGAATAACCACCTCCTTTCCATGAGTAAAATTCAATGAGATGGATGGCAACTTTGACAGCACATAGCAAACTGTACCTGGGACAAACAAACCCCATGTCAGCTGAGAATGGTAAAAAGGTCGTTATAAGATAATGCTAACTGTCAGGGAAGGTCCCTAATGGGAGGTCATCTCAAAGCATTCCAAATATGAAAGAAAACCAATGCAAAGTTTCTTTTCTCTTCAGTTGCTAAGATCATTACTAAATTAGGTCTATTTCACCTGAAGAGGAAGATGCTGGAATAATTAATGACATCCTTAATGGATGCTGATGAGAATGCTGAAAAGCTTTTCATTCTCCACTGAATTATAGAGTTAGAACCAGAATATATAGACTCACAAGTGGATTTCTATTCAGTTGAATATGTATGAAGGCAAACTTTCCAACATTAGGATACGTAGCTTAGAATCCTGAAATAGGATACCTAAGCAGCTTACACAAACTCCCCACCCTAAGTGTTTTTCAGAACAACAAGTTCTGAGTTATCTAACACACGGGGTATACTGACGACAGACCTGTGGCAAACTGATACTCCCAAGTCGAAGAGAAGGCAAATGAGGAAATTCTGGTGTTGTCATGACAATATGACTGATCATGACATCAGCAATTCCTAATTCCAAAGTATAAGGACACTCCTAGAACACTCAAGCCGTATTAAGCACATACTCCCTGAACCACCCTCTGTCCAACCCTCAACCTAACATTAAGTACAGTGGCAGAGAGAATGATATGCTCACCACAGGATTATTATAAAAATCCAGATTCTTCTCTGAGAGAGAGGCAGGAGGAAGTAGATAACTTCTGAAGACATTAGAATGTTTGAGACACATAAACTCACATCTATTCATAATGGTAGGCATAGTACATGCATTAACATGTTACCATTCATAAAAATACTTTATCATCCCATTAGAGACTCAGAGATGGCAGCAGGGAAGATGTCTCCATGCTTCTCTGAGAATAGGTAAGTTAGGCAACTTGTCAAAAGTCACGAAGGACAAAAATACAGAATTTCAAGGCCAGAGAGAATTGTATAAGGGCCACTCCCTACGTCCAGCATACAATAATCATTCAACAAATATTTTTAAAAATAAAGCTAGGGTTATTTTATTTTATTACACTTATTTATTTGTGGGAGTTGGTCCTCTCGTTCCACATTATGGATCCTGAGGAGTGAAATCAGGCTTGATGACAAACTCCTCTACCTTTTGAGCCGTCACACAAGCCCTCAAGAAGTACTTCAACAACTGAATGAGCACTGCTCTTTCTCCTTGGACATACTGGCTAATGATTAAATGTCTTAGGTCCCTCTGTACTTGCCCAAATTTATAACAAACTTCAATCAATATCAAACCACTTCTGGAAACATCCAGGGCCAGACTCTATGTCCTCTGGAGATTTATAAAGTAAATTTTTTGGTGTTCTATACCTTATAAAGTGGAGCACAGTCATCTTTGGTGGGGTCTCCACAACCTTCTTGGATTGCCCAAGAAGTGTATAAAGCTTTTGTTTATTTACCTAACATACAGTCCTGCATCTGGGAGGTTTTGTTGGCTAAATGAATGGCAAGAGAAACTAGCTTTCTTACATGAAGAAATCTATGGTAAAGTGGCTGTTTTATTCTTACGTTCAAGACCATGAATACCTGAGTCAGAAAGAGCTAAATGTCAGGGAAGTGACCAATCTTAAAGAATATATTTTACAAATGTTGTTATAGCACATGCTACATTTTGTCCCTGTATATGACTTTTTAAAAAATGATTTTCATTTCTAATTATGTGCACATGAAAGCAAATTCCCATGGAATCCAGAAGAGATTATTGGATCCCTTGAAGCTGGAGTTATAAGTGGTTGTAAGCTAGGAATTAAATGTGGGTCTCCGGAGCTGCTCTTCCCTCTAACAATCTGTCAGGGCCCTCCCTGAATGTGACTTTTAAGGAAATGGAATTCCATGACAAAATGCCCTCTCTTGACCTTAACTCTTAGAGTTAAAAAAAAAAAAAAACTTCTTGCTTTCTTTTTGGATAAAAAAGAAGTGTCTTCCTCATGTCTCTGCCACCAACGTCCTATAAATATTTAGATATTAACTCTACATCATGTAATCTAAGACATTACTGATTATAAGTGCCCAAAGTTACTGAGACGCTACCATTAAAAAAAAGTGGATGACAGTAATTATAAGACATCATAAATTATAATGCATACTAATTTCAAAGAGCTTGATATTTGAAGAGTGAGTCTTAGCATCAACAACATATAGTACACAGGTGCAGAGTACACTGCATACAAATAGACATAAGTGTCTTTTTCATTCATAACAAATTCTGAAGGCATATTTTATCAGGTACTCATTTTAAGCCTTCCTAGGAACTAAGAGCGCAGAGGAAATGAATCACATACTCAGTCCTACCAAGGAGTAAGGCAATAGTAGAAGCAGGACATCAAAACAAGAACGCATCTCCTACTCTCCCCAGAAACATGTATCACAAGGAGCAAGTTAAGCCATGTTTCCTTCCTTGGCCATTTCCTCACTGTCATATGAGTGATTTGTGCAGAATTTATATATTACAGACATTTATATGACAAGAAAGGTTAAAGGGAGTTGAACTGAAATCTGTCTAAGTCTTTGTCCAACTCTTCTCCATTTGTTTCTATTAGTGCTTTGAAATGTATCAGTTGCAGATAGAGGTGGAGAGAGACCCACCCCTTTCCTAGTACACAGCAGAATTCCATCTTACACCTCTCACAGATTCCCATCCATCTACAGGACCTGGTGAGGCAGTTCTCAGTCTTCCTAGGGCTTCAGATCATCAGATAAGTAACTGTTGTGTAATCAGGTTAAGTCAGAGAAAAGACATGTTTGAAATGGCTGTCACAGTCCTTAAAACTGGGAGAAAAAGACAATGTGGATGGAAAGCAATCACTTCACAGGCAAAGCAAGCCAGTTATAGACAGAGCAGTGACTTCTTTGTCCTTGGAGTAACATCTACTATGTAAGGACTCACGTACGTGTTCTGGAACTAACTAGTCTTCTGGCAGCTCCTCTCTGGCCTTACACACTTGTCCTTATCACTTCACTGCTGTGACCCACAAGAAAAGCAAAACAAACAGGTTTTAACCAAAGCTTTGGGATTAGCTATAAATTTCACTTACCTGTAAACATTCCCCTGTTACAAGTGAAAATTATTGTTCTAACCCTGAAAGTCATCTTAAGAAATTAGTAACATACCTTACAAAAGATACACCAAGCACTTAACTCAGGACTTGGTACACATGGAAGTATTCAAATGTAAGTTCATAAGTATGTAAATTGGTGATGAACAGTACCTTCTAAAAATATGCAAGTACAGGCTGAGGATGCTATATAGTGGTGGAGACTTGTCTAGTACTTACAGCCCCTGAGCTCAACCCCAGGACTTCGAAAACAGAACAGATTAGGTAAGTACTACCCAAACCCATGTCATTATTTCACCAAAAACAAAGCTGATTATTGAGGCACATGTTAAATGAATAACAAGTTAAAATTTTTAGTCTATTAGACAAAATTTCTCAGTGTTAATGAGTACCACCTCAGAGTCTCTATAATTTACAATCTCTGGAGTGATTTGAAAGTATATGCTATTTTAGAGGCTGTCATAAGAACTTAGACTTTACACCCGCTGTGTGCATGGAAATCATTAAATACATCCCACTACAAAACACCATAAACACTGTAATAACTGATTTTTCTTCTTATCTGGGTCTCTCAGTGTTGCTTGTTTCAGAAAATCATAGTTTAGGTTTCTGGTGACTAGTAGATTATGTCAAGTAGACGTACAAACCCTAGTAATACAAAATTAGATGATTCATTTCACTCCATCACATAACACTCAAAACATTCCTACCCACAAAGAAGAATGGTCAAATTGCTGATGACTATTGAAACTATTCATTGTTTCTTCTCTGGTATATGTTTGGAATCTTCCATCGTTAAAGTATCTTTAGCTGATAGGAGTTCACAAACAGCTGGTGGGAGTATACAAATGTCTTGTGAAGTTGACTCTCAAGGAATTCCAGACTGTTCAGGTGAATTTATTCTCAGTGCTGTTATATACAGGAAGTGACCACACAATGGATGGTTTTCTTTTAACTGCCCATTTTCCCTTTTCTCAACCAAATTGTCTCATAAGAAAAAAGGAAAGAAAAACAGACAAAGCCATTTTAAGAGTTGAGATATGTAATTATATAAAAGCCAACAGTGACTCCATTTGGAAAAGCTATAAATCTAAGGGATGAAATTGAGAGGATTCAGCTAATTTCCATAATTGATGGCAACCCCTCCCTCAGCTTTTTCTAAATTAGAATTCTCTGATTCTTGCTGACTTTCTTTTCCTTCTCCACCAGTTTTACCCATTAGATTCTCCAAGATACAGCTACTAACCTCTTCAGTTTTCTCCTGTGACCATTCCTTATTTATTCTGTGTTCCTGCCAACCAGTCCTTATGCTTTCCAAATGTTATGTTCTAAGCTTTCACAACAGCTTTATATTGCCTCTGACTACATCATTCTACTTCCTAAAACACTCACCTCAAACACAAGGCACTCTACTCTGACTCCCCTGCCCCTTTACCTCTATTTCAGCTACTCCTCATACTTTGGGTTGCCCATGGATCTTCCAGCTACTCCTCATACTTTGGGTTGCCCATGGATCTTTCAGCTACTCCTCATACTTTGGGTTGCCCATGGATCTTCCAGCTACTCCTCACGCTTTGGCTGCCCATGGACTTGCTCTTTCCTGGTTCTGAGCTTTGCCAGGAAACAGCCTCTCTTCTTCCATCTGCCTGACCACACTCACCCACCTCTCTCTGTTTATTTTGTTGAAATCACAGCTCATGGTCTGGCTCCTTTGAGCTTTTCCTGCTCCCATTTCCTGAGACTCCTTGCATTATTTTTTAAGGGCTGTCTTAATGCATAAATTAGGCCATCTTACTACACACACATTGTACATTATGAACTCCCTTGAGAAAACAATGCCAAGATACAGCATGCACTCTGTACTATTTACTCTGTGGAAAGGCATCCAGCAAGAGATCAGTACATGCTCATTGACCTGGCTGCACCATAAATCAGTACCTCCCAGTCTCCTTGCCAGTTCGGCACTCTTGAGAGTCTCTGTAAACTCCCACCAGCCCCTGTGGCTCAATTCTTCATGATTTAGAACCAGGACTGATAAGGATACACACTGTCATCCTAACTTGAAGACAGATATAGAGAATGAATGAATCAGAGAGTAGTTACAGGGACACAAAAGATAGGTGCAGTTAACCTCAGTACCCTTTCTGTTTTTTGACCCATCCATCCATCCATCCATCCATCCATCCATCCATCCATCCATCCATCCATCTTCCAACTATTATTAACAACTATTTTCCACACAACCACATACCTACTTATCTTCCATTATTATTAAAAAAAACTTTGATATAATATATGTACAAAATACAGCTTCTTGAACTAAGAGGCTAAATAACTAAATATTTTCTTTCTCTTGAATGAACATTTACTTATTAAAATCAAAAATAGTACCAAAATGTATTTTTAGAATGATTGATATAACCGAGGATTATGATTTTCCCTCGTGACACAACCCCTTGAAACTCCAATGGTTGATTTTTTTCAGAGTATCTGTTTCTTCCTTCTTCCTCTTCAATACAAAAGAGTAGAGCTCTCTGTGAACCACTTTATCTCTACCATCTACAGACTGCCACTGCCATTTGTAGTATAGAGAAGCAGACAAAGCATAGGCCTTCAATGAAAACCACAACTTTAAAAAAGGAGAGAAGTATAAACCTATTAGCTTAGCAACCTTCACCTAAATCTACAGTTATACAAAAGGAAAAGACCCCTACCTCATCATTTTTGTGAAAAAATAATTATAAAAATCATAATTTTATTCAACTATAAAAATAAACTATTATCTTTTATCATTAGCAAAGTCAACCTTCTTTAGGTAACTTCAGCACACAGCTAAGATGTTTTCATGGGTGATATTATTCTACCTAAAATTCCAGTCTTATCCCTATATCATATCTATAACCCCAGAATTCAGCAGGCTGAGGCGGGAGGATCATCATAAGTTTAAAGCCAGTTTGGGCTATACAGACAAACCTTGTTTCAAAAGAAGAGAAAGAGGAAAAAAACTAGATCACATAAAAAGTATTTACTATGATAAATTTGGCTTTATTCCAGAGATGCAAGACTGGTTCAACTTACTCAAATTGTTAAATGTAATAAGTCATATAAATGGACTTCAAAGACAGAGATCATATGATTATTTCAATAGTCACAGAAAAGGCCTTTGAAAAAACCCAGAATCCCTTCATGATGAAAGCCCTAAGAAGAATAATGTTGGGAAGGATACACATCAGTATCATAAAGGCTCTATTTTGCAAGCCCATAGTCAGCATTATGTTAAATAGAGAAAAATTTGAAGCAATCCTATTAAAATCAGGAATAAGATAAGACTGTTCATTCTTTCCATTCCTATTCAAAATAGTGCTCTACAATTTGAGTTCGAACAATAAGACAAAAGAAGGAAATAAAAATTGATTCAAATAGGAAGAGAAGTAGTCAAACTATCCTTGTTATCAGATGACATGATTCTAATTATGAGACACGCTAAAAGCTCCACCACAAACCCCCAGAACTTATAAATACTTTCAGCAAAGGAACAAAATACAAAATTGACACACACAAGTCAGCAGTCTTTCTATATATATATATATCAATGAAAAGACCCAGAGAGAGAAATCAGAGAAACAATTCCATTCACAATAATCTTAAAAATGTATTATCTGGGAATAAACCTAACTTAGAAGCTGAAAGACCTCTACAATGAAAACTTTAAAACTCTGATGGAAGAAATCCAGGAAGACACTAGCAGATGGAAATACCTCACATGCTAATGGATTAGAAGAATTAAGATTCTGAAATGACCCTCCTACCAAAACCAATATGCAGACTCAATGCACTTCCAACCAAAACCCCCATGCTCCTCTTTAGAGAAACAGAAAAACAATCTTAAAATTCATGAATGTTCAAAAGACACTGGATAGCCAAAGCTATCTATCTTACTAGAGAGATTACCATAGCCTATCTCATATCATTCTACAGAGCTATGGTGATTAAAAAAAAACAAAAACAAAAACAAAAAAAAAAACCACGGTGTTGGCACAAAAACAGGCACATAGATCAATAGAACAGAACAGAACACTCAGAAGGCCCAGATATATGCCCATAAAACCATAGCCACTCCCCTTTCTTTTTGAGAAAGAGCCAAAAATATGCAATATAGAAAAGACAGAATCTTCAGCAAATTGTTGGGGACAGTGGATGTCTACATGTAGAAAAATGAAACTAGATTCTTATCTACAACTCTACACACACACACACACACACACACACACACACACACACACAACTACAAATGAATTCATTACCTCAACATAAAACCTGAAACTCTGAGAAGGCAGGATATGCTACAAGATAAGACACAAGTAAGGACTTTCTAAATATGACACCAACCACCCAGGAAGGCCAACGATTGACAAATGGGACCTCTGAAATGTAAAAGCACTGAAGGAGATGGCTGATCGAATCAACAGGCAGCCCAACAATGGAAGAAAATCTTTGTCCTACATCCAACAGAGGACTTAAACACAAAAAGCAAGAAAACAAACAACCCAATCAAAAGTGGGGGCTGTAGCAATGTCTAGGTGGTTAAGAGCACTGGCTGCTCTTCCAGAGGATCAGGGTTCAATTCCCAGCACCTGTAGGACAGCTCACCTATAATTCCAGTTCTGGGGGATCTGGTGCCTTCTTCTGGCCTCTGCAGGCACAAGGCACACATGTGGTGCACAAACATACACACAGATATAATATCCATATACGGAAAAGTAAATAAAATAAATGGGCTACAGATCTGAACAGGGAGTTCTCAATAGAAGAATTACAAATGGATAAACAAACATGTTCAAAAAGCATTTGCCATCATGAGCCCTCAGGGTCATGCAAATTTAAAGTACATTTAGATTCCATCTCACCCCAGTCAGAATCACTGTCACATGACAAGCAAATGGTGGTGAAGAAGTAGTGAAAGAAGAATCCTTATTCACTGTTGGTGGGAGTATACAAACTGGTACAACCACTATGGAAATCAGTGGGGAGGCTCCCCCAAAAGCCAGAGCTACAGCTACCATATAACCCAGCTATGCCACTCCTAGGTCTAAAGCCAAAGGACTCTGTCTTCTACTACAGAGATCCGTGCTCACTCCTGTTCGCTGCTGCTCTTCTCACAATAGCTAGGAAATGTAATCAGCCTAGATGACCATCAGATGAGGAATGGATAATGAAAATGTGGTATGTGTACACACAACAATTTTGTTACTTGTGAGGAAAAATCAAAATATGAAATTTGCAGGTGAATGGATAGAACTGGCCAGAAAAAAAAAAAAAAAAAAAAAAAAAAAAAAAAAAAAAAAAAAAAAAAAACAACTAAGAGAGGTAACCCAGACTTGGAAAGACAAATGCTTCATGTTCTCTTTCATATATAGGCCCTGGCTCCAAAACTACAGATTTGTGTGTTTATTCTGCAGTACCTGCAGAAGCCAGGAATCCAGAAGGGCAAGAAGGCTGCCTTAAGGGAGGAGGGACAGTATCACATAGCCTACGTAAAAAGTAAAGGAGGAGGAGATGCTGGGGTGAAAGTGTTTAAACACAGGGGTAGGAAATGAGGAAGGTGAGGAAAGGAAAGAAGATTAACAAAAAAGAGAGGTGTGTGAAAAAAAAAAAACATATGGAAAACTACTACGTTGTAAGTCAAAGGGAAAAAAGTTATAAGATACCCTGCATGGCTCGACATGACTTTCCTGTGCCAGATGTGGGAGGCCTCCAAAAACAATACAGACTATTACCACTCCTCTTGGTTGTTCAACAGAAGTGGCTGATATGACCCTGTTGAAAACACCACACACCTTGGTTTCAGGATATAGACTAATCAAGCTGGAACTGATCTGGAAGCTTCCTTCTTACTGGTTAGCTTTTGTCGTGCCTGAAGGTGTTATGCAGAGTACCAAAGAAATAGCATCAGTGATCGTACTCAACTTTGAGCCTCATGCACTATGAATGCCAACCTGCCAGGTAAGATGGGCTCACTACACACCAGTGGCACAACTGTTAGGGGGTAATAGTCTTCTCTGTTTTATCTGAAGCCTGTTCCCCATACTGTAAACCTGGCCTAAACCTCATGGCCGAGAAGGTCTAAGGCCTTAGGAAAAACTCACTATTATTGTTTACCTAAACCGACAAAATGTCAAACTGTCTTCTAAATATTTGTGTTTCAACTAATAGGCAAATGCTGCTCTCAGCCTTAACCAGAGAAGCTTCTGTTTGCAATGAGCACAAGTGAATGCAGACTGAGAATCAGAAATGGTTGAGTGCTCAGCCCTAATCATGGCATTTATACAACCTCCTCTGAGGTCCAGGGAATGTTTCAGAAGAGGAAGCAGGGAAAAAAAATGTGAAAGCAGTTGGATAAGGAGGAGGATTGTGAAAGGCCATCATCTGAGCGTGACACAGCCATTGCAATCTCACAGCACCTGCCCATGACTACTGTGCTGGGCCTGCCAATAGTCAACCATGGATCAAGGAGGGAATCACAGAGCCTTCCGGTCCCTGCTAAACTATTAGTTACTGATAGTTCTGGGGGAGGAGCTGCTTGTATTCAGTCATGTACCCACTGTGAGCCTAGCAGGCGCCAATGGATAGTTCTAAACTCCTGGCTACACAGACAACTCTGGTCAAACTTAGTGGGTCCCAAAACAAAAGAAAAATATGTGAATGTGGAAAGAGACTTGTAGGGAGGAGAGGGAGAAAGATTAAACACAGGGGAGTGAGAGTAATCAGAATGCACCATATACATACACAAAATTGTCAAAGAATGAACTTAATCAAAATTATTCTTTAAAAACCAACTACCTAAATTATTTGGGGAAAAAAAAACCCTAGACACTTCTACTCTTACAGTATAATTTCAAGAGAACCTACAATATCCACTTCCTCTCAGTGACTGGCAGCACCATGTCATCAAGTTCTGAACTTCCCATTCTTTTGTGTTCTAGCTGGGCCTAGAGGCCCAGGCCTGTAATCCTAGCTATTCTAGAGGCTGAGACAGAAAAATTGTGAGTTCATGACCTGCTGAGGTGCAGAGTGAGCTCTTGACAAGACTGGGCAACACAAAAAGCAAAACATAGTTTGCATCGATTAGTAGTAGCGCGCTGGCCTTCCATGGGGCCCTAGGTTCCGTTCCCAGTGCTGAAAACACAAACTGAAACAAATAAATAAGACAAGAAGGATAGTATTAGACATTACCATTTTAGTGCTTAATATGTTGGGAAACATTGCTAATAAAGTATTTTGGAGTGTTTATTTCATTCATTCTTAAATTCCCTAATCCTTTATTCTCTCATTTTTCTGGCCCATGAGGTCACATCCTCACGAATAGCATTATCAATCTACCATTTCATTACACTTAATCAATCTAAAGTAACAACATGCCACTTAAGAGTGCTGTTTCTAGCACGTAGCATCCATAGCTCCCCCGTTCCTCTTTTGAAGGAGCATTTCAGACAAGAGCTTTCCACTTCTCCTCTTGAACTGCCAACAACCTCCCATGGAAATCCTAGCGATACTCACTAAAATTTCACCAAACATTCACCTGGCTGTAGTCACACCCTCAGTGCTATGAAATATCCAATTGATTCATCTGCAAGTGTTCTTGGCCCCATCCCTTGTGAATTAATTGAAACCCTCAATTCGCCCTTCATTGCCAAATGATGAGACGTCACCTGAAACTATTTATAGGAAATGCCTTCAGTTCTTTTTCAAATACATCTCTATAGTTTTCCATATCTTCTTGGCAGTGTTCTCTATGCCAATAGTTTCAGAAATGCCTCTAGTTCTTCATAAGATACAGATTTTTGCCTTATATCCCTTACTTCAGAGAAGTTCCCTATAACTGCTCCTTATCCCCACCCTCATCCAAAGCCCTCCACATCAAGTACGATTTTGTTTGTTTTCAATAGTGAGTCATTTTTTTTTTTTTCAGGATTGAAGAGGTAGCCAGGGTGGGAAAGTGCCTGCTTCACAGACACGAAGACCTGAGTTTCATCCTCAGAAGCCCTGTAAAAATGCCAGGCCCGGTGACACACACTTGTAATATCAGTGCTTGGAAGGAAGAGACTGGAGCGTCCCTGAGGCCTGCCGGCCAGTCCATCTAGCCTAATTGGTAGCTTCCAGGCCAATTGGAAACCCTTTCACAAAGAAGGTAGAAGGCATGACTTAGGATGTCACTGAAGTTGTCCCCTGACCTCCATAAGCATATGCACATACCCATGCTCACATGAGTATTGTACCCATGCACACAATAAAGCATTACATTAATGTCTTCCATTTAGAACTAAGGAAAGAAGATGGAATGGTTTCCCCTGGACTATTTACTTACTCAAGTTTTCTCTCCCTAAGACAAGGAAAGGAGGCATTTCCTGTGACTTAAGATGTTTCCTGCCTTTTCTCCTTCACAGCCAGAGTTATTGAGTGATCACTCTGCAATAGAAGCTTGCACGGAGGCAGCTGACATTCCAGGTGCAGACCACTCTAACCGACTCTCTCCTCACCACTCCACAACTTCGCTCTGTCCATCCAGCGCTACCGAGCTCTGTATCCATGTCACCCACCTGCCTCATAGAATGTCAAGTTGTCCTCCATTGGCCCCTTGTCTTCTCTGTTCCAGATCTTTTCCATATATGATCTCACCCACAGCAATCACAATAATCTCCACTGGACCAAAGAAGCCTGTGTGTAGGGTTCCAAGCTCACCTTTTTGACTGGGAGCCAAACTCATCATGGCCATACTCTCCTGAGTTTTTGTGTTCCCCAACACCAGCATATTCTCATTCTTCTCCCCACGCCACTCCACCCCGACCCCCCCACCCCATGCTCTTCACTATAGTCACCCGTATCATATACTACTGCAACTCTGGAACCAAAAGTGATTTTTTTTTTAAATTGCCTTAAGAGTCTAAGAAAAAAGTATAATTTTGTAAAATTAAGAACAAAATTTTCCTCAACTAATATGGCACTCTTACTACCCATTTTTGTTTTGTTTTCACACAGAAAGTCTTCAGAGGAGGCTCTGAGAAAAATTGGTTCTCTAATGAGTGAAAACACTCCTGAGTGCATTTGGGAATGCTGACTGCTTCCAAAGTGCAGGGGAATGAAAGCCCCATTAATGGGCAACAGTTGCATCTACGTGAACTAAGAGCTGAGTAACTGAATTTTAAATTGAATTTCAACCCGACTTTTGGTTGAAAACTTTTAAATGAAAAGAAAAATCACACACTTGAGTGTAATTATATCTACTGTCTACTCACTCATAAGTGACTATACATGTAGCAGAAACTAAAAAAATGATTCTGCATCATGAATTTCAGAACCTCTCCTCATATTTTTAAAAGTAAAGGGATGCAAAGGAATGAATAATTAAGGACTAAAATGTAAAAGGTGGGCAGTAAGGGGAAAGGAAGGAACTTTAAAGGCAAATGTGAAGAGGATGTTTGCTAGTCTGGAAGACAGTTCAGTGGTAGAGCACTTGCGTAGCATGTGGAAAGACCTAAGTTCAGTTCCCAGCACCAATATATAAATAAAGGGTACTTACCTTAAAGTAATTAGGAATTGCTATTCTCTTTAGAAATGATTAATATCTGGTGGCTTAACAAAAGTACTCTTCAGATCGTATTAGAACGGAGAATGACAGTCGTACCTGGCATGTGGCATTAACTCATCATCAACATGCCTGGAGGTACAGCTGCTGGAATGGGGCAGCACAGAGTAGGAGGATTTTAAAGCAATACTATTTTGAATGGCAGAGCCTAGATTCTCAGGCTTGCATGGCAATCACTTTACCCAGTGAACCTTCTTCTCAACCTCTACAGTGAATTCTTTTTTTCGGGGGAGCAGGGGGAGTGCACACCAAGACAGAGTTTCTCTGCGTAGCCTTTCTGTCCTGGTACTCACAGAGATCCGCCTGCCTCTGCCTCCCAAGTGGTGGGATTAAAGGTGTGCGCCACTACAGCCTGGCTCAGTGAATTCTTTTTAACCTCAAGAGATGAGTAGGTCTCTTAAATTTTTCAAAACACCTTTTCCTGGGCAGTTGCTTTTTAGTTATTTTGTATCTTATGAGCGCGTTCTGAAGACTGAGTAAAAGGGACCCTAAAAGAGTGTTCATCCTTTAACCAAGTTGTTCCCCAATTCATCCAGCTAGTGTTGATGAGTCGGAGCACAAAGGAGGAGTAAGCTGATGTTGGGAAAGAGAAGCGATGACACAGAGTGACTCACAGGATTTCAGCAGACTCCGGAAGAAAGAGGAGCCCGTGGATACCAGGAAGCAATGGAGCCAGCCCCTGCAACCTGCCAAACCAAGAGCCACTGCAGGACAAGAACGGAAGGAGTTCCGGAGGACATTGTTCAGATCTTCCTTTTCAAACCATGCCTGAACCAAAGGCAGTTACCCAGTTGGTATCCACAGGGCCCCTGCTCACGACAGTCAGCCCTGAGATGCGGGAAGGCAGCATGCTTAGGCTCCACTGAGCTCTGGTTTCCTAACTCAGGTTCTGATTCCCCTATATATCCTTGGTATGGTCTCACTCCACTACTTAAGATAGACAGCAGCGAGTCTCCATTACAATAAGAATGTCTCACTACACAAACACTAACAAGGTTTTCTGAGAAGGAGAAACAGAGTCTTACAGATTAATTAATTTTAATTAATTTATTTTTGCTGTGCGGGATCGAATTCGGGCTTTGTACTCCATGGGCGATGGGTACACGCCCTACTAATGAGTGCACCCTCAGCCTCATAGGTTAGTGCTTGCCAATCCTAAGTCATTTAAAAAGGGGAAGAATTTAATGTCGGTCAACCTCACCTGCTTACCTAAGAAGTTATTTTTTTTCTTTCTAAACATTTATTACTGAAGACGCTGTAGTACTTTTACCTACATCGGTGGCAGGCACCACATTAATTTTATTCCAGTTAAAGGTTTCAGGGGGAAAAAAAGCCTCAGATTCTTGAACAGGAATAACTGGAAACAGCACCCCCTCTACCTACATCAAAGAAGAAAAAAACCCATACAAATTAACCATCCTTCCTCAACTTTAAGATGCACCTTTAATGTTTACATATTTCAATGCCTTTAAAATATATTATAATTTGGTAGCTACAAGTTAAGGTCAATGGTGGCAATTTTTTGCAAGCTATATATGAATCAGAGGCTCTTTGGGTTGGAAACATACATGTTTTATGTCAAAGGAGACATTTTTCTTGCTATTAGAAGCCAGCAGATTTGTGATGAGATGGTTTTAAGAACTGTGTTATATTTTGGGAACGAGTGCTTCCTGTCCAGATTTGTGCAGTCACCTCATTCTGGGCAACTTCTAAACAACCTAGGGTCACAGTGGCTTCTCTTTAATTAGTATCTCACTGCTGGAGGGAGGGTTGCTCCTCAAGAGGAAAAGAATGCAGAAAGAAATTATAAATAAAGGTCTTCAAGGCAATTTAGTAGAAGGGTCAAGGAATGAAAAAATGTCTGGCTTCTCTGTCACCAAAGTTCAGCCGGAAATAGTTTTGCTTCCGACAAATTGAGAAGGCTGGAATTTTTATGCATGTTTGTTAATTCTGGCTTACTGTGTTAAGACTTTCCTTCAGCCTGATAATCTCTGGCTGAAACTACACACTGGCTGTTTAGATGACAAAAAGATCCACAGAGAAGACACACAGTTCGTTACATTTTTCTCACTGAAGACCTCATACATTAAAGTTTGGCAGTATCCAAATTACAACTATGCAACATCCCCTTTTGAAAATAAAGTTACAATATGCAAGAAAATAGAAGTCAACAACGCCTATCCAACAGATTTTTGAAAATCTATATTAAATATCTAAGATGGCTAGGCAGTGGTAGTGCAGGCCTTTGATCCCAGCACTCGGGAGGCAGAGACAGGCAGATCTCTGTGAGTTTGAGGCCAGCCTGGGCTACAGAGTGAGATACAGGACAGCCAGGGTTACACATAGAAACTCTGTCTCAAACACCCCCTCCCAAAAAAGTCTAAGGTGACACTTTATATAAATACATGTGAAAAATCATCTAATCTTATAAAGCCAAGAAAAAAATATATAACTGAACGATACTCACCCCATAATAAAAAAAAATTAATGAGAGACTAAAACTGAAGAAAATAAAATTGCTTGAAAATAAGGAATGACAAGATTTTTAAATTCTGAGAAGTTTGACTACACACACACACACACACTCACACACATATATCTGAATGATTATGTACACACAGATAGTGACAGAGTCAATATGAATATAATTCCAAAAGAGAATTGCATCTTTAAAATGCAGTTTTGAAACAGAGAGGGAAACTTAAAAATAAGACAATTGTGTGTACGGGTATTGTTCTAGAACACTACATCTTCAGTTGGAAACCATGACACTGCTTTATGGTTCCTATCAGGTACTCTTTACAAGAAATCGCCCCAGCAGGGCACCTGTGTCCAGTTCCTAAGTGTGTAGAACACTCACCATACAGGACTGTGTTCCAGGCAAGTTCAAACTGCTAAGCTGAATTTCATTCTGGTCTGGAAGTAACTTTTACTCAATTGAATGCAGCTGTGAGCACAGACTACCGTTCCAAGAAACATTTCTATGAGAGCACCATTTTAAGAAATGCAAATTCGCTTTCATTATTTCAAGTCTGAACAACTAGAGTAGGAATGAACTCTCTGGTCCCTCCTAGTCAAATGACACTTTTATACATACTCAAGAGAAAACAATCAGAGTGCGTCTGAGTTGGAGAGCATGCCTTGTACGCTTTTGTCACCGATATATTTTAATAACCATCTCACCAGGTTGTTGATAACAAATATAATGCCTTTGTTTTTTGAGTTTTGTTTTGTTTTCAAAAAAAAAAAAATCAAAGTTATACTTAAACTCGGCTCTTTCTTAAATGTCACTCTCTAGTACAACTCAGTTTCCTCTCTCTGTATTCACAGAAACGTAGTCTGGCAAATAACAGGGGCGGTCTCAACAGAGGAAATGCTGCCAGCTCACAACACCGGATGTAATTAAGACCACAAGAGACATACACTTGGTTATAAATGCTGAACTTAGAGGTATTGGAAAGAAAAAAGTCTAACTTTTGATTGGGCAGACTAATTGTTTTAGTCCATCATATACTCCCAAATAAAGTTGCTGGAAATTATCTGGGTAACCCCAGGTTCTACTTTCTGGAGATTTAAAAATGAATAGCAAAGCCCCGATAGATTCTTACCACCCCTGAGCATTTCCCTGCCTTTGAGGCCAAGGGAACAGAGGGGTGTGGTTGACCTGCCATGGGGGGTGGGGGTGGGTGGGTGGGGGGTGGATGCAGGGTCAGTTGGATCAGCTTCCACAAATAGTTGGGAGTACTATCTTACAAGAAAGTCTTTTCCAGTAGGAGCAGAGACTAGATCTGGCCACAGATGGGCTGGTAAAACAGTAAGCTAGTGAGTATCATTAACTAACTTGAGCAGTGGGCTGGGCGAAGTTAATCTGCACCCCACGGGGAGCGGTTTTCCTGTTCCCACCCTTGGCACCAGGGCTGTCTTTTGTGCGGACTGATGGTGATGGTTGTGAGTATTGCCTCTCCACCGGTTCCAAAAACCCAAGTTCAAGCTTTGTTTTTAAAGATGAAAGCACAAGGCTTTGGCACCTGGATCTGTTTAAGTTTGGCTACTGCTGCTCTGGAGGCCTCATAGTCAATCAGGACCGATCACTCTCTAGCTGAAAACTATGCTTTTAAACACAATCATCTATAAAAACAAGCAAAATTAAACAAACCAAAAACAAACAAACAAACAAAAAAAAAAAACCCAAAACAAAACCAAAACCAAAAACCCTATTCTTCAGAGAAAATTTAAAATTCAACTTACTTATTTAAAATCAGACACCAGAATATTTTAATTTTCATCAAAACATTTTTATTTAAGAGCATGAACTAAAAAGAGTAGCTAGCAGTTTTTACTCTTTAGAAGTTAACAGGAAGTCTCCTTTTGTTTTGAAATATGTGATTAATATTGCTTAGGAAGGTGAGCATTTGTCATATGAGATTAAAAACTTTCTGCTACGCACACTGTGGTAAGAACCACGCATTTTTGAAACGATTTTGTTTTGTGTTAGTCAGCCATCTTACTAATTCAAAAAGTCTTTGAAAAAAAATTACAAGAAAAATCTTTGCCACTAGAGGGGGTTCAAAATTGCCTTTGCAGCAAATACACTCCAACAGTGCAGTTAACATCTGGAGCAACGTCAAGGATGACTATAGCACGCTTCTTTTTCATTACTCAGTGGGGTTAATTTAAAAATAAGGTTTTGGTGAGGGTAAACCAGAAACCTCACTGTAAGTATATGACACTTCTATGGGCAATTTAACAGAAACATTCTAATCTCTGAAAGTGTGATAAACTGAGTTTGGTTCTAATTGCTTCTTCATTGGGAATGGGATCTTTCAGTTTCTCAAGCTTTGTTTTGGAGACAGTCTCATATTGCCCAGACTGGCCTCAACCTTGCTATGTAGGTCGGGAGGACTTTGAACTTTTGAGCCTTCTGCCTCAACCTTCCAAGTGAGTGCCAGGCTAACAGATGTGTGCCACTACACTAAGTGTCTGACACTCGTTGGTGCCAGGGCTCAAGCTCAGTGCTTCATGTGCACTAGGTAGTCACTCTCAACTGAACTTCATCCATGCCCTCAGACTTCAACAATGCTGCAGACGCATGACTGTGGAGTCCTCTCTGCTGTAATGCAGTTTAAGGGAGTCTACACCAGTCTCCTATATAGTTAGAGCCCACATGGAGCAGTGTCTGGCAAAATGACATAGAGAACCAAGGTACTCCAGGCACAGCCAGACAACTCAAGGATGTGTGAAGCCACTGTGGACCTTCCACCCCCAGCTGAGTTCCCAATTGCATCCACCTGCATCAGTGACCTAGCCAAAGTCACATGGAAGGAATAATGCAAAATATTAGCTCATTGTTTTGTTTGTGGTAGCATGATAATCACTAAAAGATAATAAAAATAATGTTAGTTAACATGTTTGTATGATGTCTGATTTTTTTTAATTTTTAAATTACACTGTTTATTTATTTATTTGTGTTGGAGTTAGGAACATGGTGTGCTTAAGATGGTCAGAAAACAACTTCCAGGAGTCAGTTTTCTCCTTCTACCTTGTGGATCCCAGGGATGGATCTCAGGTTATTTAGCTTGGTAGCAAGCACCTTTACCTCTGAGCCATCTCACTGGCCCATATCCAATATTTTAAAAAGCCTTCTCACACCCATTATTTCCCACAGTCATGCCATACAGGAGGAAACCAGGTCATGGTTAAATTCCTCGTCTAGCCAGGCAGAAGTGGCGCACGCCTTTAATCCCAGCACTTGGGAGGCAGAGGCAGACAGATCTCGGTGAATTTGAGGCCAGCCTGGTAAAAAAAACAAAACAAAACAGCCCAACAATAATAACAACAACAATTGAAAACAGCTCTTTTTATCTGAATACCTTGTTCCTCATTGTGCGTTTTGTAACTAGTATAATGATTGTCAAATGATCACTTGTTGACTAGGAACTATTCCCTTTAGTTTTGTTTCCAATTAAAACTGACCCTCTAAATGACTGCATTAGTTTCTGTTTATCCTGTGGATTACAAAGGGAAATCGCCTTTCTGGACCTGTGCCTTTGACCCTGGGGACACCTCTAGTTTTGTCTTGATGCTTACTAAATGGTAATCTAAAAGTTCCATGTACTAAGCACTGGCATTTCAAGCAGTATTATGGACTAGATGTCTGAATTTGAAATGACCCTTTAAAGTCCATCTCTTGTTTACATTCACTGTACTCACAAGTTTTCCAACTCTCCTTTCTTGTTGAGTTCAGTTCAACAAAACCAGTGACTGGCACCAAGCAGAGGTCCCCCAACCTTTCGGTCCTTTCCCTTTCTTCTCCTAGGTTACCTAGGAGATTAAGGGTGATTGACATGGACATACAGCTCCAGCAAGAAAAAGACCCTGAGATTTCCCTAAGGCCAGCTGAGTTCTCTTGGGGAGGAATTGTGTATGGTCGGGAGTGGATGGTCTCTTGGAACGCAAAAGCAGTTTTCTTCATCTAGACAATAACCCAATAGTGAACTGAAGGGAGGAAATGCTAGAAGAGAATTTCATAATAAGTTAGGTGGTTTATCTCCAAGACACAACAGATCCAAGGTGCAAACCTTGAAGCCAGCTGATAGGTCATCGTCTACATCAGTTTCTTTTCTGAGGAAACACCTCGGGGTAGAGAGGTTTTGAGGCATGCTGCTTCCTCTTCTTTTACAACAGTCTCAGTGAAAATCAGAACAAGAAATGCACAAGTAAGTTCCAGAAGAAGCAAAACAGGAATGCCTGGGTTGGAGGAAATCCTGGTGTGGGTGGAGGTGCGGGTGAGGGAGAGCTGCTGGTGACCCTCACAGGGGATTGTTGGGGTAAATGTAGATGAAGTGTTTTCCACTTTTTTCAAAGGCTAACATGATCTTAGGCAGAAGACTCAAGTCCCTGACATAACCTACAAGTCTCTCAAAGATTTGATTCTTCTCTTCCTCTGCAGTACCATCTTGCACCTCTCTGCTCGTCTACAGAGACACAGGTATTCTGGTCTTTCAACCCTTTACAGTGGCCGGGCAGCAGAGGCAGCACATCCTTCATATTTGCAGTTCTCTCATGGGATTCTCTTCCTCTGCCCTTTTGCCAGGTTGATCCTTCAAGACTCAGCCTCAGTCTGTTCTGCCCGAAGCTTCCCACTCACCTCTTCAAAGTAGCAGCGAACTGTGTGTGTTGTGTTGTGTTGTGTGTGATGTGCCATCTGTGGCATGCTGTTAATGTGTGAATGTGTGTGCACAGGCATGTGTGGGCATATATGTATGGCAGCCAGAGGTGGACATCGGATGTCTTCCCTCTGTTGCTGGCCACCTTTCATTATCGCTGGACCCAAAGCTCACTGATTTGTTTAGGTTGACTGGCCAATGGCTCCAGGGAGATCCTTCATCTTCATCCCTCCTCCCAGTGCACAATCATACCTGGCTGTTTACATGGATGCTGGGAATCTAAACTTAGATCCTTATGCTTGCCATCTTACCATAACATACATATGGCATATATCCTCTGCTGGATATCATTTAAGTTATTATTTACTGTCTATCCGCTCCCGAGGAGAAGCAATTATATCAATTGTGTTTTCATTGCATACCTTCTACTAGCATCTTGTATAAAACAGATAAGTGTAGTTAAAGCTATGCTTTGAGTATGAATCTGCTTTATTTCAGGATTTTAAACTATGAATCTTTATGAATTTTACATGTTAATACGATTATTTTTTAAGACACAGAGACATAAACAGTAGAAAAAGACAAACACAAAGCAAGACTTGTCAGTGATACGGCAAAGGTCTAAATAACACCAGGGGGAAAACAGTGTATACTGGCTTGAATGACATGTCCCTCATAGTCTCAGGCAATGGAATACTTGATCACCAGTTGGTGGCACTGTTTGTGGGGAGGGGGTTTAGGAGGAGTGGCCTTGTTGGAGGAAGTATGTCATTAAAGTCGGGCTTTGGGAGTTTAAAGACTCCTGCCGTGTTTTTAGTTAGCTCTCTCTGCCTCATGCTCCTGCCTCCACGCCTCCTCTCCGCCATCCTGGACTCTAACCATCTGGAACTCTAAGCCCAAACAAACTCTTCCTTCTGTAAGTTGCATTGGTCATGGTGCTTTGTGACGGCAACAGAGAAGTAACTGATATGTAGGGAGGAAGAGAATGAAAGCGATGATGAGAAAGCTTTGGTGGAAGAGAATCTGAAAGTGCCTGCTGCGACAGGCAAGCCCGACATCCTCGTGAGTGTTGGCGCCCCACCAGCCATTTTCCTGGCATCCACTCTTGCTTTTCACCTGGCGTCCCAAACGTCTTCCCGACTTCAAGAAACAGTGCAGCAGTGGTTTAAGGCAGCATTAGGGCTCTCCTTGAGGAAGTGGCACTGCAGCGATACACTTAGGCAGGTGTAGATTCTCAACCTGCTGCAGCAATCAATAACTGCTACGTGTCTTTGGAGAAATCCAGATTAGAAGCTACAAGCCACCCCTGCCTAAGAAACCACCTTCCCTAAGTTCATACACAACATCTAAACTGTTTGGGGAGAGGGTGTGTAGGTAGCCTGAGGAATAAGGGGCTGGAACTTTGGGAGAAGGGATGCTGGCCACCACACTGAAGCTTTGCATATACTGGTGTGCCCTAACTCAGGTACTGGGAAACACTGGTGTCAAACGTTTCACTTAAGGACTTGGCATCTGTCAGTGAACACAAAGTAGCCTGCCCAATTACCTAGAGCCAAGCAGAATTAAGCCAGGGAGCTTGTCCCGGTAGCTAAGTCTTCACACGGTTTTCTTTCTCCAAGATCCAGGTCGGTAAGCCATCTCCAACTGCCAGATTTCATCTGCATGCATTTCACTCTTGATGAGATAGGAAAACAACACCTTCATGTAGAATGTAAGATTTCAGCCACAAAAGTTCACTTTTAGTTCCACAATAAAAATCACTAAACTTTGGCCCAAGTGACAAGCATTAAGTGACATGAAGGTAAAATTTGGTTTCCTGGCTTTGCATAAATTATGTCTACATTAAAGTGGAAAACAGACTTCCGTTAAAGAAGGCATGTCTGGTGAACCACGATGCTTACACAAAATTTTCTGACTCTGATCCCAAGAAATGTGGCTTGGCCTTGGGGACTGTTCTTTTTCACGCCAGAGCTTCGTGGTACTATCTTAATGCCTTTCAGCAACCCTTCAACACAGAGTAAATTTTTGTTCCCAAGCATTTAAAAAATACCCGTCTCACAGCAGAAAGCACTGTGATTTAAACCTGGTTTAGGACATCTAGGAGCGTGTCTATACCACACAGCTTCTTATGCACAGCACTGTGCAATCTCCATTTGCTTTGGGTTGTGTGATAAGGACTCAGCGCCAAATCATTTTAATCTCACATTTTTATGACCTCTCTATTTAAAGTCAATATTTTCACTGGCAGATACCAAGATCTGCACAGATCTTGGATTAGCAATTTTGTTTAAACTGAGAAAAGGGCACATAGTACTTCAACTAACTTTGATAAGAGCAAGGTTGCCCAATCAGCTATGGGAAAGAAGTCTGTCGTAAAGTTTTTTAAAGAGAATGAAACACTCAATGCAAGATGTGGAGTCACCAGTTCACAAGAAGGTTTAACTATCACATGATTCTAGTCTGTTGAAGGGCCAAAGCAAGCAAGAAAGCAAACAAACCAGCAAGCAGGGCTGGAAACGTGGCTCAGCACATAAGAGCACTTGTTGCTCTTGCAGAGGACCTGGGTTTGGTTCCCAGCACTCACATGGTGGTTCACAACCATCCTAACTCCAGTTCCAGGGGAATCAGTGTTCAGGGGATTCTGGCCTTCAAGGGCACTAGGTATGCATGTGGTGCACATATATAGTGCAGGCGAACACTCATACACATAAAATAAGATGATGAATCTAAAGGAACAAGCAAACGCCTTTACAACCATCACTAAGAGACACCCCATATAAATTCAATTTTAGGTATTCAAAAGTCCTAGTCTAGTGGGGGGATCTGTCCATTCAATTACCAACACTTCTCCTAACACAATTAAAAAACTGTAAATGTTTGCACTCCCTTCACCCTGTTACTTAACCCAAGACAGATGATAAGGAAAAGGAGACTTTGAGGAAAATAAACTGTACCACATGGGTTGGAAAATGTTCTGTGATATTGCGGTCCATTAGAAATTTTCTGTGATACTGGACACATGTGTGTATAAGCCCTGGTTACATACTTAACATGACTGGAGACCTGTGCTTTTTATTTCAATTATTTTAAATTTCAACAGTCATAAATAGCTCATCCAATCCTTGAAAAAAAAAAGTAGATGCAAACCATTGTATAGGATTAAATATAGTAACTATTTTATGAGCATCAGAAGTCTTGAATTATTTGTATTTTAAAATTATCTTCTAAAAGCCTTATCAAATCTGTCATGAAAAGGAATTCTGATTGCGGAATGAAAGAACTGTCAATAGGGGAAAGAAATGGAGAGGATACCATGGTTCTAAGGAAGAGCCCAGTCCTGAGTCCCATGGCCACTCTGCCCTGTCACTACTTTTTCCAGAAAGCAGACATTGAATGGGGCTGAACTTCAGCCAAGGTGGTTCAGTCTGGCCCAGGCTTTCTACAGAATCAGAAGAACCAAGCAGAGCTGAAAAAAAAATAGTTAAGTGTTGCCAACCACCTCTTGAAGTGACTGGTCATATTTTAAACCATTGCTAAGGCTTAGTTAATACCTTGGTATGTTGGCCAGGCTGGCTGGCCTTGAACTCACAGAGATCTGGATGCCTCTACTTTCCTTAGTGATGCCATTAAAGGCATGCACCACCACATCCGGCTATTATTGGAAATACTGTAATGAGGTTGAGCCCCTTGGAAGGAAGATCATCTATCTGTCTGCCTATCTGTCTTTCAGTCTGTCTGTCATCTCTCCATCCATCTATCCATTTATCTTTTATTATTTATCATCTATCTACATCATTTATTTCTCAGTTTTTGCATATCAATACTATAATTACCAGGTTGTATCTTATGTATGGTCCTAAATACTTTTATTCACTTAAGATTTACACACACATCATCTGAGGTAGGCAGAGAATGAATTATTCTCATTTTATTAAAAGGAAGGCTTGAAGTTAAACAGATGGCTTAAAGGTGCCCATAACATCAATCTCCCTTTCTTCAGAGAATTAAATACTTATGAGTTATAAAACACATTTTATAATTAGGATGCAATAGGTATGACAGGCATTTGTAATCATCAAGCTTTAGAGTAATCTTTGTATTTGAGATTTTTCATGTTAGAATCCTAGCTCTCTCTCTCTCTCTCTCTCTCTCTCTCTCTCTCTCTCTCTCTCTCTCTCTCTTCCTCCTCCTCCCTCCCTCCCTCCCTCCCTCCCTCCCTCCCTCTCTCTCTTCTCTCTCTCTCTCTCTCTCTCTCTCTCTCTCTCTCTCTCTCTCTCTCTCTCTGCTTATTTATGTTTTCAGAGATAAGGTCTTTCTCTGTAGCCCTGGTTATCCTGGAACTTCCTATGCCAGCCATATTGGGTTTTTATTCTGCCAAAAAATACCCTTGTTTTTCAGGCCCACCCCTGGATATGAGAAAATGAACTTGTATCATTCCTCCCGAAAAGAGGAGGAAGTGCAAGAAGAGGCTGACCAGGATACAACACTGCAATGCCAGAAGTAGGTCCTGGTCTAGACTAAATTAATTTTGTCTAAATTCGCCCCCAATTAAGAATGCATTCATCAAATTATCCAAAAGACTTGGTTCCAATACATAAATCAACATTCCATCACAGAGGCAAGCTATTATTTAATAAGTACAAATAGCTGTAAGGCAGCTGGGGGAGGAGTTTTGATCAACATTGGATTTATAAATCCCCTGTGCAGTCCACCCACTAAGAAGGGTTGCATAATCTTCACAGAAGCGAAGTTAAAATTAGCAGTTTCTCTAAAATGGTTAGGCAACACATGAAAATAACTCAAGTAGGTAATCTGCAAGTGCCACTGTGGATTCCTTCCTTTCAGCCGTTGGCATACCACTGCACCTGTATCAGCTTGAAACTGGCTGGCATGGCGGCCTGCTTTGACCAGCAGACAGAGTAAGTCACATGTGCCTGGCAGCTTTAACTCTTCCCCTGGGAAGCTAGCCACCAGGTAAGAAGTGACATGCAACAGACTCCCTGTGTGAAGAGAGAAAAGATAACAGCAAAGTGGGATGAACCAGCTGTCAACAGTGAAACGTTTCTGCCTTCCTAGCACATTCAAGCTCTTCCTTGTAGCTGTGTGTTTATTTGTTTGCTTGCTCGTGACAAACAATTGCCGTGTTGACCAGGCCGGCAGAGAACTCCTGGACTCTAGCAATTCTTATGCTTCAACATCTCAGGTAGCTGGGAAGTGCAGGAGTGTACCACTATCACACACAGCTGAATGTAGCTGAGTAAACTGGCTGAACACTGCCCATGGACATACCCCAGCTCGCTGCATTCGGAACAGCCAGGCACTGCCTAATTTCTGATCACGAGAAATAATAAATTACAATTGTCTCAAGCCACAAAGCATTGAGTTGATGTGTTGCCCTGCATCTTTCTAAACTTCACTGCCCAACTTGCTATGAGCATTTTACTCTGAATGAAAGAAACAACCTGGGAGATTGAGCGGTCTAGTTTCATTCAAGTTTACATGGGGCTGAACACATCGCTGAGTGTCACTGCCAAGCAAAGCTCGCCCTCCAGGTTTCTTGCTACGTTGGTCTCATTCTTATTGTCACCAGCAACTAAAATAAATAAAATGGGAGCTAATGGAGTAATGGGTTCCCGGAAAAGCAGAGGGCATTCTTTCTACCACTTAGGATGTGTTCAGCCAAAGAATCCTGATGGAGGCTGGTATTTGAAGGTGGGGGGCGGTGGCCAGATAACCTAGCAGCCAGGCTTCCCATCCCTGGAGCCCATCCCAGAACTCACCCTTGCCCAGCCCACATGCTACCTGCTACCTCTTCTTTTCATGCCATGAATATTAATTCAGCAGTGGGAGGATTTTCAACCATTATAAGCCTAGGTAGATCAGTGCTCCATTTACACCCCCATCTTGTTTGTTGTGGAGGAAATATGGCTTTGTTTCTCTACCATAAAATCATGCTGGAAAAAAAATTACTGAAACAGACGAAATTATAAGCATGAATATTATTTCTAAAAGGAGGGGACAGATTAACTAAAGGCACCTAGAATGTGAATTTTCTTTTAAATAGAGGTATTCGCTAAGCTGAAATTTGCATTCAAGATCTCAGTCTATTTTTAGATGGGACCCCTAGAGAGCAAGGCTAAAGCCACAGAGTACACCTACATAAAAAACAGAATGGGCAAATAGGCAGTTGGTGCCCTAAAGACTGCCACCCAGAGCCTCACTGCAGCTGTGACACCTGGCTTCTCTCGTCCCCCCACCCCATCACCTTCTTCATTTCTTACATAGCTTGCAACTCCAACTGAGCTCCTCCAAAGGTTCCTTACAGGCTGTGCTCACTGTCCTGCGACCTCTCCCAGTTTAACACAATTAGCGAGACTAGTATCTAATCCATAAGAAACTGAAATATAATCCATAAAGCAAAGGCAGCCTGATGCCTCACTCAATTCGAAAATTGCCAGTTCTGTCAAAATGCCAACACTCCAATCCAGTATTCACCACACACAATCTCCAGCCCTTCATCTTCCATCAGTAACAGTGCAGGGGTAACGGAGGTTGAAATGTGACCAATTTTGTAGCCGATAAATGAATCCTGAAATGTCTATAGCAATATAAACACAGGCAGCGTGCAGATGAGGCTTCGGGCCGCTCTGCAAGGGTTTGATGGGCATGGCTCAGATGTGTAACACAGGAAAGGTTCCCGTTGTGAAGGCTGCAGGTAGAGTGGAATGGTCTACGGCACAGGCAATACCAACAGCGGCTGCTGTATAAACCATGGGGGAGGTAGGGCTGAAGAGATGGCTCAGGGGTTAAGGAATATTGGTTGCTCTTCCAGAGGACTTCGGTTCAATTCCCAGCCTCCACATGGCAGCTCACAATTGTCTGTAAACTCCCGTTCCAAGGGATCTGACACCCTCACACAGACATACATACAGGCAAAACACTAATCAATGCTCACTAAATAAATAAATAAATAAATAATCGATCAAATAAACAAATAAGTAAAAACAATCAGGCACCAAAACCAATGCAGGACCCAAGGGATACACTGAAGTACTTCCTTATTTAAGGGATTTCGGACCTGGGGGGGGAAATTTCTGAGGTAGTTTTCAAGTGACTTCAAAAATACAAGAGGATAACACTGTGGGTTCCACTATCACTCCTGTGATCAGGTGGGTACATTCCCTGAGTTTTGAGAGAATCTGGACCAGAACAGGAAATGCCTTAGTGTCCTGCTGCACCACACGGGAGGAGGCCACTTTGATGCTGACACTCTCTCTGACATCTGTCTGGTCCCTCTCACTTTTCAGCGGCATTGAAAGAATTCAGAAGTCCAGAATACAGAGACTCAGTGGTGGAATCGAGTTATATAAATCCATTGTCCATGCAGAAGAAAGGCAATCTATGAAGGATCAATGCTTTCCAGTAACCGGGAACAGAAAGGACTCTCCTGTCGGGAAGCCTTTTTCTCCAGGCTCCACCTCCTGAAGGATGTCGGCTCCAACATCCCCAGCCTCATATAAGAGGAACAATCCTAAGAGCTAAACTAACCCAGGACCCCTGACTTCAGGAGGCTCCTACCTCAGTAGCACCATCAATCACAAGCTCTAAATGATCTTCTGGGTGTCAACTCCCAAGCAAGGGAAAGAGAAGCCTCCCAGGAAAGGTCTTTGTATACTACTTTCTCCTCCAGGTGAAGTATGAAAGGCGCCATCTTTACTGCTGGCAACCTCTGTCCTCTCCACTTCCCCAAAATCTGTTCACTCTAAAATGGCCTCTCAATGATGTCCCTACTCGGTACTGAAGCCATATTGTCTATTTCCTTATAAGTTGTTGATTCTAGGCTTCTCTCCCCTCTCTGAGAATCTTTTAGTTCTGCAAGTAGCATGGGCAGTCACTTCCTTCCTCTATGAAGTCATGTGTAGAACACGCTCTCATAGTCCCTAGCCTCCCCGCTTTACCTCTCAGTCTGGAGATGTTTCAGTGGGGAAGAGGGATTCTTTCAAGATTTTTAAAAACACAGGCACGTAATTAACACAGAATCAAGCAAAGATGAAGTGTTCCGTTGTGGTTGCCATGTCAACACTACTCCCAAGGCACAGGGCATTTAACCCATAAGATGCTCGTTCATTTTCCTTTCTTGTCAACTCCTTCTCCAACCTTTTGGTGACATCTATCACCAGAGACCAAGGTTTTTTTTTTTTTTGTTTTTTTTTTTTGAGTCATGACTAGTTATTTTTGACATTTAATTTCAGTCAAAGATACGTTTTACCTGTTTCTGATTTTGTGTAAATGACATTACATATCAAGGGTTTATTTGTTTATTTATTTTTTATTTTTTTGTGATTGACTTCTTTTACTCTGGATGTCTTCCAGATTCATCAATGTTGTTGCTTCAGTATTCTTTTTTATTGCTGTGTAGTATTCCAAAAATTTCAATAAATTGTAGGTTTATTTTACAAATGTATATTATCATTTCAGTAGTTCATTAAAAAGCCCTTGAACACTTCTATAATGATTAGGCTAATCTACACTCTCACAATGACTCAATGATGACAACTCTAGGTGCCAAATGACATTGGGCACTGATTTTTTTTTCTTATTTGTTTGTTTGTTAGCTCACTGGCCACTTACAAGTTTTCTTTGGGACATTATTGTTCAAGTCTTTGATTTGATTTTTTGTTTGTCTGTATGAAACAGAGTCTTATTAGGTAGCCCAGGCTGACCTTGAACTTGAATTCCTTCTAAGGAAGTCCAGATTGTGCTGGGATTCCAAGCATGTGCTACCTCACGAAGCAATTCCCTTTCTTAAGGTATTTGTCCACAGGGAATAATGGAACCCAGTATTCACACATTTCAGCTTACAAGCAAGTAGCACATGCCCACATGCACTGATTTTATTTTCTGTTGCCATCAATATTCAGTAGAACCAACCACCCTAATGCTGAGGAGCATTATAAGGAGGGGTCTTTAAATTGTGTGTTACAGCAGCTAGAGTCTTGGCTGCACAGAAATATTTCGCTTTGATTTTATTTTTAAAGCAAGAACTCAGATATAAAAAGACTTTCCGTCTTCTAATTTTAGTAAAAGTTTTATAATTTGACTCACAAGTATTTAGAATGAAATGTTTATAAGTGTAAAATATCCATGATTGGCTCATGTACCAAAATGAACTAGAGAGGCAGCCGCGGCCCCAGCTCGGGTAGCGTGATTCACAAGGCAGGAAGGACAGCTGCTTGCTCGGATGAGTGCTGGCAGAACTCGTGGGCAGTCCTTCCTTCATCTTCTTCCATAAAAGAAAAAAAAAAAATCCTGCCTGTGAAATAGATACGACCTTGATTTAGGCTGAAAAAGAACACAGCTACTCCTCCAGCCATGGAAGATTCCAGAAGGGCTGGAGACTCGCTGACAGTTTGTGGTGCAAGTCAGAAAAAGAGAATTCACTGTTTGAGAATCAGAAAGTATTCTTCCTCTCTACCTTTGCAATCCAGTTCAGATTCTGTTCTGTATCTAGTTCAACAGGGGAAACTGAAAACTGGCCAATGAACTAGGGCGCTGCTGCTTACGTGCAGAGCTTCTAATGGACTGTCAACTGCTTACTACTGTGCCTTCCAAGACACTAAATGGAGGGACCCATAACCCCGCTTTTCCTACCAGAGTTCAAAGATGACTGGATGTCTTATCCTGTTTGGGATACTTGGGATTCTATAGTGACCTCGTTACTTGCTCACTATCGTGCATTCTGTTTGATTGTACAAGTATGAAAGTGTGTGTACATGTGTGTGTAAGAGATAAGCAGAAAGACGGAAAAAGTAGGGATTTTTTTTTCCCTACTAGGAAAGGTGTGTCCTGAATATTTTTGTAGAATGTGCACAGTGTAATCTTAAAATCTTTAGGACAGAGAAGGTCTTGCAACTTCCTGGAGAGCAACCGTTCTCCAGGGTTACAGGCTGACTGGGTCAGCACTGGTGGGAACAAATTCTTGGGAAGAATGTTATACCATCAAATACACTTGCTTCTTTTATATTTAGGCATTCATCAAGGTTCAGGGGAAATTTTTGCATATATATGTGAATCACTGACGTGGTTAACCATTGATAAGGAAACCAAGTACTTAGAGATCAGCATCACAAAAATCTCAGCTAAATGCTTCACTATACTGAGTCAGATATTTAGTAAGTCCTAACATTTACTATGCAATTAGTAAATACTCTATACCCGTCTGGATATCACTGCATGTCTTAACTCATTCATTCAGCACAAAAAGGCTACAAACAATATCTGCTTTCGGTGTACAGAAAACTGAGAAACAGAGAGAGCAAATGACTTGACCCAAGGTATTTCCAACTCAGGCAGTCTGGTTAACCCCAGAGCGTTCACCTCCATGCCATGCTCTCACTCAATGGTCTCTCCCGGCATTCATGTTCTGAAGCCCTTATCTCCACTGTGGCTGTGTTTAGAAATGGGCCTGTGAAGATGCAGTGAGGTCAGACGAGGTCATAAGACTTGTATTTTAATCCTGAAGGATCAGGAGACTTTTAGGAGGTAGAGGGGGAGAAAAGAAGCCCTTGTCTCTTTCCCTCTTCTCTCCCGCTACAGACACACAGCTAGCAGGAACCATCTGCAAGCCAGGAAGACAGCTCTCAACAGCCCCCGCTGTCACCCTGATCGTGAACTTTAAGTTTCAGAGCTTGGAGAAAATACACTTCTGTTGCTCAAGCAACATGATCTATAACAGACTGAGCCCATACACAATGTGGAAACCACCCTTCCCAGAACCCCCCAAACCAAAAGGAGCAGAAACATGCATCTTTGTTTCACCCACACATTCTCCCTGTCGTAGCAAACTTCCCCTTTGTACCCTTTGATATGGCCAAGAAACTGGGCTCTTATTGGATTTTTAGCATTATAAATATTCATAGATATTTTCAATATTCATCCCAATACATGCGGGTTAAGACGTGTTTACTGCATTGATCTTTGCAAAAGAAACATAAAAGCTTCTGATCAATATGAATGTAAAAGTTTCTGGCCGGATTTTTAGCATAACTAGATTTTCAAGCAATGGTCATGGGGCTAAAATGGAATAAGAATGGCGGTTCTTTGAGTGGTCCCATTTATTAAAAATAATCACAAAGCATATACTAGTGATGCCAAGTACCCGGCATTCTGAGCTTGTGAAACGAATTATCAGTGTCTAAAAGGTCTTTGTCAACTCTAACATCTGTAAACATTTAAGTGGTATCGAGCAGATTCCATAATCGGATCTGCTTTTAACTGTGGAAATCAATGCAGTTATTAAGAAGCTATTTGAATAATTCATGCTGCACGAGGAGGCCTTCAGAGTAGCTGTAATGTGTTTGCATCTTAATGGTATTTTAAATAAAGTTGTGTCTTGCTACAATGCACATTTAGTAAGCAAGGCTGATTCCCCATCCATCACTTCAGAGGTGGTGATGTGAAATTCTGACAGTTGCAGAGGAGGGCTGGAGCTATCTGGCTTTGATAAAGAAGGGAGTTAAAGGAGAGGTTACTCCTCCAGCTCTTAGAGGAAGATACTATCTGCCTTTCACTCATCCACTGCCTGGGTCTTGAGATCTGACACTCCGGGAAATGCTCATCAGTGGTGCCATTGCAAGGTCATTCAGCCAAGTTAACCAGGCTAAATGCACATTCATCACTTCCAGTTAAAATGAATAAAGAACCAAATGGTTAAACGTTTGGGTAAATGTAATCTTCTTTTCTCTTTGTTTTTGTTGGGTGGTGTTGGTGTTTTCAACCTTACAGGAAACATTTCCATCACACTAAAATCAAAAGTAACATCAACCTTCCAAAAGCTTTAAGCTTGGACAAGTATCATAGAATGTGAGACTTACAAGCAACAGTCCCTGAAGTTATCCCAGTTCCTTATCTTTGCTGAAGTACCTCCTTGGCTGTGAAACCAGTCTGCCTGAATTCTTCCACTTAACAGGGTTCATGGCTACCTTCTCCAAGACAGACCAAATGCTCCTTGGGCATTAGCACCTGGGGCTGAGCCCAATTCTGTCATCTCACCCTTCAACAAGTTTGTTGACCTTTGGGGACACTCAGTCAAGTGGACCCTTGCTGTCTTTCCAATGGATGATTGAAGGCAATGACCATAGCTTTTTTGAGTTTCCAGTATTCACTTAATCCCAGCACTTGGGAGGCAGAGACAGGCAGATCTCTGAGTTTGAGGCCAGCCTGGTCTACAGAGTGAGTTCCAAGATAGTCAGGTTTACACAGAGAAACCTTGTCTCAAAACAAACTACCAAAAATAAATAAATAAATAAATAAATAAATAAATAAATAAATAAATAAATAAATAAATAAATAAATAAATCATCTCCATTGTAATTAAACTGTTTCTAATATAAAATGAGTCACCAGAGCACAGTCAGCTACTTACACTCACCCTTTTACTCTCTACCCTCAGGTCTCACAATTCTCCCCCTGCAGCTCGAATCACACTTTCCACCTTGATTTCCCTCTGTAGTCCCATCCATAAACTTGCCCTTACGCCCACGGCACCTGCCCACTACACTCAGCTGCTTACTATAGGTGGAAATTTCCAAGCTTTCTCCCTCTTCTAGGATCCTCTCCGCCTGAAACATCTTTGCTCCTCCTCTTAAAGCAACTAATGCTTCCTGGGGGCAGGCAGCCTGAGAGTGAAGAGAAGATGTTCTCAGTAGAGGCTCACTGCTAGAAAAATGACCTTCGAAGCTGAGGGACACCACAATCGCTTTTCACTTGTATTACACTCCAATATTGTTGGGGTGTCAAGACATTTTTAAAGGTATGTTGGTGAGTGTATATGGTCTCTAAGGACTCAGCCTTCTCCAATCTGGGAAGGCTGCCCTCCTTTTTGGCCTTCAAGATCAACTTGGAAATTCAATGATCAGAAATGATTGTGTAGAGGCTTCCCCACCCAGACTAAGATGTATGTTACTTCTGCCCATACTCAATCACGGGGCCCCAAACTGACCGCAAAGAAGGCTGGGGAAGACAGCTGCAGGAGGAAAATATAACAAGGTTGCTGCTCCACAGGGGATTTTCTAGGAAAGGCCCTGCGAACTGATCTCATTAGGGCTGGTATTATAAGAGAGGATAAGAAAGCACTACACCACTCCGCTATAAAAGGGTAGTTATATAAGCATAAAAACACTTGCTATACTGCATGGTGAAATTCTACTTATTCATGCTCCCAGTTGAAATGTGAGTTCCTGGTAGACAGCAATGTGACTCTCTTTCTTTCCTTTTTTCCCTTGAGATAGGCTCTAATTATGTAGCCCAGGCTGACTTTGAATTCATAATCTTCCTGCCTCAGCCTTTTAAGTGTTAGGATTAGCAGATACATACCACCAAAGCTGGCTTGGCAATGATTTTACTTTTCACGTTACCCACATGTAGCATGGGATATTCCTACCGCAAAGTTAGTTCAGGTTTGAGAACAAATGGGTTGATGGATGTAAATCTCTGTGTGCTCTTTCTGGACATCTACCTAGCCTGTTGAAATAATACTGACAGATCTGAAGATGAAGATGAAGATTGAGCACGGCTCCTCTGAGCACTGGGGGCCAAGAGGTTCTGCAGGATCTCTCACCACAGGTTGAATGATGCCCAGGAAAAGCATGGGAGGTTGAAGCCATCTCCTTTTGGAGATCGTGTGCTGAGTCTTACCACAGAGTCCCCAGCACACAGCACTCTGAGAAAGTATCTGTTGTATGAATAAATGTAAATACTGACAGATATTTTTGTAAGTCAGTAAATGAGATCATAGCAGTAGTAATTTAATTTCAGGCAAAAAGCAGCAACATTTAATAGAAAGATCAGTGAAATAATATAAGGAGGTCCTTTTACTATGGCTTAGAAATAATTATCTTTATATCCCTTTACAATACCATCAGCACACGAAATTCTTCCCATAGTATCAGCTCTAATAAACCTTAGGCAAAGAAGTTTTTAGGAAGTTGTATGATTTTTTAAATAAAGTGAAATGGCGCAAGTCCCTTAACTGGTGGCATTTGACGACACTAGTTTAACAAATGCAGAAAGCTTTTCCTTTGAACTGAATCGGGGGCGAGCTGAGATAGCATCAGGAAATCGAAAAGCCAGGAAAAGCTGTCTTCCTTTCCTGGTCTAAAAATAAACAAGAAGGCAAGAGGAAGAAGAGTGAAGTGTTCCCGAGCCAATATTTTGCAACTTGTGTTGACCTGTTTTGAGGACCTTTCTAAATACAGTGCCTGGGTTATGTAGTTAAGGGTGGAGGACCCTCAAATGTCTAAAAGTACAAAAACAATCATAATTTGATTCTTCTCTTGATACTTTATATTAACTGTTAAAGGACAGGATCCTTCAAATATTTTTGCTTATGTTAGACAAATTGAAGTGTTTGCTCTCTGGATGCTGATGGTGGTAGTCAAAGCATCCTGATGCAGACAAGCCGAGTGTCGTCTTCTGGTGCTTCGTGGTTTTTATCTCCTTTGGTAAATGGAATAAAGGAGTAACAGGTTCTGATCTAATTTCCAAACAGCATTTGCTTCAGAGCTTAAATTTGCATTATAATATCAACATAAATAATTTTTTTATTTGGTGTTTTTTTATTAATAACTTCCAAATCTACTTTAACTCAACTGCATCAGAAAAAAATTTAAAAAATGAAACTTTAATACACCGACCTCTCATCAAAATTTTTTATGATTTCCATCTAATTTGTCCTCATTTTACAAGCATTCAGTTCAAATTGGATGGATCAAACTTAAGTTTAAAACACACCTGAACCTCATAAAGGAGACTGCTTGTAGAACCTAAGTGTGAGTGTGGACAGGCCTAGAAGTGGTGTCTTCTCAGGTGGCTTCTGAGAAGGCTCCATGGGATTATGAAAAAGCAAGTTTGGCTGGAGATCTCCTTGCCCCTAGGAAATACCATCATGTCCTTATGTCACACCTATCTGTTCCACTGAGCCAACAGTCCCTTCCAGGTCACTGTGTGATGGGCATAGACTGACCTTCTGCTAGGGGTAGTAACCATGAACATACTGTGTGCCAGAAATCACCAAGCTAAGCATTGGCCAGAATAGCAGGGAACAACAGACACATGACCCGTTGTCGCCAGGTTCATGGCCTCTGGGGAACATGTCTCTGATGGTCATGAACAGTTTACTCATAAGAGAAAAAGTTTCTCAGGAAAATAATAGAAATTGTGAGAAGAAATTACAGGGGTTCCTAATTTGGAAGTGGGGAGCTTTTTTTTAAAATATTTGCTCAAATAATTTAATTTTATAAAATGTTATCATCTTTACCTTTAAAATGGAGAAATGGTAGCTACCTTGTGGAACTTTTGTGAGGAGTAGATTAGACCACAAGTGAGCTCATGAATGACAGGGACAAGCACTGGATAAATGATCCATATATGTTTCTGCAATTATCTTGTTAATTGTGACAATGACTGTGATTCTTTTCATTATTAATCTAGGTGAAAAACAAAAGTTGGCTGGCAAAAAGAGAGGAGAGAGGCAGTACAAAAACTATCCAAGACAAGAGACAAAATTATATGCAGATGCAAAATTTGTATGCCAATTATATGCAAAGCTTCTGGTGTCCTAGGTAGATAGCATTAGGATCTAAAAAGAAAATAAAAAGGGAATAAACTTTAAACTCTGGATCCCTCCAAAAGTCCTCTTCTTCTAACTACCCTAAGAATATTTGCCTCTTGGAGTCTTTATTCACATTTTTTTTTCCAAGTTTTCTCTACTAAGCATATACTACCTTCACAATTTAAAAAAAAAGGATATATTTTTAAAGTGATGCTCCCATTATTTCTTTACCTGTAACAAACTAACTTTTTCATTGTATGGCTTTTTGCCTCAGCATCTGTCTGGCACTTCCCGTTCCCTAACTACCCATTCTGAAGGCTGTCTATGGAAGGTCTTCACAGAGCGCTTGTTGTGCTGTCCCCTCAACTGGGGTCAGCTCACTCCCAGGATTGGAGCATATGAAGGCCTCCTCTCCCCTATAACATCATACCCATGATCCTTAGCAAAACCACCCCAAATGGCTCAGGCCCAAAGCCTGTCTATTGTTCAAGGTCATTTCCTGCCGCTCTCTGTGCTAACCCTCACACCCACTCCAGCCACACAGAACTTCCCACAATTCTCCAAACATGCCATCCACTCGGATGCCCTCTGTCTTGGCTTATTTCCCTTTCTGTGTCGAGAGCAGTCTTTCGACCTCAGCATGCAGCAAAATGATCCTGTTCCTTTCCCAACCCACCGAGCTGAAGCCTCATCTCTCCCCCCAGCCACCTCTCCACAGAACAGGCCCCTGAGAGCCTTGCTCTTCCCACATTGTCCTCCAGTTAGTTAGATAAACGCCTATCTCGGCTTATGAGTCCTATCAAGACAGAATCTACATCTCCATAAACTTCGTTTGCTGTTACATCTAGCTCATAAATCGTAACCGTCTATGTTGTTGCTATTCAAATGAAGAGAATACTAGAATGGAAGCTGAGGAGAGCTTTGGCTCGTGCCTGTAATCCCAGCACTTGGAAAGCTAAGGCAAGAGGATGATATGGCAGAGTCCACCTTGGGTGACATAGGGAGGTCTTGCCTTAAAAACCAACAGAAAGGGGGGGGGGGGCTAGAGTGGTTTCTTTAAGGAAGTTCTCCAAGGAGCACCTTTAGGTCAGACACCAAACGTGTGCAAGGACAGCCTTCTATTCCAATTGTTTGCTCCTGGACTCTTGTACATGAGGACTGAAGAACTTAGTACTCTAGTTTTTGGTTGCTCATTATTTGCTAGGGACTCACGGTGAATGAGATAAAGACCCAGGAATACAGTTGGAAACTGTGGCAAATGCTATAGAAGAAAAGAACAGGAAATGAGGTAAGAGGGTATCGTTGAGGAAGCAACTGCCATAATGGGAAGTCACGAACAATTAGTCCCATAAAGAATAGGAGAAAGTACATCCAAAAAGGAGGGAAATGTGCTGGAAGGGCCTGAGGGAGGGAGGGAGGAAGGAGCTGGCTTGTTCACTAGAGAAAGTGAAAGATGACCCTCCTGCCTAGAACCTGACCTTGGCAGAGCAAAGGCACCTTCTTCAGGCAGTGAGGGCTCCTCTATAGAATGCTGGTTCTGTGAGAGACACTGAGCTTCTTCTGAGGGCATCTACAAGTCACTCAAGATGTTATGTAGGGGTGGAGGAGGATGAGATTGGATTTACACTTTGTGTGTGTGTGTGTGTGTGTGTGTGTGTGTGTGTGTGTGTGTGTAAGCATGCCTGCTGAGGCCAGAAGTTGATGTTAGATGTCTTCCTCAGTCTCTCACCATCATATTTTTTGAGACAGAGTCTTGTTCTGAACCTGGAGCTCACCCATTCACCTAAACCGGCTGGCAGGCAAACCTCAGGGACCCTCTTGTCTCTGCCTCTCTAGCTCTGAGATTACAGATATGTGCCACCACACCCAGGTTTTCGTATGGGCTCTGGGGGGACCAAATTCAGGTCCTCACGCTTATGTGGCATGGACTTTACCTACTGAGCCATCTTTCCAACCAGCAGATTTACATTAAAAAATACACAACCTTAAGTGAAAACTAAAAATTAAGTAGATTGCTAGTGAAATGGACAAAGTTCGGTGACTTTTCAACATATTTAGAATGCTGTTATTTGAATACCTGTCGATCAAATGTGCTCATCAGTGGGATTTTTGTGTCTGGTCACTCTCAGAAGTTAAACTCAAACCACACCTGTATTCCTGTTTCTCTGAATAGCATAGTTCACACAGCATAGACCCTGGCTCCTAGAAAGCCACTTTGAACACCATGGAATTTTAATTGCGCCAACATCTCTAGAGGCTCCTGTCAAGATAAAGACTGGCATCTGATGCTGGCTGAAAGTCAAAATTTTCATTTTAACCTCAGTTGAAAACTCTGCCTTTCTCACCTGAGTGGACACTTTGTGAGTGGCAGGCAGGACACATAAAAGCTGCTATTTTTGTTTGTTTAGAAATGTCACAAGCCTTCTCTCTGCCGAGAACAAACTCACTCAACTTCCAGTTATGTCACAAAAAAAAGAGATAAAAATGCAGTATCATTGCTCGGATGTTCTGGTGACATTTTCTCAAGCCAAAAGACATGTGGCGGCCAGAAAAGGCAAGAGAAAGGAGCAGTGAAACTTAGACTAACAGAGCTAGAGGGACATCAGCGCACACTTCATGGCACAGACTCCGGATGCCGAACAGTTCCGCTGTAGGAGTTCTAGTACTGGAGAGGGAACACTGTCCATGCACGGAGAGGACAGCCAAGTCTCCAGTGCACAGCCAAGAGAAGGGCAGCAGAGAAGGACTCGGGGCCAATTCATACACCGCCCTGCAAACTGCGTTCCCCATGGTTTTATAAGCAGTGAGTTAGCTGCGTTAAAAACAATGGTTGGAAAAATCAACAGAAGAGAAGAGTAAGAGCAGGCAAGGCACCTTACAGGAATGTAAATGGAGGGGCGGGGGGGGGGGGGTTCAAAAGAGGGAGAATACCAGCCACACCTCAGATAATAACACCGCCAAGAAGAAACGCTGAAATATTTAACACATGCTGCTTTGGCCCTGGACTAAATGCCTTCCATGGTTCATCTGATTTAAACTTCTTACGAACTCTGCGGAGGTGACTAAGGCTGTTTCTGTTTGGACAATGAGGAAAGTAGTGTTAAATCCAGCCTCTGGAAACTAACCTGTGGACGGGAAGGCAGGCTTCATCAGGCTGCGGCTGCGGCTGCAGCCTTCGCAAGTGAATTAATTTCGAATACATCTCTCTGTTTTTCTTTTGTCTTATTGGTTGGTTTTGCAAGAAAGGGTTTCTCTGTGTAGCCCTGGTTGTCCCAGAACTCGCTCTGTAGACCAGATCGGCCTTGAACTCAGAGATCTGCCAGCCTCGGCCTCCTGAGTGCTGGGATGAAAGGTGTGTGCCGCCGACACCACCCAGCTTTGTCGTTTTTAATCTTAGGTGACAGGGACTTAAATTACAAATGATATAGATGGTTATCTTAATCTTTTAAAGGAAAAGTTTTCTAAGTCATATTTCAGGCCTCTCTTCTGTCCCAAATATACTACCCTCGGCAGAATTGAATTTCTCTTCATCACTCACAGCAGACTAAGCATACCTAAGACCTGACTGGTTAGGGTGTGCTAACATCCATCAGTCTGTTTGTTCTTATCTTTCCCTGAAGCAGCGTGCTCCACGAGTTCGCTGCTCCTGGTCTGTCTCCTTGGCTGTTTGCACTGCCAGGCTCCCAGCTTTCACTGGCTGCCATTATGATCCTCTGCTCCAGAAGGCACCTGCCTTCCCCTTTCTCCAAACGGCCTGCTTCTCCACACTCCTCCTGTATCATCCACTGTCTATCAACTTCCACTCAGCTCAATTCAACACACTTTGATAGTCTACCTTTTCTACATGCTACTTCATCAGCAAAAAATAGTAGACACCCTAAGCCAGATCCAACACCCACGCAGTACTCTCTAGCAAATCTCAGTCAGCCAGAGCTGAGGAGTTTGTACAGTTTAGGAGATTGAGAAGACTGGCCATTCCAGCAATTGACAGTATTACTATTTCACAGCAGAATAAACTGAGGCTCATACCTACTGGCTAGGAGTGTAGTCCAGTACATGTTTGGCACATCGGTTTGATCTCCAACACACACACACACACACACACACACACACACACACACACACACACACACACACACACACACACACACAATCTCCAGCAGGTAAAGAACAAGCTGAGATTTGAACACACCCTTCTACTCCCTGCCACAATGGGTTTGGAAGAACAAGGCAATCTTTTCTGGCTGTAGTAATGGCTGCAAGAGATAGCCAGAATTCCCTCTAGCAACCAATGGCCAGCTGGAGAGTGCTGCCAACATCTCTGAACTGGTACCAGCCTGAAAACTGAAGGTCACGCTGCCACATGTCGGGAGATCCCCTTGGTGGTTTCCTGGTATTCTCGGACACAGCTCAGCACTTTCAAGGTAGAGTACTGCACAGGAGGAAAGGAACACACAATGCAACATATGTTCCTCTAATGCGCTAATGAAAGTTAGATAGCTTTCGAAAGAAAGATGTTGCCAACATCAACTTTTTCATATCATTCCTCAAAAGCATTCAGGACCATCTCATTCAAAAATCCTGTTTAATCTCCCTGATGGCCTGGTTGTCTGACTTCCTCCCCTGATTTATTCAATATATGTTAAGTAACACCTTAGTATTAAGGAAAGTGCCAGGCAGGAAAAGTCTAGCTAGTGGACTACTGTGACTCTGCAATTATTCCCAACAACCATTAAAGTTATCAGTCTTTTAAAAGCAGGTTCAGAGGGCTGAAGGCATAGATCAGTGCTAGAAAACTTGCCCAGCAGCCAAAGACCCTGCATTTCATCCTCAGGACCCTAGAAGACAAACAGGACTCAGAACCTTGTTTTGTTATTTCAAAGATCAAAATACATTAAAATGCATTTCATCCAAATGTCCTCACATTTAAAGCAGCTTCCTATGTAAACCATCCCCCTAAAAACAAACAAAAAACTTCCTTTAACCCATAATAATAATAATTGACTACATCTTGGGCTCCAGGGTCTCAGAACACTCAGAAAACTGTAGAAAAACCTTTTAAACACAGAGGCCAACAATGTACACTTGATGAACAAAGCTAGAGGGGAGGTGGTGACTATAGGGGAACAGGCCCTGTCTGCACAGTCATCGTCCACTCTCCTTTAATTCTTCCCATGCTGCTGTGACTTTGCTTAAATCAAAAATCATGAATGTCAGATAAAGCAATCCTTCCTTAGGACTCTGCTCTGGAGAAAGACCTGGTACACGTGCACGCGGTCTCATGGTTTTTGCCGTGGTTCTGTTTGTTTGGTTTCTAACACAATGTGTGGAGATCGGTCCACCCAGGGTTAGCCCCTCAAAGCTCTAAATGGCTCTGCTAATGGAGGGTTGCGGCACTTTCGGGACTTCCCTTTCACGCAGACTGAAGCTTTCTTTGTCTCCTTCCTGACAATGGCACACGCATTCCAAGTCCCCTAAGTATTTACTCCTTCTCCGTGTTTCTAAGTTATTCCCCTCCTTGGAGAAAAAGTCTGATTGGTCCCTCAAACGGATGAGATTTAATGACATTTTAGAAAAATAAGCAGGACGTGACACAAAGCAATGTCATTCTGTCTGCTCCCAAGCTTTCCATTTAAAACGCTTTAGCCTGGCCCTCCGCGATCTTCTTAATGGCACAAATGCTTAATAGATTAGATAGATTGTTGAGAAACTTCTGAAGCCTTAATTATTGATGGCAGATTCCAAATAACTGAAAAAGATACACACACTCATCTTAGACATTTCACAGGCGACAGAATCCACATGATCACCATGTTTCTGACCTGTTGAAAAGATGTTTTCTGCTCTCTTTCCTCATGCGTCATCATTAACTGCCAACCCAAATTGTATATTATTTCACATTGTATATGGCTAATCTCATTGCCTCCAGTGACCAGTGGATACTTTACGACCAAAGTCCTTAATAAATAATTTATTCCACTTTTCCATTACAAAGAAAGCAATGTTTCAGAATAGTCCCTGACACTAATACTCCCAGCACCTCCACTGCCCCAGGAACAAATGAGCTGGGGCCTAATGCACATATCTTCTTTCTACAAGATCAGTTCGTCAATACTGATTGAACTGCTGTGCACAGAAATATGTATTGGAAGGCAGGCACCTCCTCCCAGCAGCCCTTCACCATAAGCCCAAGCTTGCCAAGCCAGGAGAGGCATTACAGCTTTTCCTACATCAGTAACACTATTGGGAAGAATTCTTAATTACAACCTAACACACAATTAAGCCCATTAACTTTGTAGGTAAGTTAAAATTTCTGGGCCCACAGAAGGCAGACGCTTCCAGAAGCAAGGTATGATTGACATCAGGCCTCCCTCGGCCACTCCACCTTCACCTGCCCTGATGTACTAGGGGCTGGTGCCGTGCTTCTGGTCATCAATTGTGTGAGGCATCTGCTTTCCTGTGAGGAAGAGGAAGTTGAAACCACTTAATGATCCTGAGGAGCGGGAGGAAGAAGTGGTAGCCGGAGCTTCACGATTTCCTCACTGGGCACATCACCAAGGCTAAGTGAACCTACAGCAGACACATACATACCTCCAAACATTGCAAATGGCAGTTTAGTCACTGTTGGCAGCAGGCCGGCCAGGCAGCCAGCCTCCTCAGCTTTGCAGATAAGTGCGCTGGGGTGAGAGACTACCTCTCTCTCTAAGGTCACGGTGGAACTACTGGCATCTGGCCAGAGGTCAGTGGGGTGTGGCCACTGACCACAAAGGTTATCTACTAACCAGTCACCAGGGAAGAGAATTCTGGCACTGATTCTGTACACCTGGGCCCACTTCTTATACTACCACAGGCTATCCCAACAGCTTGGAGCCTTTGGGTGGGTTTGCTCTTTTTATTACTGCAACTAAAACTTGGTACTAGTGTAAGAGACCCATTGACTTACGCTGAGGCAGAGAGGAAGGAAGCAGGTTTTATCTCTGCCAAGTAGCCCTCGTCTTCTGCCCTCTGCCTATGACCTTGTCGATCTCCCTGGAGACCAACAGTATCTTCTTGCCTTCTCTGTTGTTCACGAGACCCCATAAGTGGTAAAGCTTCACGTTAGTCTTGGCAGACTATGTGCTCTTGGAAAATAAAAGCTGCTAACAGTAACAAGAATAAAGAGCGTGTGGTGGTATCACAAGCATCAGAGGAAAGCAGGGTAGCTGTGGCCTCCTCAAATGTTCTAGAACTTTCCTCATCCCAGTGCAAGTAAGCAGAGGGACAGAAGTTGACTTCCGGCCCCTCTGACTTTACGTCTGGGGAGTCAGCACTGTATTTGCTGACTCCTACTCATGAGCATATTCATCAACAGTCAATCAGACAACAAGAATGATTAAGATAATCCAAGCCTGTGGTTGGCCTACTCAAACAAGAATGGAGAGGCTAGCTAAAGGAGGAACATCTTTTAGTACGGTTGGTTTTCATTCTTCCTAATAGTGCGACCCCTTAATACAATTCCTCATGTTGTGTTGACCCCCAACCACAAAATCATTTTTGTTGTTACTTCATAACATAACTTTGCTACTGTTAGGAATCCTAGTGTAAATATCGGATATGTAGATGGTCTTAGGTGACCCCTGTGAAAGGGTCATTTAACCTCCAAAAGGGTTGTGACCCACAGGTTGAGAACAACTGCTTTAATCCTGTAATATTCTCAGGCAAATGACAGGTATGTTATATGATTCTCTGTACCTCTCTTGTTGTTCAACAACATGATTTGTTTTTGTTTAGTAGAGTCTCTTTTTTTTCATTCAACTGAGCATTTCCTCATGCGCTCAACAAATATTTGTTGAACCTGCCCTTAATTCTGAGCCACCAAGTAAGTAAATACCTTCCCTTGCAAGGTCCTCACAAAAATGTGCTCATTCCTATCCCCTAGGGAATCTTGTCATATTGTGCGATATTGGTTTTTGTATACAGTAAGAAAGGATTTCTATTTTTGAAGTTGTCTAAGAATAGCTACGATATGTTCCTTTACAGAATATCAATCTAATTGTATTTCCAAAAATATAATTGTCAGTATTTAACTATCTTCTTGCTAAGAGATTTTAAAGGTCATTTAAGAAAATGAGTTTTGAAGATCTTCAAACAGACAATCATAACAACAAAGCTGAATAAGTTGATCTTTCCTTGAAGGTTTTCCAAAGAGATCGATTAATTAGCCAGCCTGTCACTATTAATGACAATAGCATGTGATGGGAGAGAGTCTGACCACTACAACAGCAGTTCAACATCTTAAGGCTGAATGTTCCAGAGATTCAACACTGAAAGTCTCATCTGGCCTGTCCCTCTCTAGGTTAGTGATGTGTACTCTTTGCAGAACAAATATGCATCATCAGCAATACTGGGGGAAAAAAAATCAGGCCCAACACTGTTGGTTAATAATTAACCAATAATTAAGAACATTATTGTTCTTGACCGATGTATTACTACATTTTCCCTCAACTTGTTGGTTTGATAACCATGACAGAAGTGCACTTTTCGGTTATTGAATGTCAATCCTCAGTTCTGATGGCAGGCTACCCTGCATGTCACCCACAAAGGAACAAGTGTGAAGATAAGAAAAAAGTCACAACCATTCAAGAGTAAGTGATAATTACAGCGGCTTGGCCCAGCAAACAATACAGGTGGCTATGGAGGAGAGGGACACAAAATTTTCTGCTTCCTCAAATCCTTCTCATGAGCCTATTTGTCAATTGTCAATCAGAGTACAGGGTTGGTCAAGATAATCCAAGTCTGTGGTTGGCCTACTCAAACAAGAACACTAGCTAAAGAAAGCACAGCCGAGGGGTTGGGAATTTAGCTCAGTGGTAGAGCGCTTGCCTAGCAAGCGCAAGGCCCTGGGTTTGGTCCTCAGTTCTGAAAAAAAAAAAGACAAAAAAAAAGAAAGAAAGAAAGAAAGAAAGAAAGAAAGAAAGAAAGAAAGAAAGAAAGAAAGAAAGAAAGAAAGAAAGAAAGAAAGAAAGAAAGAAAGAACAGCTGATGTGTGTGTCTCTCTTCCTCACTTTCACACACACATATTTATATACCTAGAATTCCAATCTTCAGCTGGTAATTCCATCAAGATTCCACAAGCTAAAAACTTCCAACACTCACCAGAAAGCAGCTACTAGCTTCAAGAGTCTTATCATGTGGGATGTATGCACTCAGAATCTTTTATTACACTTTTATTGCACTTTATTGCCATCCCAGAAGAGTTACACCATGTCTGTCAATCACACCCGCAAAAACAAAAGCTTCCTCATGTTATTTTCCTTTATGGCATCAAATGTATTCGATAAGCCTTACTGTAGTGACACATTCTAAAGATTCTTCAGAACATAACTAAATGTAAATATAAAATATTGTTTGCTTACAGCTGATATCTTGTCAAATCATAGTAAAGAAGGAAAAGCAAAAACAGCAACCCTCTGGATTAGGCATCCATGGGAAAATGAGACACCAAAGAGGATGTCATATTAAATATAAGAATTTTTAATTTGAGACATAAAACAGAAAGAATCTCAGGATTTTTTTAATTTGAAGCACTCATTTGTCAAATGTGCAAACAACAGCCAATAGCTACCATGTCTGTACACACAAAGACACAGTACCAAGCAGAATGAACACCATATCTAAATCCTCAGAGCCTGTCCCTGAGAGCCGCCAGATACAACGTTAGCTTCTGTTTGATGTCTCCATGTGCTTTGAGTTTTTATTGTGAATAAATAACTTAAATGAGCATATAAGAGCTTTTAAAAAGTAGGGAGAAAAAACCAACCAACCAAACAAACAAACAAACCCCCAAGGAAGCAGTGAGGTAAAGTAAAAGTTTAGCTTTGAAGCTGGGCACAAGTCTGACTTGCTGTGGAAGTCACATTGAAAGCTGGCTGTGTTCCTTGGCTACTGAATGGCTCTGTACAGGTGCTTCACACACACACACACACACACACACACACACACACACACACACACACACCCTGAACTTCAGTCTCCTCTTAATGAAAATGGGGTAACAATTATTATCTCCTATAGTTGCTTGTATGGGTCAAACAATTTCATAAAGTGTCTTGCCTTATAAAGTAGGAAATAAAGAGTAATTCTCTTCCTGCCATTTCTTCCTCAAAGGTGATGTGACAACCATCCACAGACAGAGTGATAACAAAAGGCTGACAGTGCTCTGGCCAAGTCACAAAGCGAAAGAAAGGATATTGAGTTAGGAGCAGGAAGAAGAATCAAGACCACCCCTTATCTATCACTTAAGCACCATGTCAAGCTCACCTTAGCAAGGACAGGAACAGCCGTGGGAGGAAATACAGACTCACTCCCCCAGCCTCACTGCTAAGATAGGGCCAATCAACTGGGCATACTCCTAATTTCAAACCTTCAAGGGCATCGTAACCATCTCTTCTATAAAAATATGACTTCCGGTCGACCGCTGTAGGCGGCCATTCAGGTGCCTTTGGTTCCTCAGGTAATGACAAGCTAAACAAGGACAGTATTTCATCAAATTTAAAATGACATCAAGAGTACCAGATACTACTATTCTACTTAGCACTACCAAATGAAAAATGTTCCCAAAGAAATAATGTTATAAACGGCCAACACAAAACTAAGCTAGGAAAAGGTCCCATTCCGTGGGAAGAGTAACAAGTTGTTGACTTACCACACCAAAAGAGGGCAAGGAAGTGTGCTTGTGTCAGGTTTGTGACCAGCTGAAGAACATCTTTAAAAATCTCTCCTAAAAACCTGACCTGCCAGCTGGTACTGAGACTGTGCAAGCAGCATGGTCTTGGAAAGCCTTCAGCTGAGGAGGGTTCAGTTTTTACTGCTATCAGATGGAATGTGCACCTAGATGACGATTCCAGGCAAACACAAATCCACAGAAGACATCAGCTCGTTCATGCTGATAAGCCACTCAAGCAAGCTATCAATCATAAGGCACACCTAGACTTCAGGGGTGTTGAAGATAGGAAAAGTGTATGAATTGGAATTAAAGAAATGCAGTACCCCGGGTTTTTTTGTTTTGTTTTTCTTACAAAGAATGAGGTGGTATGATACATGGGTCTGGACTACTCCGCAGGTGTTGGTTTCTGATATCCACATGTTAGTATCTGGAATTCTGAAGCAAGTTTGGCTCACAGGCTCCCTTGGAATCCGGCTTCATGCCTGTGTCTGTTTTCATTTCAGACTGTTTGGCCTATATGGTACTGCTACAGAAGGTGAGTAACTAACTGTCCCTGCCCTGACCTCAGGTCAGATTTGTGATCTAATATGGAAAAGTCATCAAAAGTCAGCTTTGGTAGAAATATACTTTCTTTTCATTTTTCCAATTTTAACAAAACCATGTAAGGTACTTTCTAATTATTCTGATTAGCTTCCATCCAACATTGTATTACATGTATGTACCAGGCTTTTTCTTTTAGGTCACCAACCAGCTCCCAAATCAAGATGCGGAGACTTAACATTAGCTATGAATGCTCGGCCTAGCTTAGGCTCATTTCTGGCTAGCTCTTTTAGCTTAAATTAACTTGTTTCTCTTTATCTACCTTTTGCCTCAGAGCTTCTTCCTTTCCTTTCCTTCTGTATATCTTACTTTTATTGCTTCTCCTGTCTGGCTGGTTGGCAGCTGCCTGACTTCATGCCCTGGGCATGTCCCCCTCTTCCTCCCTGTTCTCTTTTTCTCTCTTTCCCTGTGCCTAGATTTCTTCTCCCACTTATTCTCTCTGCCTTCCAGCCCCACCTTTCTCTGCCTAGCTATTGGATGTTCAGCTTCTTATTAGACCAATCAGGTGTCTTAGGCAGGCAAGGTGAAACAATTGCAACACATCTTTACATAAATAAACACACATCCTTACATTATTAAACAATCTCAGGAGAAACAAATGCAATGCACCTTTACATAGTTAAAGTAATATTCCACAGCACACAAACATAAAACATCCTTGCCCAGTTAAAGTGATATTCCACAACACATGTACACTGTGTAAGACAGGCAACTCCTTTTGTTTAAATATATTGATTATGTGAACATGATTAATTGCTATTGAGGCCAGAAAATTTTTATGGGATTTTCTTATAGACACAGTGTAACTAGGCATCATTACAGCTTTTTATAAAAATCCATTTGAGGAAAATTTGGCCTTATTAGGCATCTGGATTCAGGTCTTTTTTCTTAAAGTAACATCTTTATCCTCCACCTTGTATAGCCTTCAGCTATACAAGTCATTTCAGAAAATTATTTGTGATATTAAAAATATGTCTGACTGACTTAATAATTGTTTGTAAATAAACACAAAGAGAAGAGGGGAGGGGAGAATATAAAACTTAGATATATTATAGGTAAATAGTCCTCAGATTCTTCATGGCCTGGCTCTGGCTGACAAACTAGTGCATTCTCTGGAGCATTTGCCAGCTCTTTTCCACGTTTACCCTCCTGTCCAACTCAAAGCAGCCTCTTCTCTAGCTGCCAGAGGCATAATGCAGAGCTCCTTATGGGTCTATTTCCCAGGCCCAAGGCTCCTCTGGCCACCATGGTCTCACCGCGGGTCTCTGAGGTCTGTCCACACAGAGCCTCTGCACACTAAGGCACTGGCCCGGCATGGGGCCAGTCTAAGCTCCTTTCTATAGCAAGCTGCAGTTTCCTCACGGGTGGACACCACTTCAACAGAGCCACAATCCAGGCCTTTGTAAGTGCCCATCAGATTACCACCTTCCTAGAGACCCTCTGTCTTCCAAGCATCATTAATTTTAGAGTGATTACAAGCACCAACCGCTTTCCTTCACAATCTTAATGGTAAGCCTAGCACTAGCTCTTTCTCACACCTGAGCATACAAATTCAGGAACGGTTCTGCGGAGACACCAGTTACTATAAGATAACATGTATAATTATAGGACACCCATATCTGAGGGTAACACTGCAAGGGATTAACACCTCTCAAAAAAGAAAATCGAAGAGATGCGAAGCTGATCTCTCTTGGTGCATATATAAAACAATGGAAATTGGGCTGCGTGGCAACACTCCGCATTGCTGGAAAAGGGAGAACGCTGAAGGAGATTCTTAACAAGAGATGTTTGGCCAGCACTGGCTGCACCGGAAGCTGAATGATGAAATGATGACAATATGATTTCATTTGAGTCTGGAACACGATCCAGAGCCAAGACGGGAAACGTGCAGAGACGAGGCTGTTGTGCGGGTGTAGATGAAGATTCAAGCTGGTGTTCTGCTTGGAATAGCTTCACATCACACTCCCCAAATATTATTCTCTCAACCCAATTTATTTTTACTTTCTAGCATATGTTAATCAACAATTTCAAATTGTCAGTATAAAACAGTAACATCGTTCCCCACACTGCAGAGTACATATGTATCTTCCCGACTACATGAAATGGAGAATATTTATAGAAGGAATCTACTCTGTTTAACAACTGCATCGACTTGTCACTGTTCTTTTTTCTTATTGTTTATTCTACCAAGAAATACACTTATGCCTAGCTTTATATATTTTAAACAGTAATTTGCATACATATGAATTCCTGGGTGGAGCCTGCCACATGTAAGTATTTAATAAATGTTAACAGTAATCGTTATCATTACCATCATTGTTGTTAATAACAATTGTCCCTTACGTGAATTCTAGTTGTACCACAGTCTATACCTGCTGGGAAGTCCCACTGCTGTGTAGGATTTATTTCTAGCGTTCAGTCTTATAAATTGGAATTCCTTTATTTTTTATTTTATTTTTTTTAGCTTTTTGAGACAGGGTTTCTCTGTGTAGCCCTGGCTGTCCTGGAACTTGGTCTGTAGATCAGGCTGGCCTAGAACACAGATTCATCACCTCTGCTGGATTTAAAGGCGTGTACTGCCCCACCCACAGAATGGAATTCTAAATTTAAAAATTCTAAAGTAAAACACACACACACACAATCACTTTGGTTTACCTGAATGGGTCTGAAGACTATGTGTCCCATCAAAACTAGCTGGGAACACTTAGTTCCCAATATGCAGTACTGGGAAGTGGAGCCATATTGGAGGTGTTACAGTCACAGGGACAGAGCCTCATGAGTGAAACTGATGCCTTCCTTTGGAGAACGGGAGGACCATTGCAGGAATTATGCCCATTCCCTTCTCTTGCACCTATTGATCCTACTAATACCTTGATCAAGGACTCTAGCTATGGAGCTGTGAGAAAGCACTCTGTTGTCTGTGCCACCCAGCCAGTAGGATTTTGCTATGGTAGTCTGAGCAGACTAAGAGCTATAGCACCTGCTTCTGCTCCCACTCCCAAACTAACATCACTCACCACCACGGGTGTCTTTCAGAATGGATCACAAATATCTCTCACTCATAGAGGGTGTTTTACTTCCCCTGGACAAAAATGAGATTGACTGTCAGGTTTCCCCAAAGGCATTTCTCCTGAAACCATCCTTCACTCTCACCTTGTTTTACTAATGTTGGTAGCTTTGTTCTATTTCAACCAGACTGTATTGTGCTCTCTGTCTCCCTGTCTCTCTGTCTCTCTCTGTCTCTGTCTCTCTGTGTGTGTGTCTCTCTCTGTCTCTGTCTCTGTCTCTCTGTCTCTGTCTCTGTCTCTGTCTCTCTCTCTCTCTCTCTCTCTCTCTCTCACACACACACACACACACCCCAAGGGAGTGTGCCTATGCTTTTCCAACTCTGAATTATCTAAGCCTCGTTAAAAGTACTCCCACAAAGAGCTTTATTGTGAGTTAATTGTGATGTGATTGCTACGTTCAGTCCCAAGAATGGTCTTTCTCAGACCTATGTCTACTTCATTGGACATCTGCATAAGTAGAGCCTTAGAAGTGGTCCACAGTGATCTCAACATCTGCAGAGAAGCAATAGGAACATGAACAGGTGTCAGACAGTCTGCTACATATGGAAAGGTATGACTGATAGACCACTACATGACCAGTGACAACTGGGTCACTAGTCGGGTGATTCAGAACCACTCTTGAAAGGTAGCAGCCCAACAAGGGCTCTTACTCAAAAGAGCAACGCTTCCCATGGAGAAACAGTTACTTAATGCAACTAAATTGAAAACATTACTTTACCAGAAGCAATATTCACATGCATATAAACTGGCCACTCTAAAGTGTTATAATTAGTGCTCTTTAAAAATAACAAAAGAAGGACCAAAACCAGAGATTTTCTATGAAAGTTCCAATTTTTAAATTAGGATTTTTTTCAGTCTAAAAGAAAATATTAACTTAAGGGAGATACTTTTAAAGTCTAGGAGAAAATATTAACTTAAGGGAGATACTTTTAAAGTTTGTAAAAAAATCAAAATCAGTTTTCTTCTGCATCATGAAAAAATGAATACTAGAAAAAGTGTTCGAAATGCTTAGTTTCTTGGGGAAAATATAAGCCAATAGAAATTTATAAATATGTGTGGATTACAATACTATATACTAAATACATAAACAGATCCAAGCATGGTTCAGACACACTTAAAGATAGTTTATCTGCTGTTTATTTAAGGGTATTTGGAGCAACTGTTTGATCTATTTTAGCTGACAAATAGTACTCCAAAGTGCCCCCCTTCATGTCCACAAGGACCTACAAAACTTAGTCCAGGAAATCCTTTGTCTAACTCAATACAGACTTCCATATCTTTTGAAGAAAAGTTGTGGCCCATTAGCTATTTTGAAGTGAGGAGGGGGATTTATAATGTAGAGAAATTGAAGGACAAAACATTGTTTATAATACAGACTCTAAATTGTGAATTTCAGAGTAGGGATAGAGGGAGGTAAATGCTTCACTTTATACTGAGAAGTTACACACACAAGATAATCTTTTAAGAGTTTGAGGTGCTCTAACATGTTGCATGCAAAAATGCCCCAAACTCCCCATTTCATACCAGTAGTTTTACATACACAACAGGCAAGCTTTGTATCTAGTGGTTCCAACCTCTCTCTTATCATACTTCACAAATTTCCCAATTTCGGACAACAGGATAGAAAGCAGAGAGAAACAGCTGGAGCCACTGACTCCAGGGACTTTGAGTGAGCTCAGGCCATCCTGGGAGGGCGTCAGGCTTTCGCCTTCCTGTGTTAACAAGCGAGCCATGCTTCATTAGGGTGTTAATATGAACTGTTTTGCAGAATTACAAAGCCAAACATCCCCGACAAACCGACAGGAAAAATGCTTCAGGGAAAACCCAATAGGTACATTAAAATATATCCATTTATGTTTCTGAATGACAGAACTATAAATCAATCCCTCATGTATTTCCACTTTCCTAAAAATAAATAAATAAATCACCCTCATTGTATATTTTATCTCCTATCATGGTCATCAATGCCAAGGAATCAACTGTTCTCGTTTAGCTTTAACTATTAAGTTGGTCTAATCTAACTTCTTATATATGGAATGGACTGAAACTGGCCAGGGTTTTATTTCATTTTGTAATCTATAACATTCAACCAGCTCTTTTTAGAGAAACTGTGGAACAGGGACACAGGAAGTGCTCTTTTGTATTACTTTCCAGCATTATTTTCAAACAAAATTCATTTTATAATTAATTAAATACAGTCTCCTATGTTGATCTCAGTTTAAACAAAAATTCAGGGAGCTGAATGATTAGGCTCAGTTGCATACAAAGCAAAAGTATTACATTCTTTGGTAGTCAAAGAAATAAGTCCCTTTTGGTGATCCCTTTATTATTGCTATCTTTAGCTTCCGTGGGGGTTTATGTGAATAAAATAAAATCCCGCGTGCACTTGGAATTACAAATCAATGTTCCACATTCTTGTTTATGTTAGGAGTTCCAAGGATGATCACGTGAGCATGCTGGCAGTCTTCTGGCAGGGCTAGCATAAAGGGCCGTTCAACTCCGCTGTTTAATTGTATATAGTCCAATGCTAGGCAACTCTCCAAACCTTATTGTAAACATTGTGCAAGGTCTGGAAGTTCTGCAACATAATGGAGTCCAGGCTTTTTACAGTTAACTTCAAGTGACAGTTCACATCTCTTTAGGGTTTTATACAGTGTTTGCCATGATTAGTGCGCATTGCTTTGTCACATAAAACAAGCTGGCATTTAGAAACCCGGCCTAATGCTATGCTCGAAGGGTGTCATTTCCCCCGCGAGGGCACCAACTTGGTGCAGTATTTTGTTTCAAAGCTATAGAGGAAGGTAATCTATTACAGATTCTTGTGTTAAGGTTAGAAGCAGAACAGAACCAAATGAGGATCTCTGAGCATTGGCTATACAAAATGGAATTAAGTGTACTAGCAATTATGTTAGAGTAACCCCAAGATTTTGTTAATTTGAAGGAATTTATTATTTTAAAGTATTTGAAGAAAAATTCATGTTTCTGTACACTCTTGAACTCCACACTGGTTTCTGAGCTTTTGAGTAAGAAGGAGGGGAAGACAGAGAACCACGGGATAAGAGGTAGTACATTCCTACCCTTGAGTTTAGAAGAATGTGGCTCATTTACTGTTCAAAGGACACTGTTTATACATTCCAGACTTCCATCTTATAATTGCGCCAGGATTTGTAAAAAGGAAATCTCAGCAGGGCAGCAAAATTATTCAAAGCAATAGCTGCACATAATTGGTATAAAATACCCGAACAGCCTACTCAGAAAACCCTTTCTCAGCGACGCAGAATTACACCCCCTCAGCTCCCTTTCAATATTCAAACAGTTTGACTACTTCTCTTCTGGAGCCTGTGTCTTTTCTTTCTTTCTTTTATATAATGACTTTTTAATTTTTTTAAAATTAGAATATAATTACATCCATCATTTCCCCCTTCTTTTTTTCTCCCTCTAGCCCCTCCCATGTGCCCTTCTTGCTCTCTCTCAAATCCATGGCCTCTTTTTCTTTTTCTTCATATATATATATACACACACACACACACACACACACACACACACACTAAACATATAACTAGAACCTTCTAGTGTGTACACTGTTACTCGGATGTATGGGGTCTGGGAGCTGACCAATTGATTGGCAGGTCTTGTTGGGAGGTTATCCCCTGAGGAAGACCATTCCCCTCCTCTCATCACCCCCCCCCCCCCCGTTGCCCTTCGCTGTCTAGGGGTGAGGCCTCCTGAGCTTTCCCCCTTCCATGTTAGCGTGTCCATTATGTTCCCATCATTGTTTAGGTCTTGTTGAGGCAACCATGTTGGTAAGACTTCATAGGTGTAGCCTTTCTGACACTTCTGGGAGACAAAGCAAACTTCCTGTGCCTCTGGCTCTTAAAATCCTCCCACCCCCTCTCCTGCAATGTCCTTGGGCCTTAGGTGCAGTTTCATGGTAGATGTTTCAGTTGGGACCGGGCAGCTTCTTCTCTGCGTTTCGATCCATTGTGGTTTTTTTTCTATGGTCTCTGCTGCACAAAGAAGTTTCTTAGAGAGGGATGAGAACTACCCTTATCTGTGGGTAGAGGATAAACATTTGGAATTTAGTTGGGGATTGTGCTGGCTTACTAAAATAGTAGTTGTAGATTCTCTTCCAAGATCCGTGTGCTCACTATCCCCAGGGACTGGTTACCGCCAAAGCATGTGTGCCCTTACTAGACCCTCAGTGCCATCGTGCCATGCAGGTTGGCCTTCTTGTCATAGGACTCACAGCTGGGTAAGGCTATAATTTGCTTCCCTCCCTTGGAAGTCTGTATGGCACCTTCTGGCAGAAGTCTTTTCTTTCTTTACTCAGATGCCTGTTTTAAACGGTCCTATGAAGAATTTTCAACACAATTTATGTAATAATTTTATACCCATCTAGCTATATTAGTGTTTACCCAGTTACCATAGCAACAGGTAAGCTGTACCCATATTATGGAAGGCGGTTTTATCCTTCATATTTTCATAAAACGCTGTAAGTTAATTATGTGTTTTATCGCATGTAAAAGTACATTAAAATTGCATTGTTGTGTTAATATCAGCTCAAAAACTCAAACAAAAAACCAAGATCACTGTACACACTTGAAAATCACATTAAAGGAATGCGAGTCACAAAGTGAGGCATAGCCCATGCATTACTAGTGGGGGCGCCCTTCTGCACAGCCTATCACTAGACTACAGAGGTAGCCAGATTTCTGACGTAATCCCTTCAAAAGACTAATGGAAAGAAGCGAAGCATCTTTTTACTTAAGGTGACATCTGACGTTAGATGTTTTTTCAGGGAGACCTCTTTGTGCATTTAAGATGGCATCCAATGTCACTTGATAGAACTGTAACAGTGTCTCCACAATGAGATGAATGGGGACTTGAGAAATTTCATTGCTGCTGCTCTTTTTGGAAGAGAAAGAAAATCCCAGGAAACCAAAAACACCACCTTACACAATTAAGGATGAAAAAGCATTCTCGGATTGTGATAATTCCACAGTCTGCACAATATATTGAATGCCATTTAAACGCATACACAAAAGTGGCTTAAGGAGTAAATTTTATGTCAGCTTCACACAATAAAAAAATTCTTCAGTATGTACAGCAAGAGATATGTTAATAATGTGTCAAGATAAAAATTAGAACTTGACCCCTTTTACTGTGTGTGTGTGTGTGTGTGTGTGTGTGTGTGTGTGTGTGTGTGATGCATGTTTGGAAATATCCATGTCATGTGTTTGTGAAGAAGTCAGAGCAGAGTACAATTGCAGGAGTTGGTTCTCTCCTTCCATCAAGGTCCTAGGGATCCAACTTAGGTGAACTGGGCACCCCCACCCTCTAAGTCATCTCTCCATGATCCTTTTAAAGGGCAAAATCTCAGATCTAATCCTTAGGTCTAAAGGACAGGCCCACTAAAGCATGGTTGGAAGAGTTAGGCAAGAGTTAGGCTCGAATAGAAGAGGAGCAATCAGGAAATGCCCATGGACTATATGTGCACAAAACGGTTTTTCTTTGCAATACAGAAATTATTTCTTATTTACAGTGTGTCATGTTTCTTTGTAGAATAACCATGAGCTTTGTGTCATTTTTTTTCAGATTTCTGAAGATTTTACAAGAGAAGATAAAATATTCTAAAAAAGGGCAAGTAGAACATTCATAACAGATTCAAAGACATCATCTTAAAGCTGATCTACATAACATATCATTAAGCCAAAGAAAATGAACAAACAGTTGAGAACTAAAATTAATAAATGTCAAAATCTTGAAGAAAAGGTGAATATAACTTTAATATTTTATGTCATATTTATATCATTTCTGCCATGTTTTCTTCTACTTGCGTACATAGTAAATTTCTTACTTTCATTCTTTGTAACCAGCTGCCTACACTCAAGAGCAACTAGTGTGGGAAAGATCAAATGTCCAGAAAAGCTACATTACAGAAATGTACATCTGCAACCTAAGTGCTGATTTCTTTCTTTCTAATTAAAGTAGCCTTTCAAATGATGAGGCACTTGGATACAGTGGTCTAATTATAGTTCAGCATAAATAAATATGCCTACCTTTATTAAGTATTACTACATACACGAAAGGGTTTTCATACTTTTGGCCTATGTGTTGAGTAGCCAAAGGCTTAGGATCTTCTCATCTTCTTTGTTTTTGTTTTTGTTTTTTTCCCCTCTTTGTATGTTGGTCACCAGCATGTTTAGGGCTCTTAATGATTAGAAAACCTGAAATTGCAAGATCCACCTCCTGATTTCAAAATGGATTCACAAAAATTAAATCAGGGAGTCGTGGGTTTTGAGTTTACTCTAGCCACACATGTCCATTGCAAGAGCCGAATGTAGCTAAAACTTAGAGCTTTCATCCCAGGGTCAAACTCGTCCAACTTCAAATGCTTAACAGTCTTCAGAGGTTAGTGACAGACAAAGGATGTTCCTATCACTCTGAAGCTCTGCTAGAGAGAATTGCATTGACTCTGTGACTAATTACATAAGAACTTCCCAATGCCACTTGACAATGTCACCTCAAAACACAATGCCAACACTAGTTTGGAGGTTTTAATGTCAGAAGCAAGGTGCAGCTCCACCCACAGCTAATTTTCTTACCAAGTTATCCTTTCTTGATAGTGACATGGCCATCAGATGCTATGTGCATAGTAGGTATCCACTAAATACATCTTTATAATCCTTGAGTAATAATAGATTTTTAAGAAGGTAATAAATCACACTGCCAAGGAAAGGAAGCAAAACTATCCATCAAGAAAAGTAGTAATATATAGATTTAATTTTTTTACACATTCTTTACAGAATATGCCATTACTTGTTTTGGATTGCCTAAGTTTTGTGAGAATGTTTTCAGTAGATAGTCTTCAGTAACTATTCCTTCCACACTAAGTGTGAGTATGGTCTATGTTTCCTATAAAAACTTAACTCACAGCATCATTTATTCTCATCATGTAAGAATCTAGCTTAACAACCTATAGTTGGTCCTATGACACAGACTTTAGAAATGTGGCCCTTTATTCTTTTTTTTTTAATTTAAAATAATTGTTCAAAATTTTAAATAACATTGCTTCATCTATGTTACTTGAACAACTATAATAAACATTTTCATTTTTTTTGCCCTTTTATTTCTATATACAAAAGCTGCACAGTTGGCTACCTGTCTCTGAGGGTTCCACACTCTTAGATTTAATCAACCATAATGAAAAATATTTGGGGAGAAAAACAGCATAACAATATAACACAAATAAAAATTGAAAAGCAGTATGATATAACAACGACTTATACATCATTCATGTTGTATTGAGTGTTATAAGTAATCAGAGATGATTTAAATACTATGGGAAGAAGTGTGTAGGTCGTATGCAGATACAATGTATTCCACTCAAGCAGCCCTAGCAGCTGCAGATTGGGGTATTTGTTGGAGAGAGGTGCCTGGAACCTATTCCTGTGGAAGGCAAAAGACAGCTGTGCTTGGTTTTGCTGGAGAGGCCTTCTTGCAATGTTGTCTACCAGGATTTCGTATGCCTGAGCTGAACTGAGCCTCCATCCTGGGTATCCCCAGAAGTTGGAATACAGAAGCACACCACTGCACCCTGACAGACCAACTGCATTTACTTTAAAATAGCCATCGACCATCTTGTTCTTGTCCTTTATAAAGTACTTATGTGACAAGACAGAGGCACTTAACAGCAGTGATCCTTGAGAGGACACAAGGATTGGACTAACAGAAACACTCTGTGCTGGTTATACCGCTTAGGTAATTTAGCTTTAGGAGCTCATGTTTAATCTAATCATGTGTGCATTTGAAGTAGATGCATGCCATCCCTACAGAAATCTGTGGGTGCCTCCCATTTCTCTTAAGTAAATTAAATCCAACCAAGTTTATTAAATATCAAAGTATTATAGTAGGTACAAAAACAATATTTCTTATCTTTAGGAATCTTACATTTTTGCTGGGCATTGGTGGTAGACTTATAACCCTAGCACTCGGGAGGATCAAGAAGTCAAGACTAATATCAGCTACCTAACAAGACCCTGTTACACTAGGGGAAAACAAGCCTTAAATGTATACAAATGCTATATTAAACCTATCCAAGATATGTATAACTTCATAATATTTTATTTCTATGTCTTTTCCCAACATCCAATGTAAATAAATTTATTATACATGTGGTCTAAATAAAATACCACTCAAAGTGAAAGTAAAATAAAGAAAAATCCAATTAATAAACCCTGTGTCCCCCATATTTTTATATTTCATAAGAATGAGGTTTCATTCTGCTAGAGTGTTTAGGCACCCCTGGAGAACTCTTTAGGTTGTATTCCTGTGCATTTTTAAAAGTGAGTAAACTTTGCTTCATAATACATTGAAAAAGTGAGGAGAAACTTGTAAGTTAGAAAGTCAACTTGGTTGAGAAAGGAAGTGTCCCATAATCCAAGGGAGGAGCTGGAGAGATGGATCAGCAGTTAAGAGCTTCTCTGACAGAGGACCTGGGTTTGATTCCCGGCATCCATGTAGAGCATCTGTAACTTGCTCCAGAGGACTCTTATGCCCTCTTATGGCCTGTGTGGGGTGCTGCATGCACTTGGTGCACAGAAAAACATACAGGCAAAAACTAAAACACATAAAATAAAAACAAATGAAATCTCATAAAAAACATTCATTCAAAGGGATGCCCCATCTATTGATCTGATATTCCACTTTGCTTTCAAACTTTAATTCCCTCTTTGATTGTGTACATTTATAACTCAGACAAACAATGTACTCAGCTTCTAAGGTGGCAAGCGTGGCTATCTTTCACAGAGAAAGATTAAATAAGGAAATCAAAATGCAAGGCTACTGCTGTGTTTGGGAAAGATTCAGAAAAAAAATTTATTTACACATGAATACAATTAACGCAAAATCTTTTGATTCAACGTGTTAACAACAATTTCTTCCATTTCAACTAAGAAGACCTTCAGCCCAAGCAGCCAGTTACTACATAATAAAAGGTTCTCTCAGCCGTCTACACGGGCATGCTTCTCCACATCCTTTAAACACCGCAGTCTCCCTGCCCATGATATGTGTCAAATAACAGTGGTCTGCACAGCTTGGTTCGATTACAGATAACGGGATTTGAAATTGCCCAACAGCCCTCTCTGACAGTTCCCGGAGCTCCCAGAGCCTGCCAGTTATTGTTGCACACACTTCGAGGATGATGGAAAGGTTGGAGGCAGAAGATGCTCGAAACAGTGAAAAACAAGCAAGTGAAAACCAAAATAGCCACAGTTGACTCCGTCACGTCATTCTACGGAGCTGAGTGCCAGTCAAATATAATAAACTCATCTTTTCCAATGGACTTCAATTACTTCAAAATAATTTTCCATTTTTATTAAGCTCTAATTAGCCTTTGCTAATCATGCCTCCTGGTGGTCCAACTTTAAATCATACATTTTGCCAAAGAGTCAGTGGCCTGTAAATAATCTTTGATGCATGGACATGAACTAAGGTGGCCTCAGTGGATCTTTTGGTCCTTGCAGAAGCAGCATTATCTCCTGTTTACTTACTATATCCCAGCTTCTGTATTTGATTCCCCTACTGCACAGCACACAGCCAGTTTTGCAGATGGAAGACTTAGACCCAAAGAGCACAAGAGGAAAGCTGTGCCAATGGTACTGGGGCCAGTTGATGCTACCCACTGTGCCTTTGTCTTTCCAAGGTTATCCCAAAGCCTAGCTAAAACAGGTCCTGAAGTGTGATTGCAAGATGGAGTGTCTCAGGTCATCTTCCTACCAACCGAACACCATATCTTGCAAGAAAACTGGAGGTGACTGCAGTGGTTGACTTCAGAAGAACATACTTCCCACTAAGAAGATGAGCAAGAAAACGTAAGAAAGAGAGGAGATTTTTAATTAAAGTGCCACTGTGTTTGTGGCTGGTGTGGACCAAGTGGGTTACAGTAAGTCACTGATGGCAGGGGAGGGACAGGAGCAAGAATGAAGCAGTTTGGTGTCTACCTGATAAGGCCTTAGGAACATGGTAAATGAAGAACCCAGAAACAGAGCAAGGACACAGTCTAGAACCCATAGAGAGGATGAGCAGGCCCCACCCATTATGAGCTGCTCAGCTGCTCTGTAACAGGACAGAAACCCTTGAGAAAAAATTTGAGCTGGCCCAGAGCCTGGCTCTGGCAAAGTAGGAGAAGTGGCCAGGCTGAAGAAGAAAGTGAGGCAACCCAGCCAGCCTTCCCTGCAGGATGACCTCAGAGACTCACAACTACTGATTCCTGTTAACACCAGCTCATGACACTTGTCCCATGCAATCTTGCGATCGGTTTCCTGGCGTGATTCCTGAAGCTCAAATGAGGTCTCTTTCTTCCTTCCTGGCCATGGCACTGAACAGTCACGTGACATCAGACCCAGCCCTGAACTGGGACTCCCCTGCCACTTCTACCCTGTGCCCCTCTAGTCTCTCCAGTCTGTACAGCCATCCTCATCTGCAGAAGGAAGCCTTGGACCAGATGGTTCCCAAGTTCCTTCCAATTCTAGCATTCTGTGGTTCTTGGATGTTATAAATTCCCAGAATCATAAATTTTAAAGTTGAAAGGAACTTCAGAAATCATCTATTTAACCACCCACTCACCCTAGGCCAACCTAGCCAGAACTAATACGCTTTGAAGGTTCTACATGGTTGTTCTTGGCTGGTTGACTATGGCAATAATCAGAGCTTAAAACTTTATAAGGCAAGAAAAGCATATATGTAAAGTTTTTGGAACATCTAAGAAAAGTTTTGAAGGAGGTGAAACCCAGAGGGCTGCATGATCTATTGTTCAGAAGTTACTACTAAAGTAGAAATCCTAGCCTTTGCTTTCACTATATCAGACGCCTATGTAAAAAAAATCATAAAGGATGTCAAAAATAGTTGAATTAAATGTATTGCTATGTTCACACATACATAAGATGGGGCAGCATAGCTTCAGGACCAGACCAAATAAAGCTTCCAAGCGAAGACGGGGAAGCAGGAGAATGTATCTTGACAATCCAGAGGATGCCATTTGTCCTTAAAGGGTAAGTGTCCATGGCAAGCTGCCTTTCAAATTTAATCTTGACTCTTGACAATGAATATTTTCATTCTCTCTTCGAAGAAGTTATTTTCATCACAGTTTATGCCAACAACTATCATACTACACATTTTAAAGAAATCAGTGGATATATTTAGTAAACAAAACAGTTAAGAATAGCTTTCTGTTGTTCTTATTAATCACGTCAAGAGAAAAGCCATCACACCTACTGTTTGGAAGACTCAGCGGAGTTGATCAATTCTTCCTTTTTAAATGGATTTCATATCATTTTAATTTTTAAAGTTCTAGCGCATTTCTTTTTGAAGGAAAACAGACAAACTGATACTGAAATTTGCAAGGAATTGTAAAAGGCCTGGTGTGGTTCAATGTTACAAAGTATACATGTCCTGTATTGCTGCAGTAATTGAGACAATGAAGTATGGGCACAGGGCTAAATGTGGAGCCACACAAGAACGCAGACAAACCCCACACAAATGCAGTCACTTGACTTAAAAAGCAACACCGACATTCACAAAGGGAAAACGTCTTTTCAACAAATGGTGCCGAGTCATTCTGCACCCAGATGGGAAAAATCTTGAGCTTATTCATACGATATACAGAGACTAATTAGAAATGGGTTGCAGACCTGAATTGGGGGAACAAAGTACTGCTTCTAGAAGGAAGGAGGAAACTACCCCCATGACCTCAAAGCAGTAGAGACTGTCTTGAGACACCAAAGGCAAGGACCATAAAAGACTGGCAAATGGCCATCATCAAAATGAGGAACTTCCATTTATTAAAAGATGTCAGACAGACAGAATGGGAAAATTTAAAAATTAGGAGATACCCTCATACATGCCTGATGAAAGATGGCTTCCAGGATATATTTTAAAAGCCCACAAAGCAATAAAAAGGCAAGCCAATAACAAAGGGAATGAAAAGTGGTTCTATGCTATGTGTATCATAGCCCAAGAAAACTGTTATTTTTAAAAAGTGAATGGAAAACTTGAAACAGACTTCACAGGAGGACACTAACTGACCAATAAGTTTTATAAAAAGCTAGACAAGGTGGCATATGCTTGAATCCAGAAGTTCAAAATCATCCTAAAAAAATGGGGGAGAGAAGAAAGAACACAAGATGAAGCCAAGACACAGGAGGAGAGGAGGGAGGAGGGGGACGAGGAGGAAGGGAAGAGAAAGGGAAAGAGAGATGGAGACTGAGAGTAGGAGGGACTAAGTGAGGCCTCTAGCCAGCAGTACAGAATAAAGGCTGACAATACCAGATATTGCTAAGGGTGCTGAGCAGCTAGCTTTCTGTGTGTTGTTGGCAGAAGTAGAAGCTGTTAATATCTACTAAAGCTAAACACACACATTCCCCCACAACCTGTAATTCCACTATTAGGAGTAATGCATTGAAGGCATGATATGAACAACAATAATTATAGCAATTTTATGCAAAATAGCCCCAAATTGAAATAATCCAAACACCCATGAATAATAGAATGGATAAATACAATACGGTCTATCGGTGATAGACTACTACATGGGATTTTAAAAACACTTCACGTATAATAACACCAATGAGTCAAACCAAAACAATGATGAGCTAGAGAGGACAAACTCAGGAGGAGACAGACGGTTGAAATTCATTTTCAGGAAGCAGAAGAACAGGTAAACAAACTTCAGAAAATTAAATTCTAAATTAAAAAAGGCAGAAGCTATGGGTGGATGGTACAAATGAGGATGTTCTGGGGAGCTGGAAATGTTATATTGTCACCTAGAGATCTGTCATGTGACTATAAAAACCTACTTGTTTAGAATATATATAATATATATAATTTTATCATACAATGCATTCTGTCTCAATGCAAATCTTTAACCAAATGTGTTACCTCACTGTGTTGCATAGTGGTACAAGTCATGTTTTCACTACATATTCACACTTTTCAGGGTGTAACACAATGCCTGCTCCGTAGGTGTTTGTCCAGTTTAATGAAGTCAGCCAGGTGAGTTCCATGTATATAATCTCAACTAGATGATTTTTATATAATGTGCTTGAGTTGTGGAGAAGAGCTGTAGCTACAGTATATCTGGTATAGATATTTAAACGTCTGGCTTTATTTCCACCACAAAGGAAGACAGGAGCATTTGCATATTGAAAAACAAACAAAAACGACCCCATTTGCTGGGTTTAGCAAAATTTGTATCTAAGAGGCAAAGAAACAGGAAACAAAGAAAAGTGCTGTTGCAGCCTTGGAAAGCTGATGTTCCAGACACAGATCACTATCACAGGGCACTTATCTCACATTCGACCCTCAGCTCCAGTCAAATCAAATTCTGAAGCCTTAAAGGATGCGCCTTGGAAGACCCAGTGCAGCTGAGACATGCATCTGAATTCTGTGACAGACACAGAAGAGGACTAAGTGTTACCCAATATCATCTCAAACTTTTTTTTTTGGGTCTGTTAAAGAAAAAAAATCTCCTTCTTAAAAATCAAAATCAGTTGGGCAGTGGGGTTGGACACCTTCAATTTCAGCACTTGGAAGGCAGAAGCAGGTGGCTCTCTGTGAGCTGGAGGTCAGCCTGGTCTACAGAGTGAGTTTCAGGACAGCCAGAAATATACACAGGGAAACCTTGTCTCAAAAAACAAAACAAACAAAGAAAAATCAAAATCAATGTTTAAGATTTCTGCTATTAAAATTTAAATCTGGGAAACTGCTACCAAGTAAGAAACATACTGTTTCAAGTCTTTTCTAAATTAAAATAGGCGGAATTCTTTTGTAATTATTTGTTGAGTAAACTCTGAAATACTTAGGAAATAGAAAAATGATTACATGTGACTTTCTATTTTACTGTAGATTAAGAAAAAAATTGTAAACCTACTATTTGATTATTCATACTTAAGTTATAATCTCATCAAGAATACACATTTGTCACCAAAATAGTTTATAATATGATAATTACATATCTTTTTCAAAGTATGACCTCATATCAATGCTTCTGTAACACTTATGCATTACCAAATAAAACTATATTTTAAATTTCCACCTAAAGTTGGATAAGAAATCAGAAGAAAACACCAATTCAAAAGGGTAACTGTAGTTAGAAAATTCTTAGTTATAATCTGTAGCTTTACAAGGTAATAAAGACTTTTTTAGTGCAAGTAAGTGGGACACACTTGGTCCTAGGTCTGAGCAGATCAAGAGAGAGTAGCTTCCCTGTGACATCACCGTGGAGTCTACTCAGAGCACCACCACCTGTCAGCGCTCTGAAGTCAGCCCACAGTGGCTCAATTGTTAGGGTAGGAAGGAAAGCGGAAGGTAGGGCTTGGGGGAAAGGCAGGGAGAAAACACCCTGAGACTGGCAAACATTGGTTTGTCCAGCCCTTCATAGCAGAAGGTGATTGAGCCACAATCCAGAACAAAATGCCAAGAGGTCTTCTTAAGCATGGGCTGTTTCATTCTTTCCTCTCCTTTCGGGGTGGATTCTTGATCTATGCTCCAAAGGAAGATTCTAGGTAAAAACTTAGTAAATAGAAATGCATACTGTCTCAAGACTACCCACCCCCCGGGTTCCCCAGGAGTTCTGAGCCCTCCCAGGACTGGGATGAAAGCAAACGAAACCACGGAACTAGATAGACTGGGACTTGGTGTGCTTCTTTCCTCGTTACCAGCCATGCCAGATTTGAGTGGCTCAGGGCTGAAGGGTGCTGAAGGATGGATGAGAGGCTTTAATCATGAATCAGTATGAGCTAGGGATGAAAAGGATTAGTTAGTGATACTGCAGTGTGGGGCTGCTATTCTTTAATTGGGAAGAAGAGGTTAGCAAACCAGAGATTACCCCTTAGTCTAGAAGAAGAAAAGAAAAGTGGAGGGTAGCGGGCTTATGAGTGAGGAGGGCCCCCAGGCCTTGGCCACAGCTGGAAGGAAGCTCCAGCATCAACAACTGCTTTTGCAAATGTCTTACTTCTCTGATGTCATGAAGCACATCTCTCATCTTCTAGAATTCCGTTCCCCAGTCCTAAAAGCTCAAGGCCCTATTACAGAACTCTAAACCAAGTCATATGTCCCCCTACTTCTGAAAAAGGCAAAGATGAGCCCCAGGAATTCCAACTCTTAACACTCACCCTGTTCTCCAAAAAGCACCCTCTGGTGGGTGGGTGGACTCTATGATGGAATTGGTGTAGACCTGTTAGTAACTTACAACATAGATTGCTTCTCTAGGTTCACTTGGGTTGGGTGAGAACTCTACCTTGAAGTGCGACAATTTGTACAGGAAGTGACTTTCCAGCCCTGGGTCACCAACTGACAAGTGAACAGTGAATAAACCTTATTGGATGGCTGGAGAGACAGCTCCATCGGCGAAGCACTTGGTGCACAAACAGGAGGCCCCAAGTGTAATCTGCAGAACAAGAGTAACAAGCCAGGCATTGTGGCATGCACTTGGAATCCCAGGGCTGGGGAGGGAAACCCAGGAGGACCCCTGGGGCTGCCTGGTCAGCCAGCTAACCCTCATCACAAGCCCAAGTCAATGGCAGATTCGGTTTCAAAAAAACTAAGTAGACCCATCCTGTGGAGGAACAATATCTGAGGTCACCCCCTGACTTTGGTGAGTGTGCACGGCACACACACACACACACACACACACACACACACACACGAAATCCAACTCACTTTTAAATTAAGGTGTATCTAATCATCAAACAAATCACATAGGGAATGAGGACAATATCTATCTATTGTCTAGAAGCCAATTCTATCTTCTTAAACTAGAAGTATGCAAATGATCATGTGGACATGTCTTTTTTTTTTAAGACTTCATGTTTAAAACAAGGAAATTAATCAGAGCTGTGCTACGTAGGAGGCAAAGAGGCTTTTAAGACTACTATGGTTAATACCTTGAAAATAATTTTCATTGAAAATTTTAATTTTCATAATATTCTTCATTTTTGTTTGATGACAAATCCGAAGAGTAACTTTGACAATATTATGAATTTCTAATAAAATGTATGTTTCTGTATAACTAAACACTTTCCCTGACACCCTATAACATAAACTGTGAAGATATTTCTTGTGATTCTATGGTAAGTAAACACTCACCAGAGGATCTCCCGTGCAAAGTTACTTTTATTGTCAACTCAGAATCATTACAATTGGGGAAAAAACCAAGACACCTAGCAGAGGGCATGGTGTATTGTTACTTGAGCTAATACAGATGTAAGCTTATGACGTGAAATTTATTTCTGGTAACTTTCCCCTCAGGAATCTCAGGTTAAAGACACAGCATTCAGTGAAGGCATCTACCCAACTGTGCCATTTCAGCTCATAGGAAATAAAACTGGTATTTTGTGAAACGAGCCCACTTTTGCAGAGCTGGGAAATTAGTCCTTCAGGACCGGTGAAATGACTTATGGCATCTATGGGATGATCTCATTTTGTTGCATAAAAACATTTCCCTGAAATCCCTTTGTCTAGGACCCAGGAGCCCCAACTGGGTAACACATGTCCAGGGAGCAGCCAGAGGAAGGATGAATTCTGGATCCCATACAGAGCAGAGCAGACCACTGTATAACTCCTACAGCAGTTGGTTCGGTTTAGAGAGGTGAATAGAGCTCGTTTTAAAGAACGTTAGATAATGACCCCATAAATGGATGTTCACAAAAGATCAAGAATAATTTTGAAAAATCTTTCAACAATGCCAGCTCACACTGGCTGGATATCATCGGTGCCCACCATGTATTCAAAGATCTAATTAGAAGCATCCATACCCCAAATGTGTTTTCTTCCTTTTTCCATAAGCATGGCTAATGGGTTAGGAGAAATAAACATTACTTTAAATAAAATATAACAATACAAATAACATTTCTGTATGCCCATTATGTCATCATTTAGAGATTACATTACCAACCTGCCACAGCACTAATAGGTTGGCTTAACAGCGCATTTGTAAGCATAAAACTGGGAATAATGCAAAATAAAGTAATTGAGTACGGAATTTTAAGGGAAGGGTTAACATAAAGTACAACAAAATGTAATTCTTTTAAAACTCAAAATGCCCTCAAGAGAATTAGAAAGCAAAAGAGCAAAATAAAATAAAAGCAAATTATTAATTCAAGAAATTTCCATTCATTTATTTAAAGCCCAACTTCTTTCTAAAATTCTCAGATTAGTTGTAGCTTCTTTTGGAACTCTGCTTTTGCTCACAAAACACAGTAAATTTTAATACCATGTGCATCTGTCACTCAGACCACTGGCTGGAATGCTGTTGTCCAAGTGTGCTGTCTTACAACTAACTACCCTTTTCTTGTTTCTTACCCTGTGTCTCTTCTGTCTTCCCTGGTGTTTTGCTAGGGTCAGGGAGCAGATATCCCACTCCCCGGAACACCCTAATGTCACATGCAGAGGATGAATACGAGGTTCACTCAGGAACCCAATAGATGGGCAGAGTGTTTTACTGTGTTGTGAGCCTCACAATCTACCAACAGGCAACCATCTGAAAACTTAACCTAATTTCAGCATGCATACATTATGGCCACTGTAGGGCATCATGTACCAGATGATGATTCTGCATGCTTACAGCGCCAGTTAGCTGCATATTAGCATGCAATCTCTCCTTGAGAACCCATCCTTTTAGTCATTATCCGAAAGCCTCTCCTTCCCCATCATCGTCTAAAATGATGAGTGCATCCATTTAAGAATTTGCTGAAAGACAACACAGGAGAAACACCAATGCTCGCTGTCCTAGATTTACTACGCCAAGAGGTCAAAACACCCGTTCCTCCTTCTGCTTATCCCTTTCTGTTTCTCTCTCAGCATTTCAACATGCTTACCTTCCTGTGATTGGTTGAAAATTAAAATATGCATATAATTTTGGTAAGGAGACTAGTTACCTTAAGCAAATATATGTATGGCATTAGATTTTGGATTATGTTTGGTTGGTTGTCCACATGGCAGTTAGGTTTGGGATATATTCTACCACATCCCCTTTCCACTGTCCTCAGACCTACTAGAATTAGGCATGTTTAGTTTCCAATATCAAATCTGTGTGTGCATGTGTGCATGCATGTGTGTGTGCATGTGTGGGTGTCTGTGGGTATGCAGGTATGTGTGTGTCTGTGTGTGAATGTGTATGTGTGTATGTGTGTGTGTGCATGTGTGTGTGTCTGTGTGTGTGCATGTATTGTGTGTTTGTGTGTGCAGGTGTGTGTGTTTGTGTGTGCATGTGTGTGTCTGTGGGTGTGCATGTGTGTGTGTCTGTGTTTGAGCATGTGTATGCCTGTGCGTGTGTGTGTGTGTGTGTGTGTGTGTGTGTACGTGTGTGTGTCTGTGGATGTGTATGTGTGGGTGTCTGTGGGTGTGCAGGTATGTGTGTGTCTGTGTGTGCGTGTGTAACGTGTATGTGTGTGTGTCTGTGTGTATGCAGGTGTGTGTGTGTGTGTTTGTGTGTGCATGTGTGTGTATCTGTGTGTGTCTATGTTTGTGCATGTGTATGTCTGTGCATATGTGTGTGTGTGTGTGTTTGTGGTGTGCGGTGTGTATATCTGGCACATGTGGTTCTAAGAGGCTGTTTTCTGTGTAGCACATGGCAAAACTCCCAGTTGTATCATCTACAGAATGTTTTCATGAAGCCCCGCCAAGTTCTACACCGTCCACTATTTATTCATTAAAATGAGATAGCAAGGAAGCAGGAGTACTTCAATCCACCCCGCATAACATCCCTAAGTCCAATGTTCACCTTTCGAATGTTTACCTTGATGTTACACCAAATATTATGGTGCTGCATTTAAATAGCTGACATCACTCCATGTTGGAGTTTAAGCTATTTTCCACTGAATAAAGCTCTCTCACTTGAAGACAATTTGACATATTCTCTGGTTATTTTTTATTTAACTATCACAATGGATGAGATAAAAACTCTATTCTCTGGATGTAAGAGCTAGATAGACAGAGGCCAAGTGTAGGATTATGCCGTGAGAAACAACTGTGACTCTCAGCATTTCAGGCTTAGTTTGTGGGTTAGTTATTATTACTAGATGAGCAAATGCTTTCAACCATGGCTGAAATATACTCCAAAAAGAAATTTTCTGGAAGATTAAGCCAAAAACATTCAAGCAGGGTTGGTAGAAGGGGTGGGCAACAGGAGGCCAGGTAGGGTGTATTGCCAACTCACTGTGTGAGAGCTCCCAAGTGTACCATGGTGGCAATTTTGCTAGCATCCATAGTCTTTATTGTAGATCACTCATGCACACACCAAGAAATAGAAAGAGAAAGAAAAAGGGAGGAGAGAGGGGAACCTTTGGTTGCATAAATTATTGACCTATCAATATATAATTCTTTTTAGGGTTCTTACTAATTCACAAATCATTTGAAAATTTTCACTACAAAAACAAAGTAAAGGAAAATACACAGCACACTTTACTCTGATTTAATTAGAAATTAGGCTGAATTGTTACATGTGTACATTTGTGTCGACAAAATTTCTCTGGCATAAAATAACTTTGCATCCTTTTCTCCCCATGAATAATATTAGTCTGCTAGCAAGCATTTGTTCAGCACCTACTGTTTTGGAAATCAGATATGGAACCGGGGGAGTACTGGTGCATTTGAAGACAGACTTCTAGAGGGGCTGTGACACTGTGCTCGGAGAAAACCAACCAGTTCAACTGTAAAGCCCAGTAGAAAACAAACTAGATAAGAAAGCCCTCTTCTTTATGAGAATGAACGAACTCTTAGCTGTTCACATCATTTTTACAGAACACTAACTTCTCCATTCTAGATAGAGCTTTCTCATTGTATCTTTATTAGATAATGTGATGCAGAAATAAAAAAAAAAACCTATGATTTGCTTCCCTGGAAATTCTTTCTTACATAAAAACAAAGGGAAAAAAAAGAAATATTTTCTATTTAGCTAAAAGATCTATAACTTTAAAATCTACTACCGACCAGGTTACAGTCACAGTAACATATTAGTAAAAGTATTTTTTCACTGAAAATGTACTACATGGATATTCTCTATTTTTTAATTTAAACCCCAAATCAACACTGCCAAAAACTGGAGGAATATCCAGAGTAGTGATGCAAAGGGATACTCCTCCCTCACACATCTTCCCCTATTCTTTTCTAGTAGCGTAAAGTTTCATTCTCAACAGAGAGGCAATATGTGTCTATATATTTTGCATTCTGCCAAACTCTAAAAATACCTGAAAGAAACGGTGCTACAATAGGTAACTTCATCTTTAACATTTCCATGACTTTGAGTCTTTCCTACCATGTCTAGACACTCATAATATCCTACTAAGGAAATCAAGTTAATGTATCAGTGTGAAATGCTGTATTACTAAACTGATACATTTAAGCAACCTTTAAACTTTTATTCACCTGGTAAAGACAGGTACCTCTTTATTTTTTTATTTTTTATTTATTTATTTTTTGAGACAGGGTTTCTCAGTATAACAGCCCTAGCTGTCCTGAAACTTGCTTTGTAGACCTAGCTGGCCTTGAACTTACAGAGTTCTGTCTGCCTCTGCCTCCTGAGTGCTGGGATTAAAGGTGTGCGCCACCACTGCACAGCTAAGGTAGGTACATCTTAAGATGGCTTATGCTGTTGTACAATCCATCCACTTTATCATAGCTGCCACTTAGGCATGTAGAATTATGGTTTTAATTTGTAGAAGAATCAGATTGTTTGGCACAATATTTGTTGACTAAAGATAAATAATGGTTTAAAAATCCAATAAAATGAAGCTGGGCGGTGGTGGTGCAGGTGCACGCCTTTAATCCCAGCACTTGGGAGGCAGAGGCAGGAGGATCTCTGTGAGTTCGAGGCCAGCCTGGGCTACAGAGTGAGTTCCAGGAAAGGCACAAAGCTACACAAAGAAACCCTGTCTCGACCCCCACGCCCAAAATAAAAAATCCAATGAAGAGGCTGAGTTCAGAACTGTTTTGTCTCTATAGCCTTTATTAGTGGAATTCCAAATTACTTTAATCTCTCAGATTTTGATGATGAGTTTAGATATATTCTGTGGTATACATTTATACAAAATCACCTTAAAACAAAATTATGTTTTACTTCAGAAACAAACATTCTTTAGTACAAAATATTTCTTTAGTTCAGAAAACAATGTTATATGCACAAAATGGAAGCTTTTGATATATTTTAGAGAACTATATACCAAAGGTACATGAATAAAGATTATGAGTGTCATGTTGCCTTTAACTGGTACAAAAGATGAGAAAGCAATATAAATAAAGAAAAACCTGTACTTCTCCTTTTTCAAAAGAAGATTAAGTATTGTATCCCCATAAACCTTCAAACATATACATCAGCACTAATGAATGCTATAGTGTCTCCCAAGTACACAGCCTGCACAGAAGTGAAATTCCTATAGCCACTGGCTGACAACTTGTACATACAAATCTTTGAGTTAAAATATTAATTAATTTTTCTTTTTTTTTTTTCTGAACAGCTAAAAACTGAAGCACAAAGTTAACTTTTTGTAATATCACCTAAGTCATTTGACATCTGGAATTGTCTTTAGAACAATGTGTGCTTGTGTTTACAAAGCTCTATCAACACCCACTTGAGGATGAATGTGCCAGGTGATAAAGTAGATCTGCTTAAATAAGATAGTACTGACTGAGAAATAAACCAACAGAACAAACAAAACCACCCCATAAGGGGTAAAATCTGGGTGCTTGAGTTCCACGTTACTGTACACTAAGGCATAATGGAAACTACATGTCATCCATCTATGCCCTGCTCTTCTCAACAGCCTCACTTGTACCTGATGCTCCATAGAGACGTTGTTACAGTTTCTTTCTGTCAAAACATGATGTACAGCAATGTAGTTGTTGGCTCGAAGTGTTATTTTCTTGATTGCAAAATGAAGAATTGATGTGCTTTATAGGAGCACCTTTCAAAGAAAATTTGCCAAAACAGGCTGTGATTAGATTAACACAAGCATTTGACACACACAACTTTTGAAAGTGTGGTAATAAAACTCATCTTAAAGTACTTTTTAAAACTGCCTATTCCTCTGATGAAATAAATGCCCAAGATCTATCTATTCCTTCATGATCCAGCAAAACCACATCTACTTCATAATTACAGGTTAAAATTAGTCTTCAAATGACCAAACAACTTAGTTTTTGATCCAGCTTTCCAACATAACTTCACAACAGTTGGGACTAGCCGAACCCATCAGTGTACTTTACAGAGTGACGTAGTCTATCTCAGGAAGGTCAGAACACACACAGGCAAGCACCAGCCCTGCCGTAGACAACAGATTCTCACTGTGTTTATTAACTTTTCAGGTACATTATGCTTGTTATTGGACTAGAAACCAAATAAACGCTCCATATTTCTTAGTGACTCTCACTTCCACCATCTTACCAATGACTACGGGAAGGAGAAAGAGAGAAGGGCATGTCCCCGCCTCTGACTCTGCTATCTCAAATCTGCATCTGGTCCCTTTGTATTTTTGGAGACGCTCCTTTCTGAACTAATTATGATACCTTTACAATAGGGAGTTTAGATTTAATTACCAAACTTTTAAAACACGGCATTATATAGGTCAAGTGAGGACGCACCTTTCTCCCGAAACAAAGAGATTCAGGGTAATAGGATTTCAGATTTCATAGGAGAAACAGCAAAATATGTTTTAAGACTGTCATTTACTGTAACACAAATCAATATTAAACGCTTTATGCAGGAAGCACACTTTCAGAAAATGGGCCCTAAAGCTTCCTGGGATCCAGCCCTAATTACTCCAGCAAGCTCTCGACGTTTGTCTCTCTCTTCAATTATTTACAGGGCAAAAGAAGCCAAATGGCATTGCATTAGCTATATTAAATGCTATGTACTTGGTTTCTGACTTACTAATGGTACATAAAAATTACTAAGGTAAATGTTGCATAGAAACATGGCTTTTTTTTTCTTCTTCACCTGAATGTGTGTATTTATTATTCATGGAGTTAAGTGTTGAATAGGCTGTCCTTCAGGCACCCAAATGCTGCATAATTTAAATAAGTGCATTAAATATATAACACATCTAAAAGGTAGCACATTGATTACGTTACAAAATTTCTTCAAACGGCTTCAGTGTAGTGCACACACACACACACACATACACACACACACACTCACACACACACCAAGCAAGCATATCTCCCTTAAGTTCTTAAAACAATGACATGACAACCACATGGAGACGAACAGTGGTGATCAGTTGCTAGTACCTTACTATCGCTGGTTATCTAAGGTAAGAGAGAATAAGGAGAGAGCGGCAGAGAGGCCTGCGAGTGCTGGGAAATGACTGGCCTCTGCTGACAATCCTCTTTACATGGACGAACACTAAGGTATGTTGTAGGAACAGGACAACGTGGACCACACATATTGAAAGGAAGAAAGCTTTCAAGGGTGAATCATAGCTTCTCAGTACCAGGTCAGAAATGCCCATCTGCCTGCAAGCAATCCCCTAACAAAAGTTCAAACACGGCATCCATACCTGATTCTTTTGTGATCTAGAAGGGCATGCTAGGTGTTAACTGCCAAAGGAGGCTGGTGTACCCACCAGCACCTTCTGCCTTCCCTAATTGTGGCAGATGTTTCCATGGCGGTAAAATGCACTTTTCGTGAACCCAGATAATTTTTAAAATTAGTTTAGAAGGCACTGAACTGTTGTTGTAAAATTAGCATAGGCCCATCAACAAAGTACCCGGGGTCCCTGGAAAGCTGGCCATAATTTGTATGGCTACATGTCATCAGCTGTCCTTACCCAAGAGTGTGCCGAGGCCACTTTTGAGCAGAACTGGAAATCACTCTGTGGTAAACATAGAAGGTAGTTGAAAAACAAAAACAAAAACAAAAACAAAAAGGGAAAAGTAAATACAAAGTCACTTCTTTCTACGCATTGAAATCTGTCCATTGTCCCTCCTACGTAAAAGCTACAGAAAAAGATTAAAAGGGACATCAATGAATGCGGAGTGAACTTTGGCCACTTTTCTACCCAAAACACCAGCGTAAAAGTGGAAATCAGTAACCAGGTGAAGTGCCACACCGCACAAAGATCAGAGGCGAGGGGCGGGCGCGCAGGGCCCGAGGCGGGGAGGAGACGGTCCCGGCCCCCTCCGGCCACATTCGTCGCGCGCGCGGGAGCTGGAGGGGAGTCGTGCGGGGCGGGGCAGGGGGGGCCGCGCGCCACTCCCAGGGACCCCAGAGTTACCGCCCGCAGGGCGAGGCCCTGGAGAGGTCGGAAAGCCGTGCCACCAGCAGGTCCTGCCGCGGGGCCCCAAGCGTCGGCCGGCCGCCAGCCCTAGCTGGACGAGGGGCGCCGCGAGGCCGAGAGACCCTCCCCTCCTCGCTGGCCAGGAAGGGGCCGGCGGTCCTTTCCTGTCTAGTCGCTCCCCCCCGCGACTCTGTAACCCGATCGCCACGATCGGCTCCCCGGGAAGCCGCCGCCCCGCGTGCAGCCCGGCTCTACCCAAGCCAGCGCTATAGTTAGCAACCCCAGCAATTGCGCCCGGGGGCGGCTGGGTCGCCGCGCTCCCCTCCCCAGCCCGGCCCGGCGCGCCCCTCCACGGTCCTCTCCTCCGGCGACCCTTCCTCGCGCCTCCTTACCTTGGCTTGCAGATACTGGGGGTAATAGTAGGTGGCGTACTGAGGGTACATCTGCTGTTTCCACACTTTGCCCATGAAGCTGGAAGGAAGCCTGCTGTGCAGGGTCGCCGACACTTTGGGGTTTCCAAGTCCCAATCTCTCCTGCCTCTCCCTTTCCGGAGGCGGCGGCGGCGGCTGCCTCGGCGGCTGCTGCTGCCGCTGCTCCACCTCCCAACCGGGACCAGACGACGTCCTCCTCCTCCACCTCCTCCTCCTCCTTCTGCTCTTCCTCCTCCTCCTTCTCCTCCTCCTCCTTCCAGGCAGACAGAAAGACACTGCAGAGCGCAGAGGACACCCCGGACAGGGCGCTCCCAAGGAGTTTCCTCTGGGAGCCCGACTGTGCCCGAGCTGCCAAGGGCTGGCGCGCTGGCCGCGCTGCGCTCCGGGAGCAGGCTGAGCCGAGCTAGGAGTGATCAATACAAGTGGAAAGTACGGCGGCGGCGGCGGCGGCTGCGCTCGGTGCCAGGCGGCATCTGGGGTGGGTGCGCCCGACAGCGAGAGGGGAGAGGGGCTGGCTGCCGGGGTAGCGGGGGAAGGGCGGTCGGGGGCGGGGCTTGGGCGCCGCCGAGCCCGGGACCCGCTGGAGGTGAGGGCTGACTTTCCACCACTCCTCACCTCCCAGGCTCCCAAAGAAGGCGCACAGAATCCTTGGGAGCGGCGATCGCTTTGTGTCGGAGGTGGGAGTCGGTTTGGTGGACCCTGCTTAAGAACTGCCAAGAAGGCACCTCTAGCTTTCCTGAGTTTTTAATTTTCGTAAGAAAGAAGGGAGGTAAGGGGGAGGAGGGGAGGAAATCACATTAATCTCTCACTTCCCCCAAATCCCTGGACCGGTTATTTTTTTTTTTTTTTTTTTTTTTTTTACCCCCACAAAGGAAAATGCTTTAATGCCCAACCACAAAACTGGGGCCGGAACACCTGGGTTCTGTTCCACCCCCACACCAGGTCACAGTACTAATTTTCTAAGTGACCTTGGGAAGGTTAGTGTCCTTCGGTTTGGTTTTTCCAGATGTGAAATCATGCTCTTTGCGTAGAGAAGACCACACACACACACACACACACACACACACACACACACACACACACACACGCCAAACACAATCGCACAACAAACTGGCAGGTCCTTCTAAGGGGAAGATGCCGAAAAGAGGCAGAATGTTATTAGAGGACACAATATAGACATCAGCTTTCTCCCTGCCTTTTCTTCTGCTGCCAGACAGTCTGTCAACTCCCACTCGGGAGCAAGGAAACTCCCTGAGTTTGGAATATTTTAAGGCCATTTTGAAAGTCACACTGGCATATTGTTGCAGTGTGCTTCGGTGACACATAAAATCATCTCTCTTTTTGCTTCTCTCCATCTCCTAAGTGTCTCAGCTCCAGACAGCCCCAGACAAGCAGCGGTTTAGTTCACTACACAACTGTATAGAATTTAATGGAGTTAACTGGTCCCTGAAGTTGCCTGCAGAAGACTTATATTCTAGCTCAAAAAGAGACAATACAAAATGTACAACACGATGGGGAAGAGAATGTCCCTAAGTTGGTGTCCTTGTGCAGTTGATAAAAGGCAAAGAGAAAAACATTTATTGAACAGAACTCGATTACTTTGTTTTGTCTTTTTTTTTTTTTTGAGTCACTTTCTCAACACAAGGTGAATCCAGCAGAACAGAGATGCATGATTTTCTTCAATAGTCAGATGTTTATAAGATTACTTTTAAGACAGGCTTCAAAATTGATAAAAACAACAACAACAACAACAACAACAACAACAGTGAGCCAGAACCTTTATCTTTATATAATTTAGACTTAGACAAGTTTCTAGGCTATACATTTTTTGACAAAAATAAAATAGATGCAGTCCGTGTGAACATAATTCTGACATGTCAGGAGGCAGCTCATGTATGCCTTCATCCATAGGAAATCTCACAAGGAGATTTGATTTACTTAGTTTCTGTCACACGCTGAGCACTGTGGAGCTGCATGCCAACCTGCAGGTTGGAGTGGTGTACTGTCTAGCTAGGTGAACTAAAATGTTCCTCATAGTGTTTCAGTATGAAAACTCTCTGGTTTTTCAGTTAAAAACTCACTGACCTGATGTGTTGGGGGCCCAGAGAGACTAGGAATAATGTTTGGGGGGGGGGGTGTCTGGAGAGAAGTAAGTTGAGAAAGAACACAGTAGGTCTTGGTTTGAAAGACATAGGAAATTGCCAAAGTTAGACTGTTCTACTTATTGTTTTTTTTTTCCTCCTGGATGATGAAAATCCACTCCATTTTCAAGAGACCAAAAGCATACCCCTACTTATATAGACGTTTGATTTATGACTGAGCCAGTATTACAGGGCAGTGGGCAAAGAATGAACTTTTCAATAAATGATTCTGGGTCAATTGGCTATCCACATGGAAAACAGGAAATCAAAGTCCTGTTCCACAGTTATCAACGGTAGGGAGACTCCAGCTGCATTGAAGATTACTTGTGAAAACCAAAATCATAAAGCTGTTAGCAGACAATACGGAGGGACAATACTGAGTCCTGATGTGGGGAAAGATTCCTAAGGGGGAGGAGAGTGAAAGATTATTCAGATCCCTGGTTTGAAGAATGAGCAAGAAAATGAGCCACAAAATAATTAGTTTTAATAACTACAAAAGGTTAATATGCAGAATATATAGAGAGCTACTCAAGATCAATATGAAAAAGAGAAAGAACTTATTAGAATAAAAGCTTTTTTTCAAAAAAGAATATGAATTCACAAAGGAAGAACAACAAATGTTCAACCAACGTATGAAAAGACACTAACATTCAATTAGTAATATGGTAATTCCAATGAGGTATCATTTCATTCTTTTTGCCAGACTGGCAAAAAAAAAAAAGAACTATGAAAATAATAATTGGTGGTGAAGGAGGGAGAAGGGAAATTCTCAAGAGCATGTGTTATTGGAAGAAGCATAAGTTGCATCAATGTAGAACATAGTTGGCCATTATCCAACATTATTTGCATGAATTCTACAATGCAGTTGCAGGTGCATGCACATTATAGAGTCTTCTATAGGTACACCAGGAGATGTGCACAGGAATATCTATGCAACACTGAAAATAACTCGAATGTCCACTGAGCATACAATGGTCAAAATGTCCTTAGTATATAGGCACAAGGGGACACTACAACAGAAAAAATAAGTAACCACATTTAAAGCATCAGTACACATCACTCCAAGTTCAATGCTGTGCAAAGAAGCAAGAAAGTGGTCGGGGAGTTGGCTTAGTGGTTGAGAGTACACATTGCTCCTTCAGAGGACTCAAGTTTGGTTCCCAGAATCCAAGTTCTGGCTCCCAAGCACCTATAACTCTAACTCCAAGAGATGCATTGCTAGCTCCAAGAGATGCATTGCTAACTCCACGAAATGCAGTGCTAACTCCAAGAGATGCAGTCCCCTCTTCCGGTCTCCACAGACCCTACACTTGTGTGTGCATGCACATACACACACTTATTTTTTAAATCTATTTTAAAAGAAGTAGCAAGTCAACAATATATAAGACATGATTCCATTTTTATGAGTTTCAAAAGCAAAACAAAAAACAGTATTAAGAATAAACATATGAATAATTTTAAAGCATAAATAAAAACATAGGTAATATTAACATAGAATTCAGAATAATGATTCTCTCCACTACAGCAGAAGGTTGGGAATACTCAGGAAGGGGCCAAAGATGACCCTGGACTGTAGATGTACAGGAATATATTTCAATATGTTCTCTTTGAGTGTTCCATAGATCTTTTTTGTATGTGTGTGTGTATGTGTACATATGTGTATATATATACATATACACACACATATATATGCCACCTCTCATCCTAAGACATCTCTAAAACAAGAATCAGCTAAATATGATTGCTTCCAAATAACTGCAAAAGAACAGACATGAGAATAATGACCTCTCTTTTCCTAGCACTTACTTTCAACTTATATTATTCTGTCAATCTCACATGCCTGCAGGTACACACACACACACACACACACACACACACACACACACCATTTTTATTTTTCCTGGAGTAATTAATAGGATATCTCTAACACTAGCAGTTCACAGGTAATTTTAAGAATCACCCATTAACAAATAAGAATATTCTCTAATTTTATCACATCTAATAAATTTAACAATAATTTGTTAACATCAGCCGGGCGTGGTGGCGCACGCCTTTAATCCCAGCACTCGGGAGGCAGAGCCAGGCGGATCTTTGTGAGTTCGAGGCCAGCCTGGGCTACCAAGTGAGCTCCAGGAAAGGCGCAAAGCTACACAGAGAAACCCTGTCTCGAAAAAACCAAAAAAAAAAAAAAAAAAAATAATTTGTTAACATCAGTTAATGCCCAGTGATTGCTCATTTTTCTTCCATTGTCAAAAATCTGCTTTTGTAGTTCATTTATTTAAGTCTCAGTGAAATGATGTTACATATTATATGCTTTTATATGTTCCTGAGCATCGTAACATCTAAAACCTCACCCCCATTCATTTTTAAATTGATGGTTATTTGTTGAAGGATTTGGAACATTTGACCTATAGAATTTCCCATCTGGCTGACTGCAACATCACAGTAGTATTCAAATGATGGTAAAGCTCTGAAAATTTGACTAGATGCAGATTCACTTTGGGGGAACTAACCAGACATAGGGTGTGTGCCCTGAGTGACAACCAAAGACACAATGTCTGTTTTGTTCTCAGTGATGGTATTAACATTTGTTACAAGTGTGGGTTTTATTGGCCTGACTCGTGCATTATAAAGATCGCCACCAACCATTTGTAGGATAGTTTTAATATTCAGAAGTTAACTAAACCCATTATTTCAGTAAGAGTTACAAACTTGGGGTTTTCTAATTTTAACATGCTATCTGTACTTATTTGGAAAGTGTCTATGGAGGAGTACTTTCTCCAACTCTTTGGTTTACTTAAATAATTTTTCCTTCATTTGACAAGTTCAGAAAAGTTTTTGGTTTTCTTTCCATAGGAAACTCTAAAGGTCATCATTTTGAACATCTTGATTTTATGGACTTTAGCCAATTTGGGTTGCTTCCATCCTTGATCATCATCATTTCTGTAGATCTTCCAACTGTCCCATCATTGATCAATGGGAGCCCTTTGAATTAGCTCCTGGTGACATTTATTAGACCCAAATAATCCTTTATAGTTGTTATTGTTGTTGTTTTTTCTTTTCTTTTTAGCATACTAAGGTTGTTCCAGGTTTTTATATCATTTGTAAAGAAAATCATGCCTTGCTTCATAATTTTTAAGTAGTCATTTGTGAAAAAAATCATGCCTTGCTTTAAATTCTTTTAATTATGTTGTTTTTTAAAAATTAAATTACAATAATAACAAAGTCTTTAAAATATATTCTATTGCTTACCATATTGGAGCAAAGAGCTCATGAAAGCTTCCAGATGAAATTTGGTGTCTAGATGACTTCTGGAAGGAACTAAATAAACCACTGAGTACCTTTCCCTGAGGGTTTGTGTTTACACCTTAGTCAATGTTGAAGAAGCATTTTCTATGAGCAAGACATTGGGGAGACTGTGGAACTGGTATGTGCTTCGTGAAACTTAGGGTCAAGGATAGTGATGGAGATGAGATAATGGCATAACTCAGAGAATAGGGAGGAGACTGGGACCTGGGTTAGGAATGTTAAGTCATGGAGGAAAAATCCCACAGGGATATATAATAAGAATGGGTTGGCAGCAAGGAGTTCACATGGGTGAAAAGCTGAAGGCTGTGTTCCTGCATAAGATAGCCTGGAGGCAGAAATGGGCCTTTCTGGGCTCTCAATTTAGTTTCCTTTATAAACAATGATAAACATTTTTATTATAGTAAATCATAAGCAGACTAAACAAATTCTTTTCGATTCACATTTTTTTTTCTGATGCCATTTGTCTGAGGGTATTGAAGTAAGGAAAGGATAAAATTAGCCATTTGCTACAAAAAGCACCTGTGCTCAAGCATCAGTGAGTTGTCTGTGGGATTTAGGCTCCTGAGAAAAAAATTTATACAAAAAGTAGAAATTACTGATTGACTGGTTGTCTTCCTTCCACACTCCATGATGAGCTATGTTGGCAATATATGTGCAAAACACTTAAAAAGAAGTATCATGAAGTTTCTATATGACAAAAATATGCCTGCCACATATAAGTGCTGAACAAATAATAATGCAGATTAAAGGAAGCAATGTCCTGAATCAATGATGGGGTTTCATCATGAATAGGAAAGTTTTTGTTTTTGTTTTTGTGGTTTTTTTTTACAGTTTTCAGAAAGGTTTCTATAAATCTTCTGGCCTGATGTTTGCATATGCTTATACTTGGACTTCATTTTGTGGAGCCCTGAGTTAGACATGACAAACCTTGAGGGTCACCAGGGGTGATTTTCTGTGCCTACAATCTTAGCATCTTTGACTTGACAGCAGAAGGATGGTAGTCTTGAGGCCACTCAAGCTACACATCAAGACTTCATCTCAAAACAAAACCACCTGCCAGAACTGAACATCAAAAGATTCTCCCAAACACCGCGCATGTGCTGTTGCTAAAGAAGACTAGTTTGTTTATAAGTATAATGTATCTTTTCGACTATTGTAAAGAGGAATGTAAGAAGTCTTACAGTGTTCATGCCTCACCAGATGCTGAGATGCACTGACAGTTCCTACTTGTAAGCACAGCTCATGACTCATGTCTTCACTAGCCTCCATTCTAACATTCCAGTTACTTTTTGTCTCTTTTCTCATCCATTCTGGCTTCTTCCAACCTTCATATTGTACAACTCCAACCCGCTCTGGACTTCTGCGCACTTTTCAAACTTCTTCACCTGGCTCACTTTTACTCTGCCCTTAACCTTGAGCTCCTTCAGACTTCCGTCAAGTTGAATGTTGTACCCCTCCCACAGCATCCAGTGTGCACTGTTCTCTGAACTTAAATCATGTGAACCTACCTAGAAGTTAGGGATATGACTGATTGAAACAGAGTAGGCGTAGAGTTAAAGTTGGAGAATTCTGGGAGAAAAAAAAAAAAGATTAGGCTGTGTGCATGTTATAGACTCCTATAAGTATAGTTGAAAATTACAAATAGTTCGTTCGTTATGACTTAGAATGGCAAGCGTATGCTGTTATGGTTGGAGTGTTTCTCAAACTTAATCACATGTGTGGTAGTGTAGAGAGGCTGAATCTTTAGGATGTAATAAAATCATAAGGACTATATCCTAAATCTATTAATTACCAATTGCTGTTTGATAATTGTGTCCTGAGCTCAGCCACTCAACATGCGTTTCTTCACATGGTTTTTGAGGACCGAGAATTTGGGGGTATCTTAGCTGGCTCAGGGTCTGTCATGAGATCAAGCGATCCCTTAGAGAACTTGCCTGAAAGTCTGCCTGGAGCTGAAGTGTCCAGTTCTAGGCTATTCGCTGAGAGCCTGTTTGATGAAATTGTGAAAATACTCATGACAGGATAGCTAGCTGCTTCAAAGGTGAATGACGGAGAGGGAGGGAACCTAAGTACATGGCTAACCAAGGCAGAAGCCGTAGTGTCTATTATAGCCTCGTCTCAGAAGTGAAATGCACTCCATTCCGCCTTCTTCTATGAGAAATACTGTGGCGAGGGACTGACCACGCATGAAGGAGGCAGGATATTAGCACTGTGCTGGAGGCTGACTACCACAACAACGTGTACTAAATACATTTCTGTTACTTAACTGCTTTCCTCACTCCACCCGTTCACACAGTAAACACCATATGCCACATGGATGCTAATTCCAAAGGTTACTCATTAAGCAGTTCTTCCTCGCTCCCCTCTTCTCCTAGCCTCTGGAAACCAGCAGTCTGTTTTCTCTTTTTGATTTACTAAGTGTGGATATTTCATTTAAACACAGTCATACATCATATGACGTTTGTGGTGGTCTCCTTGCACTTTGCGTTCTGTTTTGCTGGTTCATCCACAGTACAGTATCAGTGCTTCATTCCTTTTAATGGCTGAATAGAATTCGATTATATATACATACATATATCACCGTTTATACGACCATTCGTCTGTTGATGGATGTTTATCTTGGTTGCATCTCTGGCTACTGTGAATAGTGCAGCTGCACTTCTTAGTTATTTGTTCTATACTGATTTTGAGACACATGGTAGACGTCTTAGTGACTATGGATAGTAGGTATTGGCATCTGTGAGCCTGCAGTTAAGAGTAAAAAAAGAGATGGATCAAGACTTGGGAGTCAGTCACAGTTTATGAGTTGTAGTAAAAATTAAGAGAGGGGATGGGATCATCTCGGGAGAGAATGCACACAAGAAACGCAAGGGATCAGAGGAAGGAGCAAAGTTGCAGTGTTTATAGTATGCAAGAGTTGGATTAAGCATCCATGTATGCTCTGATTTATCATCAGAGTCATTACACATAAGGCCAAGATCCTAATTGCCTTTGACCTCTAGACCTTGTAGAATCATGTTTTCCTTAAATTATGTATATATAAAATATATATATAATATAAATTTCCTTAAAATTTATATAAAATAAGCTTTAAAACCATTTTTATGAAGAAATCGCTTCTTTCTAGGTGCTCAGAATGTAATTGATGGCATAAAGAACACACACCTTCAGCCCTGTAGAACATGAATAATATTTAGTCTGTGCTCCAGGAGGCAAGTAACTCCTTAGACATATTTTCTATTGACTAAATAACCCAGGATTACTTGCACCTTTTAAATATTTTCTAATAGTGAGATGTACTTTCTAGGTCTTCTGGGATTGACCACATTGTGACTCTGTTGGAGAATCCAAGATGTTGAATGTGTGTGTTGTCTCTATGCTTCGCCAAGGTCCTGTAGTCTGTTGTCCTTTGAAGGACTACTGTGTTGGATTACTATTTAAAAAGGGAGTAAGACAAACCCCCATTGATGCACCAGTCCCTTGAACTTGTACACCATGACCTCAAGCCTGTGTATTTGTATTTATATCTTATCATTCTTCACATTGTGTCCATAGGGACTATTTTAATTTCTGAACATAAGTTAATGTTGCCTTCTCATTTTTCTAGTAAAATGCTTTGTTTCACACTTATCTCTAAAAGCACTTTAAATTTCCTCTCTGTATTTTTAAGCATTAATAATCATGTCATATTTTCTATCTTCCCAGAACTGAGAATTTTCCCAATTTCATTTTGTCACTAAAAGGAGATATTGAACAACACTGGGGATCTAAAATTCACCCTAGTGTGGTGGCTTTCAATTAGATTGACACTAAGCTGTTCCCCTGCACTTTGGGGGATATTATTCTCCATCAAATTATGTTCCTGGGATTGCATGAACCTTTCTATGTCAGTAGCCTTCTCCCTCTAATGGATATTGGAGCATAAGCAAGACTGTAAATCTGTCTAGAGGGCTAAATTCCATCTCATATGAACCTCAATTGTTTCCATTTCCTGTACACATGATGCAGAATGCAGTGATTGTAAACCATCTGCTCCTTGTCAGGACTTTCTGTACTTGGTATAGACTGTGATCAACACAGCAGTGATAATGGAATGCAAGTAATCCTGTGCTGTCAAGATGCTTGTGATGAAACTTTTTGGACATGGAGGATGCTTGGCCTGAGGGGGAGGAAATCTAACCTAGCACTCAGAAGAACAATTCCTGCATCCCGATGCTTAGAAAGTAAGTTAAATGCTTGGGTGATGCAATCGCGGGGTTATAGTGTGCGTGCTGTGCAGTGACTAGCCTATCCCCACTCTTCGAAGGGCTGGTCTTTTCTGTCCTGAGAGGGAAGAACTGGCACCTCTTTGTGCTGTGCAGGAAGACTGGAGTGCCTGTAAATTTCTGAGTTACTAGCTTATTTGATCACTTACTAAGCCCTGGGGTAATTGGTGCTGGCAGAGAATGGGCAAAGTGTGCCCATCCAGTTCCTACTCAGTCATTTTCTAGTTGGTTCACATTTGACTTCCATGTCTTACACTTGGTGTCTCTCACACAATGTCATCCACTTAACAAAACTTTGCCTCACTTAATCCCCACAATCTCCCTGCTGTGTAGGTTACTATCTTTGAATTTGCAGATGACAAGACAGATCTGTGTAAGGTTACATAGTGCCAAAGCTTTGGGGCAGAGAAATCAGGACTAGAATTGAATTTGTACTCAATGTCTAATGTCTTATTTCACTGCAAAAAATAAATAAATAAATAAATAAATAAATAAATAAATAAATAAATAAATAAATAAAAAGAACCACAGGAAGGCATGACTATTGGGTTTAATTCCATCGTGGCTTTGGAAGTTAGTAAGCACTTCTGTAACACTGTCTTTTAGCCATCCTTATCTTTACAAAATTTCTCCTGATGATTAAAAACATACAATTTCAGCTTCAGGTTCCATCATTCTCATGTAAGATTCCTTTCATTGTATCTTTTCTTTCTTTCTTCATTTCTTTTTATCTATCTATCTATCTATCTGTCTGTCTGTCTGTCTGCCTGACTGTCTGTCTATCTATCTATCTATCTATCTATCTATCTATCTATCTATCTATCTATCTATCTATCTATCTATCTGATGCTACTGGGATCAAAGCAAACACTATTGCTACACCATGCTCCCAGCCCATTTCTCCTTATAAATTTGCCTTCTCACATGGTAGAGGGTTTACAGTTACAATTTTAGTAATAGTACAACAGATATGCTTACTAAATGTTCAATCATTGAAAAAAATTTCTTAAATGTGTCAGTGAAGTTTAAATAGCAAAAATATACCTTGCTTTTGAAAATTAGCCCATGATCAAATAAAGACAACAAAGGAAAGGCTAAATGATTTTTCAAAGAAAAATAATTCCCTTAAAAAGCAATATTTCCCTTAGATCTTCAAAAGATTCAGCTCTCAAAATTAAGAGTTACTCTCACATGTATGTGAAGATCTTCAGGTCTTTGTAGTACGATCGTGGCTACTACAGTGACTGTGTCAAACAATGCTAGTCATATGTTCTAGGATTGTTCAGCTACAGAAACCCACAGGAGTGAAGGATGTGTTACTTAATAGATCTAGTGAATAGTGGCTAGTGAAATTTCAGAAGGGGTTTTCGCTCATCCGCTGGCATGTGTCCTAGCCCAAACATGGCTAGAATCATGGTGTCCTCAGAAGTCAGGAGAGTGTGCAGTCATCTGTTCTAGTCCATTCCACTACCTCTAGCTGAGGCCACACCCAAGTTAGGCCAGACAGATGAGAGTCTGTAGTTAACAAGATGCAGAGCCTGGGAGTGTCCCTTATTTGCTCCACAAGTCCATTCCAGAAACTAGCCACACATCTAGTTTAATTTTTACACCATGAATGGGGAACCTCCACACATCCTCTTAAAACTGTGTATCTAATATTGTAGACATTCTTCAGGAATTTAAATATAAAGAAATAGTAAATATAAAGAGACAAATGTATTTCCTATCTTCTGTGGCATTATATATCTTAGCATAATGTCATGGCATAATATTACAACATACGCTATCAATACAATACTTTCTATGAATAGTCTCAAATTTTTAAAATGTAAATACAGATGTTATGTGTCTGGAGACATTTGACTAGAAAGAAATGATGTTTAAGAGAATTGATAATGATATGCCTTTACTCACCCAAATGATTTTTTTCTTGCTCTAGCGGGATTAGTTTATAACTAAGGTAAACAACTCCTACCACATCCACACATAGAATTCAGTTTTATTGTTGTCCAATGAGGTCAGGTGGCTTTGGAGAGAATACAAACCACTACCTATCATTCAGCTCGTTTTCTGCTAATTGCTCCCTATTGGCTTTTATTTTAGTTCCTTCAAATGTAAGAAATTTGGGCTGAAAGATCACTCAGTCAGTAAAGCGCTACCTTGCAAGCGTGAGGACCAGAGTTCGATCCCCAGAACCCTTGCTAGTTTTCTGTTGGTGCTTGTTTGTTTGTCTTTAAGCCAATTGTGGTGGTTGAGGCTTACAATCCTGACACTGAAACATTGAAAAGCGTGAGAAATGATAGCCTAAGTTGTCTAATGGCCTCTACATGTATGCATACACACATGTGCTTGGATTCTAGATAGATAGATAGATAGATAGATAGATAGATAGATAGATAATTGGTAGATAAATAGATAATTGGTAGATAGATAGATGAGAGATAGGTAGATAGATGATAGATAGATAGATAGATAGATAGATAGATAGATAGATAGATAGATAGACAGACAGACAGATGATCGGTAGATAGATAGGTAGATGATTGGTAGATAGATAAATGCTTTGTAGATAGATATATGGATAGATAGATAGATAGATAGATAGATAGATAGATAGACAGGTAGATGATTGGTAGATAGATGGATAGATAAATATATAGATAGATGATAGATAGGTAGGTAGATGATTGGTAAATAGATGATTGGTAGATAGATGATAGATAGATAGATGATAAATAGATAGATAGATAGATAGATAGATAGATAGATAGATAGATAGATAGATGGATGGATGGATGGATGGATGGATGGATGGATGGATGGATGGATGGATGGATGGATGGATGGATAGATAGATAGATAGATAGATAGATAGATAGATAGATAGATAGATAGATAGATAGATAGACAGATAATAGACATACAGGTAGATAGATGATCATCAGAAAGCTGAAAATTAGAGGAGGAGGTTTAAAGGGATCAGAAGTGGTGATTTAATCCACACCTGATGAGTGTCCCTCACTGTCATCAGCCTCTGTCCTCTGCTGCCCAGGCCACAGTTCAAGTGTGTCTCTGGTGAGGCTCTCATCAGGCATGCCTTTCATAGCACCTGGCATTTGCTTTCATTTAGACTAGTTCACTTAAGAAATCAACCTACAAAACATACTCCTTTCCTCTAGCATCAACGTTCCGATAGGCCTGGTTTCCTCATTTCTTTTTCTCATCAAATTTCTATCTTACAGACTGTGGACAAAAATATAGCCATCCCCTTCATTCCTGCCTTCCTGTCTGCTTGTTTCTGTACCGAAACTGATAGGCAGCCACAGGTACTAGATAAGAAATGTCGATGCGATCGAACCATTCTGCACATGATTAATTTTGTTGTGAGCAAAACAGAATCTGTTTTCTGGGCTCTTCTGGCAGCTGCAGCCGGCAGCTCTCCCTGCTCTGAGATCATCTGTTTCTGTGTAATAAAGTATGTCTTCGTCAGAACAATTGGTTTCTCCATTCATGCTGCAGTGCCTTGTGAGCTTTCCAGAATGATATCCTCGTTCTTATGGAAGCAGTAGGCACCGCTTCACGTTCTCTTGATCCAGTCCCATGACTTATAAAATCCTGCAGCCGTCAGACCTGAGGTTGCATGTTCTAACAAATTTTTGAGAGATAGCGTTAGTGAGACAGAGCAAAGGAGGGTAAGAACCCGAGTCAGGTGGCGCAATAAAAAACAAAGACAACATGGAAAATAGTAAATCTTTCCCATTAGGCTCTGGTAAAATATCTACAAACTCCCCAAGGGCAATGAAATCTTGTATTTTATGAGTGCCCAGGAGCCAGATGATCTACAAATACTACTAAGTGGTTAATAGGTCTGCAGACTCGGGAAATTTAACAAATGATGAATTTGCTGATCACATGAAATTATAGCACAGCCTCTTGACATTGTATGTCCACTCGCTTTTGGTGGGTTCGACTCTGGAGTCAGACTTCCTTACACTGGCTCTGTGCTTAACTAGTTACTTAATTTTTCTGGCTTTATTGAGGTGCAATAGGCAAATGACAGTGACATGCACCTTAGGTGTGATATGTGACTTTTGATCTATCTTCCTTGTGAAATGATTGCCACAATTGTGCTAATTAGAAGACTTATCCCTCAAGCGGTGCCTTTTTGCTGTTATTACTGAGTCTGCACTGAGCTGCTGGTTGGTCACAGGGCAAAGCTACATAACCTCTGTTGTGTCTCAGTTTCCTCACTACAAGGTAAGGGGGATGGCAGCCATTCCTACTCATAAGCTGTTAAATCCATTTATATGTAAAAATCACTTAGAGGAGTCACAATGCACCCTATACTAGCTATGATAATTTTAAGAGGCTAGATCTTGACTCTGTGGTTACTACCATGATCTCAGACATTAGTGAAAACTGTGGTGTTCGAAGGTAATTGTCAGGAGAATAAGAAACCTTCAAATAATATCTGTATTCCAGGTAGTACAGATAGTCTTGGGGGACATGTGGACAAGAGGAATTTACCCTTTACTGATCCAAGTTCCCATGTCAGCTTCAGTTGCCTGTCATGAAGAGTGTCGGAAGCTGTTCTTATTCTTCTTGAGGTGCAAAGAGCTAGCCTGGTCTGGTCAGACCTGTATAGATTAGGATGGGTAATGGCTCGCCATTTTCTCAACCAGCGGTTCTCAATCTGTGGTGTATCAACACACACACAGGCTACCATACCCAGAAAGTAAAAATCATAAGATCTCTTAAAAAATCATTAAGACTCTGAAAACATCTTCCTGTTCTCCATGTTACACCTAACAACTGTTATTTTTAAAGGACCATAACAGATTTGAACACTTGCTTTCATTATTTGTTAATCTATTACATAACCATTCACCAAATATCCTATGTAGGAGAACTTGATACATAAACTCTGACAGCTTAGTGTTAGACTCCTACATCTTCACACCAGGTAATCTACTCAAAGTTTCTCTGTTGTTCCAAAAGTAACGCTTGTGGCACGTTTGCATCATTTGCAAACACCTGAAGAGTGCTGAGGAACTCGAGTCCCTGTCACTAATAGTCTCAGTCGACAAAGCAGGGCTCTGCCTGCTTGCTTCATACTGCCGATGCTGCCGATTTGCAGGCTATTTATTACCTTTTTAAAAATCTTCTTTCTTTCATATTTTTTTCAGGTTTGTGCTTTTAACTGGTGACATTAATGTTCAAAGTGACCCCAAGTGTAGTGCTAAAAGGCTGTCTAGAGTTCCTAGTGACAAGAAAACTGTGTTGTGTGGTGTGGAGAAAATCCACAAGCAACAAACTTCATCCAAGCAGTGTTAATGAATCAGTGTTGTTACATTTTTGGAAAAATGAAGAGGGAATCCACCAATCTGCACATAAAACTGTGCTAAGAGGGGCTCAAGTGACATCCCTGGTGAGCACTGAAGCCACGGAAAGTGGCTGGATGTGTGCACTCAGGGATAAGAAGCCGTGAGGCTGGCAATCAGAGAAATTCACAGTCACGTTTGGCGACATCAGGAAAATGTTAATCTCTTCCAGACTAATATGTTGTTATAAAGAAATGCGGGATCTAATTGTTTTAAAGGGATACATGTCAAATACAGTATCTTTAAATAATAAGAACTGATCCATTAAGGAAAGTGTGAGGATGAGGGCTGTCCTGACACAGTATTTCCCTAAGGAGCCATGGCTTAGTGTTCACTAATCTGTGTACAGTGACTTTCTAGAACTGTCTACCATGAACAACAAGACATGCCTGACCATTTATCCAGTATTGTACAATGTTTCTCTACTGTGGTCATTTGTATACCATGCAATGTTTGGCAATTTCATTATCAAAGCTGGGTGTGAAGGGGTGCTACCAGCATATAGTGCAAAGGTCAAGGATGCAATTAAGTAAGGGTCTTTAAACATACAAGGCAGCTTCCAAATACAAAGACGTATTCCATAAAATATGTTGAAAGCAGTGAAACTAAATTCGAGCGACTGTCTCTGTGAAGAGTTGGGGAACTAAGTCTAGAAAGGGCCAGAGACTGACTGTTTTCATCTTTGTAGGTCACATGGTCTTCCACATGGACTCAGCCCCTCCGCTGTAGCTTGAGAGTAGCCACTGACAGCATCCTGGTTGGTGAATGGATGCAGCTGTTTCCCAAGAAGCTCTTTGTAAAAACTGTGAGTGTGTTAGATTTGGGCCTAGGCTGAGCTGTGGACTCCTGCACAGTTACTCTTGGTTGTGGATATGCATTAGAAAAAAACTAGGAACATTTGAACATCGCTTTTGCCTGGACTTCCCATTCCTTCAAACCCCGACCTGCTTGGTCTGGGATGGCCCTTCCTGGGCTGGCAACGTTTCAAAGCTCCCAGGAGTTAAACTGCAGAGCCAGCACCAAAAGCACTGCTCTGAAAAAGGCGGTGTTTGTGTGTTAGGAAGTTGACCCAGCACCCTAGACCCTTATCAGTGGTCAGCAGACCCTCTTGAGCTGGCTTGTGTCCCAGGCACTCTCCTGAAAGTCCCCAGGCCTGTGCCCTTTTATTAGCACTTACTGCTCCGAACTCTGTAGCTCTTCTTTAAACACCATGCTGTCAGTATCCTGAAACCACTCTCCGGGCTCTCCTCAAGGCACCCCCTGTTTTCTGCTGCTTCTCCTGCCTTCTGCGCCCGCCCATGATTGTCTTTTGTTTTGTTTTTGTTTTTCAAGACAGGGTTTCTCTGTGTAGTTTTGGTGCCTGTCCTGGATCTCGCTCTGTAGACCAGGCTGGCCTTGAACTCACAGAGATCCACCTATCTCTGCTTCCAGAATGCTGGGATTAAAGGCATGCATCACCACCGCCCGGCCCATGATTAGTTTTAATGCTCTCCTCTCCACTGTGCCCTGGCTCTTTCTGAAAATAAGCAATAGTCATGTTACTGTCTTGTTAGGACCCCTCTAGTGATGATTGTTTTAAAAGGCCACCTAGTGATTGTATTCTTTATGAGAACCGTTGCTGTGGAAATTAGCAATAAAAATTATTATTCATGAAATTGACAGTTTTATTTTAAAATATCAACCCCCACTGTGCAATAACTTTCATGGAACATTTTTTTTAAAATGGTAATTCTTTACTATGGCGATATCCTCATGATTCCCCCATGATCGGGTTGCACCTTATCTTATTCATTTGGACCTAATGCACGCTGAGAAGGAAGTTATTAACGTATATAAAGTTAAAGGCTATTTAATAAGAACAAGTGCTATACATACCAACTTTCATTTTATGTTACTAGGACACCGTGAGAGTTTAGAGTTGCAGTGATAAGATACTCATTGCCAGACACATCAAGCTGATCTTGTCAGGAGAACGGTGGAGCCGCAAATGCAGTTGGTAAAAGCTTTAAGAGGGTCTGTGTCTAGAGAAAGGTATGGGCAGGTGTATATGGTTTTCAAGACAGCTATTGCAAATCACCACAAAACTGATAGCTTACAACAAGAGGAATGGATCTTCTCCTTGCTCGAAGGCCAGAAGCTGAGGCTCAAAGCATCAATAGGACTGTGCTAGCCCTGGGGCTCAAGGGGAAATCCTTGCCTGGTCTCTTCCTAGTAACTGTTGGCATCCCTAGACATCCCTGGCTCCTGAGCATGTCTCTGCAGTCTCTTACTTCACATGACCTTCTGCCCTGCCCACATCTTCTCTTCCATCACATCAGATCTTTAACCTTTTTCTTACAGGGACACTCGTTGTTGGCGTTAAGGCCCACCCAGACTGATAAGAATTATCTCTTCATTTCAAAGTCCTTAACTGAATCATCCCTGCAAAGATCTTTTTTTTTTTTTTTTTTTTCCAAATTAGATGATTGTCACTGGTTCTCTCTGGGGTTAAGATGTGGACATATCACTTTGGGGCCATCATTCAATGCACTACAGCATGTCTGTAGGAAACAAACCAGTGAGAAGAAGACACTTTGGGGTCATCGCTACCACACTAGTCCTGCAGAGGAGATGGAAGGGAGCACTCTGTGCAAGCTAGAGCCAACCACTGCAGTACAGGGCTGGGACAGAAGGACCCATAGCAGAGTGACTTCTGAGTGAGAAATTCAGTTAGCTTGTAGATGGGCATAAGGAGAGCCAGAGGGGTAAATCCCTAACTTCATTCTCTTTCCATCCCTCATGGCTTCATTAGAACCTTCAGGGCCTTCTTAGAACCAGAGAAAAAGATGCTCAGTGAGGCAGTCCAAAGGAGAGGCGTCCAGAGGATCTGGAGTGGCTACCAGAAAATATCCTGTGCACCACGCTCCTGCCGCCCCTGAAGAAGAGCAGGGAAGTGTTCAAGTTAAGGGGTCAAACGAGGCTACGTTCCCAAGCGCAGAAATAAATTTAACTTTATTTTATATGTAAGAAAACCAATGAGAATACCTCTCTCTCTCTCCCTCTCTCTCTCTCTCTCTTCCTATAATTTCAAGAGCATTACACACTGGTACTGGGAAATACTAATTACCTCTGTGCTTTGGGAAAAGAACTATAAATGGAGTATAAACTACCACAACCCTTCCCATATATAGGACTAGCACAATTATCATAAGCACCATCATTATTATTACAATCTTACTTCCTTTATTTGTATTCCATTTACCTCCCCAAATGCATTTAGGTGGCTTATGAGGAAGGGATATACACTAAGGACAGTGAAGTAGAAAAAGAAAATCCAGACCGTGGAAATGACAAGGGAGCAAATATGCCAACCTCGAGGGCTGAGTGACCGAGCCCCAATCTCTGTTTTGGCTAGTGCTTCCTTGCTGCTGACATTATGATAGCAAAGCTATGTTCTGGCTCTTTCAAACACAGCCGTGCTTATCTAGTCATGAGACGTTCCATGACATATGACTCCATACAGTCTATCCTGTTCACTTAAGTCAGTTTCTAGGATTAAAAGAGAGAAATTATTTGAAACATGGACTCCATATGGGAATAAGAATGAAAAGATCAAGGTGTGTGTACCATTACAATGAATTCCTTAGGAGACACAATACACACATTTACTCACACCAGATAGGGATCTCATGACAGACCTAAGTATAGATACCACTGAAGTCCAACTTGGTGACCCAATGCATTTTATTGGGATTACTCAAAGGAATATAATGGGTTACTTAGAGGAGCAGAAATGACTCAAAGACAGCATCACCAAAACCCACTCCAGCATGGATGACAGCTTATAACAGCTGGGGACGTGGAGCACACTGCACAGCCTGAAGGCAGTTTAGTGGGTTGGGGTTGGAGATTGTGCTTTCCAAGCGACTCCATTGTCTAAGATCTTTTCAAGGCCCTTGGGTGGTTTCTGCTGATTCTAGGTAGCTGGTCTGGTCTCAGAGTTTCTTTGCAGCGTGGCTTGTCTGAGAAGGATTCTGAGCAGTCTTTATTGTTTATTCAATGGGAGGGAGGGACCTAGTGAATCTCATAGGTTTCAGGGGCTTCCTGTAGCTATCTTAAGTCATTTACCTTTTGATTTAAGGGGCTTCCTTGCATGCTGGAATGCTCCAATCTCAGAGGAAACTGCTGCACAGTATAGGGTAAAGACTATAGGGGGAATGTGGGCTAGGAACTGGAAGGAAAGAAATAATAGGGTTGATATAAGTCTGAAGGTGCTAATTATTTTCTGATGTTCTCACCTCTCTGTTTCTATTTATTTGTTTGGTTGCAGTATACTTGATGTATAATAAAATTTAGCTGCATATGAACTCTCAGTTATTTTCATAACTTTAAAGGCCCCTGGCCATCATGATATCATTTTCATCACTGCCCATGGTTCCTCCTACCTTCTACACTGGACGATCTCCTCCCAGCACTGGGTTAGAGTACAACTGAACTGCTTCTCATAAATATCTTCTTATTAATATGGTTTTGCCAGTACAAATTTCCCTGTTATGTATGTATATATGGTGTGCGTGGTGCTGGTTGGTTTTCATCGGCTTGACATAAACCAGTGTCCTTTGAGAAGAGGAAACCTTAATTGGGAAGATGTCTCCATCAGATTTCCTATAGGGAAGTCTATGGAGCACTTCTTTTCTTGATTCAAGATTGATGTGGGAGGACTCAGGCCACCAAGGGTGGTGCCACCCCTGGGGTTGTGTGGTCCTAGGTTGGATAAGAAAAGCAAACTGAGTAAGCCAGGAAGCAGTGTTCTGTAGTCTCTGCTTGAGTCCCTGCCTTGAGTCCCTGCCTTGAGTTCCTGTCCGACTTCCCTCTGGGAAAAGGTAAGATCAAGTAAAGCATTTCCTTCCTGGCTTGCACTTGTTTATCACAGCTCTAGAAAGCAAAGTATGACACACAGAACCTTTTGTGCACACCTGCTTCAACTCAACATAGTATCTTTGCAATCATTCATATAGTGGCAGGTGTTATAATTCATTCCTTTTTATTGTTGAATGGTCATAAGATTTGATAATACCATTTATTTATCCATTCACCAGCTACTGAGGAATTGACTTTTCCCAACTTCTGGCAGTTTTAATGAGAACTGTTCTGAGCGTCTGAGTGTGAGTCTTTGTGTGAACATACATGATTACTGAGTCATATGATGATTTGTGTTTAGCTATGTTAGAAACCAAGCAGGTTCACATCTGACCTTATCATTTCTCATCCACACTGGCAACAGGTACTATCATTTTATGTATTTATCAACACTTAATGTTGTCAGGCTTCACTTTGAATCATTCAAGTATGTTGGAGGAGGGTGTGTCTGTGGTTTTCTAATAATCAATGCTATTATTTTTTATGAGTTATTTGTCACTCTTTGGTAAAGCATCTGCTCAGAGCCTTGGTTTATTCAAAAATTTGGTGTTTGTTTTTTATTGTTGGTTCCTAATAAGTCTCTTTGGTTTATGCTAAACTCTTGTTTCAGTGAATACTTTAGCACATTTATTTTGCAAGTATTTTATCTTAGCTATGGGAAAAGAATATCACCTATTTCATAGAGCTGAAAGAAGGAAATTAGATTGTGTCAGATACCAAGGTTCCAAAAGCTAACAATTACATAGTAAATGTGAGTTCTCCTCACTTATTTCTGTCCTACCAATAAATTCAAATCCCCTAGAATGGTTGAGGATAATGTACACAAGAGACAGTATTTAGAAGAAGGGATCTTGGAGGAAATCATGTCAGGTAATAGATGTGCTATATGGAAAATTGAACAGGATTTAAAAGTGAACAATACAAATTTAATCAAGGGTAGAGTATCTTTTCGGGAAACTAGAAGATGAGGGAAAAAGGAAGAAGGCAGTAACCAAGGGTGAGGCAGTGTGCACATTGGGTAAACATGCAGCTTACAGAGCTTGAGTTTGAAGGCTGGCTCTGCCACTTACAAGCTCTGTGATTATGGGCAAGTTATGGGGCTTTCCTACAGCAGTGCAGAGCAGAAAGCAAGGCAAGGCCCCAGGGGAAGTAATAAGACATGAGCCGGGGGGGGGGGGCCTTCAGATTTGCAACAAATAAAACATAACAAGAGCAAAGACTACAGGAATCTTGCCAGATGTGTCAACCCAGATGATGCTTACGGTTTTAGTGAGGTGTGATGTTAAAGGCTTTTCCCAGAAAGAGAAAAGAAAGGGCAAGGCTGTGGGGCTGTGTTAGATTTCACATCACTGCAGCAGAATTCCTGATATGAACAGCTGTGGCATGGAAGGGCGTACTTCGGTTTCAGAGGCTTCGGTCCAGAAGAGGCTGGATCCTTTCAGATGGGCACACTGTGGCAGACACTGGGACAGTTGTAATGGATCACAGAGTAGAGGTCCACAGAGACTAGTTACCACATAGTAACCAGAAAGCGGAGGGGGAGGGGAGAGGAGAACAAGGAAAGGGCAACAGACAGGCAAGGGTCAGGGTGAGCCATCCTTCAAAAACGTGCCTCCAAACCCCAGGAAACACTCCCTCCAATACAGTTCCATTCAGGTCAAGTTATACTGGGAGTTAAGGAAAATAAAGAATGCCAGGAACAGTTCAACCATCCACTTGGCAAAAATGGCATAAAAAGAGAGCTTGGATGGTGTAAATTAGAAACTGCATCCACGAACAGGTTTGGAGGCTTGCTCTAAAGACTCTTAGGAGGCTGGAAGATGAAAAGGGTAAAAACAGAACACTGCTGGTCAAGAGGAGCCAGAAACAGCAAATATCTAAAGGCTTTCAGATGAACACATTGCTGAAATGATCAACTATTTAATATATAGCCATACTATTATGGGTCATCTGAAATTAAAGGAAGATGTGTATTGATAAGCACATTTTATTTTTGTAAATAGAACAAAAGGGAACTTACCTTTAAGTGGCATTTTTTAAAGAGACTATCGAAGTGGCTCAGACAGAGTGAAATAGAAAAGGCAAACGTGTATTGGAGATACAAAGTGTGTTGACAGACAAATGAAAATTGAGTTGAACGGGAGGATGGATGGTGGAGTCATGTCAAATAGAAATCTTCCCCAACTGTTGGGAGGAATTTTAGATTTGAGACTTTCAAGGTAGAAAATCTGAAAGTTGAGTACATGAGCTCATGAACTTCACAGAATGAAAGTAGAAGATATAACCCATTCGTTGATTCAGGGAGGGCAGGATTAATTGTAAGAAGGACAATACTGAAGGTAGGCTGTGAAGAGGTATACACATATGGAGGAAGTTTGAAATCCACAAGAAATAGAGGTATGCTACAGAAATTTCTCAGTTATGTTGTTTGCTAAACAACAATGAAAATTGTTGACAGATCTGTATTTAGCCTAATAACTTTTTGGCCATGTCTTATAGTTAATTCTAAGTGCATTTTTTTAAATTTATCTTCTATAGCTGATGTCATCTCAATAGTTGTAGTGTCTGTACATCATGCTCTAGTAAACAAGAAACAAAGCAGGCTGAAGCCTCTGCCTGCTCAGTCTCACACATTAACAAGCCTGCTGTGATACCTAGTGAGCTAGCTGTCTTTGCCTGGAACAGAACTGCCAGGCTGGCGGATCTGGAAGATAAAACTCTTCCCCTCCCTTCCTGTGAGATCATTTTATGGTATCAAAAGAGTGGCAAGGAGATCTTACACTACTGTAAAACTTAAAATACACATCTTGACTTTTGATTCAAGGTGCTGATTCATACATTTTTATTAATTTGCAACCTGACCCCCAAAGTTCTTTATAATATACACAAACTTATAGATGACCCTCTGTGACAAGTCACTAAAATATCCAGGAGAATTTGTCTTTCCTCCTGCTCCTCTATTTCTAAAATGTACTTCAAATTATATAAAGTATAAATACTTCAAATTATATCTGGAAAACATCCAATTTTCAAAATTCAGCTAAAGTTTATGCTACACCAATCTCAATTAATCTCAACTGTATCTACCTCAGAGGTGTTAACGTGTTTAGAAAGGGCTTATTTCTTCTCTTTCTATTAAAAAAACAGGTAAATATTGCCACTTAATATCCTCATTCCAAGAAATTTGCAACACACACATAAATAACTGAAAGGTTGAGGTATCTGTATTGATAATTCCAGTTCCAAAAAGAGATTCTGAGAAAATGTCTTACCACTTATGTGGTCCAGACTGACTGTCTCCATTCAGTACATTCGTTGGATCATTGCTTAACTTTCCACTTTGCTTTTCTGGTGAAGTCACATATCATATGTCCAAAATGGCTAGGAGGAATCATGGGGTTTATGCATATAAATACAGCATTGCTTTTCAAAAGGGACAAAATATGTTCAAGAACTATTTATATTCTGGGCAAGCTTCGAATCTGTATATATTACGTGTACAGAAAATAATCCATTATGAGCATATCTTGTGTTGGGTGCCAAGCTACATGACCTTTTGCTACTGATGTCATGCCTATTCATATTAATAGGAGTTAAAGATACCAAGAGGACCAAAACTGATGCCAAGAATGCATGGAATGGTTTCCATGGAGCATAATGGCACGATTGTCTTATAGAACAAAATTGAAAAGAACTAGAGAACGGGAAAGGGTGTGGTGTCTATAAAAATGAAAAACTTTATTCATGGATTCAAATTTATGCCTAAAATGAATTGGATGCAATATTTCATTCTCAGTTTTCAGGCAAAAGTTAGAAACTAGTTAAATAGTGATAGGATTTTCAGAGAAGTCTGGCAAACTCTCTGGGAATTTTCTTCTTATCCACCTCAAATATTCTTAGCACCAGCTCTTCATTCTTCTCTGAGAAATGAAAGAAGAACCCACTTGTTTTCAAAGCAACACTTTAGAAAAGTTTCCTTCCACCGTCCTCTTTAGAATGACATGGGAACAGTCTTCACTTTCCCTTGGAAGCCTGTCACTTCCCCCACACATCTGGAAGGTCTTGTTGGATGAGTCTATTTACCATGAAGTACCTAATATGGACACAAAACAACTGAAAACAGACCCTTGTCCAATAGGGTCTAAAACATGTGTTTTGTCTTCTCGTTCAGTAGGTCACTTGTTCCTTGTGTTCCATAATTATAATTAAATCCCTCATTCTAGATTAGTGAGCAATGAAAACCAGCAAGTGGCTTTAACATTACTGTGGTGGTGAGGATGCTGGCCATCTAGATGCTGTCCAATGGCCCGAGTGTCATTTCAAGAACTATTTCCTGGGCTAAGTTCCAGTAAAGGTGTCCTTCTTGTGCCAACCTTCAAATCATTCCGTAGTTTAATTTTGTAATTACTAGCTCAGATAGTTTTCTTATGGTGCCTCCCCCCATTATATTTAAATAGCTCTTTCCTACTCCTTTTTATTGTGTAGAATCTGTTTTTATTATTTCCTAAGGGTACCAGCTTCCTGCCTGAATTTGCCTATTTTCTCCTTCTGCAGAGTAATATTTTCATGCTTAAACCCCTCCCAACCTTGGCCCCCGATCTCTGTGGGATCACTGAGTCTGGCCAGTATGATAATTTAGAGCGTTGGTTTCTAGACTCACTCTCATCTTAAGGCTATGCTTCCTGTATTCCTGGACTGGATGGATCTATTGCTTCTTGCAAACTTCATCTTTCCTTTGATTGTTGTGCCTCTTTGTTTTGCTGTAGCTCACTTTCAAGCAGCTGCACCTGAAAAAATCTATGGGTTCCAAGACTTGACAAGTTTGAAATGTCTTTTATTCTGTTCTCACTTCTGATTGAAAGCTTGGCTGAGTGTAGATGTCCAGGTTAGAAAAAAATTCCCTTAGAACTTGCTAGCATGATAAAAGGACTACATCTCCACACTGCTGACATCACACTCAGTGTTTAAAGGCTGCCTTCGGTACTTCTCTTCAGATGGGAACTGATGTTTAAGCCAGAGAAATTAAGCTAGAAGATGAAATAATGCCACATGGAAGACAAAGGGAGAACTAAACCTTCCTGTTTACACAGGACTTGATTGTATACACAGGGAATCCTAAAAATAGTCCTCAAAATACTTAAACCTGGAAAGGGAATTCAGCAAAATTGTTGGACATGAAACCAATATACAAAGTTCAGCCATATTTCTATCCATTATCAGTGAACAATCCAAGAAGAAAATGAGGGAAACAATCCATTTCCATCAGTATTGAAAGAATACCTCACTTTTATTTCTTTATTTATCTTTACTTTTTTCTTTTTTGAGTTTATAATATAATTACATTACTTCACCCTTCCCTTTTCTCCTGCTGAACCCTCCCATACACCCCTTTTTGGTCACTTTCAAATTCATGACCCCTTTTATTTTTATTAATTGTTATGACACACACGTGTGTAATATACACATATACATGTATTTTACTAAGTGTAACATACTTAGTCTGTAAAATGTTACATGTACGTATGTTTTCAGCACTGACCATTTGGTGTTAGATAACCAGCTGCTGTGCTCTTCTCTGGGAAAGACCTTTTCTCCCACTCTCAGGATTCCTTAGTTGTCTGTGGTTCTTTATGTAGAGTTGAGGCTTCATGCTCTCCCACCCCCATCCACTTTGGCATGTCTATTGTTGTCCTTGTTCAGCTCGGGTTTAGACCATTATGTTGACGAGACTTTATAGGTGTAGCTTCTGACATTGCTAGGAGACACGGTCTGACAGTAGATTCCCTGATCTTCTTGACTCTTACCATCTCCTGCTTTCTCTTCTGTACCATTTCCAGATCCTTAGGTGTGACAGTGTTTTGAGGATATTTCCGTGGGACTGGGCTCCACAGTTCTGCACGGAAAACTGCAAACATGCTGCTGAAAGAAATGAAAGGATTCCAAACAAATGAAAACATACACATGAATGGACTAGAAGGCTTGGTATTGATAAGGTATCAGTACCCCAAGCAATCAACAGAGCCAATGCGATGCGCATCCAGTGCGATGTACATCCAGTGCCATGCGCATCAGAGCTCTGTCTGTTCCTGACAAGAGTCTGTCTCAGATTCATTCAGAATGGCAAGCTTAAAAAAAATATCCAAACAAATATTTGGGGAAAAAGCCCAGCAAAGTTGGATGTCTTACACAAAACTTATACAGAATGATAACCATCAAGTCAGCACACTGATAGGTAAATTATTGGTGGGTTAGAATTAGAAGCATAAGTCAAAGACCCATCTCTCTGGGCCAGTTGATTTCAATAAGAGTCCAGAGACCACTTACTAAGAAAAAGATCTTCAGTAATTCTAATCGGACAACTGGATAACTGTTTGCAAGAGATGAACTTGAGTTCTTAATTTACTTCACGTACAAAACTTAATTCAAAAAAACACTAAGGACCCAGATAAAAGTTAAAACTACACAACTCTCAGAGAAACCATTAGGCTAAACCTTGACTGTCTTAGACATAACACTGAAAATACAAGTAACTAAAGGAAAATAAATTGAATTTCATCAAAATTAAAAGGTTTCACTCCTCAAAGCATGCTATCAAGAGAATGAAAAACAAACTGTGAAATGAGATATTTTAAAATCATATCTCTGATATAGGTCTGCCACTCTGAATTTATAAAAAATCTCTTTTAAATCAACAACAACAAAAAATTCAGTTTAAAGATGGATAAATACAAATGGTTTCGAATAGACATTTACTCAAAGAACATATTTTGGTTTCCAAGAAGTACATAAAAAATGTTCGCTGGGCGGTGGTGGCGCACGCCTTTAATCCCAGCACTCGGGAGGCAGAGCCAGGCGGATCTCTGTGAGTTCGAGGCCAGCCTGGACTACCAAGTGAGTTCCAGGAAAGGCGCAAAGCTACACAGAGAAACCCTGTCTCAAAAAACCAAAAAAAAAAAAAAAAAAAAAATGTTCAATGTTATTTAGCAATTAGTATAATTAAAACAAGCCCATGGTGAGATACTACCTCATACCTACTAGGATTCCCATGGGGAAGAAGAGGAAAGGAAAAAGGAAAGAGTGGTAAGAATGTGGAAAAATGTGAACTTTCAGACACTGCCATGTGGGGTTTATCGTATTTATTTTATTTTTGATAGATAAAATTAACATATAGTTTACATAAAAATAAAAATATTTGTATTGTCTTTTACTTGTATGGATTTTTTTTTTTGCCTGTATGTATGTGTGTGCACTATGTGTATGCCTGGTGCCCTCAGTGGTTAAGTAGAGAGCATAGGATCCCCTGGAGCCGTTATTACAGATGGATTGGAGCCACCATGTGGTTGTTTGGAAGCAAATCTGGGTCCTCTGTGTTTATTGCTTTAGAGGTGGTGGGACCTGAGATAATAGAGGTGATAAATGAGGCAGACGAAAGTTATCATGCAACAGCCAACTTTACTCAGAGCATCAGACAATTTATACCCTGGGTTAAAAGGAGTCACATACCAAGGTGTACAATCACAAGGACAAGCCACACATGGTAAAAATAAAAGCAAAATGTATTTTTCTATAGAGACATATAAACAAATAACAATAGCCAGTTGTAATGAGTAATCTGAAGTAAACTCATGCCTATCTGCTATACTTGGGAAGAGCACAAAAACACATTCTAAGAACAATTTCATGATTTTGAAGAAACTGAGGTCACAAGACTCTTGTCTTGTTTTCTTGAAGTTTTCTCACAAGCACTCAGAAATCTCCTCACAAGACTCCATTCTTGGACCATGTTCTGCTGACACTCTGCAAGAACAAGTGCTCTTAACCCTGAGTCATCTCTACAGCCTGTCCTGTGTTTATCTTAAAAACAACAACAAAATTCAATGGAAGAAGAAGGCTAGTGTAACTCAGAGGGCTAGTTGGATTTGACAACTTGTTGAAGTTTTACCATAGCATAAAAACGAAGATAGGGGGTGCCTTGGAAGCATTGTGGAGATCTTATCTCCATTTGTAATTGGCTTTATTTGAAGCTTTACTTTAAGAAAAAAAGATTAGCCGGGCGGTGGTGGCTCACGCCTTTAATCCCAGCACTCGGGAGGCAGAGGCAGGTGGATCTCTGTGAGTTCGAGGCCAGCCTGGTCTCCAAAGAGAGTTCCAGGAAAGGCGCAAAGCTACGCAGAGAAACCCTGTCTCAAAAAAACCAAAAAAAAAAAAAAAAAAAAGAAAAAGAAAAAAAGATTACTTAGATTACTTTCAATAATCTGGGTGGCCTTTATGAAGCCACCAGAAAGGCTGTGAGAACAAAAAGGGAGTCTACCTCGAGACTGCAGAGTTCAACTCCTGCTTCACTTTCCAGTCTATTGGTCCTGTCCTGACTTGCTGCCTCACACAGTGTGTGCCAAATTTAAACTACCTACCCATACATCTCTATCTACCTATCTATCTATCTATCTATCTATCTATCTATCTATCTATCTATCTATCTATCTACCATCTATATATTTTTATTGAAGCACTTCTTGACCTTTTAGCTAAGATCAAGTGTACTGATTAATTTACTGTGTGTGAATGTGTATGAGTGAGTGTGCAACACATCACATGTGTAGAGATCAGAAGACAATTTGCAAGAGTCAGTTCTCTCTTTCCACCATGTGGGTTTGGGCACCAGATTCTGCTTATGACGCTTGGTGGAAAGCATCTTTACCAACTGATAGACCACACTGACCTCTACCTATTGTCTATCTATCTCCATCATCTGTGTGAGCATGCATGTATGTATGTATTTGTATCTCTCTCATATACATATATATATATGCATGCATGTATATGTGTATGTATGTATGATTCTATCATCTATGTATGTATCAAAATCATCTACAAGTGTATTGTACATACATAGTCATCTATCTCTATCATCTTTGTACCTATATATCTATGTGTGTTTCTATGTATCCATATATAGAACACGCATGCTCAGCTGGTGAAGCTGGCAAACATTTAAAGACCTCTTTACGAGCACAATTAACCAACACCCAGTGAGGCCCCGACAAAGGGAAGATGTAATTAGTAGCTTTTCCTTAATGCTGCAAGCTTTACTCCGATGACTAATGTATCCTGGTTGCTCTCAGTACCTATGGGTCCATAGCTTCTCTGGGGTTCCACTATGTGCTCCTTTTCTGTCTGTGGCTCCTTCCATGTGGACTCACAGATGTTTCTCTTTTCTCTCCCCCATTTATCAATAGATACCCTTCAATCAATTTTTCATTTTCCATAATTTGGAGAAATCATTTATTAGCTAGCTAAAAATCTCTCTAACCTGTCTCCTTCCTGGAAATTTACACTTGCTTATTTCAAAAAATTCTCCATTTCTATTTTAACGTGTTTCAAGATGGTAAAGAGAAAAATCCATGTGCTCAGGTATCATTTTGAACCCAAATGCCTAAAATACTTACAAGATTTTTTGCAGCCTGAATTCTAGCTTAACTTCTAAATTGAAAATATTGTATTGATATCATATGTATGTTCATAATCTTTCTAGAAAGGCCTATTGCTAGTCTTTATATTGTTTTACTTCTCCTCAATAGCATTATATAAGTGCCATTTATTTTCTCGTGTGTATGTGTGTGTGTGTGTGTGTGTGTCTGTGCCTGTGTGTGTGTGTTTGTGTGTGTGTGTGTGTGACATTCTTGTGTGTGAGTAGCATGCATGCACAGAGGCAGAGGGCAATCCTAGGGTTGTCAAGGTCTTCCACCTCGTTTGGGACAGTGTCTCCTTTCTGCTGTTTGTCTGTTGTTGATTAGCTCATGTCAGTGGTGCACGAGCATCGAAGGAATCTTCTGTCTTTGTTTCCCGTCTCACCGTAGGAGCACTCAGATTCCAGATGGCACACTATGCCACCCTGGTTTGTGTGGGTTCTGGGGAATTCCATTTCAGGTCCTCACACTTGCATGACAAATGTTTTATCCATCACCTCCCCAGCTCCCATTTCACCCTTTTAGGAAAACAAATTAATTTTTCATCATTTATTTTAAAATCACACTTAGGGTAGAGAGATTGTATTGTAAAGAAAGCTTTATATGAAATAAGTTGTCATCCCTTCACACCAGGATAATTAGTGCTGGCCTTCAGCTTTCTAAAATCATCATGTTCTCATCTTCAGTTAGGAGTCTACTCATTTCTTTCAGACTCTGCCACTCTAAAACCCCACATTCCAGCTCACACAGGCTCTCCTGACTGCATGCAGGGAAGGAGAAGATTTTCCTCAGTTCATGATGCAGATTCCTACAAAGCCAGCAATGGGCACTATGTCTGCAGCCTGTTCCTCCCGAATATTCTTCACCAACTTCCTTACAATAGATTCTCCAGGAACAGAGCCAAAGGAGAACAATTTAAAAAAAATTTATACATATGACCAAGCTACCTCCTCAGCCACTTGTATCCATTTAAGCAGGACTAGCAATGCTATATTTTGTTCTTACTTTCAGTACTAACAATTATTATTTTGAGAATTTTTAAAATATAAAAGCCAATAAGTATAATCCCACTTTATATTTTTAATAATGAAGAAAATTAAAAATAATTTAAATAGATATCTTTGTTGCATTTTTTTCTTTTTGCAAATTGTTCAGTTTTGTAGTGTTCACTCTCAAAGTTCTTGTGGTCTACCTTGCAATTGGTTTTGATTGGGAACATTGAACATAGTAGGCACTGGTTATACAAGAGTAGACAGCACAGTCACCTCCCTGTGGAGTTTATACATTAGTGAGGGGGCAGATATATAATAAGATAAAGTATGTGCTAGGTCAGATGCTGAAATGCTTTGGAGGGACATAGAGCAGACAGCAGTATGATGTGCATGGGAGTGAGCTGTTGCTTTATCTGACCCTAAGAGCTTCCAGGCAGAGGAACAGCAAGGACAAAGAAAGACCTTGAGGTAGAAGCCTGCTTTCTCTCAAGGAGTTACAAGAAGGATGAGGGGAGGAGTAGACTGGAGGAGTGTATGAGAAGGAACAGTCGGGTATGTGTTGTCTTTGGGTACCAAGCAGACCATGTTAAGAGCTTAGAGACAAGCCATTGTATAGCTTTGACTTTTACTCTGAAAGAAAATGGAACGTAATTGGAAGGATATAAACAGAAATGGCATGCTATAACTTGTACTTTGAAAGGAATTCTCTGGCGGCTGTGTGGACAATAATCCACAGGAGACAAGGGCAAAAGTATAGAGGATCAGTTAATAGATCATTCGGTAAGTGAAGACATAGACTGTGGTGGCTGAGCCTGACTAATCATTAGAAATATTGTTAGAAGTGACCAGATTCTGGATTTGTTTTGTATCTATATTTATTATTATCACTATTTTTTTGTGTCAGGACCCAGGTGTTGGGGTCCAGCCCCAACCTATCAAAGGGTCCCTTGAAGGGGGAAGTGAGGAATTGAGAAATGCTAGACAGGAAATGCAGAAGTAAATGAAGAAAAAGGATAGAGACACAAGATAGCTTCAGGAGGGCCCCAGGTCAATACCCAGCAGCCATGAGTTTTATTCATGATGGGCTTTTATACATCAACCAGGGGAGGGGCAAAAGACCTCCCCCTTTCAAGATCAAGGTATAAAGTACCAACAAGTGTAGACCCTTCAAAACACCTGATAACTATGCCTTTGGCCAAATCATCCTATTATGCAGCCCTGCTGGGCAAAGTAAGATCAAACTTTCTGACCTAGAGTAAGGCCCTACTGGGGAGACTCTGTGGGCCCCCACATTTTTGTTTTTTTGATAAATAGTCCCATGTAGCTTAGGATGATCTCATATCATTATGAGGCCAAGGATTATATCTTTATTTAAGAGAGAGTAATCTATCCACATACCCATTCATCTGTCCATTGCCCTATCATCTATCTGCCATTCATTCAACTCATCAATGAATATTCAACCTATTGAAAATTACAATTTTAATTCTTTTTTGTCATATTATTTGTTTGAAACTTATTTATTTTTATTTTATGTGTGTGTGTTTGTGTGCCTGGGTGTAGGTGCACAATGTGCATGGAGCTGCCACAGAGGCTGGAGGTGGGCTTTTGATCCACTGGAACACAAATTACAGGTGGTTATAAGCTTCTGGATATGGGTGTTGGGACCTGAACCCAGGTCCTTTGTAAGAACAGCAAGTGTTCTCAACCACAGAGCCATCTTTCTATCCTCTTAGCTTGTTTTGCTGTTATGCTTTGTATGTGTGCATGTGCATGCTCTCATACCACTGAGAACATGTGGAGGTCAGAGGACAACTTACAGGAGTTAGTTCTCACCTTTTTACCACATGGGTCCTCAGAATTAAACTCCTAATACCTTAGGAGTTGTCAGGATTAGCGGCAAGGACCTTAACCCACTGAGACATCTTTCTGGCTATTATTATAAATTTAGATCTTTGAGTTTGGATTTTGGAAATGTTTGTATATTTTCTGGGTGTAGAATAGTTGAGAAAAGATAGAGACTGAATGTTTCTTGGGCTTTGTGAAAGCTTGTTCACGTGGCACTGGGACCTGACACTTCTTATAGGGAAGGCTTTGATAATTTTTTATTTATTTTCCATCATCTGTCCTTCCTGAGCTGTTATTGGCTATTTGCATTTATCCAGAAAGTAGTCCATTTCTTTGAGACTTAGCAATTAATGGCTTTGGGTGGCATGTAGCATCATGATTTTAATATTTCTCTTTACATTTGTGTCTATATCCTCATTATTTTATTTATGCATTTGTATTTTGTCCTGTTTAATTTATTTGGCTAGGTAGTAGGATCACCCTAGGTTTTTTTTTTGTCATATTGAAAATACCTTTCTTTTTATTGAAAATAAATTCTTTTCTCATGTAATATATCCTGATTATGGTTTTCCCTCCCTCTACTCCTCCCAGTTCCTCCCCACCTCACCTCCAGATCCACTCCCTTTCTGTCTCTCATTAGAAAAGAACAGGCTTCTAAGAGATAAAAACTGAACATGACAAAATAAAGTAAAATAAGATGAAGCAAAACCTTTCATATCAAAGGTGGACATGGCAGTTCAACAGGGGGAAAGAGTCCCGGGAGCAGGCAAAAGAGTCAGAGATCCACTCATTCTCACAGTCAAGAGTCTCATAAAAAATAGCTAGAGTAAGTACGCAGAAGGCCTGGTGCAGACCCGTGCAGGCCCCGTGCTTGTTGCTTCAGTCTCTATGAGCTCATAGGCACTCTGCTAGTTGGTTCAGAGGGCCTTGTTCTCCTGGTGTTCTCTATCCGCTCTGAATCTTACAATCTTTCTGCCTCTTTTTCCACAGGATTCTCTGAGCTCTGAAGGGAGGTTTGATGGAGCCCTCCCATTTAGATTCTCTTTCCACATAATTTCTGGTTGTGGATCTCTGTATCTGTTGCTGTCTTCTGCCAGAGGAAGCCTCTCTGATGATGACTGGACAAGGCACTAATCTATGAGCATGGGAGAATATCATTAGGAATAATTTTATTGATTTTTTTAGACCAGTTGTGCTTGGTTTTACACCAGGTCTTTGAGCTATCTAGCTCTCTCTGGTTCTTGGTTACTCAAGTAGTGTTGGGTATATGTTCCTTCTTGTGGAGCAGGCCTTCAATCAAATCAGACATTGGTTGGCTACTCCCAGAAGTTCTGTCCCAACACTCACTGCCCTACCATATTTTGCAGGCAGGAAAGATTGTAGGTCAAAGGTTTTGTGTCTGGGTTGGTGTCCATGTTTCTCTTTTGGTAGACTGAAGAGTATCTTCCTGCATCAAAAAGACTAGAATGTAGGGGTAAAGGCTCCATGTAGATACTGGCTCAACTTCTCCATGTTCAGTGAGTTGTGTGGATGTTGTCCTAGGCAATGGGGCCTGCCTCACTGTCAGTTTGCAGAGAGCAACCCTTTGTCTTAAGCATCAGCCTGGGTTGTTTGGAGATTGCCATGAGACTCCTTTTACCAACAACTCAATTGAATGCAACCCAGTCCTTCCACTGGAATTCTTGCCTGGCTACAATAGATAGCCAGTTGAGACTTGGTATCCTGCATTACTAGGAGTCCTCATTAGGATTACCTTCATAGATTCCAGGAAGCTTCCACTGCATTAGGTTTCCACACTACTCCCCAAGTATCCCCTCAATTCCAGTCATCTCTCTCTGAACTCTCTCCTATCCTACCCCCTCACATGATCCTTCCCAATCCAGACCCCACCTGCCCCAAGTCTACCCTTAAAATCTATTCTATTTCCCCTTCCCAGGGAGAGCCATGTGTTCCCTGCTCCCCACCTCTCTTTACTTAATCTCTCTGGTTCTATGGATTGTAGCTTGGCTAACATTTCCTTAACAGCTAATATCTACTTATAAGTGAATGCATACCATATTTGTCTTTCTGAGTCTGGGTTGCTTCACTCAGGATGAGTTTTGCTAGTTCCATACATTTGCCTGTAAATTTCATGACACTTTTTTAAACAGCTGAGTAATAATCCATTGTGTAAATGTACTACATTTTCTTTATCCATTCTTTGATTGAGGGACATCTATTCTGCTTCCTGTTTCTGGCTATTATGAATAAAGCCACAATGAACATGGTTGAGCAAGTATCCCTGTAGCAGGATAAAGCGTGCTTTGGGTATATGCCCAGGAATGGTATATTTGGGTCTTGAGGTAGGTTGATTCCCAATTTTCCAAGGAACCATCACACTGATTTCCATAGTGGCTGTACAAATTTGTACTTCCACTAGCAATGGAGGAATGTTTCCCTTGCTCCCCATTCTCGACAGCTGTCACTTGTGTTATTGATCTTAGCCATCATGACAGGTACAAGATGGAATCTCAAAGCAGTTTTGATTTTCATTTCCCTGATAGCTAAGGATTTTGAATGTTTCTCAGCCATTTGAGATTCCTCTGTTGAGAATTCTCTGTTTAGATCTGAACCCCATTTTTAATTAGATTATTTGGTTTCTTTTGATGTCTATTTTCTTAAGTATTTTATAAATTGTTGATATTAGTCTTCTACTAGATGTGGAGTTGTTAAAAAAAATCTTTTCCCATTCTGTAGACTGCCACTTTGTTTGACTGACGGTGTCCTTTGCCTTACAGAAGTTTTTCAGTTTCATGAGGTTTTATTTATTAATTGTTTATTTTAGTGCCTGCACTACCCCTCTTCTGTTGATAAAGTCATCTCTTGTGCCAATGAATTCTTGGCTTTTCCTTACTTTCTCTTCCATCAAGTTGTGGTGGTTTGAAAGAAAATGGCCTCCTTAGGGAGTGACACTATTAGGAGGTGTGGCATGGTTGGAGTAGTTATGGCTTTGTTGAAGGAAATGTGTCACCATAGGGGTGGGCTTTGAGGTCTCCTATGTTCAAGCTATGCCCAGTGTGACACAGTTGCTTCTGCTGCCTGTGAATCAAGATGTAGAACCCTCAACTCCTTCTCCAGCACAATGTCGGCCTACATGTTGCCGTTTCCACCTGCTATGATGATAATGGACTAAACCTCTGAACTGCAAGCCCCAGTTAAATGTTTTCCTTCATAAGAGTTTGTTGTGGTCATGGTGACTCTTCACAGCCATAGAAACCTTAACTAAGGCACACAGTTTTACATTGAGGTCTTTGATACACTTGGACTTGAGTTTTATGCAAGGTGATAAATATGGATCTATTTGCATTCTATATTCAGACATCCAGTTTGACCAGCAACATTTGTTGAAGATGCTGTCTTTTTTTCCAGTATGTATTTCTGGCTTTCCCCCACCCCCACCCAATTCAGGTGTCCAAATGTGTTTGGATTTATATCTGGCTCTACAGTTTGACTCCACTGATCAATGTATCTGTTTTTATGCCAATAGCATGTGGTTTTTATTACTATTTCTCTGTAGTACAGTCTAAAATCAGGGATGGTGATAACCCTGGAATTTCTTTTATTGTCCATGACTGTTCTACTATCCTGGGTTTTTTGTTACGAAGTTGAGAATTGTCCTTTCAAGGCCTGTAAAGACTTGTGTTGGGATTTTGATAGGGATTGCATTGAATCTGAAGATGGCCATTTTTATTATGTTATTCCTACTGATCCATAAGCATGGGAGATCTTTCCATCTTCTGCTATCTTCTTCAATTTCTTTCTTCAAAGACTTGAAGTTTTTATCATACAAGTCTTTCTCTTGCTTTGTTAGAGTTACTCCAAGATATTTTACATTATTTGAGGCTATTGTGAAGGGTGTTATTTACCTGGTTTCTTTCTAGTCCATTGATCATTTGTATATAGGAGGCTACAGATTTTTTAAAAAATGATCAGTGGAAGTGTTTATCAACTGTAGGAGTTCCCTGGTAGAACTTTTAGGGTCATTTATGTATACTATCATATCATCTACAAATAGTGATGCTTTGACTTTTTCCTTTCCCATTTGTGTGCCCTTGATCTTCTTCAATTGTCTTATCACCCCAGCTGAAACTTCAAACACTATATTAAATAAATATGGAATTATTGGACAGCCTTTTCTTGCTCCTGATTTTAGTAGAATTGCTTTGAATTTCTCTCCATTTAATTTGATGTTGGCTATAGACTTTCTGTGAATGGCCTTTATTATGTTTAGGTATGTCCCTTGTGATCCTAATTTCTCCAGGACTTTTATCATGAAGAGGTGTTGGATTTTGTCAAAGGCCTTTTCTGTATCTAATGAGATGATCATTTTTTTCTTTCAGTTTATTTGGATGGTAGATAGCATTTACTGATTTTCATATATTAAACTATTCCTGCATCTTTGGGATGAAACCTACTTGATTATGGTTGATGATCATTTTGATGTATTCTTAGGATCAACATTCTAATATATGCTTCTAATATGTAGCTCTTAAATGTATTTATTTCCTTCTGGGCAGTGGTGGTGCACTCCTTTAATCGCAGCACTTGGGAGGCAGAGGCAGGCGGATCTCTGTGAGTTTGAGGTCAGCCTGGTCTACAAAGTGAGTTCCAGGAAAGGCACAATGCTACACAGAGAAACCCTGTCTTGAAAAACCAAAAAAAAAAAAATATTTCCCATTTTTATATTTCTTGGGTCATTTATTTTAATTTCTTTTAAAATTGCTTCTGATAACTTCATGGCATTTATTTTGTTACTCTTTCCTGACTCTTTGAAAGAAATACTTAGTTCATTTTGTTTCCTTGTGTTCTGCATTTGCCTCAGACAAGTGCATTGGCTGTGACCCATTGGTAATGACATTGGGTTCCCACTGTTGTTCTTTTCTAAATACTCAGGCTTTCCGATTTGTCCAAGAGACATCTGTTAATGGCTTCTTCATAACCATCTGTTTTTTATCCAGTTTATGCTGCTGAAATTAATTTCTAGTTGCAATGGCCTGTGGTCAGAGACTCTGCTTTGCTTGGTTTCTGCTTTGTTGGGCTCTATTGAGGTTTTCTAAGTCTTAATGAATGATCAGTTTTATGATATTTTTTATGAAGCTTTAAAGTAGAAGTAGTATTTTCTGTTTGCTGAATACTAAATTCCATTTTTTAGTCACAAATCAGTTTTTAAAACTATGTTATTACTGCTTCAATATTGCAATTTTTGGTTAGTATGTCAAGAAGTAGAGACATACTTATGTCACTCATGTTTTGTGTTGTGTGTTTTTCCTGCTTTATATATTTGAAACAGAGTTTTATGTCTTTGTACCTTCACTGATTTTGCAACTCACTTCTAGAAAATAGACTTTTTTGTTACATGACAATACCTTTAATATAGTTTTACCTCAAATTTTATTTGACTGATATTAATCTTGTAGTCACTGCTTTCTTTTGTTATTTTAATTTTTTCCTGATAGTTTCACATATGTGTAAGATGGCACTTGCCACCTGAGTGTATCACTGAATATTAGCTTAATTATAAGTCAATGGGGATGAGTTAATGTTGACAAATTTCCTTTTTTGCTCTAATATCATGTTACACTACATACATAATACTTTCCATTTTCACAGTGTTATAAAATTTATATGCCCATATAATGTAATCTCAAAATATTTCTTTGTGCTAATCTCATTTCTCACCACTGTGACAGGGTGCCCAACAACCCAAGAGAAGGAAGGCGTATTTGGGCTCCTGGTTTCTCAAGTTTCCATCTGACATGATGGGGAAGGCATCATGCATGCTGGAGCTGTCCTGTCAGAGGTGGCGAGAGTGTGAGGTAGTGGCTGCTCACACTGTGGTTAACCAAGAAGCAGAAAGTAGAGAATTAGAATTAAGGGCAGGGAAAGAAAGTATGAAAAGTTGAGGTTACTTTTTAAATTGAATTTTATAATATAAATTATATAAATATATATAATATAAAGTTTAGTGGTGGAGACCTATAAATGTTGCCTTTAATTTCTTTTCAGAATGACTTTCTCAGACTTGTGTCTAATAAAATAGTGATCCTCAGTGATACCGTAAGAATCTTGCTAACAGTTGGTCTATAATTAATTACTGGGAAGATGGCAAATAAAGGGTTCAGAAGTCTCCAGGATTGTTGTGTTGACTACTCTGTCTCTGAAATTCCTTCTCTCAGACCCCTTTCCTTCCCTTTCTGGAATTCACCCTGCTCTGGGAGGCTGACCTCCACATGCAATGTTCTCTGTGCCGCATCTTGACGGGTTTCATGCGAAGGTTCTCTCTAGAAAAAGAACTAGGAGACTTCATATAAAATTATAAAGAGAATTTATTTGATTGGTCACACAGAGGCTGAATGGTCCCACAATGACTGTCTCTGTAAGCTAGAGAACTGGGAAAACCAGTGGCTGTTTGGTTGAAGAATTTAGAAGCCTAAGAAGAAAGGACTGACGCTATCCTTGTCTGAGACTGAAGAGCTGAAGCCCTCTGAAGACTCTCTGGTCAGAGTCTATCTTCAAACACTGGAAAAAGACATCTAAGAGCAGTGGCTTTCTTCTTATTGTTTTGTGCTATGAGGTCCAGTGTGAGCCACACTCAGAGTACATCTTCTCTCCCTTAGTTCACTGTCCAATATTACTATGGTCTATAGCAGTGTGGTCACAGACACTCAGTTAGTGTACTTTATTAATCTTTTAGGCATCTCCAAATCTAGTGACATTGGCAGTCAAGAAACCATCACACTTCTGATAGAGCTCAGGGGGCTTTTCAAAGTAACATTCTGTTTTCTCCATGACTCTTCACTGATCAATTACATTGTTTCTGGGTTTGTTCCTTTCAAAAAGTAAGCAACAGAAAAAGCCTTAGGGTTTTTTTTTTTTTTTTTTTTTTGGCAGAGAGAGATATTAAGGGGCCAGAAAATGAATGGAAAACTTGAGCACAAGGCTTAAGACTGAGCAGGAGCTGAACAGTGGTGTTGGCTACAGAGACCAAGATCAAGGTTACACTGCGGGAAAGGTCTGGCTCCCACTTTCTGCCGCTGTGAGAATTGTGAACCTTTCTCAAACCAGTTAGCTTTTGATGCAGCTTGCAAAGTTCATGGAACGGCCAGGCTCGGGGCTTTCCTTAGACAAGATTGGGAGTGGTCACAAGGACTGTGGACCATTTGGCTTCTAAAAGAAGTATTCATAGACAATGTAGCAGATACAAAGCAGACATGGAACCCAAATAGTCAGAAATGACCCATGCCAGTGCTGGCAGGACGGCTCAGCTGCTAATGTGCTTGCCTTGAAATACAATGCCCTGAGTTTAAATATGCAGAACTCATATGAACAACAACTTTAGAAAAAGGCAGGTTTGGTGGTCTACACTTGCTCTCCCAGCACTGAGGAAATGGATACAAGAAACAGAGCTCACTGGTCAGCCTGCCTCACCTTGATAAGTTCCAGGCCAGAGGAAATCTTGTTTCAAAAAAGTATTCAGAACTTGTAGAACATAACCTTAGGTTGTCTTCTGGCAAAGACACACACACACACACACACACACACACACACACACACACACACACACACATACGCACCCCCCCACACCCACACCCACAATGACCAATGTCTTCTGTATATACTATCTATAATGACATCTTAATGTTCTGCACGTATTATGTTGTGAATACTTATTGTAATATATTATAGACTTAAAAGGTTAGAGAGTTAATGACTTCTTAATTATGTAATTATTTGCTCATTCATTTATTGATCTCTCCCTTTCTGTATCAGCTATCAAATAAGAGTCATTGGCTAAGTTATGCCGAATGTATTTTTAGACTTCACCTATATCAACCCAGTATATTTCTTTCAAGTAAATATACACACAGCAAAGAGTTCAAAATATTATGAATAAGATTCATGTAAATATGCTATTATGTATCTTTTCCAAGAAATGGTATTGTCAGGGATAACAGATAACCTTCACAGATGAATTTGTTTCTGGCTCTCAGGATTCTAAACCTATTCTGAAGATCAATGTTAATTCAAGAGTTCTCAGCTCAAAATGCAGCTTGTTCTGAGCTCTGGGTATGATGCAGGAGAGGGAGAAGGGAATGATTTGTGACCCAGAGAATGTGCTTTGACAGCCCAAACCCAAAACACATTCAAAAATTTCCACAGGGGCTTTCTAGGTGACCTTGTGGGGGAGCAATCTTCACCAGGTAGAGGGAAGGAAAGAAACTGCCTGGGAAGACATCCAGGTGAAATGTAAGGAGAAAAGAACAGTGGATTTTTACCTCGTGGCTACTTTGGGTTTTCAGAAATACATCTTCGTGTGTTTTGCATACATGGCATCTTTGCAGACATTTTGGAGAATTTGGAAGGCAGAGGCAGCATCTTTCCACAGGGCTCTGAGTAATGAAAGGAACCCACTAGTGTCCGAGGAGGGCTGGTTCCTGCTGCCCTGGAGCTAAGTGCTGCTGTCACTGAAGCTTCTCTCCAAAGCCTCCTTGGAAGCTGGGTGTGGAGCGGGTCCACAGGGTCTAATTATAAGACTCCTGAAGTCCCATGCCTCTGTTAGCTAGAAATGAAGGTCAACTAGCAGTTCAGCTGGAAGCCTCTCCCCTGAGTTAAGTATGAGGGATCAAGAGGAGCGGAGCCTTGAGCATCAGTTCACCAACTTATTCCTTAGAAGAGGAAACTCGAAGCAATCGCTCCTTCTCTTCTGGATTGTTCAATGTCCATAGAAATAAATGGGATGCAGATATTCTGAAGCACCAAGAAGACAACTTCAAGTTTATTTTAAAAACAACATATAGTCTCTAAGTGGTAAAATCACAATAAACTGTGATGCCTATTTCTCTAATATAACTTATAAAATAGTGCTTATTAGTCATTATGGTCATCCATAGCCAGACAGAATCATGGGACAAAAAGTGACACAGTGTTGCCAGAATTAGCTAGAAATGAAGTTCAGAAACACTTGAAAATCTTTATTTCCTTTCCAGAATAAACAACTATGTACTTTCTTGGTTTTTTTTTTTTTTTTTTTTAAAGAAAATGTTAGGTTGAATGCACAAAGGGGAAGACCGACCTCTGGGATATTTCTGTCTTTCAAAAAAGATCAAACTCTAAACACCACACTCTTTCAAAATTGATTTGAGTCTCAGAGATTATCTGTCGTGGATAGCCATTCCAGCCTTGATCTGGAAGTTCCAGCCCCCATTGAGGCTTCGGTAACTGTCACGCCTACAAGGCAGGGCCAAGAGAGGACCCTGAAGACCTGAGATCTGCATGTGCAGGCTCTCTTGGTTCCTGGACCCAGGACACTGGAGGTAGACCAAGCAGAGTTCTCCAGAGAACAGCACCTGACTGCGTCATGCCTTTCCCAGACTCTGTAAACTATCCATTCACTTGTAAGTTACCCCACAAAATAAACCTCCCTTTTAACTACGTGGAGTGGCCTTAATAATTTCACCAATATCTGGTGCCCAATGTGGGCGTGACAGTTCAAAATCTCTATTTCACATATCTTGGTTACATTAGAAGATGAGTGTCTATTTTGTGCATTCCCCAGCCTCTCAATCATAATATAGACCCCCTGCCCTCAAGGGACCACAGTAATAACACCACAGATTACAAACAGCCCAACATTCTAGTTGTGGAAAACCAGGAGCTCGGGTCTTGACTGTCCAGCTATGAATCTAAACCTTGTTGAGTTGACCAAATACTTCACCTTTCCATTTTCACACCCTTCAGGTAATATGTGTGATGCTTGTCGCCTCACAGATGTCCGAGCCAGGAGCACAGATAATTTATAAAAATATTCTGAGCACATCTAACATACTGTGTTATCCTGTACTGGGTTCCAAGAAGCTGCAAAGGGCTGTGCATTTCCTTTAAAATAGCTTTGCTAGGCTGTTAAACTTTTTTTAAGCCCCCAAATCTCTTCCCAGTCCCAAAGTGCAACAGTGTGTTTTTAGCTGCAGTCTGGGCTGTGACAAAGGAAGACATAGCACATCTCCTTTAACGAGAAATGAACTGCTGCTGCTTTCAAGGACTTTTTCCTTAAACTGATACCCAAACTACGGAAGGAAGCAGATTGCAGAAGGAAGAGAAACTGCATTCTTTAAAACAAGAGACATTGAATTCCAGTTTAGGGACATTTGGAGCAACTGACAATCTAGAGCATTTTACTGAGCTGCTGAAAGGTTAGGTGCAGAACCAAGTTTCTCAGGTATACGATGGCACTTGAAATAATACATTTGAAACATGTAAACTGTTGCTGGGCTCTCAAACAGAAGATGGAGCACCTAAAGGCAGAAGGTGAGTTTTAGGTATGGGTTCACTCATTCAAAAAAGGAATCTCGAGCCATGAGAAAAACTTGTGCCCCATGACTGCGGCCGGTGCTTTGTGCCACCTCTTGTGTCCCCGTGCTCCCCTGTCCCCTGACTGCTGTCTCTAAGTTTCTGCGGCCACCACCACCTCTGTCCTCAAGCATTGCACTCGTAGACACCCCAAGAATGGATCTGCTGAGTTCATGAGTTTTCAGGATTTGGCACCAGTCTGGGTCTCGAGACAGGTAACTGCGGAGGTTGGTGGACAGCTAACTCCCATTCCCATTAGGAGCTGTGGCTGTAGGGCTGACAAATGACGGGAGGCACACGAGGAGAATTTCCACACAAGCAGCGTGTGGAGGAAATACAGGAGAACTTGGAGATGAGGGGGAAGAGGATAGGAAAGTTGGGGCAGCCAGACAAGAGGCCTTGTCAAGAGACAGTGGCTTTAGTTTAGTCCAAGAGGAAGAGCCTAAGAAATGATGTAAAGCCCGTTTCCCAGTGTGATTCCAAGGAAGCTGGAGTCTTCATACATAGACTCCCCTTAATCCCTGAGGGCTGCTGGGAGGGAGGAGGCAGAAGAGGGCTGTTCGCTCTCTGCCAGTGTTCAGCACCTCAGGCAAAGGCATTTGAAACCCTTGGAGCTCACAGAGAGGGTTCGAAGCGGTTAGGCCAGAGAGACCTGGCTTGGGTGCCACAGCATTTACTGCTTGGAACCTACCCACACAAAATCAACCAGCCACTGAGTTTGTGAGCTTTTCATCATGACAACAAATGCTTAGGGCAGTCAGCTTATACAGAAGAAAGATTTCCTTTGCTTCATAATTTCTGAGGTTTTGCTTGATGGTCTGTTGGTTCCATCGCCTTTGGGCCTTTGGTGCCGCAGTACAGAGTGGCAAGAATGTGTGTTGGGAAGGCCTATTTGCCCCATGGCATCCACGGAAGCGGGGGGCCAAGTTCCCAATATCCCCCTCCAGGATATGCCCTCATTGACCTTACTTCCTTTTACCTGGCCCCACCTCTTAAAGGTTATCCTGCCCACCCCCAGACTCCCAGACTGGTGACCAAGCCCTTAAACACACATGCCTTTGGGGGACACTCGGTCAAACTACAGCAGCCACTTTCCCCTGGAATGGTTTGCATGTGTGCGTTTCAAGTCACAGCTTGTCAAATACCATTTTTATTAAGGCAGTAATTCAATTTAAATTTTAAATTAAATTTAATACAGGCAGTAATAGATCTTTGTGTTTGACTTTTGGACAACCTTTCAAATGCCTAACCCACCCCGATGTGACTGAATTTGGTTTTTGAACATAGTTGATAGATGAATACTCAACTTTCCTGTGCTGATCTTAGGGGCCGGCGGCACTGATATCTTTGACAATTAGTCGAATCAAGTAATACATTTACTATCTTCTTTTATTTTCATTTCTGCCCAGATTTTAATGAAAACTAAACTGCTAATATTAATCATAGGGCCTTTAATATGCTTAATAAAATAAAGGCAAAGCTGAAAACTAGGGAGCATGCCAAAGCACCGGAGATCTTGAGTCATATTTGAACTGAAGCTTTGTTTTGAGTTTCAAGAGCAAAATTAATACCAAGAACAGGGCACAAGCTTATGATTCAAACATTAAGGTGAGTCTTAATCTGTCTCAGTTGTTGAAAGTCAACACCCTCTGCGTGCGTAAGGCTGCTCGCGCTCCACTTCCAGTTTCTGAACTTTTGTACATGGTGTTCCAGGAGTTCGTGTATAGAAATGGGAGACTGTGTAGCAAAACTGCTCTGTGGGAAAACAGGGATGATGGAAAATGTCATCTTTCTACAGCTGCAAATGAGCCCTGGTTGGGGAAGTGTTTGGCCAGATGTCCGTTCATTTTGAAACCTGCCTTGACATCTGGGCTCTATCAGAGCAATAAGGTCAAGCTGGCCAGGAACCATCTCAAGTGGTGGAGAGACGTCTGGGGTCAAACACAAGCAGAACCAAAAAAGCATACACCCACTATGTGAGCAGAAAGTTCAGATACCCTGTCTGGGGAAGCACTTTAACTGTGGCTATGTCGTGATTCTCACAACCAGTCGATGGAAGGGATTTATGGGTAGATCCGCCCAATTTAGCAGCACAAACCAAGTAATCATAAGTAAGCTGGGTAATATAAAAGCAAATTCTCCCACTAAGTGAGCTGGTTATGCATGATCGGTAACAGTGGAACCTAGAGCCACATAGGATTCTGGCATATTTTTTGTTCTCAACTGGATCCCCAAGCATGTGGAGGACCCTATACTAGAGGATCAAAAATTCTGTTACTTTCAGATCATGATACTTGCTGAAATCCTGCAAGCAACAAAGGCAAGCTTATATCTGCAATATGCATCTATTTTGAGAGTTTTATCTCTGGCCGTTCCGGGATGGAAGAGGCCCATGTCCTTACTAAGTGAGATTACTGATAACGGCTGTCCAAGCCATTTGGTCTTCTTGGTTGGCTAGGGTCTCTTGTACATGAACAGTGTCCATAATCTCTGATAGGAGATATATAGATCTTCATACCTTGTGTCCACTCATAGATGTCCTATATGTTTCTGTTTTTGACCTCTCTCTCTCTCTCTCTCTCTCTCTCTCTCTATATATATATATATATATATATATATATATATATATATATATATTGTTTGTTTATTTCAAATTCTTGATCATTTGACACTTTTGATCTCTGACTTCTGACCCAAATCTTAGGCCTTTTCTACTGCCTCTGAATTACACATATTCTAACTTTTGTACACTCTACCACCCGAAGTGGATATAAGCAGGTGCCATGCACCTTGATGAGCATTAACATTTCTCTTGCTAAATACTGTGAAATGAAATTGCTGGAGCTTTCGCTAAGTGAGTCTTGGATGTTGTAAGGAGCTGCCAAAGCCATTCCAAGTGAAAGTAGCATTCTTCTGTCTCACCAGAAAAGAATGAGAATTATAAGCCAATGCTTGTTCTTTTGGACCCTTTGAATTTTAGTAATTTTGATTTGGATGTGCTATGGCATTTCATTGTGATTCTCATTTACATTTCCTAGGGAAATAGTGTTCATTGTCTGTCTGTTCATGATTTAATGACTATTTACATATGAAGTGGCCATTCAAATTTTTTTAATTGGATTACTATTTACAAAAATTATTTAGCTGTATGATTTTTTCATATATTTACATACAAGATTTTTACCAGATAGATTACAAATATTTCCTCTTATTTTTTCATTCCTTTTTTAATACTTTTAAATTTCCTTACATTTATTTTTTCGTTTTGTATGTGTAGGTCAAAGCAACTTTTAGGAGACAGTTTTCTCTTCCTACCATGTGGATGGTAGATGGGGATGGGACTCAGGTTATAAAGCTATAGAGCAAGCCAGTTAATGTGCTGAGTCATCCAGCTAGCCCATTCTTTTTTTTTTTTTTTTTTTTTTTTTTTAGACAGGGTTTCTTTGTGTAGCTTTGCGCCTTTCCTGGAACTAGCTTTGTAGACCAGGCTGGACTCTAACTCACAGAGAGAGATCTGCCTGCCTCTGCCTCCCAAGTGCTGGGATTAAGTGCCACCCCTGCCTGGCCAGCTAGCCCATTCTTATTTCTTACTAATAACTTCTGCTTGTCCATGCATGTAAGAGTGTCTGGGTATGGAGTCCCAAGGATGTATCAGGTATCTTTTTAAATTACTCTCCACTTTATTTAGCAAGGCAGGATCTTTCACTAAACCACAGCTAGCCAATCCCACAGTGTAGATAACCATCTCTCCATAGGGGTTACTTGCCTCTACCTCCTGAGTGCTGGGATTATGAGTGGGTGATGGCCCAGCTTTTTTAGGTCCTATGGATTTGAAATCCTCTTCACGTTTGTGTGGTAATCACTTTTCCTATGGAGACATTTTCCCAGCTCTGTTTCCAGTCTTTCCTTAGACTATTACACTAAATATAATTAAGGAAACACAAATCAAAACCACAATGAGTGACTGTCATACCCACAACATGGCTGTGATCAAAACAAAGATAGTATCAAATGATGACTGGGATGTGGAGGAACTGGAACCCTTGCCTGTCAGTGGGGGGGGGGGCCTGAAAAGGCTTCTGCTGCTTTGCAAACAGGCTTGGAGTTCCTAAAATACTAACTGTAGATTTATCCTAGAACCTAGCAATTCCACTATGGCCTCTATGCACACACACACACACACACACACACTCCCATAATACATATGAGAAAAAAATCACAAAGGTAATTCAAAATAAATTTTACTGTTTGCAATTAATGCTATCGCTGTAAATGTGAACAATTAATAAACAGTAGCAAATAAGACAGTTTGTTAATATTGCTAAGAATTGAACCAATGAACAAACAAACAAATAAATAAATAAAATGACACACATAGACAAAGATATTAAGAGGGAAAGACCTAGTATATTGAAATTGAAATATAAACACAAAACACCTGGTTTTCATATCAAACTTGACACATTTAAGTTATGAAAGACTGATTGCACCCAAGTGGCAGCTTTTGCAGTTAGCATTCTCATCTTGTTCTCTAAATATTTTGGAACTGAAAGAAACCATGGCTGAATCCCAGGTGCATGGCAGAGCAAGTATGAAGTAGGGCTTAATATGTCTCATTGTTGCCAAAAGCAAGGAGGAGATCATGGGGCCCGTGACAGGATTATCTATGCACCGTCGTGAGGAGATGACTGTCATCTTACTGGTCAAGTTTGGGACAATTTTAACATTTAAAAGATAACCAACCATAAAAGATAACCTTTAAATCCAGAGGGGGAGAAGGGAGGACAGAAAATGTACATGCCTCATTTCCCACCTTGAAGGTGACTTTTACATCAAATGTTCACTCTGTAAATCTGTAATTAAAGGGAAAATGATCATTTAGCCCATCTTTTTTTAAGTGATAGGAACTATTCTGAGAGGACAGCAGCGAGTACATGTATAGGAAATGAGAGCATTAGGAAAACCATCACTTTGTAATTATCAGTGAAATAATTGACTTATGATGGGACGATCCATGGGTGCTAAGGGCTGAAGTCAGCAAGTGAAAGTTAGCAGCAGAGAAGGGGTCTTTTATGGAACCCAAGTAACCTCACTGCCAACTGCTAAGAGAAAAATAAAAGCGCTTTCCCAGCAAAGGCATTTGGGGTCGATCCTTTACCGATTCAGTTTCATGAAAATTCATGTGTCTCTCCTCTTCCTTAACGAAAAGCCTGTCTCTCATTATCTCTAGACAATTGACTTATTTGTCCAGTCACCTGAGTGTAGCTAACTTCCTGAGGCTGCCAGGCTATTCCTGCCACCCATTCTGATATTGTCCTTGAGTGGAACATCCAGCAAACAAACACTGAAGTTCCCCTCCCCTCATTCCGAAGCTGTTCTCATAAATAGCAGCTGCCACTGGGTCTGCTCCTGTGTCTCAATACCTTCCTCTCAAAGGCTCTTTATCCCTCTTGTCTCTTATGGAACCTAGTTGCAATGATCTTTCTTTGAGCATGATGCTAGATTTTGTTTGGTTATATGTCTGTGCAAAATATATTTATATGAATACATTTGTATGTGAAGCTATGTCTATTAACAAATGTGCCTTTTTAATCTGGAGTTTGCAGTATGCTCAACTTTTTGTTGTTATTTGAAGGATTTATTTGTTTTTGACAAGATCTTGCTCTGTAGTCTGGGTTGGCTTTGCTCAGTCTGTGAGAACCTTTGATTCTCCTGCCTCAGCCTCCCTATTACAGGAATTATAGGTACATGACACTATTCAACTTTGCAAAATGGGTTTTTATTGAGATAATTGGCGGAGCTTCTCCTTTAATTTGCTAATTATAGATAACTAGATAACCTGATTTTGAAGTATTCCTTGTATCTCCAGGATGAACCCATTCTATCATTGTACATTAACTTTCTCACATCTTTCATTTTACATCACTGGTATGTAGTTTCTCTTTTGCATTCTATTTTTCAGTACCAAAGTCAGTCTCCACTTTCTCCCCGGCCCCCAAACACACAGGCATCACTTAGGATCTGTGTGATACGGTCCTGTTCCTTGGTGTTTTGAATGAAGTCGTTAGACGGATGGCATCTGGTGTTTTGTAGGGGGTTAACTTTGACAACTTTCTCAATATCTTCACTGGAAATTGGTGTTTGTCTTCAGAACTCTTCTGGAGGGTGATATTTCCCTAGAAACAGATATTTTTTATCGAAATTTTTTAGTGCGTTTGCAGAATCTTCCCACGCAATTATTTCAGTTGCTTTTTTAGTGCATTCTAATTGCTGACTGTGTATGTTTGCATTTTCTTTCTACTTTCTTTTGAAAACGAGGTAAGCTACCCTTTTACTCATTTCATATGATTTCTCCCAAATGAGCTATTTTTATGTTTATTATTTTTACATAATTTGCTCCCAAATTATTAATACCTGCTTTAGTCTTTAATTACTGTTTACTACTTTTCTTATATTTATTTTCTTATTCTTTTTTTATCCCATATTTTAAATATGAACTCAGTTTTTTTTCTTTTGTAATACTTTGAGTAAGGCTTTAAATTTTCTTCAAAGCACTGATTTTGAGGCTAATACGTGCATTCTCAGGCACAGTCTTCTCACTGCTGTTGTTGTCTAAGTTTCTTAGAATTTCAGTTTCTAATGTTCTTAGAATTTTTTATTTTGTTCGTTTTTGGTTTTTGGCTTCAAGACAGGGTTTCTTTGTGTATCCCTGGCTGTACTGGAACTTGTTCTGTAGACCAGGCTGGCCTCGAACTCACAGAGATCCACCTGCCTCTGCCTCCCAAGTGCTGGGATTAAAGGCGTGTGCCACCACCATTGGCCTTGATTTGAAATTTTAATGGTCCTAATTTTAGACAGTTGGGCTATTGTTTTCTATTTGAAGAAGCAATTTCCATGCTGAGTCCTTAGTGTTCCATGACATATTCATCATCAATCAACTCTTTTATCAATATTAATTGAACTTATTTCTCTTATGCTTCTTGAAGGAATTCAACTTGGTCATTAATAATGCAATAAATATATATATATTTCTAGCTACAATCTCCACAGTCATACAATTGACACTTTTTTAAATTTCTCAGAATATCTCTTTTCTGTGGTTTTCAGTATACTATGTATGGGTCTTGGGTGTTCTCGTTAGCTGTTGTTACCACAGTGGATTTTGTGTGCAATGTTTCCTTCCTTTCTTTCTTCCCACTTCTTTGATTCACAGTTCTCTTTAAAGAGGCACTATAACCTAATTAGTTGTTGGGAGCATGAGCTCTGAATGAATTCTCTCTGGGGTTGAGGTTCTGCAGTTGTAAGCAGTAGCCTCAGGCAAGTCACTTAGGCTCCCAGTGACTCTGGCATCTCACCTGTAAGACAGCATGGTCATAATAACGTCTACCTTGAGTGAATTTGCATTAAGTGAAAAATTTTAAAGGGCTTCCTGACAAAGCATAAACACTGAGTGAGCATGCATGTAGACCATCTGGTGTGATTGATCACCTACTGTAGGGCCTCATGGCTTCTTTCCATCTTACCCCACTGGAAGACCAGTGAAAGCGTCCTGTCTCAGCATTTCTCACTCAGCACCACACTTCCTGATTTCAGCAAGTTGGAGCAGGCTGCTGGGCATTCTTGAGCCAACCCCAAGGATTCACTGTCCCCGCTGAGAGACCCATCCTCTCTGTCTCCATGGCGACCTAATGCTTTTGGAGAACTTGGTCTGTGCACAAGCTCTGCCATTGGCTATTTTTCCTCCCAATTTGTGCCAGAACCTTCTGTCTTCAGTAGTTTGTGGTTTAGGTTGCCATTACTTTTCATATTCAATGGACATGAAGTTTTTGTCACTTAAAAAACTCTCTCTGTGTGATGTGTGTGTGTGAGAGAGTGTGTTTGTGTGTATGTGTGTGTGCATGTGAAAGTGTATGTGGTGGGAGCCAGTATCAAACAACTTCCCCAATTGCTCTCCATTTGATTTTTTTTGAGACACATTCTCTCACTGCGCTTGAGCTCTGTGATTCTGCTTGGCTGGTTGGCTGTCTAGCTCCCAGCAAGCCCCAGGGTTCCTCCCATCTCTGCCCCTCCCCCAGCACACAGGTTACAGACTTGAATACAACACCTGGCTTTTTTACATGGATACTGGAGATCTAAACTGAGCCATCTCCCCAGGTCCCGAAAAGACCATTCTTATTGTTTAGGTTGTTTTCAGGAAGACTCTCTTCTGGGTTAGCTAGAAGTTCAAGTTTACTGAACTTGATTTAAATGAGTGTTATTGCATCAAATTTTAAATTGCTGTTCAGAAAGTACAAAACTGCGTTTATTTTCTCCAAGATAAGCTCTTGCTTTTCACAACTCGCAGAGACATGCTGCATTCCCAGCACACGAATTTTAGAACAGTAGTTACAGTGTTTGGAATTAATACATTCACCTAGTCACACATCAAATTATACAGAAAGGCTGGTGCAAAGAGCTGTCAGCTGCTTTCTCATTTTCCATTTCCTCAGCCCTAATTCCCAAGAGAAATAATTGTTACCTGCTTTTCTTTCTAGTTCTTCTGGCAGCTAGCTGGGTGTGTTTAGATCCCCAGTAACACATTTATACAGATTTTTTTTTGTGTGAAATTTGTAACTACCAAAGGTCCAAATAACAAGTCGGCCTGTTCGGCCATGTCCTGTGTGGCATGGTCACTGTCTTCTTTGTAGAGTTGCACTGTCTGACTTCTGCACACAACTTCATTGGCCCCGTCTCACAGAAGGACTTCTTATGGTGTGCTGTCGGGCCGTCAGAGTAGAATTTCCCTGTCAGCTAGGACCAGCTCATTGATTCGCAGGTAAATGGGGGCAATTTTCCCTGAAGGCAACCAGAGGGGTCTGCAAAGGCTTTGTGCCTGCTGAAGTAAGGCTCTGCTTCTACACTCAGAGTCACTTTGCTTTCTGGAAAACATCTGAATTCTACTTTAGATTTTTTTCTTTTTTTACAGGAGTCTATAATCCCAACGCTCAGCTGGCTGAGGTAGGAGGGCTGCTGGGAGTTCCAGGCCATCTGGGCTACAGTGTGAGACAAAACAAAGATCCACACAACTGAGCTCTTTGATTAACCATTGATCATTTCCCCCTATACGGGTTCAAAATGCCTCATCAACAATTTAAAAATTGTTAAAGATTAAAATATTGTAAAAGATTATTTCAGATGTTAGATGGTGAGAGCTGAGCTGAACTGACCTGCAGCAGCAATTACTCTCCAAGGTGTTTCATCCTGAGGCTCTACACCACATCCACTGGACTGCCATGTGACTTCATGGACCAGCACTGTTGCCTTTCTAATGTCTGAAGAATTTAGAAACATTTTGATCTTGAAATCTGCGCAAGGCTCTGTTGTCCAGTATAAGAGCATTGGAATCATAGGACTGGAATTCGGTGACTGGTTCCATAGGTAAAGCCGTTGACTGACTACCGTCTATGGCCAACAGTGTTGTTTTGTGTTAGCGTCTGTCTTAGTCACTGTTCTATTGCTGTGAGTTGTCATGACCAAGGCAACTCTTACAAAAGAAAGCAGTTAACTGGGGAGCTTGCTTACAGTTTCAGAGGTTTAGTCCATTATCATCATGGCGGGAAGCATGGTGGCATGCAGGCAAAATGGTGCTGGAGAAGTAGCTGAGAGCTACATCCTGATCTGGTGACTGAGATGTACTTCCTCCACCAAGTACCTCCCAGTAGTTTTAATCCTTTCAAATAGTGCTACTCCCTGGTGACTTAAGCATTCAAACAAATGGACCTATGGGGGCCATTCTTATTCAAACCACCACACTGTCCAGAAAACACAATCCATTCTTGTCATTACAACATACAGGCTTTGGTTACATGGATTCTAGAAAACAAAAAAGCAGAAAGGGACTGTGATTGTTACTGTTAACTGTCAACTTCACAGAATTTAGAAACACATGAGAGATGGTCCCCCAGACATACCTGCAATGGATCATTTTGATTATTCTAATTGATGTGGGAAGACTAGTCCTAGTTGTGGGTGGAGCTGTTCCCTGGGCAGAGGATCCTGGACTGTATAAAACAGAGAAAGTGAGACAAGCATTAGGGTGCACTCACCTCTGTTTCCTGATGGTGGATGTCATGTGACTAGCTGTCTTGACTTTCCTGCCCTTGATAACCTGCACCTTTGAAGTGTGAGCCAGAACAAACCCAATCTGCCTTGATAAGTTGCTTTGAAAGAGTATTTTCATCACAGCAACAGGAAAAGAGTCTATGCCAGGGACACGGTTTATATTAACGCGGTTTGCATTAACACCAGGAAGAAAAAGATACCACTTAGGCTGGAAAAACAAAAAGACATGAGTAGGAATTTGACAGCCTAGAAAATGCTGAGGGGCTGGTGGTCGATCTCTGCCTGGTCCAGTCCGGTGTGTCCGAGGTGACACTGTGTCGTTGGTTCTGGGAGTGTCAGAAAACTATCAGATACACCCAGCTTCCATTGACAGAGTGAAGGACAGTGGTGGGGCTGCCCTGGAGGAGTTCTTTCTTCATGCTCTATCTCCGGACAGCCTCCCTCTATCATACTCTACTAATACAGCTTATCAAACTGGCTGAGGAGGAAGACGGTTTGCAGGTTTGGGGCATCAGGTTTCCAAAGCAGAATCTAGAAAAAAAAATGGGATTAGATCTGAAATAGAAAAGTTAAAAAATGACCATAGTTCAAGTTTCAGGTCACTCAGCCATCCATCTACAGCCTTGTAAACATATACTTGCATGTTCTCATTGCAGCAATAACAAAAACAGGCAACGACTCCTCCAGTAGACATTGTTTTCATCCCAGTATCTCCCCACCAAAGGGAGAAATGCAGACACTATAGTCAAATTAAATATTATCTTCACATATTTAATATGGGTGACAGTGTCTATCTCTAGGTTAGATACTACTCCTTAATTGATTTCCCAGTAACATATGACTATTCCGTGGTATAATGACTAAATTATAAAACTAATCACTATCAATAATCCTTTTCTAATAATTGAGAAGAAGAGTAAAACAAGCTTATTAATATATTTTAATATGCAGTATATTGGCCATTACATATGCCCTAACAGATATGTAATAAAATAAACATGATAATATCCTGTCAAACAACATAGCATACTATATGTGCAATGAGGAAGTAATGACCACATACTGCTTTCTTAGGTTTAGTGATATTAATAGCTTCTGAAGCAGCTCATGCTTTCTTCCGGCTGGGCCAGCTGCTCAACTGGCCTAATTCCTTTACCTGGTGGGTGACCTAGATCTTTAACATTAAGGTGTCCAGAACTTTGGTGGCCATGGCCTCCTTTAGTTTGGGTTATTTTGCAGCAAGCTTTGCTTCTGAAAGAATATGGACTCCACACACTCCTCATTTCCACCTAGCAGCTGTGATTCCTTTCGGTCATCAGGATTAGTCCCTCGAGCCAACAGTGACCCTTGCCTTGGTTGCTGATTCAACGGCCAGAGGAGCTCAACATGGCCGGGTAGGAGTCTCGGTTTTCAGCTTGGTGAAACCATCATGGTGCTCTTTAGTGGACTCACTTCGCTAAGACTCCAGATCTGCAGAGTTCAAAATTGGGAGATGAGGTATCAACTAATCTGGAAAGGAACCACCCTGCTTCTATCCCCGGGTGATTCCCAAACTTGTCTATTCTGGTTCTGGGAGAAACAGTACTACAGTAGTTACTGAATCAAAGTGTATAAGGTAACAGTTAGGATATTATCTTATAACTGGTGTATAGCCAAATCATTGTAGGTCATTGTGCTATTTGGTCATACTAATACCATTTGGGTCATGAAGTAGTTGGTGTTAGGTCCTACTAGAAATACAAAGTTAGGTTTATTAATGCACGGTGTCAAAAGAGAATTACATGTTGGAGGATGATAGGCTGTCTCAGAATAAATGAATCAATGAAGAGTATGTAGATTGAGGAGCATGAATTAGGTTGGTCTTGCTGCTATGGGATTTGCCAACATCTTGAACTACTGGTACAGTCGCTGTCTTAACTCTAGCCCATGGTCCATCAGAGTTGCCATGGAATCTCTTTATCAGTGCCTTATCTTGGAACACAGGTGTCAAAATGCTCTGTGTTGGCAGAACATGTGTTTCCCTCGCTCGTCTTGCATGTCACAGTTTATGCTCTGTGAGTCTCGGTACAGTATTGCAGATTCAGGCCTTTACTGGAACTCCCAGATTCCCCGCCGCCACAGCCCCCAGCAGGGCAGCCTTCGTTGTTGTTTTGTTCCTTCAGACATCCTTCCTGAGGGAGGGGCTCTCACGTCGGTTGGATTTGGCTTCTCTCGGGATCTGCACTGTTCTTGGAGAGGCCATACTTGCGAAATGAGTTTTCTGTGGTAGTGGCTTTATCTCTTTAATCAACGGGCCTTCTTGTTCTCTCTGTTAAATGATCACTTGCTGAAGTATGTGGCACGACAGCAGCTGTGTGGCAGCAATCAGGACGCTGGAGATCACACACTTGGCTTCCACAACAGGGATTACTATAAAAGTTTACAGGGTACTTCAAAACAAAATGCTAGACTTCAAATCTGGGCCATCAAGATGAGTCTCATCTTCTGAATATTTTAGATCAGCCAGTAGCTGTTTTCTTAATTCAGACAGGGATTACTCAACTTTGCCAATCTTTGCATAATCAGCTCCTCATCCGGTGACCATTGGGTATGGATTTAAAGACCAGGGCTGCTTGTGAACAATTTAGAATCTCAAATTAACCAAGGAGAAAGAAAATAACCAAGAGAGAGGGAATTAATATCCAGAGAAGTGGGAGGCAGTGAGAGTCTTGGGACACAGAGGGCCCTTTCTCTGACTGTCCTGGTTGGAAACGTGTACGTGAACACGAGGTTATACTGAGCATGAAGGCCAAGTGTCAAAGCAACTGGAACTGCAAACCTGGTCCGCTGCAGGTCTCCTCCTCTGAGGCTGACTTTAAGTGTGTAGCTTTCAAATCACTTGGAAAATGGGTCAGAGAAATGCACGCAAATGTGGTATCTACTTCACCTGAAATCCAGAAAGCCCAGAAGGTTTGGTATTGTGGGATTAAAGCCAATATAGTTGTTGGCCTTTTTGAATCTTAACACTTCTAGAGAGACACAAGAGATGGACCTTATGTAAGTATGCCAGGATGCTTAAGTGTATTATCTTTTACTTCTGTTTTAATGAGTGTGTCAAGAATAATTACTCCTAGCGCATGTTAATTGTAGAGCATCCTTCATGAGGATCACCTCACTTAACCCTGATCACATGAAAAGAAAACGTACTTGGAGAGTTCACGTTTATCTTTAAAGATCCATCCTTGACGGCCTCTATAGACACAGATTCGCAACTTACAAACTTAAACCAGGGTCTTTGCTAACGTCCAGTGAGACTTTGAGACTTCCTTGAGGTCTGAAACTGCACTGACATCACACTGGAATTACCTAACGATTAATAAAAACTTAGACTTCTGGATTTTGTGCCAAATTTTCCAAATTGTTATTTCTTAATGGACTTTTCAATTTCTTAAGCTTTCTAGGGGATTGTTATTGAAATTGGAGGAATACTGTTCTACCTAAATTCATTGTTTTTAGAGTTCCACTGCGCACTGACTGGTTTTGTATGTCAACTTGTCACAAGCTAGAGTCATCAGAGGAAAGAGCCTCAGTTGAGGAACTACCTCCTTGAGATCCAGCTGCAAGGCATCCTCTCATTTGATGATCAATGCGGGAGGGCTCAGCCCATAGTGGGTGGTGCCATCGGTAGGCTGCTGGTTGTGAGTTCTATAAGAAGGTTGGCCGATCAAGCCATGGAAAGCAAGCTAGTAAGCAGCTCCCCTCCATGGCTTCTGCATCAGCTCCTGCCCCCTGGATCCTGTTTGAGTTCCTGTCCTGACTTCCTTCAGTGATGAACAGCAATGCTGAAGTATAAGCCAAATAAACCCTTTCCTCCCCAACTTACTTTTTGGTCATGGTGTTTCATCACAGCAATAGAAACCTTAACTAAGACACACTGATTATAGTATTTTTAAAAAAGAAATTTTCTAAGTTATCTATCTCATGAGCTGCCTAAGGATCTGTATTGCATTAGGTTCTTAACAGAATCTTTTACTCAAGTGGCAGCTTAATCAGACAGTTGTATGGCTAAATATTTAGCATGCTGTATGTTGTCCTTTTGATATGTGAGAACTAGGGTCTGAAAAACACCATGGCTGAAGAATGTACCAAGCAGACATTTTAGAATTTAAAGGAATAAAGAGATCAGGGGATTGAAGTCCTAAATGAAGCTATCCTTTTAGATATTTCTTTCTGTGGACACAAAAGACACTAGTAAAGATGTCTTATTAAATAAAATGAACATCATTGGACTATTTTCTGTGACTCAATATACTTGTCTGGATTCTGTTATAAATGGCAGAAAGCCAAATTAGATTAATTTAGAAACAGGTTTTGTTCTTGGCCCAAAGAGCAAATGAGTCAAGTTGGTAGGTGCAGCAGATACTGAAGTGAGACACCTGGGAAACCACGTGCCTCTCCAGCTGTCTTAGCCCTTGTGTTCTCTTCATTTGAGACAGGCTTTACCCATTAGAACAAAAAGACGCCCACCTACAGCCACCTCCAGGACCAGAGCACACTAGTTTGTCAAGAAGATTCACCTCTTTCCTTAGGAATCTATCAAACATCCACGGCTCATTGAGATTCTGCCCATCCTCACCCATCCTGGCTATCAGAGGGATGGCGAGCTTTTTGGGGGCAGGGCACAGGATTCAAATGAGCCTCCGGAGAAGAGAGGCTTGAAGGAAGACTGAGTCAGGGGTAAAACCACAGCTATAGAGGGCAGTGTGCAGCTGGATTCCGTTTGCCCTGCTTGAACTCTGCTACAGGAACCTTCCGAATCCTCTCCTGCACTTTGGTAAGCTTCGTTAAAGTTTATCTCTGTTCTCATCCCAACAGCTTTCCTCTTTTTCTTCTTTACTTCCCTCTTTGTTATTCTCCTTTTTTTTCTGGCTTTTGACCTTTTTCTCACTCTGGACCCAGAGATGGACAACAACCAGAACTTGTAGACTACAAATCTTTTGCATAGTTTTTATTTAACCATTTAAAAAAATGATTATATAAACTAAGCCTATCTCAGTAAGCCTGTATATTCAGTCACAGGAATGGCACAGATTTAATTGGGACAGTGTCTCCTGCTGTTTAAGCAGTATTTGGAATCTGCTGGCCTAGACTTAAATCTTGTGCTTGCCACTTGCCAGCTGTGATTCTGGGCACATTTCAGACTCTTCCATGGCTCAGCATCTTCATCCCTCAAGTGAGGTTCACCGTGTCTCTCCCATCGGGCTGCTTCAAAGATGCCTTGAGTGATCTGATTCGTGTGGGCATGATAACATCTAAAGGAGCATTGGTGAGGAGTGGTTTTCACACCACGGCTGGTGAGGTCTGCTGGTTTCTTCTGGCCAGAGATGAATCTCTCTCCTGCCTTCCTTACAGTTATGCACATCGACAAAGCGGGTCCACTGGCCCTCAGCATTATCTTATTTGACAGACATCTCTAGCACAAAACTCTTCAGTTGGGGTCAGCCATGTACTTTACCTTCTTGGTCTGCTCCAAGTCTTCATAATTCCCATTTGCTAATTACTTCCAAGAGGACAGACTTAGCCTTCTCCAGCATGGAACTGAAATTTTTGATGTTTCTGGAAAAGAAATGTAGAAGTTGAATTCATGAGCAAAGTTTTGGTAAGGCCCACACACGATAAGGAGACAAGTTGTTCTCTCGTACACTGGTCCTTTTAAGGAATTTACCAACATATCTTGCTGCCTTAGATCTGTGACTGAATGATGGCCTGTATGGTGTGGTAGGAGGTGCAGTGCTGAACACATGGACGCTAACTTTCCCACTTTTGTATAATTAAAATCATTGCTACAGAAGGATCTCATTAAAAAAAATATCTTTAGAAGATAATTTATTTCTTTTCTTGCACCTAATGAATTTGCCCAGGAAATGGATAATCACAGCTTTAATAATTACTGTTTGTTGCAGGCTAGCCCCTGTTCCGAGTACTTTACTAACCTTCGATCATGTACCTTTGCTACTCTCCTCATTTCCACTCTGCAGAGGAAGAGACTGAAGGCTCAAAGGGTTTGATTTCTTACCTAAGAACATGAAGTTTTTAAATATGGATTTTTCACATTTGCAGGTAAGTGAGTGCTTGTTGGGTATATACATACTTTGAGGAAAATCAGAAAATATACTAAAAAAGATGTAGAATTACAATATTACTTTGTCCTTACTAATCACTATATTCACACTACAAGAGTCATCATTTTGGAAATTTAGCTGCTTCAGCTTCTCATAATATGACACTTCCACTTTTCCTCTGTCCAATCTCTTACCTATTTCTTTACCCACAGACTTAGTCAACAAACATTTATCATGTGCCCACTCTCTTGCAAATCACATATGTCTCAGGCAAATAAAAAGCATGTATTACTAGTCTGTTGTCAAGATATGGGTGGTCTCCTGTGAGAATTAAAGTATAACATGTTCTTTATTAAATGTATTTTTTAAAATTCCAGTTTTGAATGATCCTGACAAGAAAACCTAGGGAAATCTAAGAAGAGGAAAAAAATTTCCCTAGCATTCTACTTGAGTTTTTTGAGGAGTAGAAAAGCATCTTTTTTGCTTGTTTTCTTTACTCTGCCCAGCACTTTGCCCATATTTGTTTATAATTTATCCCAGAAGAAAAAGAGATTCATAAGAAAACTTAAATTCAAAACCAGTGTAAACTCAATTATGGTTGTTATCATTTCAAGTGCTACTTATTTCAGGAGTTGAATCAAACTACTTATGTTTTAAACTTTATAGGGAATATTAGATTGTTTAAATTTCAAGATCACAGAATCCCCACCTTCCAAAGAAGCTGTTTTAGTTGGGTCTGTATCACTGTGATAAAAGGCTGACCAAAAGTTACTTGGGGAGGAATGAGTATATTTCATTTTATACCTCTCACATCACAGTCCATCACTAAGGGGAATCAGGGCAGGATTTCAAGCAAGGCAGGAACCTGGAGGCTGGAGCTGATGCAGAGACCATGTAGGAATGCTGCTTACCAGCCTGCTCTCCATGGCTTGCTCAGCCTGCTTTCTTATACAACACAGGACCACCTTTTTAGTGGTGACCCCACCCACAATTGAGTGGGCTCTCCCACGAACCACAGGCTTGCCCACAGGCCACTCTTGGGGTGGGGAACATTTTCTCCATTGCAATTTCTTCCCAGGTTTCTTTGGCTTGTTTCATGTGAGTGTAAAACTGGCCAGCACAGACACCTGTATGTGCCTGCATACATATGATTCCCCCACATGCACCGTGGTGAAAGCACACAGCTAACACAGAGTAGACACAACATATTCAGCTCTTAGACTGTGCTTCCATCCTCTTTTCTGAATGTCAGTAATTCAGAATATACTTTTTGACCATTAATAAAAGAAGTTATGAATTTGAGAGGGAATCAGGAGGCACACCGGAGGAGTTGGGGGAGGAAAGGAAGGATGGAAATGATATAAATAGAGTACTTATGTAGAAAATTCTCAAAAAAAAAAAGAAAGAAAAAAGAAAAAAAATTAAACTTAAAACAACCCACAAGCAATGTGGGTTGGACAAAAAAAAAGTTTAAATTTAAAACAACCCACAAGCAAGGTGCAGATGGACAGGACCAACTTTAAAAACTTGCAGTCTGGTGGAAAGCATGGAGCTGCATTGGAGCCGGCTGGAAATCTTCTCTTTGCCATGCCGCTGAGCCACTGCGGGGAAGTGCGGCGTGGCTCTGTGTAACAGGAGAGCTGTTCCTTGGGCCTTAGGTGTTTATCCACTGAAAATGCGGTGCCTCTGAGATAGAGCAATGGCCTTCCATGTAAAGGCTCGGAACTAGCAAGACTTTTCTGTCTCTCCTCTCCTTGGCTCATGTTAGTGGAGGCAGGTGTGGCCAGTGATTTGGGCATCTGCAAAATGTAAACTTCTGGATTTCCACAGGGGACCAAGGAGAGAACAGTTTGGTTCTTCATCTGAGTGTCATTGGCTCTCAGCCCAGTGTATTAGAGTCTCAAATGTGCAGAGCATTTTAAAGATTTTTTTTCAAGGATTTTTAGGACAGGAAAGAGAGAGTGCCTTTTAGTGTTAAAAGATACCTTTAAGTTTCTCATTTCCTGTCTCTGGAGCCTTCACCTTCGATATTTCTTTCCTATCAACACGCTTCTATACAGCTCTCCAATCGCATTCCATTTGAAATGGAATTGATTTTGTCTTGAGGTAGCCGACATTAGGAGCTAAGTGCACATTTCCTGTTTAATCATTTCAACTTCATTTCCTTAAAAAAATAATGAACACACTGAGTATTTAACTTATTTGGTAAGGAAGGAAAAAAGAAATGTAAGCTCTTTGGCCCAGAGCCTGAAAAAACCCAATAGAAACTGAAAAGGTAGCAGTATGGGAAACAGTTAAGTATGTATTTAGGAAGAAAAAAATGCAGAATTCTCAGAATTTCATGAGATAAAAATCTTAGGATTCCTGGGAGTTAATCTCAAAAGACACTTCATCCAATCACATCTGAGGGATCACAGACACCACACACTTGCTGTGTAGTCATCTTGATGTATAATAGTTTATAGTTGCAGAGCCAGAGAGCTTAGCATATGTCAGAACAGCTTTCCCCAAGCCTGTGCACAAGAATACAAGGAAAAATTTATTTATTTAGTTATTTATAGTGTGTGTGTGTGTGTGTGTGTGTGTGTGTGTGTGTGTGTGTGTTGGAGACAACCTGGGAAAATCAGTTCTTTAGAACTCAGATTGTCACTCTCAACAGCAGATGCCTTTACTACCTGAGCCATCCCAGTGGCCCACAAACAGCCCACATATTTTTATTATATGGACTCAGAGTCTCTTGGGTTAAAGTTTACTCATTTTACTACAGAAATCAATATGCATCGTAAAAAAAAAAAACAAGTTCAAAGTTCTATGCTATGGGTCATTTAGTTTTTAGACAGTCTGATTTGTCTAATACTGTCAATAGTTCCTGCATCTCAGCTCTGATTAAAAATCAACAGATTTTAATTTGTCTATGATACTTTGAGACTATACCACAGAGTCTCAGCTGCAACCTCATCCCGAGGAATGGTCTATCAAAAGAGCCTCCTCAACAACAGAAGCGACCAAATCCAGATGTGGCTAGAGACTTCACTATGCGATTCTTTAACGAAGATCAACAGGTGGCCAATATGCATTATGTAAATTTAATATAATTTATAACTGCAATGGGACAATAGGTACCACATCTCAGAAGAATCAGTGAAATAAGCGCTTGAGAGCGTGTGGGGTAATGCTTTTGCAACACTTTTTCATGCTGTTGGTGGGAATGTAAAATCTTGTAGTCTTTGTGAAAAGCAATAGAATTTCCTTAAGGTATTTAAAAAACAAGCAAACAAAATCTTACCACATGATCTACCATTTTCACTGTGGGTAGACACCCAAAATAATTAAAATGGGGATTTCATTTGAGTTTCTGGAGTATCTATATTCATAGCAGCATTCATGCAGTTTAAATGGGAAAGCAATCCAAGTGTCCATTGATGGAGGAGTGGATAAGCAAACTGTACATTCATACCATGGGCTATTATTTGGTCTTTAAAAAGAAGAGAATTCTGACATTTGCTACAACATGTATAACTCCGGAGGAAATTATGTTAAGTGAAATAAGCCCCAGTCCTAGCCATACAAATTCTGTGCGAGGTACTTAAGTAGTCAAAAGCCCAGAAGTGGCAAGTAGAATGGCCTGGTGGCAGCAGTAGTTATTGTTCAATAGGTATAGAGAGTCAGTTTTATGAGGTGGGGAGGGTTCTGGGGATAATAATCATGATGTAGCCAAATAAAATAATGTATTTACCACCACTGAAGTGTGAACTTACAGTGGCTAAGAGGGTCAATTTTGTTGTATGCATTTCACAGCAAGACAACTGGAAAGAATATAGCCTTAAATATCATAGACTCCTTTGCAACTCTGACTCACCAGTACAATATCCTCAATGGTTATCAGTTACTGTAGCAAGCTTTCTTGTCCCAGTATCTTTGGATTGCCAGCCCCCAAATAACAACATTGAGACTTCTTGTTAATAATGAAAGCTTGGCCTTTATCTTAGGCTTGTCCCAAAATAGCTCTTATAACTCAATCTAACCTACTTCTATCTGAGTTCCACCATGTGGCTTTTACCTTTCCTCGGTATGGGAAGTTCATCTTGCTCTGAGTCTGCTGGTGAAATTGGCGTGCCTAGATCCCTCCTCCTCTTTCTCTCCATGGAAGCCCCACCTATCCTTTTCTGCCTACCTATTGGCCATTCAGCTCTTATTAAGCCAATCAGAAGGCACCTTGGCAAAGACACATATTCACAGTGTACAAATATTCCGCAACAAGTTACTTAATGCAGCTCATACTCCTATGGTGTAATATAGTCACTCCCCCCCCCCCGAGGAGTAAGCAACATTTTTATGTTACTCTGTGAAAAATATGATTCAACTGCTTTCCATATATGGACTCACTTAGCTGTTATAATTCGTTTACCAATGAACTAGAAACAGAGGCACTTGATGAGAGACAAAATGTCCTTCAGACATTTGTGCAGCTCATTAGTGGGAGAACCAGAGACTGAATTCAAGCTGTCGGGTGGTATGTACACAGCATCCCATATTCATCCTAAGTTTTGGTGAAAAACTAACACTGGATAGAGCCAAAATAAGGCAAAGGCTCTTACACATCACCAGGATCCACCCTCCCCTCTGTGCATCAACAATAACCAGCTTGGGGAGAAGAGCTCCCTTGTGGATGTGGCTCCGTAATTATGAAGCTATTTTTCCAGCTGAAGGTTTCTCAATCTACTGTCACAATACATTGGTGTGTTGTAAGTGACTGTGAGCTGTTTCCTAACTCAATTGTTTCCTTGAAAAAGTAGAACGGGTGAAAGATTAACACCAATTTAAAGCCATTTTCACTCTTTCCAAAATTTGTGTGCAGGGGCTGGGTGCAGGTGTTCATGCACCTGTGTTCCCAAGTGTGGCTGTCAGAGATTGCCACAGAGGCGCTTCAATTGCTCTCCACGCTTCTTTCTCTGTGTGTGTCTGTCTCTGTAGTATATGTGCATGTGTTTGCATATGTGATGGTGCACATGTGTGTATGTGCAGATGTTCGTGTAGACCAGAGGACAACCTCAGGTTCCTTTCCTCAGGAGGCCATCCACCACCATGGTTTTTTGAGACAGTCTCTCACTTAACTTGGAAGGAAAAGTAAGGCTGGGCTGGCTGACCAGTGAGCAACAGGGATCTGTGGGTCTCTGCCTCCCCAGTACTGGGATTTCAAATGTATACCACCACACTTGGCATTTCATATGGGTGTTGGGGATTCAAACTCAAGTTTTCCATGGCTGTCTAACACATGCTTTACCGACTGAACCGTCTCTGTTCTCTTCCTAGCTTTCTTGAAGTTGGTCAATAAGGTTGTGGGGCTGATAACAGAGATGTCCCTGGGAAAGCAGCAAATACACAAATCAGCCATGGAATGTATAGAGGAAGAAATAAAGTGATACATGGTACTTTGGTCCACGTTTCTCCCCATCTCAGTTTCAGGGATTTGTTGAAAAACTGTTCAGTTCAATCTGTGTGTGTATCTTCTTTTACTGTTTTCATGTCGGCTTCCTGTAATCTTTGATGAAGCAGTAGAATATGTTTTTTACTATTCTGGGAAATTTTCAAACATACAGAAAAGCTAAAGAAAGACTTTTATAAGGAGCATCCAGATACACACCACCCCTCAGGGGTCAAGAGTTCACCAGATTTGCTTCACTTGTATTTGTGTATTGATACATAGTTTGTTTTCTGAGTCATTGGAAAACACATGGTAACCATCCGGTCAGCTTTCCCCCAGTGCTGGTCATTCATCTGTGTGATCCACTCCTGAGTGATAGATCCCTTAATTCTTCCTCTACAGCTCCTTAGGGAGTTGCCGGCTGCAGCTCTATTTCCCAGACCTTTTGGGTGTTCTCTCTCTCTTTCTTTCTGTCTCTGTCTCTCTGTCTCTCTCTCTCTCTTTTTTTGCATGTGCGTGGGTGTGCACGTAGGATGATATATGTTGTTTTTGTTTTCTTGATCCTGAATTATATAAACTTTAAATTATTTTTTAAAAAAGTAGCTGGATGGAGGTGGTGCACGCCTTAAATCTCAGCACTTGGGAGGCAGAGCCAGGCAGGTCTCTGTGAGATCGAGGCCAGCCTGGTCTACAGAGAGAGATCCAGGACAGGCACCAAAACTACATCGAGAAACCTTGTCTCAAACAACAACAACAACAACAACAACAACAACAAAAGTAAGGATGCTCTTCTAGAAACCTTAACACCCTGACAACTTAATAATGTTAATAATATTAATAATGTTAATAATAAACATTCTCTAATGTTCCCCATTGCCCCGTCCATCTCAGCCTCTTCGCACTTGTTCCTCAAGTGGCTTTTAGTAGTGATTTCTTCTAAATAAATCCAACCAAAGTTCCCTCGTTGCATGTGATTATTGTGTCTTCAGTTTCTCTTAGCTTCTACCAGATGCATGATATTGACTTTTTGAGATGACAGACCAGGTTTTTGTTTGTTTGTTTGTCCTAGAATGTCCCTGATTTTTTTTTCTTGGTGATCCTGGATTTCTTTCTAAACTGTACATTTTTAATAATGTTGATTTTGCATATAAAGCCTGTTAATTGAATTTGACATCCTTGGCAAGAATGTTTCATAGATTTTGTTCATTTCATAGAGCATGACAACATGGTTGGTGTCACGTTAGCTTGTCCCACTTAGATAAGGCCATGGCCACCAGATCATCTTAATGATTAGATTTTTGTTGTTGTTCATCTTTGCATTCTTGACATTCCTCTGGCCTTGTCTAATTGCTAATTGAATGTCAGTGTCATGTTTCTGTTACATTTTAAACTTAGGTGTAGTTTAATGATCTTTATTATGTCTATAGACAACTAGGGAATTGTGTATACTCTACCAGTACCCATGCATTGACTGACCTGCTGTAAACATTACAGCAGTATGAGTCCTTGCTTATCTATCCCAGCTGCCCCTACTCTCGCCCAATCTCTCTCACTCTTGGTTTTTGCATTTAGTAAGGAAACACTGAAATGGGAATGGACTGCAATTAACGTCAACCTACTTTCTACCCATGCAAGTCAGCTGGTGCAAACACACACTCCTTCCTGTATTGCTTAACTCTTGACCTGTGACACTCTATAGCATCAATCACCAGCTAGCAATTCATTTTTGACCCCTAACTGTTGGTCACTCCTCTCATCCAGTTTTCTCCCCAAGGTGTACCCTTTCTGCCTCCCTGGTTGTCCCTTCCTCAAGAATTCCAATCTCATTACTGTTATCCAAGGACCGTTTTCCACTAACTCTCAGATAGACTACTTCAGAAATCAGCTTTCCTGTTTCCAGCTTCCCTCTGTCACATTACCCTCCCAGGCCACTTTTAGGATGCTCATTCTGATCTGCAGATTTCCACATCTCAATCTGTTTAAAGTCGTTCAGTAACTCCCCAGCGCTTGCAGGCTGCAACCTCTGAAGTCTCCATCTTGATGCTCTATCCTCTTGTACCCTGTCTGCCAGCCCCATGTCAGGCCCACATCTGTCTGTCCTCATCAACAGCCATGCCGTTGGTCTTTTCTGGAATCTCTCTCTAAGCTGTGTTCTCCTGATGCCATCTGAGCTCATGCCTCAAGACTCTGCTGAAGAAATGTCTTTGTGTGACTCCCTTCCTGACTCTTCCACAGTGCAGACTTGCACACTAGCATCGAACACACTGTTTACACAGAAGGTGACTGGCACATATCTTTCCACCCCTCTCCAGGGGGTACTCAGCCACTTGGCCTGCAATCCTCCAAAGGCTCTTGATCTTTTTACCTCTCTGAATTATCCTCCATCCTCTTAGTCTCTCTCTCTCTTTTTGGAAAAATTTCCTTTGTTGCCTAGACTTGTCATGACAATGTTTTCCTAAAGGTATCAAATACCATGCATGATCCATAAAAAGCCAAGGGCTCAGAATTTGAAGCAGAGGCCCCCATATTTGCACTGGGCTGGTTGGGGGAGGCATATATGAAAGTCTAGTAAAAGCACAGCTAGATCAAGTTTGAGAATGTTGTCAGGAGCTAAGGACCGATTTCCAATCAGAAAGTGAGCTCCAGCAGCCCCAGGAAGTCCTCAGCGCCCCTTCTTTCCATGCTGTCTGTAGAGCTGTGAAGGGCAATGGAGACTTCAGCAGTATATGCTTTGCACCCACCCTGTGAACCATAAAGCAGGCTAATAAGGTTGCATCAGAAGGGAGCCTGGGGACTTGGCCAGGAATGCCTCGATATTAAATGACTGTTTATTTCTCCTATATGAACTACCCTATGGTTTTCTGTTCTTTTAGAAAACAGAATCAAGATAATCAGGGACCTAAGAAGGAAGGAAAAATCACCAGTGAATTTTAACATGGCCCATTCAGAAGAAGGCAAACACAATTGTGTGCACCTGAACAGGAGAAGGAAAGTTTCCCAAAGAAAAATGATTGTACAAAGAATGATAATAACAGCAAGGTAGTATAAGGAAAAATATTAACACACAATTAAAAAAAAAAAGAATCACGATTTCTAGTGTCCTTATGTGCTCAGTATGTGGTGGGAACTCTTCCTCCTAAACTCCAGTGCCTTCTCAGTCAACCTCCAACCTGCAGCATGACCTGCAAGGCCTCTGACCACATGTCCAGCTGCATTTCACACCCATCTTCTCCTTGCCAGGTGCCAGCTCCCCTGGCTGTCCTGCTGAGATTTTTTTTTGTCAAGGACTTGGCAGATAATGTCCCCACCCTCCTAGAATGGTCTCAGTACAAGACCAGGTGATCTGTGTGCTTCCTTCCCCGGTTACACTTCTCCTACCACCCTCTACATTTAGGACTTCCTGGTCCCTTCTTCTATCTAATCTCCCACCCGCATCAGCCTCTCTCCGGCAAAATTTCCCTTTGTTATACTAATCAGAGTTTGCAATGATACATTCCTGGTGGTAGTTTTTTCTGCAGAGCCATGTCTGTCTGTCTTGTTTGCTGTTCACAGTAGGCATTCAATAGAGATGTTTTGGTGACCGAAGTCTGCAAGGGAGGGATAAACAGTGGACTGGCATGCTCATATTTTTAAGAGCCCGCTGTTTATACCTCACCCCGTCCCCGACAGCATCACATCATCATTGATCAGAATCTCAACTTTGACCTGAGCACATGCCTGCTCAGGGTAAGTCTACTTTCCCAGACTCCTTGAATGGTAGTAACTAAGTAAGTTGTGGCTAAAGGACTGTAAACAGAAGTGTTCTTTGCAGCTACTGAGCAAAGTCTTTTAAAGGAAGAGAATTATGTCCTAGTCTTTGACCTTTCATCCTTTCTATAGGCACAAGGGTTAGAATCTGGGCAGTCAAGGTCACATAAAACAACTAATAAAGTACAAAATGGAGACCCCTAAATCCTGATATTTTGTGGAGCAATGCTGGTATACTAGTCAGAGCCTATGGGACTGTTCTTCACAGGGGGCCCCAGCCCTAAGAGTCAGCAGAGATAGCTGTCCTGGGCTGCATCCTAAATGGTGGGGCTGGGTTGTTGCTCAGCAGGGGCTGTTGCTCCAGCAGAGAGAGAGCATACTGTGAAACGCTGGTCAGGGGGTTAAGATTGTCTAAGCTGGATCTTAAAGACATTGGCATTCAATGGGGAAGGGCTTTCCTGGGAAATAAGCCCCATTAACAAGTGGATTCAGTGATGAAATACCACAGTGCAAGTAGGTGAAATTAAAATCTGAGAAGCCTCAATACATAGAAGCCAGCCAGAACAAAAGCAGGTTAGAAGAAGCATGTGGAAGCTTGAGATTGTGAGAGACCCCATCCTATTCCAACATTTATTAATCCCTCTCTCCTTAACTTTCCTAAGTTCTCGGCCATAGTTCCTAGATGTGTTTGTCAGGTCTCTCTGGAGGAACAGAACCAATAAAAATTTACAAAAATGGATTTTTTAGATCATCTTATGCAGTACAGTTGTATTAGCAATCTCATCTGTGTCACAGCTGAGAGCCCGAGAACGTGATAGGTGCTCAGTCCTGGAGGCTGGGTGCCTCAGTGGTCAGAGTAGTCCAACAATGACTATCTCATACCAGAGAAGTCAAGTGTCTCCTAGTCGCTCAGTCCTTGAGGCTGGGTGCCTCAGGAGTCCCAGGCTGGTGTCAGAGACATGGAGGCTTCCTGGAGAGTCACTGGGCCTCAGTCCACAGTGGAAGCCTGGAAACATTGGTTTAGATATCAGTGAAGGCATCGGCAGCAGCAATAACAGAGCAAATTAACTCAGTGGCAAGAGCGAAAGCCAAGGGAGCGAAAACAATAATCTCCTGTCTTCCTTTTCTGTGTCTTTTTATATCTGTGCTGCTAACAGAAGGTGCCGTCCGTGTCTGGTGTGGGTTTTCCCACATCAATTAAGGCAACAAAGACAGTTTCTCTAGAGAGGCTCTCTACTGAGGTGATTCTAAGTTGTAAAAAGATGACATTTAAACTAACCATTATAATACATGTTTTTATGTCTTCCTCTTTTGGCAAGTGATAGAATTGCATTTCCCTGTACCCTTGTGAGATGCTGTATGTCATGTGACGTGCTTGGGCCAGTAAGATGCAGATTTTCCGAAACTGTGAATTTTAGCATGGTCTCCTCACTCTTCCTATATGCCATGATGACTAGCAATATTCTTGATATGGGTTCCTCATTTTGGAGTGAATATAACACAGATCTGAGAGCCCTAACCCCTGAATGATGGTCAAGTAATCATAGAGGAGCCTCTGAGATTTGGGATTTTTTTGTTACTGCAGCATAATCCAGTTTATACCAATTGATGGTGCCCAGCTTCATTTAGAACAGTAATGCACTCAGAAGAGAGAACATTTTCCATGTTCTTTGTAGCAAGGCATTGTCAGGCAAACTTTAGCAGCAAATTCTAATGGAAATATTATGTGTAGCAGGGAAAGGTTATATATGAAATGTAATTGCTATTTCTCCTTTCTGTCACCTGAAATTCAGATTATAATAGTATTGAAAGAGTATCCTTACCACAAGTTAGTACAATTCCTTTTGAAATATACACTACCACACAACTAGTAACCATACTGTTGAGCATTTATCCCAGAGAAATAGAGGCTTGGATTTGTAAGAATGTATTGACAAATGTTCCAAGTAGCTTTATTCATAATAGTAAAAAGCTGCAGACAAACTAGAAGTCCTTGATTAAACAAACAATGGCACATCTCTACCATGTAACATGACTCTACAGTAAGAAGGGACCAGATCTTCATAGATGACACACACAACATTACGGATAAAGATTCCATAGGACTTCAGTGACTGACAAAATCAAAAATGTTGTAAACTATATGATTCAGTTTCTGTAAGTGAAGTGTTAATCTAATTAATCTTTATCAATAAAAAGTATGGAGTCAAATGTTGAGGTAAAAACAAAAAGATCAGAGAACCATAAGCAGCTGCCAGTTGCTTCCTACCTCTTCCATTCTTCTGTCTAAAAGGGCTGAGATCCTCTCTCAGCCCCGCCTTACCACTTCCTGTCTCCTCTCTCTACAGTCCTCCAAACCTCTATGGTCAGCTAGTGGCTAGTTCTTCCCTCTGACTCCAAGTAAGCTTTATTTGTCAGAACACAACCAGAATATCACACATTTCCACCTTTTTAAAAAAAATATATAAAGTGAAGGTTTTAGCTAATATAGTAAAACTATATACAATAAGTACACTAACTATATATAAATATATACAGGCAATAATTACATTAACAATGTCTAGTCCATTTGCATTTGAAAAATTCAGAGAAAATACTCCATTATCTATCCTACCCTGGTGAGTCCAAAGTATTGAACCTAATTCACCTTCTATCCTAATTTGCATTACCAACCCCAAACTATCTTTTGATGTCTTTCAACCTCATACACTTTACACCTTTTTTTGAGTTTCTTTCTGAATTTGTTAACACTGAAAACTATAACTATCTAGTCTTCAACTTTATCAGAGACCTGAAATGGATATAATATTACCTGAGTAAACAGGAAGTGCAGAGCAAACAACTTCCAAAACTAAGAAATGACAGAAACAGCTGTCTGCTTGGACAGTCATCCAAGGTTCCTCTGTAACATTGGGGCATCCATCTTTGGCCTACAGGCCTATAATATCTGACAGACTTTTCTATGAAGCAGGATTTTTGAAGGACTGTTCCTCCTTGCCTTGGCAAAGTTTGACAGTCACTTTTCTTTCTGTCCTGCTTGTCCAAATTGGAAAGCATACTGTCAGTAGTTGATGTAAGGACACATGGAGTTTCTTTGATGTCCATCATCTTCTCTGAAGTAGATTGGTGCTGCCATGAGCAGATATGTCTCAGTGTCATTTTAAAAAAAAGAAACTTATGTTATTAAAACACCTTAAATGCCATATTCTATAGATCTCTGAAGTGTATGAAGACCACCTGTCTATCTAAAATATATATCTGTTTGACCTTGAAAACATATCTAACATGACTACAATTTGATTATAATAGGTTACTAACTACTAACCTGCATTTCTTTATTATCCTAAATAGTTTATAATAATAACTTTCAAGGCTAAAAATTTATATTACATTGTTAAATGAGCTGTATAGGTATAATACCTTGAACAAGAGTAGAAATGTATGTACAGTATGCTCTAACCAAAATAACCTTAAACCTTATCAATATACAACAATATCTTAAATGAGTAGAAACATAAACCTTATCAATATACAACAATATCTTAAATGAGTAGAAACATTTATATAGTATAACAAAAATAACCTCAAATTTGTATCAATATACAAAAATCCATACCAATGTAAAATGTTTAAGACTAGTAGTTGCTTTTTTGCAACCTTTTCTAAGGCATGTATCTTCTCACTCATATCAACCAACTTTTTTTTAAGGGATAAAACAAGAATTACCAAACCAATAATGTTTATAGTTGACATTATGTAAATCCCAGCTAAGTTAATTATCCCCTCATTTAATTGTTCCATTTTTAAACCATCCACTGTGGAATTATACAGAGACTTAACTCTCTCCATCATAATAGTGTTTCTCATTTTTTTAACAGGAGGAAAAAACTCTTTCTCTTTTTTTAACTAATTCCCCCCTTTAAGAATTCCAAGTTGTCGGGTTGGGAATTTAGCTCAGTGGTAGAGCGCTTGCCTAGGAAGCACAAGGCCCTGGGTTCGGTCCTCAGCTCTGGGGAAAAAAAAAAGAATTCCAAGTTGTCTCACCAAATCTGCTGATGATGGCAGCGAAGAGTAAGTCTGGCTGTCACTGTGTAGCACATCTGGGCGGAGAACACAGGTGGTGCACAGACTGGCTAAGGACAGCTGCCACTGACCACATGTTAGCAGCCTGACCCACAACTCACTGGAAAAAGAAGCCAATGAGCAAGCCATGGACATGGGGTAATGTGCAAAAGCAGCAGGTGTGATTGGCAGGAAGTGAAAGCACAGAGCTGCCTGAAGGCAGAACTGGCTGGTGGTGAGTGGCTAACTCTGGCCATATTTGGAGCCCAAGTGCCTGTAGAGTTTGGGGCTTCTGGAGATTGCTGTAGAGAGGATGCAACAGGAAAATCCCAAACTTGCTCAGAGGGCTTGGGGAAAAAAAGGAAAAGCCGGACAACTCTGGCAGCTGTGACTATGGCTATTGGTGGCAGCTGCAAAGTCAGGGGTGAGTGGCCATCTTGTTCTTTCATGCCCCATGTTTGGCGCCAGGTGAAGCATGAATCTAATTAATCTTTATCAATAAAAAATTGGGAGTCAAATATTGGGGTAAGAACCTGAAAGATCAGAGAACAGGGAGCAGCTGCCAGTTGCTTCCTACCTCTTCAGTTTCTCCATCCAAAAGGGACAAGATCCTCTCTCAGCCCCACTTTACCCCTTCCTGTCTCCTCTTTCTACAGTCCTCCAAATCTCTATGGTCAGCTAGTGGCTAGCTCTGCCCTCTGACTCTAAGCAAGCTTCAGTTGTCAGAACACAATCAAAATATCACACAAAGTGTAAGTGCTTGTCTTAGTTAGGGTTTCTATTGTTGTGAAAAAATGCCACAACCATGGCAACTCTTAAAAAGGAAAACATTTAATTGAGATGGAGGCTTACAGTTTCAGAGGTTTAGTCTATTATCATCAAGGGAATATGTCAACATGCAGGCAGATATGGTGCTGGAAAATTCTACATCTTGATCCAAAGGCAACAGGAAGTGAACTGAGTCACTGGGAGTGGCTTGAACACATATGAGACCTCAAAGTCCACCCCCACAGTGACATACTTTCTCCAACAGGCCCAGACCTACTCCAACAAAGCCACACCTCCTAATAGTGCCACTCCCTTTGGGGCCATTTTCTTTCAAACAACCACAATGCTTATTAAATAAACAGTACATCCAGGAAAAGATGAGTGGTTGTAGCTTCTGTTAACCACAAAGGCAACTTGCAACATGGAATCACTCTATTTCTGAAACTTCCACGTGGAGCTGAGATGTAGCTTATTGATATAACCCTTACCCAGCAGCCCAGAGTTCTCTCTTTAATCTCTAGCATAGCAAAAACAAAATCAAACAAACAAAACTTTAAAATAGCATGAGAAGCTACTATTATATACAAAATAAATTTAAGGTTAAGAGAAATTAATATTAAAAGGAGGGAAAGTCATAAAAGCAGATCTATCTAACAATTATTGAAAACCAGTTTCCTAGGCCTTAGACTTGGAGAACTGGGCCTGCCTGTCTGCCTATCTGCTTTCTTTCCTTCCTCCCTCCCTCCAGCCTTCCCTTCCTTCCTCCCACCCTCCCTACTTCCTTTCTTTCCTTCCTTCCTTTCCTTCCCCGTCTTTCCTCATCTTCCTCCTCCTTCTCTCCCTACTCTGTGTTTTTTAGATGAATCTAACGTTCCACTAGACTTGGACTGAAATGAGGTCTGCTAACAAATGAGTACTCCTGAGCCTTTCACGAGGCCACAGGGATGATCTCATTCACAATGTCAAACAAGGTTAGCTATGCAGAATAGTGTTAAGGGGAATTAGGATGAAAAGATTAGATTTTTTTTAGGAAGACTCCAAAGGGGTGTCTGCTTAGGTAGAAGACTTATTTACTCAATCTGGGTCTGAGTAGAACAAAAGAGGATGGGATAGAGAGGTAGGGCAAAGACAGGGATGTAATAGATGGATGTGTATGGCTCTTATGTGCTGCTTCCCATATCTGAAGGAATACCACACACATATCGGTGGGCTTGAAGGAGTCTACAGACTTTTGCTCTGTTTAGGAAGGTAAAGAGAATCCTAGCAGTAGATGAAAAGCTAGGGTAAAGAACTGAGAAGGGACAACCATGAACAGACCCTCTCAGAATGACCTTGGAGAAGCATTTATAGCCTTCTGAAGAATTTGCACGAAGCCAGAGGATCATGGGGCCAGGTCAGCATTAACCAGAAAAGGGAGGGAGTAAGCTGCAGAGAATGTGCCAGAAGGTCAGCTTGAAGTATCAGGTCCAATGATCCCTTGTTAGTCCTTCTTCCTTCTCCCAACAGAACATGGAGTGCAATGGTTCTCAGACCTCCCTGTTCATGAGCACCACCCAGGAGCTGTAAAATGGACTGCTACTCTGAACTCACAGCCAATTGAGTACCCCCAGCACCCCCAGTTCCATTCATGCCTGGTCGCTCACCACCTTGTGTGGTAGACTGGCATACATAGCCTCTTGCCCAACAAGTCCACCTGCCATGATCTCCTCAAACCCTATCCCTTTGCAAGGCTCCTCTTGGACAACGCCCCTTAATCTATCCTGTGCACATGCCTGATCCGTGATATCTTCTTTGGCATTTGCATTGTCTTTGTTTCTGTTTACACCTCTCAATTTTATTTACTTCTGTCCATCCTCAGAGGCCCCAGCCTGTCTGAGCAGCCCTCACCCCTCCCTTACTCTGATGGAGCAGCCTGCTAAGCAGAGTCCCACATCTATAGCTTTGTCCCAGGTTCAGTCTCTGAATTGCTCCCAGGAGGACTTTTAGAATGCAAATATGATCTTATCACCTTCTCAGCCCTAGTCCCAGCTGAAAATATTTCAATGATCTTTCCACTACACTCATGGTGGAGAGCTAAACCGCAAACATGCCGCACAGCCTCATCTGGCCAGGTCTTACGTCTCCACCAATCCACACGCCATACATGCTGTCCTTCCTTTTGTTGCTACTCATGAGTTGAGCTCCATCTCAGCACAAGGTCTTTGCATATACTGTTCTCTTCAAACTGAAATATCTTCCCATTGGGTCTACTTTCTCTACCCCTACCCTTAACTTGGAAATCCCAAACCATTCCTTTTTTCTTTCAGGATTTCATGAGCATCCTCAATTAGGAACAACCTACATATAGTCATGGTTTTAATTTGACCATATTATCATGTGTCAAAACCTATAATACCAAGGGCCAAACATTGCTATATTAATACACTCTAGAGCTCAACAGTGGTAAGAAAATTATCAATGACATCCAGCAGATGAATAAACAGAAACAAATGGTAAAGTAACTTGCCTTTGGGCTCAGAATTAATGGGCATATGCCTGCAGGTGTGTCTGCAAACAGCCATGGTGTCACATAGTACTGCCTATTAAAGTCACTGGTAGGGGTGCTGAAGAAGGAGCCTATGCCCACCAGCATGCCATTCACCCATCGAGGGTGGGCCTGAAGTCAAGTCCTGCCTTCACAGTCCCGGTGTACCAACACCTGTGGCTTCTCCATGCTGAGTGCTAACATGTGCCAGTGTGGACAAGGCAAGCTGGAGAAATGACAAAGTTAACAGGAAAGAGTGTCAGGTAAACAAGGTCACACAGTGGGAGGCTTGCAGGGCTCGGAAAAGAGGGGACAGTGCCACCACGGTTTCCCCAGACTGAATAAGGACAAAGTCAACATTGCTCAGGGTAAAGCTTGGATGATACCTACTGTTTACAAAGGAGGGAGAGGGGGAGGCCAGGAAAGAACAGATTTCCCAGGGGAGGAAATGCAGTGAGAACAAAAAAGCTGGATGGAGCCAGAGTGTGTTTGAACAAGGAGAGTATCCGAGGACAGAGGAAGCGACCCGGTGGGGAATAGACAGGCTTGGGGCCAGCAGGAACCGCTGCCCTGTTCATTTCAAACTCTCACATGGTGAATGTAGTCAAATGCCAGGGCAAGAAGTGCCAGAACTAAAGCATTTCCTGCAGGTTTTGGTGCTTGAAGGTTCTGCCCAGGTTCAGAGCACGCATGTTTGAGTCAGGAAGAGCTTTAACTGTTGCTGATCGGAGGGTAGTTAAGTAAATCACTGCACGCATGCGCCGTGAGATGGCCTCGTCTCGTCAGTGCAGTTCATCTTCTGGAGTATTTGCTTTTAAAAAGTGGTGCCGATGGAGAAATGCAATGAACGAGGGTGTTCGTGACTAGGTTAAAGAAAGAGAAAGGGCAGAGTGTGCCATTCACACTGGTAACCCCAGCAATCATGAGGCAGACGCAAGGAGCCAGAGTCGGAAGCTAGCCTCGGCAAGGTGTGTAGTGATACCCTGTCTCAAACAAAACAAAAGAAAACAAAACACGTGAAGACACACAAGAGAGAACGACCCCAAGTACATATGGTGAAAACTATGTTATCTGCAAACTTTCTTTAGGGAGTATAATTTATTTTAATATTCAAATTCCAAAGGTAGGTGTGATTTGTTTCAGCCCTCTTTCTTGGTTATATGTTTAGTGTGTAAAGTACGGGATTCTATGGCGTCTGTATCCCTGTTCCTGGCTCTCATTTGTCCCCTCCCTGTCCTCACCTGTGCCTTCCTGTTGTCTCTTTTCACCCCCAAAATGGTTCTCTTTTGCTTTCTTGTCACGCTCGTGTGTGAATCTAGACTCTGCACATGGGATAAGGCATGCAGTATCTCTCCACTTCCTCCCCCCCCCCCATGGTCACTTCATCCGAACTCAGGTTCCCACACTTATACAGCAAGTACCGTTACCCACAGAGCCGCCTCCCCAGCCCCCAATTTTTGTCTCGTGAGTCTGGCTTCTTTTGATTAGCATGATGAGTCTCCACTTCCAGCCATTTTCCTGCAAAAGACACTGTCCATCTTTCCTGCGGCCCTACTAAGTGCTCATGGAGTTTCCTCTCCTGTTGCTTACAGATGTTTCTGACACACGTGCACTAGGTTCCCAGACACTCATCTGTCCCTTGGGCTGTGAACACCAAAGTTCACCTCTAGGCTTCCTTCCCCATGGGCTGATTTTTACCAGGCATTATGATTTAGTGTCTCTGAATGGAGAACCCTGTATCAACTTGAGGAAGTTCTTCTCAGGTTCCCCAACTTCTGTCCCCCACCCCCACCCAGTCACTCAAGTTCATCTTTTGGAGTATTTGCCTGAATAAGCAAATAAGCAGTCACATAAATAAAAAAAAACCCACAAACTCAGTGGCTTAGAATGGCATTCATAAATTATCACCCAGTTTCCCCAGGCCAGGAGTCTAGGTATAGTTTGACTGGGTCCCCAAGGTTAAAATCAGGGTATTGATGGAGTAGGTAGTCTCATTTGATGGTTAGGGTTTGTTTCCAGGCTCTAGGGGTTTTCCCAGAATTCTGTCCTTTGAGTTGTGGGACTGACCCCACTTTTCCTCTCTGATGGCTGGAGGTATCCCTGACTTTTTTTTTTTTTTTTTTTTTTTTTGGTTTTTCAAGACAGGGTTTCTCTGTGTAGCTTTGTGCCGTTCCTGGAACTCACTTGGTAGCCCAGGCTGGCCTCGAACTCACAGAGATCCACCTGGCTCTGCCTCCCGAGTGCTGGGATTAGAGGCGTGCGCCACCACCGCCCGGTGATCCCTGACTTTTTGAAGCTGCTTTCAGGTCCCAGCCACACAGCCCTTTCATAACAGGGCAGCTGGCTTCTTCAAGGCCAGTGGAGAGCACCCATAGCTGCTTTGAATCTTCTGGAGACTCACCTGGTAAGTCCAGGCCCATCAAGGAAGGCAACCTTTTTTGTATGAACTCAAGATCAACAGAACCCAAGAGGATCACGATCTACCTATGCAAAGTCCCTTCGCCTTTGCAGCCCAATTATGAGAGCAAGTACCGCTCATGGTCATGGGTCCTGTCCACACTCCATGGGGGGAGATTAAGAGTGTGTACATGGGAACTATCAGTCTTTAGGAGCATCTGGGGAATTTCCCTAACAAGGCTACAGGAGGTACATTAATTGGGTTAGAATTGATTTAAAATACTTTCTAATCAGATTGAAATCCTCAAGTATTTTTACAGCATAGCCTCAAGTATGTTTTGTAGCAGTTTTATGCAGATTTCCACAGCAAGTTGCTTTTGCCATCAATGTTTACTTCAAGTTTCCTAAGAATACTAGGTACACTTTTTTAGAATTTATTTTTAATTATGGACGTGGATGTGGGTATATGTGGCTATGTGCACGTGAGTGCAGATGCCATAGAGACCAAAGACATTAGAGTCACTGGAGCTGGAGCTACAGGTGGTTGGGAGCCTCCTGACATGGGTTCTGGGAACTGGAAATCAAACTCTGGTCCTCTGAAAGAGCAGTGAGTTCGATTAACTACTGAACTATCTACCATCTCTCCAGCTCAATGTTTCTCTCTCTCTCTCTCTCTCTCTCTCTCTCTCTCTCTCTCTCTGTAACTTTCTCTCTCTAAAAACAACAAAAATCAAAACAAACAAGCAAAAGGCTAAGAAGACAAAACTTAAAAAGTGCACACACACACACACAACACAAACAAAAAACCACGCAATTTATTTTGTGTAAGTCAACTACTCCTGGGCATGGAGTCTGCCTTAGAGTGTGTTTATTACAGCCAATGACACTCCATTAGAGAAAAGGAATTTTCGCTTCCCCAGTGGGTATCAGTTGCAGACAGCTTCTTAGTTACATGTGGAACCCTGTGTCCAGTTCTCATTCAAGTGCTGGGAACTTGTCCAGGTCCTGTGTATTCTGCCAGGCTCTGCGAGTTCTTATGTGCATCAGTCCAGTTGTGTCTGGAAGACAGTTTCCTTGGAATCTATCTTATGGGGGCCAATTTCATTCAAACTACTTACAGAGAGAGTAAGAACATGAAGTTGGATGAGTAGGGAGGTGGGAGATTCTGGGAGGAGTTGGGGGAAGGAGAAAGCATGATCAAAATTTATTGTATAAGAAAACTGAATACAAATAAAAATATCTACTGCAGTAGTTTTCTCTGGGAACCTGGATTTTCTAGCCATGCTTTGGTTCTTCCCTCCTTTCTCTCACTTTTCATTTCCTGCTCTTTCATCTTTCCTTGGAGAGTGAAAAGCAAGGCTTTTCACATGCTAGGCTACAACCCAGTCATTGAGCCTTCTTGACAATATAAAAACCAATGAAAGAATGAGTCAATCAATCAACAAAACCAACCAATCAGCCAGACACAGCCCGCAAACGGCATGGATGCTGAGGAGTATGAAATAATCCTCTTTGCTTTTAGTTTGGAGGGGATTCCTTTTCAAATGGAACAAACAAACAAAACCTGCTGTCAAAAGGCTCAGAACAGCAGAACCGGCTGTTAAAGAGGTAGAAGATGATGCGTGCAGAGGATGGGAAGGGAGAGGCAATGAAAGACGGGCTTGGGATTTCCTGGCTCTGTCTTGGTTTATCCAGTTTTCTTAACCCGTGGAGCCACAAGAAGAGGATTGTGGGAAAGAATCTGGCCTTCTCGGCACCAGGAATTTCCGACTTGGTGACTTTCATAGCATTCACTGTACAGCGGGTGTTGCTTGGAGCTCTTCATCCATACTAACTCAGTCCTTACAGACGCCCTGTGTACCATTCTCCCCGTTTTACAGGACAGCATTGAGGAACAGGAAGGCTAAACAGCGTGGTCAGGACTGTGCCATAAGAGGAACAGCCTGGCTTTGCATTGTGCTCTTGGAGAACTTGACCTCTTCCACTCAGTTGTACTGTTTTGCAAGGACACTTTTAAATCTCTCCTGAGGCTGAGGGCTCCCTGCCAAGGGCCTGCCATGCCCTTTCCTTTTCCTAGAGTTAGTTCCTTTCTCTCTTTCTTTCTTTCTTTCTTTCTTTCTTTCTTTCTTTCTTTCTTTCTTTCTTTCTTTCTCTCTCTCTCTCTCTCTCTCTCTCTCTCTCTCTCTCTCTCTCTCTCTCTCTCCCTCCCTCCCTCCCTCCCTCCCTCCCTCCCTCCCTCCCTCCCTCCCTCCCTCCGCCCCTCCCTCCCTCCCTTTCTTTTTTTGGTTTTTCGAGACAGGGTTTCTCTGTGTAGCTTTGTGCCTTCCCTGGAACTCGTTTTGGAGACCAGGTTGGCCTCGAACTCACAGAGATCCACCTGCCTCTGCCTCCCGAGTGCTGAGATTAAAGGCATGTGCCACCACCACCTGGCTTCCTAGACTTTCTTATTGTGGAGGTTTGAATGAGGAATGTCCACCATAGACTAACAAATTATAATACTTTGTTCCTGTGAAACCTTGCTGGAGGTAGGCACTGTTGGAGGTGGATCCTTGCTGGAGGTGGAGCCTTGTTGGAGGTAGGCACTGTTGGAGGTGGAGAATGGAGACCAGGGTCCAAAGCCAGGCCAAACACATGATAGCTCTGGTATGGCCTGGGCCTCCGCACCATGGCCAGGAATCAGGAGGTCCCCATTATGTCTACCTAATGCCCCCCCACCTACCTCCATCCCTCTTCTCTCATAATCATGGGGGCATTAGTGCCCCTAATCTTTAGCTAAGTAAGACCTATGCTCCATTTTACCCTTCCATCCTACGTGGGCCCTGGTCTCCATTCTCTTTGAAACTTACCTTTCTAGGTGGAGCTTCCTTAGACCTGTTCCCACTGAGGTGACATTTCTTATCTGTCTTCTGTGGTTAAACTTGTAGCCGCCTTTATCTTCTGCTTGTCCTGCTGTTCCCTCGGATTCTGGTTGTCAGTGCTGTGGCTTTTTCTCTTCTTTCCTTCACATCAGCCATTGTGTGTCTTCACTAATCTTATGGTCAACCGCCTTACTTGGATGCTTTATAGTGCTTTCTAGTATCGCCGTAACGTCTACTCGTCTGGACCACGCCCATATTTCTTAGATTAGTATGTGGGCATCTTCCCATGCTTGTTGATATTTCGTTATAGATAATGCAATTCCCAGAACATGTGTGTCAATCATTCATAGGGAAGAGGCTCTAGTGAAAGAAGTTTGGGTCACAATGAGTAACGCCCAAGACAATGGTCTGAAGTACAAGCTAATGAATAAATGTTTCTGGATTTTAAGATGCTGGAGGCTTCCAGAAGGGAGCTCCCCAAGCAGCTGAAGGAAGACCTTTAGGTGTAGCACCTGAGGGTTGAGGGCAGTGGGTTCTTCTCTTGCCTGATGTCACATGGGGCCTCATTATGCAGCCTGACCTCCTCTACCCTCTCATTATGGCAGGAAGAAAGCCACCAGCAGATCCAAAGCTGCATCATCTCATCTTCTTCATCCCCACCTCCAGAGGATTTCTGTCACCCGAGACTGAGGCATCCTTCTCAGGGAAAGGTAAGGATTCTCAGGGTGGAGTCGACTGGATATGAGGTCCAGAGGCTAGCCCAGCTAAATAAGGAGCAGAGCTGAAGATCTGGAGGGGAAAAAAGGCTCTGTTTCAAAACATAGGAAGATCAGGATGGACAAAAATCCCCGGCTGCCACAGCTCAGGGTAGCGGGGGTGGAGGGGGGTGGGTGTCTTCAAGTAGAGCTTCCAGTGAAGGCTCCGAAGTCTCTCCCCAGATTTCAGCTTCACCTGTATGAGATGACTAACAGGTTTAGTGTGTCTGGATGTGTACTGTGGAGCATGGTTCAGCAAAATCACAGTGCCGCTGGAGGCAGCCAGGGGTATCATGACAATGCAAACCCCCAAAGCGGACATCAGTGGAAGCGGTGCTTTTCTGTTCAGGGAAAGAAAGTCTCCTCTCCAGGAGAGAGAAAACTAGAGTTGGAGCAAGAATGAGCTTGAGGAGGGCCACCACGAGTCCCAAGTTAATACTTCAATATTTCTGTGCAAGACAGTAGCAATGCCCAAGGCACTCTTGCCTTGAGAGTTCACAGAGGCGCATGGGAGATGTCAGGAGGCCATGGCAGTAGTCACTGAAGGGGTCCAACATGTTGACAGGAGTACTTTTTACCCTGTGCAGTCCTCTGCAAGAAGAGCCTATAAATTCTTTATTTCAGTACTGGGTTTTGCTACGATTAGCGACCAAGGGTTTGGAGGTAATTTAAGCAGGCGAGAGGGGTAAGGATGGGGAATGGGGAGAATGCATTTATAAAACACTTCAATAATCTGAATTTGTACAAAGAGTTCTGGGATTTTCTCATAGGACCACACCTCAAAAGCTTCCATCTGGGTACAATCAAAATGAAATGTTTGCTGACTGCTTATACCCTAAGGGTGGGATGCTCCTCCTAAGAGCTTCTAAAAGCTTTTCAAGCAAGCTCCTGTCATGAGGAAGACAATGGGATGTTTACAGTTTTCTTGTCTCCCCCGCCCCCTCTTTTTCTTCTTTTGGCTGACAGTAATTCAGAGCTACACTTTACATTGTTTAGGGCCTTTTATGCAGACAGTGCCATGGTTGGTCAGTCGTGAACTTACCGAAGAATCAATATATCTTCTTAAAAATTTTAGTAGCCCCAATTTGGGACCTAGAAGGACTAGGAATGTATGATGAATGCACACCTAAATCTTTAACTCGGTGCCTGTGGGAGGAGGCAGGATGGGAGGGGGTGGAATTCTAATACCAGCCTGGAGGGATCATTTTGATTCCATGCAAGAAGTTATTGTAATGAGGTCAGCTCTGGTCCTTATGCTATTAGCCGACCAGTGAGGACACAGAGAAGGCAGAGAAGAAATTAATTAGCATTGTGGAGGCTTTACAATCTGAGGTATTCAGAAACTTAGAAAAACTAGGTCTGTGTTCTTAAAAAAAAAAAAAAGAAGAAGAGGAAGATTCTAGAAGGGACCTTATTAAAGCACAGAAGGCGCAGCTATTTAAGATGGTGACATACATAGAAGCAAGAATGTGCAGAGAGAAGCTGAAAGGCAGCCAGGCCCTGAAGGAATTTGAGTGGAATTTCTTCACTGAGAGGCGTGGTTAATAAATAGAGCGGATTTCTCAGGGCAGAAACTGGAGCAGCTATTACAAAGAGGATTTTTTTTTCCTAGCCCCTTTCTTCTGTAGAGAAGGGAGTGATAGGAAGTTGAGGAGGAAAACGTTAAAACAAAGGAAAACAAGCTGCTGCAAAGCCGTCCCTTCGCAGACATTTGGGGATGTTGTCTCATTTAATAATCATAAGCCCTCCTGTTGGCTTCCAGGGTTAGCTCGAGATTAATACTAGATATCATTAAGAGCTTTGTGTGATGTCACACTTTCCCAAATCTGAAATCCTACTTGTTGGGTCTTGCTGCCAACATTTCCACCATTTCCCGTTGCCCAGAAGGGCAGATGGGGTGGGCTGGGGTGGGGGTTAGAAAATCCTTTTGTGCTGTGCTACCACCCCTTCACCAGCCTTCGACGTGGGCTCGCCCTTACGGGCACAAAGCCTCCGGGACAGTTCTTGCTGTTGTTGTTGTTGTTACTGAAGACAAGGCTGGCCTTGGGATTGCTGGATAGCCCAGGCTGATCTTAAATCCTCCTCCCATGCTTCCCCAGTGCCAGGATCGAACACGTGCACCATCACACCTGGCTTTTTGAATATGAATTTAATGTAACAAATGCCTGTCGATCCAGGCTTGAGGGCTGCTTCTGCTTTTCCTGATCAGGATAGGATGGTTATTAGCTCATTGAGTGCACATGGCTCTGCTCTAATAAATCTAATGATCTAATGATCACCACAAAGGACTGAGGATTTCCGTGTCTTTCACTGAATATACCTGTAATTGTGTCAATATGCAGATGCCCTCTCACCTGAGGACACCCCTCCCCCCCCAAAAAAAAATGGATCGAACTCAGCAGAGTAGGTAATTTCCCCATTGAATCGTAGAGTGGAGACTTATCTGGTGTTCCTGTCGCCAGGAATCCTGTCCCTCTGACTCGATTAAAAGTGAAAGGAGTATTTAGCCAAAGTCTTGAGGTCTCAGGACAGACAGACAGACAGATGTGGGCAGGGCAGCTGAAGGCATTGTCTTTTTAAAGGCTGTGCTAGCAGACAAGCAGAGTGACCAGATGAGCGTTTCCAGATCCACTGGTCTCATGGTCATGTGAGCAGTTTGTAGAGATGTAGATTCTGACACATGCAGCCTTGGGATGAGCACTTCGAAGGGACCGACACACAGGTGCCAAGAAGACAGTCCTGTGGAATTTTTTTTCCTTTTTAGCCGAAACTTCTCAAGGCAGGACAATGGCAAAGGCCCTACTGGGTGCTAAGCACCCAGAAATTTGGGCCACTGAAAAGTCTGTCCAGGAGTGACATAGGCTGAGTGTTAGCTCCCTGCCAGAATACTTGCCTAGTATGCACAAAACCTGAATTTGATCATCAACACACACACACACACACACACACACACACACACACACACACACACACACACAACCTCTAACATTCCAGGGTTTTGATTTTTTAAACCAGGCTTCTTGTAGCTCAAACTAGCCTCAAACTCCCTGTGTATCTGAAACTGACCTTTAATTTTGGATCTTTCTGCCTTCCATCATCTCCCATGGACTGAAATTACAGCCATGTGCCATCACATTGGGATGATTCTGGGGACTGAACCCGGGACTTTATACATGCTAAACAAAAGGGAGGGACCTACGGATTTAAGGAAAGCCTGAACAGTAACCAGGGTTAGTAGATGGCAGGTTGATTTCTGGGCAAGGGGAACACACGGGAAAGAGGGATTTCTGTGAAGGAGTAGACGGCGTTCTTACAGAATGTGACATGGAGGGGATGTACTGCAGCCACAACAAATGATTGCTTCAGCCAAAATAGGAGCTAACCCACAGCACAAAGTCAGTCTCGCTCTGCAAAAAACCCGAAATCTGCTGACATCTTAGCAGGAAGCAGTGGTCAAAGACCCAGAGAATCACCAGGAGCTCTGTTAGAACCAGAGGAGGGGCGGAGTTATCCGGGGCAGGTCCAGGGCAGTCAAGAGAAGCACCACAGCCCCGCCAGTCCACTTAGAAACATCCAGAGGGCTGGTCGCACTCCCTGACCCCAGGACTCCTCACAGTTTGCCGTGGCTCTGGCTGTGGACGTCCTTTCTGAGAAGAGATGCCCTCGGCTATGTGTCTTGAACTCCCTGCCACCTTCACCTCTGCTTGGGTGACCTCAGTCTGAGATACTCATCAACCTCTTTCTGGCTTCCTGCGCCACTGGGGTTTCCCCGTCCGTGTTTCCATGGGGACTGTTAAGTTTCGAGGGGCCCCGTTCTCTTTGCTCTGTGCCTCCAGGCCAACTTCATAGACTTGGGAAAGAAGGTGGCTTAGGACATCTGCAGCAGCACCGTGGTGAGTTAAATGGGTCTTTGTAGAAGGGCCTGGGAACCATCACTGTTTATAATGATAGTTTTCTATGGGGAAATTCTTTGAGTTCCAAACACTCCATTGACTGGTGACCTTTCAGAATACAACTGTCCTATCTAGGCTCCGCAATGGGATGAGATCACTAGCAGTTGTCAGAGGCAGGGTGGAAAGGGGAGACCAAGGCCAGGACAGGCTGAGGTCAGAAGCCAGGCACAGAGAGGCAGCTGGGAAGGAGCCGCAACCGAAGGGGTCAGAGAGTCACACATTTACTATTTTAGAAATGCATTCAAGTGGTGACAGTGGGATGAGGAGAGGACTCTGGTCCCCAGTAATCCCCATCGGCTTCTTCAGAGCTACCTCAGAGAATAAGAATCTTAACAGCAAAATATACACGCTAGTAAACAAGGTTTCATGTAAGAAGTGTGGCTAAGCATTGGAAGAGCTTGCCACTTAAATGGATCGCATATGCCGTCTACTTAAGACATCAGGGTATATGATCAAATATAACTTCTCCTAACGTCTTCTGTCACTCTTTTGCCCCGTCCCCATGAGGAGGCTCTTCCCATGGTGGATATGTCATCTGTGATATGTGCTGTGGTTCTGCCCATGGATGTCTACCTATGCTTTCCGAATGTGGTCTGGGGATGCCATCTCTACAATGCCTCTGAAGACAGAAGACAGAATGCCTAAGTGGTCTGCGTAGTATACTCATATTTCAAGTCCTAGAGTTTGAAACTTATTGTTTTGGTCTATTCTCTCTCTCTCTCTCTCTCTCTCTCTCTCTCTCTCTACATGTGGGGTGTATGTGTGTGTGGTATGTATGTGTGTGTGAGTAGGCTCTCTCATTTGTGCAAATGTGGAAACCAGAAGTTGACATCAGGTGTCTACCTCTGTTGTCCCCACCCTGTTTGGGGGGACAGGGTCTCTCACTGACCCTGGAACTTGCTGGTAGTAAGCCCTGGAGATCTCCCTGCCTGGAGATCTCTCTGACTCTGTCTCCCCAGCACTGGGATTACAGACATGTTAAAAGTTTACTGTGTTGAACTTTAAAAAATGAGTGCTAAAGCTAGGCAGTGGTGGAGCACACCTTTAATCCCAGCACTCAGGAGGCAGATGCAGGTGGATCTCTGTGAGTTCGAGGCCAGCCTGGTCTACAGAGAGAGTTCCAGGACAGCCAGAGCTACACAGAGAAACCCTGTCACAAAAATCTAAAATAAAGGCAGAAAGGGTGCTAAGGCCATTGTGATTGATCTCCACTAATACAAAGAAACAAACACCTCAAAGCATCCCCCCAAAAGCCCCAAACAAACTATTCATCCTGTCCCTTCCCTGGCATCCCAAATCAAAACAGAAACAAAACTTGTTAAAAGTTATCCACAAAACACATGTGCTGTGGGCCAATAGCTGAGGAGCCCCCATGGTCCTGGACTAGGCCCTCTGGATAAGTGAGACAGTTGATTAGCTTAAACTGTTTAGGGGACCCCCAGGCAGTGGAATCAGAACCATCTCTGGTGCATGAGCTGGCTTTTTGGAACCTAGTGCCTATGCCGAGACACTTTGTGCAGCCTTGGTGCATGGAAGAGGGGCCTGGACCTGCCTCAGCTGAATGTACCAGGCTCTGCTGACTCCCCATGGGAGACCTTGCCTTGGAGGAGGTGGCTGGCGGGGGGGAGACTGGGGGGAAGGAGGAGGGAGGACAGGGGAATCTGTATTTGGTATGTGAAATGAATAGAAAAAATCTCTTAATAATAAAAAAAAAAAAGTAATCCACAATAGCCAAGATACAGAATAAACTTTGGCGTTCATCTAAAAGATGAAGAAAGAACAGGGAAAAAGAAGAAGCAATGTGGGTGCTGGAGATCTGAACTCAGGTCTTCACACTTCCTTCTCCTCCTCCTCTTCCTCTTCCTTCTTCTTCACAGTAAAACCCATTGCTCACTCTGTGCTGGAAGGACTTCTCATGAACACTGAGCATCTTGGCTCTGGCTACCAAATGTGGCTGACTCCTAAGAGTGGTCCAGAGAGAGCTGCTGGGATGGGATGCTTCCCGGCGCCTGGCTCAAGTCCCTCTAGAGGTTCAGCTACTGTCATCTGTGGTTCCCATAGGCCTCCCTCAATGCTTGTTCTCTCTCATCCTTGGTTCATCGATTCTAAAGAAGCCTTTTCCTTTCTCATTGTATGGTATCAATACCCCAACTACTTGTGCATTTTCCCTTTAAGGTAAAGCCTTGAATTCTTCACAGGACAGGAAGAGATACTGACAATCAGAAAGCTTGTTGAGCGGTCAGCTCACACAGTCCAGACATGTAGGAAGTCTATATGCTTTCTAAAGCTGACAGGAAGGATGTGGGAATCTCATTTTGGTGAAAGCATAGAAATCTATGGTATGTTTTTCAAACACAGATTCATAACACATAACCAGTATTTTCTTCTTCTGAATAAAGACATTTTAAAGATACCCAGCAGTTTTCTAGGATGGGTGTTATAAAATCTGGTACACACAGTGGCTTATAGCACACCATCACATGGAACCAGGCACTGGCTGTGACTGTTCTATTTTATTTTAACTTCCATCTGCTCTTTTCTTCTTTGTTAACCAATTCAACATAGGTTATGTAAAGATTTCAGTGGTGTGAGTGAATGGTCCTGGTGTCTGGTATTTCATTTACTTTCAACCCCTTCTCTGAATATTCCCTTGGATTTATTGCTCTAATACATGATTTCTCAACTGGGACAAATCTGGCTCTTCTTATGCAAAAAGCATAGGCCTGTAGTATTAAATTTTCATTGGGACAATCAGACAAATGCCTCAAAGACTCTGCAGGGTGACAGCAATGAAAAATAAGTTGTAAAAGCACTCCTGTAACTGAAACCTGGCCATTCTCACCAGGCAGGACTTCTACCACTGATTTATAATCCCAGCCTAAGATCCTTGTGTTCTAGCAAGTAGTGTCTCCTTAAGGATCTGCAGTAAACAAACTGTCCTCAAGCCAATCGCTTATTTGAAACTTTCTTTCTGAGATTCCTAAAATAATTCTTTCTAAAACTTCTCTATAGTAGAATATTATTTTAAGGTGTGTTGCTTTTGCTTATGTTGCATTTGTTTAACTCTGTGAAACTGTGTTACTGTGCCTGTCTAAAACACCTAATGGTCTAATAAAGAGCTGAATGGCCAATAGCAAGGCAGGAGAAAGGCTAGATGAGGCTGGCAGGCAGAGAGAATAAATAGAAGGAGAAATCTGGGAGGAGGAGAAGATCTAGGAACTACAGAGAAGGAGGAAGACTCCAGGGGTCAGCCACCCAGCTACACAGCACACCATGGAGTAAGAGTAAGATTTATAGAAGTAAGAGAATGGGAAAAGCCCAGAGGCAAAAGGTAGACAGAATAAATTAAGGAAAGCTGGCAAGAAACTAAGCCAAGCTAAGGCCAGGCATTCATAATTAAGGATAAGCCTCTGTGTGATTTATTTGGGAGCTGGGTGGCAGGACCCCCAAAAGAGCCAAAGACCAACCAACAACATTTCTCTCTCCTTTAAAAATGGCTTGAAAATTTTTAAGCCCCCATGGTTGTGATAGTCACTGATGGCTGCTATGGCTAATGCTGCTATAAACATCCATAAACAAATTTTGTGTGGGAATACAAATGGGTTGTGTGGACAAGCAATTTGCTTATCTAGTGGTAGGTTTTTCTGGCTATGTTTAACATTTGAAAACCTCAGACTGTTTTCCACAGTGGCTGCAGTATTCTATAAATTCCTACCAACAGTATACAAAGTTTCATTTTCTCCCTAACTTACTCAATGTTGTTTTTATTTTATTTTTTATTATAGTCATCCCAGTGGGCAAGGAATGATACTCATTATGGTTGATTTGTATTTCCCTTATGGCTAATACTAGTGAATACTTTTCATATGCTTATTCTATTAGAGAAATAGCTCTGCATACCGTTTGCCCAGATTTTAATTGGGTTATTTGATCTTTTGTATCGAGTGGTAGGGATTACTTACATATTGTAGATACAAGTTCCTTATCAGATGCACAGCTTGTAATTATTTGCTGGCATACCATGTGCTGCCTTTTCATAACAGGACTGTTTGAAGCACAGAAGTTTTAATTTAATAAAGTCTAACTTATCTATTTTTTCCTTTGTTACTCATGCTTTTGGTGTCAAAGCAAAGGCGCCATTCTTTGACGCATGCATCATACCCCTGTGCTCTCTTTGGGAAGTTGTATAGGTCTTGATCCATTTTGAGTTAATTCTTTCATGTGGAGTAAGGTAATGTTCTAACTCCATTCTCTTTCATGCAGGTATCCAGTTGTCCCAACAGTGTTTATTGAAAAGACTATAGAATTTTTTTTTCACTTTAATCAAAAATCTATTGATGACAGATGTATGTGCTATTTCTGGAGTCTCAATTTTATACCATTAACTTATTTGTCTATTTTTATACAAGTACCAGATTTTTGTAACTTTTAAGCTTGGGGAGCAAGATTTCTCCAACTTTTTTTTTTTATTTCAAGATTCTCAACTATAATTATGTTTGTTGTTGTTGTTATTGTTTTGTTTCAAGATTATCTCTCTCTGTGTGTGTGTGTGTGTGTGTGTGTGTGTGTGTGTGTGTGTGTGTGTGTGTGTTTTTGTTTTTTTTTTTGTGCCTGTCCTGGAACTAGCTCTGTGGCCTAGGTTGGCCTCAAACTCACAGCGATCTGCCTGGCTTTGCCTCCCAAGTGCTGGGAATAAAGGTGTGTGCTACCACCACCTGGAATATTCTGTATCTTAAATTTTCATGTCTTTTACTATCAATCCATAAATATCTTAAAAGAAACCAGCTAAGATTTGACTAACATTGCAGTACCTGTAGATCAACTCAAGGATTTTCATATGGCAATAACATTAAGTCCATGAATATAGGATCTCTTTCCATTTACTAAAATTTTCTTTGCTATTAAAAATGTAGTTTTCAGAGCTTATGTGTTAAAGTTCTTTTAGTGGACATATTCCAACATATTTTATTATTCTTAGTGCTTGTGGTGATTTGAAAGAAAATGGCCCCCAAAGGGAGTGGTACTATCGTGTGTGGTGTATTGAAGTAGGTGTGGCCTTATTGAAGTAGGTGTGGCCTTATTGGAGGAAGTAAGTCACTGTGAGGGCTGGTTTTGAGGTCTCTTTTGCTCAAGCTTCACTCTGTGTGACACTCAGTTCACTTCCTGTTGACTGCATATCAAGATGTAGCCAGAACCATGTCTGCCTGCACACTGCCATGCTCTGCACCATGATGACAATGGACTGAATTTCTGAAACTGTAAACCTCATTTAAATGTTTTTCCTTATTAGAGTTGCCATGGTCATGGTGTCTCTTCATAGCAATAGAAGCCCTAAGTAAGACAGTGTTTCATGATTTTCATTTTCATTCCCTTCAGTGCATGTGTAGAGGTCATTGATCATTGCATGCTGAATATGGTACTGCACCTTTGTAGGACTTGTTTATTAATCCTAATAGACTTTTTTGGGAGTTCATGAGTTTTTCCAATATATGATCCTTAAGGTTTGTATACAGAATCATGTTATCCTCAAATAAGAGATAATTTTACTTCTTTCTTCCGAGTCAGAATACCCTCTACTTTCCTTGTTGAATTGCTCTGGCTGTAACCTCTACTGTTATTGGAAGTGGGGAGGGAAACCTTTCTTTGTTGTTTTTGCTCCTGTTTTAGGGGGAAAAGCTTTTAGTCTTTCACCATTAACTTCAGTGTTATGTTGCCCCCCACCCCTGTCTAATCAGTTTGAGAACTCTCCATTCCTTTTGAGTTTATAGAGTACTTTTTAAATGTGGAAGTAGTGCTGAATTTTGTCAAATGTATTTTGTTCATCTTTCAAAATGATTATGCATAGTTTTACCTTTTGTTTCATTGTTACGTTGTGCTACATTACTCTTTCTCCAGTCTTGGGTGTTGAACTCAGGGCCTTGTTCTCGATAATATTCTTTGTATTGAACTCCATCCCAAGCCCTGGAATCTCAGGTGTTAAACCAAACTCTCTAGTCCTATGATAAATCACAGTTATGGTGTACAGGACTCCTTACTATGATTGACTGGTGTTGGACTGGTGATATGTTATTGAGAATCTTGTGTTTACATTCACAAGACACTGGTGTGTACTCTTCTTGTGATGACCTTGTCTGGATTTAGGGTAACACAGACTTGAAAAAATGACATGAGTATTTCTTCTTCAATTTTCTGAAAGAGTGTGTGTGAATTCTTTCAGTGTCTGGTAAAGCTTACTAATGAAGATACCTCAACTTTCCTTTTTTTCCTAACATCCTTTTTTTACTAATTCAACTTCTTAGCTGTTGTAACTCTAGTCAGAGTTCTATTTCTTGAGTCCTTTCTATCTTTCTAGAAACCAATACTTTTTTTTTCTAAATTACCTGCTTTGATATAGTTGTTTGTGCTAATACCTATAGATGCTTTTTATTTCTGTAAGATTTCATAGTAATAAAATAGCCATGCTGTTGCTCTCAGATTTGATAATTTGTCTCTTCTCTTTCATTGGTTAGTCTAGATAAAGTCTCTCAGTCAAGGTGCTCTTTTCAAAGATGAACCTTAAGTTTTATTATTTCTGTTGTTTTTCCTAATCTTTATGTCCTTGCTGTCTTTTCTCACTTGGTCTCTCTCCTCTCACTCCCTTCTTCCCCCACTCTTCCTTTTCCTTTGAGTTTAGTTTTCTCTCCCTCTATGGTGTCTTCAGGTAGAAGGTTCAATTGCTGGTTTGAAATCTACTTTCCTGGGGTAACCCTCCCTCTGTGTGCTGCCTCTTTATGTCACAAACATTTTGAGGGGAGTCCTTTAGCTTTCCCTCATCTCAAAGTATTTCTATGTGTTTATCTATGAAATTTCCTGTGCGGTTTGTGTCTTAAATTACTTTGCGCCCATTGTGATTTTTACTTTAATTACTTTACACCTATTGTGGACTTTTCATGCTTCTTTGTTATTGACTTCTGATTTCATAGTAAAAATTTTGAAGAACATTTTTATGTGTTTTTGACCCTTATTTTAAGCATGTTGAGGCTTGCCCAATAGCTTAGTATGTAGTCTTTCCTCGGGTGGTGCCAAGTCTAGAAATTACAGCCCCAGTACCATACTGCCAAATGTTGGAACCCTCAAACACCAAAAGCTTGAGATTCTAAAATCTCCAAAGTTAAAATATTGTAAAGGCCAGAATCATCATCTCCGAAGCTTGAAGTTGTGAATGTTGAAATCTGAGATGGCAGCTCCTGTTATGGGATTGAAAGGTCCGGAGGGAGTGACAGAAGGCCAAGTCCTCCCAAGAGCTTACTGTTCTGGTTGTGTGCCATAGAGCTGCATCGCATCAGGTGAATGAATGAATACCTCGAAACAGGGTAAAGTAGTATTTGAGGTGTGTCTTTGAGGGTGTTTCCAAAGGAGCTTATGGTATGAGCCTGAGTGGATGAGGTACACGTCTGCCATGTACAAGATGTGAATGACATCTGAAAGAAAGGAGTGGCCATGCAGCCTAACCCGAAACTCAAAGTCACCATTAGTGATAGATGTTGAGCCAGCTCTCTGAACTGCCTCTCATGTAATTTTCCACTGTCTGTCTGCAAAGTACTTTTTTCTGTCTTTATTTTTCTCTGTTTGTCTTTAGATTTTTATTACTAAATTTCCTGCCTTTATTAGTATACTTGTTTGTCTGTTTGGTTTTGGCAGTATTGGGAAGTGAACCCAGGGCCTTACTCATGCTAGGCAGGTACTTCCTTAGCCCTCCCACATTATTTTAAATCCTCAGTTTTATATTTTATAATTTTCTATACCACATATTTCATCTTCTTGTCATTTTCAATACTAAAAGTGTAAATTTTATAGACGTTAGAAAATTTGTGATTCACTTCATGCATTATTTACAGGTTTGATCAGGAAAAGTGTATTGCCATAGTGTTGAACTTATATGTAAGCATTGAGAATATATGTCAAGTCATAGGAAGGCCCATGATAAATGACAGGATGCCCTTTCTGTACTTCTGCATACACAGAATATACACTCTCTCAAGACCCTGCCTCTTTGGGTGACTGAATAGGCAATGGTGACTTGTGATTTCCATTCACTTTTTAAAAACTGAAAATATTTTTCAGATTGTGATTTTTTAAAAACAATATTATGGAAATACTTAAATTTCTGTCATTGATTTTTGATGGTGGCAGTTATAAGGCCACATGCATTTAATTACCAAACACATGTATACTTGTAAACATTTATCTTTTTTATGGACTATAATATAACCTGTTCAAAACTATTGTAACTATTATTAGTATATCTGTTTATGCTTTCAAAAATAATGTTATTGCCCATTTTGTTGTGCAAAGTAGTCTATGAAGACTTAAGCTTTTCAAATGCATCCTGTAACACAAATCTTAGAAGTCTTACTAATAAAAAAAAACCCGGAGCCAGATATTGGGGTGAAAGCTGAAGATCAGAGGAGTAGAACAAGCCAGCCACAAGTTCTTACCACTAGGAAATCCTCAGCCCAAGAGAGAGCTATTTCCTGTATATTCACACCTATATACCTTTCTGTGCCCTGCTATCTTACTTCCTCTCTCCGCCAAGCTACATCATTTCCTCTTTCTGCCCAGCTCTATTACTTCTTGTCTGTCTGTACAGACCTCCAGACCTCTATGGTTAACTAGTACTGGGGTTAAAGACATGTGCTACCACTCCTGGCTCTGTTCCCAGTGTGGCCTTGAACTCACAGAGATCCAGATGAATCTCTGCCTCCCAAATGCTAGGATTAAAGGCGTGTGCTACCACTGCCTGACCTCTGTGTTAATATAGTGGCTGGCTTTTTCCTCAGATCCCCAGGCAAGCTTTATTTGTTAGAGCACAAATAAAATATCACCATATATATATTCTATTAAAAAACAATGTAGGTGTGTGTGTGTGTGTGTGTGTGTGTGTGTGTGTGTGTGTGTGTGTTGCGAGGTATCAAACCAAGTGCCTTGTATATGCTAAGTAAGCACTTAACCTATATTTCTATCTCCAGTTAGGTGTCTTTCAGAGAATTGCTTTGAGTTATTTTTCTACAATTGTCATTTTTCAGATACTTCAGGAATTTTGATCAGTTTATATTTCAGCATTTTGAGTTATGGTCTTTGGTTGGTTTCTGTGAGGTGCTTGGGATTAAAGTCAGGGTCTTGTACATGCTATGCAGACACTCTGTCACCAAGTTACACCCTCAGCGAATTAACATCTTTGGGATTATGTCCTTCAGGGCTGTGCTCCAAACTCATCATGGAGAAAGTGCTGTGTGCATTTGTGAAGCACATACTGTATGTAGCATGCGATAGTGCTGTGTTGGGGGCCCCATAGGACCGACTAGGCCAAGGTCATTTGCAGCATTGTTGAAATTTTATATTTCCTTGGAAATTTTCTCACAGTGTCTTTCAATCCATGATTGAAAGTAGAACATTTAAGTCTCTAGCTATTATTTTTCTCCTCAGTTTTTGCCACATTTTTGGGGGTGTGGGCTGTGGTTGATGTATACATGTATATATATATATATATATATATATATATATATATATATATATATATATACACATATATGTGTGTGTGTGTGTGTGTGTGTGTGTGTGTGTGTGTGTGTGTGTGTATGTGTGTAGTCAGTTTCTTAATTATTTGACTCTTTTTACAAAATTTCTTCCTAGTATCTGGAAACATATTCTGTGTTAGTTTGTTTCATCTGACGTTAGTACATCACTCTATATTTCTATTTATTTGTATATTTAAAAATATATCTATATGTCTACTGTCGGCACAGTAATTCTTTTATGTCTGAGTTTATTTACATCCTGTAAACAATTAAGCCTTTTTTAAATTGGACGGAGAGTCTTTTCCTTTTCATTGGGCTGTGGATCCCAGCCCCGTGTACTGTCACTTTAGCTCTAGTTGGATATTTACTTTTTGCTTACTTAGATTTCTGCTTCATGTATGTCTCACATCTATTTGTTGTTTATATTTTCCTCCTTTATTAAGTTCTTTGTCACTAATAGAATATTTTCTAGTGTAATGTTTTAATTCCTTTAACAATTCTTCCAATATATGTTTTGAGTTATTCTCTTGGTATTGCTCTGGGAGTTGTCATATGCAAATTAATTTCCTCATTCTTTCCTCAGCTGAGCTTCTGTGTCCTTCCTGCTAATGAATGTACTCATCAAAGAAACAGATTTGAAATTCAGTAACCGATCTCCGGTCTCCATCTTATTCAGCTAGCGTTTGATCTTGTTAATTGCTCCATTTTGAATTTCGTCTCATGTGGTTTCCAGGACAGTGCCCCTCATGCGCTCCCCTGACACAGTCCCATCCCCCTGCTTCTGTCTCGTGTCACAGTGACTTCTGTCTCACTGTCCAGATGTCCAGATTCAGTGACGGCCCCGCCCTTGGCCTGGTTCTTTCCCTCGGTCACCACTCATCAGTTATTCCAGTTCACGTGAGACTGTAATTCTTGCTCTCTCTGAACTGGAAACTCCCTAGCGAGTCTGCCCTCTTAGCATCCCCACTTTATGCTTAGTAGGCATCTACGTTTCCAGGTGTAGAAATAAACTGCCACACCTGCCATGCTCTTGTTGACACAATAAGAACCGGTCTTATTCTTCAGGATGCTCCGTCTAAAAATCCTCAGAGGCACTCTTGACTCCGTCCTCTCTCTCCCTCCCTCCTCACCCAGTGTGTTACACACCTTGTCAGCTGTCTACTTTCGGGTTTATCTACCACTTAAACACTTCCTCAATGACTAACTGCTCTTTTCAAAGCCAGTGTCTGTATTTACAGAGCAGCCAGGGGGATGCTTTTGAGAAAGTCAAGTTGTTTAGTGCCTCAAGAAATACCTCAGTGCCATCACTGCTCATCTAGGATAAAACTAGCAGGCGTTACCATCAATTACTATATCCTATATAACCCATAGTGTGGTTGCCTGTTGCTGTATGACAAGTTATCCTAAAATAGTGCTTTCAAATACACAATAAAAATTCATTCTCTCTAGACTTTCCTTGAATTAGTAAATTAAAAAAAGAAAAGAAAAATCACCATATGCGATAGCTCCAGCTTGGGGCTGTGGCCATCATCAGAGGTGGGAGGCTGGACCACTCACTTCAAAGGAGGTTGATCCTCACACTTGCTGTGAGTGCTGTTCTTGGTGGAAGCCTTGCCTCTCTCTCTTTTTCTCCCTCTCCCTCCCTTCCTCCCTTCCTCCTTATCCCTCCCTCTGTCCCTCCCTCCATTCCTCCCCCACTCTCTCTTTGTAACGATTGCTTGGGCGTCTTCACAAAGTAGTATCTGGATTTCTCTAGATATGGATGATACTTCAAGAGATCAGGAGGGTAGAGCTGTCTTTTTTAGTAATCTAATGTTGGAAGTTACATAGCATCCCTTTGTCATGGTCACAAATGAAAATTTTAAATCTGACCCACATTTTAGGAGGACAAAAAAATAGGCTTCTACTTTAAAAAGGAGGGTTGGTATAAAACATACAGTATAAAGCTACCACGTCATTTTTCTCAGCTACTTCTCTGGTCTCATTTTTTCTTTCAATTTCCTCATTCCCTGCTTAACTACATCACTTTTTCCTTTGCTATTCCTAAAACATGACAAGCATTTCCCTACCTCAGGACCTGTGGCCTCACTCTGCCTGGAAGGACATTTCTGCTGACAGTCACATAGCTCTGTCATCTCTCACATCCTTGCCCAAGGGTCACCTCATCTCAGAGAACTTTCTTGTGCTCGTAGTTACAACAGCATGTTCCCTTTCCCCTCTCTACCTGCTTTCTGTACCTTCCACCTTTCCTCATAGTTTGTATCACTCTATGGCAAGGGGTGCATCTTTTTATTGGATTATTACCTTCTTCCTAAAATGTCTCTCCTGAAGAGTACCCGAGAGCAGGGATTGGGTGTGTTTAGTACACATCTGTAACCCAGTGTCTTGAGTCTCCATCCTCCTTTCATGCATTGATTCTTGGTACCTTTTTTGTTTTTTAAACATGAATGAAAATGTTGATCTACTCTGTAATTACCTTGGGAGAATGTGTATCTATATACATGTACAGTGAATATACACGTAGAGGAATAAGATGTTCAGGAAAGCAGTTGAGAAGTAGGGACCATGTAGGTGAATTGGCTACCAACTTCTTTCTTGAATTTGGATGCTCTCTTTCTCTCTCTCATATATGTTCCTAAAGCATTTTGCCAAAGTTATAGTTGCAGGCCTCTGAACACTTTCAAATGTAATTTGGCTTCTTCATCCAATTTATTTTTAGCAGTTTATATATTATCCCAAGGCTTTTGGGACTGACACTAAATTGTAATATTGAAACAACTATAACAACAGACTACTAGGTACGCATTGAGATCTGTGCCTGCAAATGACCTCTTCCCACAAGCTTCCCTTGGTGAGGAAATGCTTTGATAGACCAGGTAAAGCAATTAGCTCCTGCAAATTTAAAAGTGTTATAGATCTAGGTCCAGTTAATAACACTGTGACCCTGTGAATCTCTGTCATAACTTGCTTGATTTATTTTGCTTTTGGATCCTTACTGCATGCTTATTTATGAATTTGCTGTTATTTTTAAGTTTATTTCCTTTTATTCCATGTGCATTGATGTCTTGTCTGCATGTATGTCTGAGGGTGTCAGATCCATTGCAAATGGAGTCACAGGCAGCTGTGACCTGCCATGTGGGTGCTGGGAATTGAACCCAGGTCCTCTGGAAGAATAGCCAGTGGTCTTAACTGCTAAGCCATCTCTCCAGCCCCCTGAATTTGGAGTTCTTAATATGTGCCTTCCTTATGTGCATTCCACTTCTTTTGAGAGACTCTAAAGCCTTGTGCTTGGCCTCAGTGATGACTCATGAGACATTACTATTCTCTAGCTGTCTTTCAGTATAGGCTTGTCAAGAGGCATCATTCTACTGTAGGAAGCATTGGGAGCTCTGTTTCTTAATTCTTCAGTGATAGTATATATCTTAGAGCATCTTTCTATAGCATGGCTCTTTTTCTATGTTATACAAACTTATCTTTTGGATAAAAATGTGTCAACTTAAATGTTTTGGAGATTAACATATTGGCTTATATCATTTTCGTTACTGGACTCTCTACTAGTTAAAGCTGAAATTATGATAACCCTATTAAAGGGTTGTAAAGGACATTGCAATATTTACCATGTGTTGTCCCACTAGAGACTGTGATATATACATGTACGCATTTATATTTCCAACAGTCTTAAGGACTTTTTCTGCTCTATTTAATTTAAAGTATCAGAAACATGAAGTAAAATGGTGCATTCTTATAAGTATTTGGAGACCTGTCATGTACTCCAGGGGTAGAAAGAGACTAGAAACAAAACATGGAAGTGAATCAAGAGTTAGAAACCTTCATTTCTGGTCTGTGCTTTCCATAGGCTTTGGTTTCCTTTTTCACTCTGCAGAACTGTCATGGATGCTACTCAGTGTGGCAGAAGCCAGGCATGGTGGTGCACACCTTTAACACCAGCAATTTTGAGCAGAGGCAGGTGGATTGCTGTGATTCGAGGCCAGTCTGGTCTATGTAGTGAGTTCCAGGACATCACTGCGACACAGAGAGACCTTGTCTCAAACAAACAAAATTTAAAAAAAAAAAAAAGGAAGAAAGAAAAAAGAAAAAAAAAAGACCAAGTGAACAAAGTGACAGGAGGTGACTAGCCCCAAGTTCCTGAGTGATAGTCGGCCCTCTGTCCATTGAACCAACCGTCTCTGTGCTTGGTTCGTATGAAAGCATCCTTTATCGTATGACATCCACGAATCGTATTCCTCTGGTTCCTGAGCTAAGGGCCATTTGTTATGTCTAAGAAGGGGACCAAGTAAGGGCCGATCTTGCTCCTAATTACCAATGGGATCTAAACACAGACCAAAGCATTCAAGGCATCTGATGGACTTAATCTCTTAATTTCTCAAAAGAAACCTACCCAAGGGCACCATTGTTTGTTGCTTACATGGTGAAGCCACACTGTATAGCTTAAAAATCAAACTTTTGCAAACTTTTTTTATGACCTGTTACAGAATTGTATTGTATATAGAGCTCATGCTGAAATCCTTTGTAAGGCCTATTTGGTTGAGGAAAAAAAATCAAACATGTTACTGACCAAAAAAAAAAAAAAAAAAAAAAAAACCATTCTACTTTATGATACTTGATAAATCAATTGTTCCAGGTGCAGACACACCAGATGAAGATTTGTTTCTATCATATTAGTATTCAGAAATGGTTAGTATCCCAGATCACCTCAGGGCAGCTAATCTTATCCATCCATATGCCAGTGAAGGCCCCAAAACTTGAATCAAGTTCAGAAAAATCATTGACTTCATCACCTCCCCTCTGGTTTTAGTTTTGCTTGGAGATAGGTTCTCATTCTTTAGCCCAGGCTAGTCTCAACCTTAAAGCAATCAATCCTTCTACCTCGGCCTTTAGTGTATCAGGTTTATAAGTGTATACCACCAATCTCATCTTCAAAACCCCCCATTTTAACATCCTAGGAAATATCAAGAAAATATAACATGAGAATATATAGAAAGATATATAAAGAACATTCCATGGAATTTAAAAATGTAATGGTTTGTGGTGATATATGGTATACCCTAATGAAACTTGTCTGGGGATCAGAGGACAGAGCTAGCCACCAGATTAGACATAGAGGCCAGACAGTGGTGGCACACACCCTTAATCCTATCACTCAGGAGGCAGGGATCCTTCTGGATCTCTATGAGTCAAGGCTACAGTGAACCAGGTGTCAGAACCAGGTGTGGTGTCACACACCTTTAATCCCAGCACTTGAGATCTATTGCCTTTGCTTGGGAAGGACACACACCTTTAATCACAAGGAAATAATATGGCAGGACACAGAAAGGTATATAAGGTGTGAGGAAACAGGAACTCTTCTCTTGAGATTGAGGATTTCCTAGAGATAAGAACTTTGTAGCTGACTTATTCTGCTTCTCTGATCTTTCAGCTTTCACCCCAATATTTGGCTCTGGGTTTTTTGTTATAAGACCTTTTAAGATTCGTGTTACAATGGTTAAGAAATCCTGTCAACCAATCATTCAATACTGATAACAGAAAACAAAAATCTAGAAGAAAATGAATTCTTGAATCCAATAGATGGGTCTTTAAAGTTCATTTTGTTTTTCTAATTCATCAGCTGCTCTGTCAGATAAATGCCAAATTCTAGTAGTTTAACAAAATAAAAATTTCCTTGTGACATAGCTCACCAAGACTTTCTAATCAGTGGCTTTTATGGATATATCTGCCAGCTTGCAGTTATTGTAACAATATCTATTACAATCAGCTACGAAATGGAATGGGCTTATTTGGATTCAGTTTCAGAGTCTTTGCCCATCACTGGTTGGCCTCATTGCCTTGGGTCTGTGGTGAGCCGGATACCATGTAGCCAGGGACCAAAAGAGAGGAAGAGATGGGTTGCCACAACCTCATTAGAGGTACAACACCATTAACTTCCTAAGGACCTCACTCCTTAATAGTGTTTCTATGTGGACTTTTGGAGAACATTTGAGATTCAAACTATATGGTTGGGATTTTAGCAGGACCTAGTCTCCTCCCACATTGTATGCTCCTCATAAGTACTTATTGAACACTCTGGTATGGAAGAGGCTTCCATTTTTTGACTCCAGTTCTATGGGAAAGGAGTGTATATTAACCCTAGCTGAATGGAAAGGGGCTGGCTTCTGTGGGGGACGTGAGACAGACAGCTCCACTGCAGAAAGGTGTACGCAGTGTGGAGTGACTGGCCAGACACTGTTACTGCCTTCCCATTCTCTGTAACCTCCAAGAGCAAACCCCAAGTGCATCGATGACAGTGAAAACAAACCTACTGTGGAATGTCACTAACATAGTTCTACGTGGTCCATTCAATGCCATTGTTATTGACAGCATCAAACATTACCCAATTCAATAAATGTTCGGTAAAACTCGGGTGTGGGCCAGGTACTACTGGGTGCTAAGAGAGAAAGATGACTCGAATTCATCTGAAGGGGAGATGGGAGGTGGACATATGCATAATTGACATTAATTAGAGGAGATATAAAATGCCAAAGCTGAAATAGAAGTTAAAAGGGCTGGTGGAACAGCCACCAGGAAGATAAGTATTCCCAACACAGAACGCAGGCAAGTGACCTCTAGCTGGTCTTTTAGAAAGAGACCTGCCCTGGTTAATTCTGGTAAAGGAGAAATTGTGGAAACGTATGGTCATCTAAAATTCAAGTATAGTCCAGACCTCACGGGAAATAGAGCCTGTGACAGAACAGTCTCTCATGACCCTCTTCTCCACTTCCTAATTGTCACAAATGGTTTCTCCATGTTTCCAGTACCACTTCCAAGTAGTCCCACACTATTGCTAACCCCAGTCTGATAGGATCTTTGGGTTTCACATGCAGCACCATTTGACTACGTCTTTATAGGGAGGAAGGTTGGTTGCCAATCATCTGACACATAGGCTGTCCTTGGACCTGCCATTGCTGAGGGACATGATCTTACAGAAAAAACATGGCATATGTGTGTCGGGCTGCCTCCTACAAGTGTTTGAGTGAGGAAGACAACTTTTACTTGTTTTTTAAAAGAGATACTGGATTTCAGCTGAGGTTCAAGGGTAAACACATATTTGGCTGAGGTAGAGAACAGACAAAGGAAAGAGGAATGTCCAAGTTTATGTGCAGAGTGATTAGACAGCTAGAATGACTACCGTGCCAGATTCATGGGACCAGTGGAATTCACAGTGGAGAATAGGTTTATGAGGCCAGAGGAAGAGTGTTTAGAGATTATTGACAAGGTGACCTTGCAGATGCCTGCCCCATCCCCCAAAGTCACAATGTTCATACAGGAGATGGTGTGGCTGTTTGGGAGGGTCATTTAATGAATAACAACTTTCCACTCAGCATCTTAGTGTCCACAACAGCCTCTTGCTTAGGAATTGATCGTTCCAATGGGAGAGAACATTGTGTGTATTGTGGTGGGAAATATTTAATAATCAGACATCTGTGTTCAAATCCCAGCTCTTCCACTTCTAGCTGGATACTTTGGGCATGCTATTTAATCCCTCAAAGCCTAGTTTTCTCATATAGGAAATGTGGTTAGCATTCATACAGTTATCCACTCGTTTGCTCAAGGACTGGGGGTTAGAGATGACTTTAGTATCCATTGAGTTCGTTAGTCGCTGCCAGTATTGTAATTATTGGAAAGTATCTTCAGTGTCAGTCACTTTCTCTTGGGTTTGTAGTAAGGATTAAATAGCAAAATGTTTGGGAAATGCTCAGCAAAGTATCATACATTTTTTTACCCGTCTTTCTATTGCTGTAATCAAACACTGACCCAAAGCAACTTGAAAAGAAAAGGGTTTATTCAACTTTACATTTCCAGGTAACAGTCCATCATTGAGGAAATTCAGGGCAGGAACCTGGAGGCAAGAACTGAAGCAGGGGCCGTGGAGGAGTGCTGCTTATTGGCTTGCTCCTGCCCCATGACTTGCTTAACTTCTTTTCTTACTCAACTCAGGAGTACCTGCTCAGTGATGGCTACACCCACAGTGTGGACTGGTACCTCCCACATCAATCACCTCACAGACATAGGCCAGGAAATTCCTACACTGATGTTCCCTCTTCCCAGGTGACTAGTTTGTGTTAAGTTGGCAAAAACTAACCAGCACACATACCTAATGTAGAAGTAAAATGAGCTTGACTTGTCACTGACTTCTAGAACTCCATGGGATTGCTTTATCTAGGTGATCCCTTAGTTTTGGGTTGATTGAGGACAGAATTATGGATAGACTTCAGTCATATTCCCATCATTATGGTAATCAGTTGCTGAAAAGGTGATCAAAAACACCCAGTGTTATCTCTAAAAATGCCTTCATAGACACCATTATAGTAGTTGAGAAAGAGAAAACTGTCTATGAGATGAACCCAGACTTTGAATAAAGTGAGAAACTGATACTCCCTCCATTGCCCGATTTTATGAATTAAAAGAAACCTGTCACTTTGGATTGTCAAGGGAAAACATAATTTTCAGAATATTTTAAAATAATTTTTTTATTTTGAGTCAATGTTATTATTCCTTTGACCCATTTGTGGTGAGAAATAACCTGAAGATGTTGTTATGGATAGCTGGTCAAGTACCACGTGGGAAGTAGCATGGCATCCTTTCCATCTCAACACAAAGATGTTTGAACATTTGCTACTGGTACAATTTAAAGCAACAAATATTTCTCTGGTGCAGAGAATTCAGACTACAAAGCAATATTTGGTGAAAACAAGATAAAACAGAATAGACTCTGCATCCCAAGTGTGTGTCTCTGTGTGTGTGTGTGTGTGTGTGTGTGTGTGTGTGTGTGTGTGTGTGCGTGCGCGCACGCACGCTTCCCTTTTTCTTTTTGTTTCCTTTCTATTTTTTATGACTGGCTTTGCACTGTATCTGGAAACTGATTCTGGAATCACTGGTTTTCTTCCTTCCTCCCTCCTCCTCTTTTCTCTCTCTCCCTTCCTCCTTTTCATCCTGTTTCCCTCCTGCATTTCTAGTTTCTTGCTTATAAACTTGTGACGTAAATGAATGCGGTTCTATCTAGCGTTGATTCTCTGTAGGTCCGCCATCTTCATGCATTGTCAAGTTGAGAACGCATTCAGAGTTTGCCATTTTTGCTTCCTCACGTGTCCACCTACTTAGTGTTCTGGGAATCAAAGCAAGCAAACAAACATGCCCCAACCCTAAAGTGATAACTTCAAATCAAAGGAACAGCCTCAAAGTTCCTCTCTGACCTTTGCCCTCACTGTCCTGTGTCTTAATCCTTTTGAAGTATAGGGAAGGGCTTCCTCTAGACTCTAGAGTCTAGGGTATTCTTCTGGGTGGAATGCAAGTTAGGAAATTTCAGTATCCAGTGTCAGAAATTACTTGAGAGATTTTAACCACAATAGAAGACCACTTGTTCTGTGTCCTTAATCTCACCCCTCCCCCAGCTTGTCTTCAGCACCTCCCAGCACACCTCAAGACTCTCCCTGTCCAGGCCTCTTTCTGTGTTTCTAAAGCTGCAGAAATTATTTTAACCTTAACCTTCTGGTCCATTGGGTACTCTTATACCTTGTGTATGACTCTTAGCCTGTAATATTTATTTCCCCATGCACATATATATCATTATATACTATATATTAATATATATAATTTCTCCTGTTTAATCTGTCTATTATCAGTTGATTCCAGAAAACTGTATGAGGCTGGAGAAGGTTCCCTTTATTTTTGCAGATGCTGTATTTTGGTGTCCAGGATAAACAAAAATCACACAACACATCCTCACGGGCTGATGCATTTGCAGGGCATATTTCCATATTAGTTAGTATATGTGGTAGTTTGAATGTAATTGGCCCCCATAAGCTCACAGGGAATGGCACTATTAGGAGGTGTGCCTTTGTTGGAGTAGGTATGGCCTTGTTGGAGGAAGTGTGTCACTATAGGGGTGGGCTTTGAAGTCTCATATATGCTCAAGTTATGTACCCATTGTCTCAGACCACTTCCTGTTGCCTGTGGGATCATGATGTAGCTGCTTCTCCACTCTCAGCTCTTTCTCCAGCACCATGTCTGCCTGCACACCACTATGTCCTACCATGATGGTAATGGACTAAACTTCTGACAAGTAAGCTACACCAATGAAATGTTTTTCCTTTATAAGAGTTGCCGTGGCTGTGGTGTCTCTTCACAGCAATAGAATCCCTAACTAAGACAGTATATGACTGTTCATTGAGAGTATCAAAACCCACCATTTCTTATTTCTGACCTTCCCCTCTGTGTTGGGTGGAGGGTACTCAAATGCTCATGGAACAAAACCACACAGAAGTTGACTACAAAGCTCTTGCTTTTGATAAGTCTTACAGTTATCACTCAATGTCCCTTATGATCTGTGTCCACTATGAGTCTCCTCCAGCTTTACTTCTAAGAAGGAACTATGCCCTTTAGGTACCATTATCTAAGAAAGTTTGAATCTTTTGTGCAATCTGTTGCTGGAAGCCTGTCTGCAAATTTAGAGAATGTTGCCACATGTCTTGGACTCTTGTCCTCACAGATCCCACCCAGATCGTGTTGCTTCAGCTCTCACTTGAAATGTCAGTGTTGTCCTGTGTATTAAAACTGATGAAATGCTGTCATTGGTTGGTTGCATAAAATTCCACATTAAAACAAAATCTTACAAACAGATATGAAAGTGATAGGAAGCCAGCATGAGGAATTGAAGGCACTCAACATGATTTGTTATTCATAAAAGATCCCTTTTTGATGACTTTACAGTTACTCTGGAAAAGAATAGTTGCTCTTTTTTTTCCAGTTATAATACATCAAGAACTATTTGTGTGGAGACAAGTTTTAGCTCTTGAAAATAAATGTTGCTTTTATAGCATGATTAAAGAAAGCACACACCAGAATTAGTTACTAGTATTGTTTTTTGTTGTTGTTGTTGTTAAAAAATGAACACAAAGCTGCGCTGTGGTGGTGCATCCCAGCACTCAGGAGGCAGAGGAAGGTGGATCTCTGTGAGTTCGAGGCCAGCCTGGTCTACAGATCAAGATCCAGGACAGGTATCAAAACTACACAGAGAAACCTTGTCTGGCAAAACCAAAAAAAATAAAAAAAATGAGCAAATGAGCACAAAGTCTTGGTATTTAGTTGAATATTGATGCTAGTTTTTCCAATAGAAGGATTTGTTGATTATGCTCTCTTATATTTTAAAACAAGTAGCATGTCAAATTGTGTGATCCTGATGGCCATTGCCAATCATGGTCTGCAGCAGATGGGTTATAAACATACACCATATAATAAAGGCTGTGTTCTCATGTGAGCACTCTCTTGAGTGAGTACTGTAGAATCCCTAGGGAGATTTCAGTGGTTATTTTGGTATTTGGAAAGGATAGCTCTGCCTTTTTGGCTTGTTTGGTTGTTTGAGATGGGGTCTTTCTTTATAGCCTGGGTGTGCTGGAACTTGCCCTGTAGACCAGGCTGGCCTTGAACTCACAGAGATTCGTGTGCCTCTCCCAATGATAGTATCAAATGGTAGGAGCAGCAGCTTGGGAATGACATTGGAATTAAGAAAGGACATTTCTTTTTAGGGCATTATGTAAGGCCCCAAAAAGAGCCTGCTAAGACTTCACACTATCTTGATGCAGGGGGGTTGGGGTTGGAACTAATTAAAACTCAGAAAATTAACTGAGCTTGGTGGTTCATAACTCTAGCACACAGAAGGTTAAGACAGGAGGATTGCTGAGCTTGGGCCATGTAGTTTTGGCTACCCAGAGCCTGAACAGTAAGAGCCTATCTAATAAATAAATAAATAAATAAATAAATAAATAAATAAATAAATAAATAAATAAATAAATTTTAAAAAACATTCAGAAGACTGCTTAGTTTGGTACATTATTGAGCCAATGTAAGTTTTCTACATAAGGAAAACTCCCTTCTTTAGAGAAGTTACAGGGTCTAGGCTCACTGACACTGGGGTTGTTATTCTTTTCATTTCAGCTGTATGATTGGTGTTGAGGAATTCTTTTTAAAAGATTCACTTTCTCATTGTCTGTTTTTAATTCATAAGCACACTTTCATTAATCCTTATTGTACATTTCCAACTTTTTTAGTTCTCTCCTTACACTCCTTCTAAAGTTGGCTTTCACTATCCAAATTTTTGTGTTAATCGTTGTCTATTGTTCAGCAACTGGGGTCATTAATTCACTAATAGCATTGGAGAGGTGCTAACGTTTTTCAGAACTGCAGATTGACCTAATTAATGTCTTTTCTGAATTGTGCTAATTCTCCCATTAACCACTCTGGGGCCTCTTAAAGTTCCCAGTCCCTGCTGACATCCATCCAGAAGTGCTGTGTGCTCGGAACAGGTCGTGATTGCTTTGGTTTTTGTGGAAAGTAGCTGTGTTTTAAAAAGGTTTGCCAAAGTGCTTGCCTTCTCTTCATGTACTGTTTGGATTAATCATTGATAACTCTTGCATGTTATTTTGCTAGTCACTGCTTATGCTCTGTCTAGCTTTCCTGGGCTCACCAAGGTCCACACTATCACCACCCACCAGCTACGATTTGTTAGTGGAGGGGACTGACCACACATCCAGATCAGAAATGTTCTCTTTACCATTAGGTTAAAGATAATTGTTTGACTGCCAGGAAAAAAATCAGTCTTGGCCAGAACCATCATATAACCTTTGCTGTTCATTCCTTAGGAGTAAGTATAAAAATGATGTAATGATGCACTGTACTGCCTCCACAGTGTATCTCCACATAGTCATAGCCATATGTGGGTCCTACAGAGCATGTGCTGCCCTGACCATGTGGTTACTAAGCACATAGAATGTAGGAGTCAGTCAAGCAGCTGTCCTGGCTGAATGATGACTTTAAGCTTATTTCTGACTGAGCAGCTTCCATGCTGTATAAGTTCAGTGGTAGCCCTTACCTGTGGAGACAATGATGCAAGAGTATGTCCATAGAAATAGCATTAAAGCAGATACTTTTATACTGTTTTGTTTTATGGGTATGAGGGGTTTGCCTGTTTTTTACATCTGTACACCATGTGTATGCCTGGTGCTTGTGGAGGCCAAAAGAGGATGTCTGACACCCTGGAACTGGAGATACAGATGGTTATGAGCTGCCATGTAGGTGCTGGGATTGAACCCCAGAACCTCTGGAAGAGCAGACAGTACTTTTAAGTGCTGAACCATCTCTCTATGCCCCAAATTTATATTTTTAAAATTACACACACACCTATGAGATTTTTGTTTGTTTGTTTCAAGACAGGGTTTCTCTGTATAGTTTTTGGTGCCTGTCCTGGATCTCGCTCTGTAGACCAGGCTGGCTTTGAACTCACAGAGATATGCCTGGCTCTGCCTCCTGAGAGCTGGGATAAAAGGCATGTGCTACCACTGCCCGGCTACCTATGTGATTTTAATGTGGAAGTGTGCATAGCAAAGGATTAATAATGACTAATAATAAAATAGACCAACCACAATAGTACTGTCATAAAGATAATATGAATGTGGTCTCATTTTGTCTCTCAAAATATAGTACTTATACAATCACCATTGTTGTGATGGTATGAGTGAGCCCACACATACATGATAAGATAAAGTCAGTGAGGACACAGGAATGGTGGTGTAGCATCAGGCTTACCTAGACTTAAGCATTGTGATGTCTCAATGGTTGACATACCTAAGGTGGCTACTGAATGACTAATGGACATGGACATACATCACATGGATACACTGGACAAAGGATAATTTATAATTAGGTAGAATGGAGTGAGGTGGCATGAGATTTCCACACAACTGAAAACTGTGTGCAAGATAAACTTCATGCATCGTTTATTTGATGACAATTTCATTTACTATTTTTAGATCACACTTCACCATGGGTAACAGGAACTGCAGAAGGTGAAAAGTGTGAATAAGGAGGACTAACATACACAGGTCCAAATGTGCATCACACTTATTTAAAGGTGTAGCATTGTACTTAGTCACAAAATGCAATTTTGTTTTCCTCTGTAGGATGTTACTCCTACGTGGGAGAGTCAATTTTGAATTGATGGCTATTTTGAAAAGTAAAATAAATATAAAAACCTAGCTTAGGAAAATTGTAGATGTCTGTCTGGTGCTTTACTTGATAAATATCCTAGCCTTAGCAATGGTCGGTTGCTCCTATTTCTTTATCCTCTGCTCTGGGATTTCAGAGCACTGTCTGAACCACACATCTCTGATGTTTTGTTGTCTGGGACCTTGCAGACCCACAAACATTGGCCCTTTGGGGGCCTTTGAAACCCACAGAAAAGAATTCCCACAGTTATACTCTTTGTGTCTGGTTCTTTTGCCCAACATAATGTTTGCAATATCACCAGGTTCATTTAATGTACATGTAGTTTGTCATAAAGTTTTCCCTTGTGTGAATATATTGCAATATGTTTATCCACTCTATTTTTAAAAGATTAAAGAACATTTTATTTATGTGTATGTGTGTTGTTATATGCATGCCACATGCATGAATGTACCCGAGGAAGCCAGAAGAGAGCACCAGATCCCTGAAAGCTGGATTTAGAGGTGGTTCTGAGTTACCTGACATGGGTGTTGGGAACCAAACTCAGGTCTTCAGCAAGAACAGCATTTAAGTTCTTTCAGATGGGGACAAGTATAATTAATGTCATGATAAACCTTTTTTTATGCACAACTGGTAAATAAGTATGGTGTACATGTACCAAATGATGAAGCTGTGTCATCCAAAGGTGTCCTCAACTTTGGCTCACGTGAGCAGAGCATGAAGTCCTGGTCACTTTACATTTCTCCTATGATTTGTATTGCCAGCCCTTCTCTTTTATGATTTCTAGTGGGTAGTGGTATTTAAGTGGTGGTAAATTTGCATTTTCTTGGTAGTTTGTGAGTGTGGGCACTTCTTATTTTCAATGGCCATTGCATAGCCACTGTCTTGAAGTGTGTCAAGTCTCTTCTTGGTTTTATCACCGCATAGGCTTTTTGTCAAGTCTGGGTGGGTTTGACTCTTCACAGTCTGTCTTTACTTATTGCAATATCATGACTATGACCATGCCACTTGACTGGTGATGTCAGTGCTGGCGTTAATTACAGTGCTCCAATGCCAGGCAGTTGCGAGCTGACTCAACACTGCCGCCTCTTTTGCATATTTTTTACTAGGTATAGGTTTATTCTCTTGAGGTTTATTGTTTCTTCTTGGGGAGAGTTTAAGGTCCTCACACATGGACTTTAAAGAGACTGAAAAGTACTCCTTTGGACTCACATTTTGGTAAAAAGAGTAAAGAGGAACTGTGGATTTAGTGACCTCAGAATACAAGTCCTCAGAAGCTACCACATCCTCATTCTACCCCACCATCAACTTTGTTTTCACTCTCCTTGTACTTCTAATCCTTGGGTCAGGAATAAGCATGAAGGTTTTAGATATATTACCCGATAATTTCAAAAGTTAAAAGATGAGTCTATTTTTGCATATTGACAAATGTTTCATTTTCATGTTTCAAAACATTGGTAGAAGAAAACTTCTATAAACTTGTAGCTGTTACTTACTGGTAATATCAACACTGGACTGTTGTAGAGACTGTGAAGTACACACTCTTGGGGATGGAACACTGTACAGCATACTTCATAGACTATACCATGTAGTGTCTATGTGACATCGTTGTCTGCTGATATCGCTCCATAGGCCTTTCCTTAGACATAATTTGTCTGCACTTACATTCTTTGACCTTGTAGCTTACTTATACAGACAAGTACAGATTGGTACTTGATATAGCAGAATATGTGTTATTTAGAGCAAACTTTCTCCGTGACCATGTCATGTAGAGGTAGTTGGTATGAAGAAAGGGGTAGGCTGTCGTCTTATCCTGTCAAGAATGGACCTGGGAATAGAGCGCAGTTTGTCTAAAATCGTTATCTCCACAAGGAAGATAGTTATGAAGCCAAAACTATGGACAGTTTGAAAGCTTGAGTGGTCTTGTTCAGGGTTCTACATGTATAATTTTTAAATTATCTTTACTGCTTTATTTGTTTGGCAGGAATGGGGAGGTATGTGTGTGAAGGACAGCACACATGCGGAGGTCAGAGGACAACTTGCAGGAATCCGTTCTCTCCTTCCACCAAGTGGTTCCCAAAGATAGAACTCAACTCTTTAAGCTTGGTGGCGGGTGCCTTGAACCGCTGACCCATTTTTTCCTACACTTGTGATTCCTGAGAATTCTTCTACTGATTTGTTCCATATTTTGATGTCCCATGTCCTGTTTGTGTATGCACATGTATTTTCTGGAGAGAGGAGAGGGTCCATGGTTTTCATAAGATTCTCATGGTGCAATGGCGTCTGTATATTTCTATCATTTCATCCCCCTTACCTGTACCTTTACCTGGGCAGATGCAGAAACTGAGGTAAGTTCCACATCTGATGACTGGCAGAACCATGACCAGCATTGCTGGTTTTGACTTCCTGACAGCATTTCAGACAGAATTAGAAATCACAAGGGCTGGAAAGTGGACAGGGAGCTAGCTACCTGACTGTATCTGTTAATGGGATTAGACTTTTGTTTTTTCCTATCGAAACTCACTTTCAGTTATATAATAAGAGGAATCCATGAAAATACAGGATTCAAAATACAAAGTATTGCTTTATTGCCACAGTATTCATTTATTTTGAAACTTGGAGGAAGTCTATAATTAGAATTCTGATTAATAAGTTTGATCTGTTCTCTTCCTGAGCGAGGATTCCTTCTGAGTTCTAGGATGTGCTCTATTAACATGGAAGGGCTGTTACAGCTCACCTCCTGTCACTCACATCAGTTGCCTGCTGGCCTGGTACTCAGTTTTGTGTTGCAGAACCTTCGGAGTCTGCATGATAATGGACCTTTTAAATCCTAAACAATAAACATCCATTGTACCACTTCACTCAGCAAAGAAATGCTCTCTAACCTCAAATCAGCCACAAATGAGACTTGGAAATCAATTCACTGTGCGCAGGCTTCCTGCCTGGTTCATGTTTTACAGCAAATAATTTTAGTAAAGTATCTGCCAAGCATGTGTGTTTTAAATATGCACACGTTGAGGTATTGTATAGACTATGGTCTTCAACCTTTTGGTGAAATTTCTGGTTTTACCCATAAGGTATATTTTATTGAGCGAAACTTTTTTTTTTCATTGATAGCTAGGACTAAAAAGGCTGTATAAGGAACTTCAGGAGGGAGGGAGGGAGGGAGGGAGGGAGAGAGAGAGAGAGAGAGAGAGAGAGAGAGAGAGAGAGAGAGAGAGAGAGAGAGAGGAGAGAGAGAGCACATACACTGTGCTAGCTAGTTTTATGTCAACTTGACACAAGCTAGAGTCATTTGAGAAGCAGAAAAGTCTCCCACCAGGTGTGAAACCTGTGGTACATTTTCTTGATTGATGATTGATGTGGAAGTACAGCACCACCCTTAGGCTGGTGGTCCAGGGTGTTGTAATTATGTAGGTCTAGCAATCCTTGAGGAGCAAACCAGTACTTGTTGTTCCCCTATGGCCACTGCTTCAGTTTCTGCCTCCAGATTCCAATCTTGACTTCCTGCCCTGACTTTCCTCAGTGATGGAGTGAAATAACTCCCCCCTTTTTTTTTCCTATCTTGCCTTTTGGTCAAGGTGTTTTATTATAGCAATAGAAGCCCTATCTAAGACACATAATATGCCCTCTGGTTGCTTTAAAAATTGTTTCATGGGGAGCAAATTCATTATTTGTGCTTGTCAGAGGTTTTAGAATATTCTCACACATGAAGTATCAGTTGTTAGCAAGTACAGTTTGGTATATTTGGCCCTAATGAGGAATATCTTGTCAGGTTGAGATGGAAGATCAAATGGATATATTTCAAATTTTCTTCTGCTAGGTTTGAAGTCGGAGCCAGACTTCTTTATACCTTCTGGGCCAGAGTTCCATTATTTTACTGCATTCTGGTGCTCCCTGGGAGCTTCCAATTTCTTAAAATTCATGAGAACTCTAGTCCAGGAGGGCCAAGTCTCAACTGTTTTTGGTTACAGACCACTCAGAGGCAAAGAGCCCATTCTCAACTATTTCTGTTGGAATCACCCCCCACCACTCCAAAAGTACCGCAATTAGCAGCAAACTGATGCTGCTTTGGGGAATTTCAAGGAGCTGATGTGTGTTTTTCATTAACATAAGAAAATTAGTAACTTATGCAAGAATCTGAAGCATTAGCTCTGTGAAACTATAATATGAGCCATAATGTGCAGGCGAGCAACCCAAGACAACAGGGGTCTTCTTGGACCATTCTAAGACAAATGTCTCAAAGCCAGGATGTGTAGGGCGGTCACAGCTCAACTAACTCTCTAATGGTATTCACTCATTCTCTCCCTCTCTTTAACTCTCCTTCCTGCACATACTGGCTTTGAGACAAGCCTTTTCTCTAGTTTTAATCATACATTTTAATTACAAATGGGGATCTCTCTAAGCTTATTGTATGCCTTTTATTTTCTATTTCAAGTGCTCATCTCAAAAGAAAGGATAGAGAAAGCATGTTCCAAGGCTATTGTAAGGCACGGGTTCTATTTGAAAATCACTACAGTGTGTTGAAGATAGAGGCACAACACAATGAGCCCCCTTATTGCCGTTATGATTAAACATAATGAGTAGGATCAGACTACAAGCTTATCACTATTCCATGTTGTAAAATTGCCCAAGAGTAAAATGCAAATACAAACAAGGAGTTTTAATGAGTGGATGTAATAAAATACTCGGGCAACAGGAAGCTGGTGGCTACGCTCTGGCTCCTTTGCAATGGGTGGCTTGACTTGGACTCCTTTAGAACAATGCTGAATTTTCAAATATGAAATTTAAGATAGTAAAGATTAGTTCTAAAACCAGCATTTCTTCAGAAAGAAATTTATATTGTTTTCATTCAGATGAAAGCTAACATTGAATTAACTATAAGGCACGAAGAGCAAAGATAATGGCCCTTACAATGCTTTTTCCTTTGCGGGCTTGTGTAAATATTTTGACCATTTGAACCGAGTATAACTGATCATGTAGAGTTTGTTGTTGTTGTTGTTGTTCTTTAAAGAGGCCTTTGGGGGCCATTATCACTAGAAGTTTGTCTTCTACGAACCTTACAATTATGCTCCAATTGAGGGATCTACTGTCATCCCAAGCTGCAGTTTAAATTGTTAACAGTGAAAATATTATTCCAGATAGGAATGGGCTTCAGTCTTCTCTTTGTAGTATAGCAAAGTCCCTTTAGGTCTCTTCTTAAACATATATATTTCTGCTTACATAGAAATATTCGAAGTGCTGCCTGGGCATGGTGGTATATGCCTTTAAGTCCTGCACTGGAGAGACAGAAAGAAGCAGGTAGATCTCTATAAGTTCAAGGCCCACCTGGTCAACATGAGGCATTCCAGGCCAGCCAGGGTACGTAATGAGAGCTGTCTTAAAAATCAAGTAAAAAATAAATACTAAGTGCCAATGGATTTCCCATGAACAAAAAATCTAGGTTAAGCTAACATGTGATGGATGAATTGCCCTTTGACTTTTGGAGAATTAGTCGTAATTTTAGACTTTAACAAAATGGAGAGTGGAGGTAATGCAAGGCTACTTCATTTGGATGTCACCTCTAAGGTTCTCAGCTGCCGGAAAGGATCCTGCAATGGACCCACATTCACTGATGGGGAAATCCTGTGTGTCCCAGGGCATTCTTGTCATTCCCTATTTTGAGATTTTGAATGCTGTCTTGAACGTAGTCCATCCTGGGCGACTCTTCTGGGACCTTTTCTGTAGGATTTCAAAGTGTGCCTTCACGTCAGGTACTTATGTTCCACTGAAAAAGGGGGTGGAGTAGGGAAGCCAGCATCTAAACTGGTTTATGGGACAGCATCTTGCTTATGTGATAGTTCAGCTTTTGGAAGAGAAAACTGTTTTCTAGAATTGTCCTTGCTTTCCTGGTTACCTCCCCTGAAGCTTTGAGATCCCACTTTATTATCACCCCCTAGGCTTTCTGGAGACAGAGACAATAGATTTGGTGAAGACTCCCTGATCTTTGTAGAACCTCTATTTCCTCCCCCAGATGGCTCCCAAAGTGTGAGGACTGTAAGTAGTCACCATCTTAGAAGGTCCAGCTCGTATCTCTGCCACATTTGGATAACAAGTATGTGACTGAGGGGGATTTTTCTTCTTGTTTCGAAGCCAACAGCATCATTACAACTTGGTAATTTAAGGGTGGCAGTCCTGTAATGGGGTTTAGGGAACACTAAGTTGCTTTGAGCAATAGGAACACTGTACCACTTGCATTTCAGAAGAAGGTCACAGGACCATTGTTAAAAACCGAGCACACTGAGCTCCCTGCAACCAGTTGATAACATTGTGCTGTGCCCATGGAGGTTCCAGAATTGGAGATTTTTCTGGAATTCCTAATCCTTGGAGACATCGTGCTGAGTGTATGCTGTAAACTTGGGGCATTTGAATGAGATGATGAGAGAGGCTTTTGTTTAGAGAGATGCCCTTTAAAGCTCTGGAGTACTCAAACCAACTGGCTTTCAGTACGAGTTGATCTGACCTCACTGCTCAAACAATTGTGATGAGAATCTAATTCCCAATTCATTAAAAAAAAAAAAATTCCTTTTGTGTTGTGCCCTTTCAGCCTTATGAATATGATGGAAACTTAAAAAATGTTAAAGGAACGCTTTACCTGCTTACAGGGGAATGTTATTGAATTTCCAATGCAAAAGAAAGGAACAAAACTGCGAATTTTTGTAGTACTGAAACATGCAAGGACCTGCGAAGGAAACCCCACTCAGAGTAGATAGGAATGTTTTCGGGTGTTCGAAGTTCACCATCCAAGAAAATTGGCCACACCCATGGGGGCCCAGCTGTTAACTTGTGGCTTCCTTCATCTCCTCTTTTGAGTCAGGTTTCCCTGGTGGTCCTCAGGTTTCCAAGAGGCCCTGACAATTCACCCCTGAAAGTGGTAAGATTCACACACCTAGAGCATATGTGAAGAGTCACACATGTCCTAAAATGTTGACAGGTGTCTGCGGTCCTCATCTTTGGAGATGGCTTCCTCGGAAGTTCAAGCACAATATTGAGATTGATAAAGATTGAAAGATATGGGAGAAAGAGACTGAGCTAGTTCATGTAACAGCTGCAGCCATTCCCAAATGTTTTTCTGCATAATCATGCAAGAAATTCATCATGCATTTCCTATTAAATATTCATGCAACTTGCTCCATAGGAGGGCTGTGGTATTTATTAATTCCCTGGTGTCGGTAGGTTTTGGTACATCTACTGCCAGCAATAAATGTGTCATGCCTAGCAAATTCAATTCTTGGCAGAAAATATTAGAATATAATACTTGCTTACAGGATATTACGATCTTTAATTATGCCTAAATGATTTTCAAGACTGTCTTAAAATAAGCGACTGATTCCTTTTGCTTTGGGATGGAAGGAAAGGTCAGAGGGGTGGGAGCTGATGGGAAGAGAAGCGCTTCACTAAATTGCTCCATCTTTATGAGGCTGAGCCATTTCTATCGCATGTTAATAATTACTATACAAAGAAAGAAGGCAGCTTTCAGGGTTGCCATCCAGGGGAGTCGTCTGCTCCTCCACGCAATGGAAAGTTCCATATCCCAAGACTTGGTGAATGTAAAGAATGGAAGAGAAAAGGAATTACTAAAAATTGTCCCCCACGTTAGTACATTATAATTATGTTACTAAGCTGTCGAAATGAATCTTGGTTTAGTCCATTTGGGCTGCTATAATAAAACACTATAAACCAGAGAACTTACAAACAAGGGATTTCTTACAGCTCTGAGAGCTGGGCAGTCTGGTGAGGTCCCACTTTCTGGTTCATAGATGAAGCCGTTTTATATTGTCCTATGTGTTAGGTCTCATGTGTGACTTTCATAAGGGCACACACTGTAATCATGGGTGTTCTGTTCTCATGACTCAAGCACCTCCCAAAGACCCTATTCCATAATAGTACCAATGTAGGGGATAGATTCTTGATTTATAGATTTGGGGTGAGGGCAAGCATATAGAGAGCAGCAAGGCTGACGACCCACCCTTCTGAATGCTTTAACATGGGTGGATGTAGGATAAGGTGACATGCTTTCCAGCCACACTTTTACACAAATATTTCTTTATGACTTACACAAAATGTGGAACTGAAGGGAAAAAAGTGAAATTAGAAGACACAGGCACCATCCTTAAAAATTGCAAAAGTTTAGTTGCTGGAGAAAGACATCCATTTATTGAACCATCTGAGAAATAAACACAAACTAGATAATGTAGAACTGTCTGTATTCATAATATGAATCATACTCATCTTTATAAAACAGTTAACATTTTTTTCTCATTACACACTCTGTCAAATAAGAGAAGATAATGTTCACTTTTTTTTTTTTTTAAGTGGGGAACATTGGATGGTGATTTGTCCTTCCCAACATGCTAGTGAACAGCTTGGTTATATCTAGATGTTCTGATTCTTGATTAACCAAGGCACAAAATAACTCGAAGACATCTCTGCCAGAGGATGCATCTCCCATAGCAAGGGTTCCCCCCAACTCATTTTAAGAAACAACATGGATTTTCATTTCTCGCGCTGTCGCAGTAGTTTACAGCAGGCCATTTTCTAGCCTGAAACAGGAAAGCTGGATAAGCCAAACCAAAACAAACAGTTTCAGACATGAGAGAGGACTGAGAAGGGGAAGAATATTTGGGGGGAGGAGGGGGCTAGTCAAAGATAGAGATTTCAACTGATAACATGTTTTCCTTAAGGATTTTTAAAATTCCTTTTTACATACAAATTACATACCAATCACAGATCCTCCTTTCCTCCCTCCTCCCGCCCCTCCCTCCTTCTCCCCCTCCAATCCATCCCCCATTCCCTCCTCCAACAAGGCAAGGTCTCCCATGGGGAGTCCACAGAGCCTGTGGATGGATCATGATCTTACTGCCAGGGGGCCCCTTAAGCAGATCAAGCTACACAACTGTTTCTGTTATGCAGAGGGCCTCGTCCAGTCCTATGCAGGCTCCACTGTTGTTGGTCTAAAGCTCATGAGTTTCCACTAGTTTGGGTTGGTTGTCTCTGTAGGTTTCCCCATCACGATCTTGATGCCCTTTGCTCCTGAAATCCCTCTTCTGTCTCTTTAACTGGACTCCTAGAGCTCTGCCTGGTGCTTGACTATGAATCTCTGCATCTGCTTCCATCAGTCACTGGATGAAGGATCTATGATGACATTTATGGTACTCACTGATCTGATTACTGGGGTAAGCCAGTTCAAGCACCCTCTCTACTATTGCTAGTAGTCTAAGCTGGGGTCATCCTTGTGGATTCCTGAGAACCTCCCCAGCACCCGTCCTCTCCCCATCCCCATGACTTCTCCCTCCATCATGGTATCTCCCTCACTTCTTCCCCACTCTGTCCCTGCTCCAGCTCAACCACCCTGTTTCCTCATGTTCTAATCCCCATGCCCCACTCTCCATTGACCCCACCCCCCACCCTCAGTTTACTCATGGAGATCTCATCTATTTCCCCTTCCCAGGGTGATCCATGCATCCATCTTAATGTCCTTCTTGTTAGCTAGCTTCTCTGGAGCTATGGGCTGTAGTCTGGTTATTCTTTTCTTTACATCTAGTATCCACTTATGAGTGAGTACATACCATGTTTGTCTTTCTGGGTCTGGGTTACCTCACTCAAGATGATATTTTCTAGTTCTATCCAATTGCCTGCAAATTTCATGATGTCATTGTTTTTTACTGCTGAGTAGTACTCCATTGTGTATATGTACCACATTTTCTTCAGTCATTCTTTGTTTGTTTTGCCTTTTTTTCTTTCTCTCTCTTGGAGAATTGTTAATTTTGGGCATGAGAAAAGAGGCAAGGAATCTGAAATTTGGTCCCTGAGGGGAGAGCTGTTGCTAGGGGAGAGAAAATCCAGGCAAAGAGCTTTGTAGTGGGAGGGGAGGTGGTGGGGTTGTTAGGTAAAGGTGGGCAGAACAGTGGGAGTGATATGCAGCCAAGCACAGAGCCAAACACACCTAAAAATCTAAAACTAAGCAGAACGTCTAACAGTATCCAGAGAGGATGCTGAGTGGTCTCATCATGCTGAAACATTGCCGGTAACCTTGAGTCACTTCAACCTGATCTGATTAGGTCAGTCAGTTACCCCTGTCTCTGTCTCAGGTGTATGCATGTAGGATGAACTCTTTGTGGATGGAGTTAGTATAATGTGAAGCTTCTATAGTATGTGAGCATGCACATGCAAATTTACATAGACATCTATACATGGTTTAGCGTTCTATTACAAAGCTACTGTCTATGCTAAAATCTAGGACAATATGATCAAAATTAAGAGGAAAAATAGATGAAAGAAATGCATTTCCATATGGTATAGATACTGATATTAGCACACAATGATCTTTCACAGGTATAATGTCAGCTAGTTGGGAAGCTGACATGGGAGGGTCACTCTGAGGCCAGGAGGCCTAGACTAGCTTGGATGATAAAAGGAGACCTTATCTCAAAAAAGGAAATGAGGGAAAAAATAAGGTAAGTTGAAAGATTTCATCTAAGATTTCAAATTTATTAATAGAAGAATTAGATGAAAATTTGGGACTGAAAACCAATTAAGAATTCAACAGATTGGTTTCATAGCAAAATAGGTTATAGGACAGAAAGAGAATAAAGTACTGAAAATACAAGCAATCCATGGAAAACAGCCAAAAGGTAATTTAATTCAATAAAAAAATAAGGGAAGAGTACAAGCAACAGTCAAAGATATACTACATTAGAAAAATTTCCTCTAAGCTGAGAAGCCTATAGATTTAAGTTATATCTTAAACCCAAACAGGTAAATTAAAAAAAAAAATATGTGTCAACTTTCTGTCACTGTTATGAAATTCCCAGGGAAAAAGGAGGAAGAAAGAGTTATTTGACCCACAGCTTCGGGTTTTCAGTATGTGGTCACTTGTGCCCATTGCTTCTGGGCCTGTGAGGAGAAATAGCTTGGCATGGAGTGCTCTCACGTTGTAGAACCAAGAAGCAGAGACAGAACATGAGGAAGAGGATGGGCCCCAGGGGACCTTTCAAGGTCATGACCCTAGTGGCCTATGTCCTTTAGTTAGGCTCCATCCCCCAAAGCTTCCATAAATTCCCAACAGTCCATTAAATTGTGAACCCATCAATAATCCTTTCCCTTCCCAAAGTCCCATCTCTCAACATTGCTGCTTGGGGCACTGCGTGCTCAATATGTGAGACTTGGTAGGGGGCATTCTATATCTAAACCATAACTCCTTAGTTCATTAAAAACTGTTGTGGCCAAGTGTGATTGTAATCCTGGTACCAGGGAGGCTGAGACAGGAGAATTGCAAGTTCAAGATCAGCCTGGGTTATAGAGAGGCCCTGTCTTGAAAAACAAATAGTCAACCAAATAATCAAACAATAGTAACCAAAGAAAAGTTGTTGAAAACCAAAGGAAATGAGTCAAAAATTTCAAGTAGCCCAAATGAGTTCATTCTCTTGAAGGAAACTTCAGGGTGAATTATGGCCAAATTTTACAGGGCTGTAAACTAGGGACTAACAGAATGACATCTTTAAAGGGATAGAGAAAACAAAGTACTAGCTAACCTAGGATTTTATGCTTAGCAAAATTGATCTCTGAGAATAATCTGAAATAGAGGCTGCAGAGATGGCCTAGCAGTTGATTTTCCAAAGCACCAGGGTTGGATTCCCAGCCCCCACATGGCAGCTCCCAACATCTGTAACTCTAGTTTCAGGGAATCTGATGTCCTCTTCTTGATGCTGGCTCTGCAGCTGGGGGTGGGGGGTGGGGGCAGACACAGAATCAACGACACAGGCTCTGGGAGATATGCAAGCAATCTCCTTTGTTTGGTGGCTCTGTTTCCAGTTGCCATGGCATTTCTTAGTTTGGCCATGGATCTTACATCAGAGGTTGTCATCTTGGGGATCTGGTTTCAGGCTCCTCTGGGTCAGGATGCTGCTGTGCATGTCAGAACTCTTTGGTTGCTTAAGGCGTGGCCCAGTGCTTTTGGCCTTACCTGCCTCATTCTTCTGGCCTCCATGCACACTGCACACTTATGGCACCCAGACATACATGTAGGTAAAACACTCACAGAGACAACATAAAATTAATCTTAAAAATAAAAGAATAAACGGCAATAAAAATTTTTTTCAAGAACAAACAGAATTTTTGGTAGTATGCTTTCACTAAATAAACAATTCAAAACCAAAGGAAAAGCAAACAAAAATACCAAATATAGTACTCATTTAGGAGAAAAATTAATCCAGATAGACAGTCAGAAGCACATGAACAAATGCACAACATCAGAAGAGGCAACTGTGTGAATAAAGATACACCAAATCTTGTTTGTAAATCCACCAACATTGCTGTCTACCGGGTGTACAGTGAATCAGAAATTAAATGCACAATGACAGTAGTGCAGAACAGAAGCAAGGGCCGTGTGGCCATGAAGTGTTCTAAAGTCCCCTGCAGTTAGAAACTCAGAGAAATTGTCAAAGTGCAAGCTGGAATCTGGGCCAACTACAGAACTACAGGCGCACAGAGAAAATGAAGTAAGAAGAAGGAAATATGACTCTTTGAAAACAAGACAAGAATGGAGAAAATGCATAAAATAAAGTGAAATAAGAAACAAACAAGTGGAAATGATAAACTCTAATTAAAAATAATAACATTAAAGCTAGACTGTGGGGGTGGGGTGGGGTGGGACAACTTTAATCCCAGTACTCAGGAGGCAGAGGCAGGCAGATCTCTGTGAGTTCAAGGCTAACCTGGTCTACAGAGTGAGTTCCAGGTCAGCCAGGGCTGTTATACAGAGAAACCCTGTTTCTTAAAACAAAAAAAAAAACAAATCAAAGAAGAAAACCCTTTCAATGAAAAGCATAGGTGTTAACATTAAAACTGAGAAGTTCAGACCACATTAGAAATGGAACTCGAATGAAGAAATTGGCCTGAAATTAAGGACTCTGAGAGATCAAATTGAAAGTGTGGAAAAGATAATCAATGTGAACACTTACCAAAAGAAAGGTTTGTTTCAAACAAATGAGACTTGAAGAAGTGTTCAGATGCACTGAGAGACACTTCAGAAGGGTAAGTGCACTGGGAAGATGCCATAATTTTAGGTTTATAGTCACCCAATAATATAGTTTCCAAATGTATAAGGCAAAAAGTACTGGAAATAAAAGATGGAACAGAAAACTCCATAATCATAGTAGGGCACTTTAGCTCATCATTAGCAGAGGACACAGCGATCAGTAAGGCTATAGAAGGTCTGAATGATAGAATTACCCAACTTGAGGCGATTTATATTTATAGTACAGTGCTTAGCAATGTCAAAAGTTTTTTCAAGTACAAAGGGAACATTTGATGAGATGTCCATATGCTGGGTCATAAAGCAAGCTTCAACCAATTTCAAAGATGCAATCATTCAGAATCTGTTCTTTGAATATGTAGTGGAGCTGATCTTTAAATGAATTAATGTTAAAATTCCTGACTTTTACAATGAATGTACTTCTAAGCGAAGTCATGTACAGAAGTTAGAAAGTGTGTACTGACTGATGAAGTGGGTACATCTCACTAAAACTGTGCTATACACCCACAATACATAAACACACACACATAGTAGGCAAGATTACATGCAGGAAATAATCTTGACCTTCATCATGAAACCAAGAAAAGAACAGCAATTGGGAAGGAGAAAGGAACTGTAAAGACAGCCCGTGATGAAAGAAAAGAAACTCCTAAGTAAACAAGAGCAACAGAGCCAACTTTTGTTCTTTGTAAGGTTAATACAATCAAGAAACCTCTAGCAGGGCTATTTATGAAAAAGAGAAGTGTGTGTGTGTGTGTGTGTGTGTGTGTGTGTGTGTGTGTGTGTGTAATGTCATACATAAAGAGCAGACATTACTGTAAACCACGTTTGTACTTAAGACACAAATCCAGGATATTATAGACATTTTATTCAATGAACTTGACAACTCATAAGAAATATTGTGCTGGTTCATATTTTAAAATATTTATTTAGTTATTGATTGTCAATTTGACACAAGCTAGAGTCACCTGAGAAGAAGGAACCTCAAGCTGAGAAAATGCCCCATCAGATTAGGTTGTAAAGCAAACCTGTGAGGCATTTTCTTGATTAATAATTGATGCGGAAGAATCCAGCTCACTTGGGTGGTACCACCCCTGGGTACATAATGCTGAGCTCTATAAGACAGCATGCTCAGCAAGCAGGTAAGTAGTGTTGCTCTGCTTCAATTTTTGCCTCCAGGTTCCTGCTTTGAGATCCTGCCCTGAATTCACCGCATGATGGACTACTATAAGCTATAAGGTAAAATAAATCCTTTCTTCCCTAAGTTGCTTTTTGGTCATGGTCTTGGCAACTGTCCTATTGCTGTGAAGAGACATCATGAACAAGGCAACACTTAGGAAAGAAAGAATTTAATTGGGAGCATCAGAGGCTTAGTCCATGATCATCATGGTAGAGAGCATGACACTAGAGGAGTAGATGAGAGCTATGTCCTGGTTCACAGGCAGAGAGAGAGAAAGAGTGGAGGGAGGGAGAGTGAGAGAGCGCGTGAGAGAGAGAGAGAGAGAGAGAGAGAGAGAGAGAGAGAGAGAGAGAGAGAGAGAGAGAGAGACTGAGACTGGATTGGGCTTTTGAAACTTTAAAACACACCCCCAGTGACACACTTCCTCCAACAAGGCCACACCTCCTGATCTTTCTAATCCTTTCAAATAGTGTCACTACCTGGTGACTAAGCATTCAAGTATAGGAGCCTATGGAGGCCCTTCTTATTCAAACCACCACAGTTTTGGTGTTTTATCCCAATAAGAAACCCAACTAAGACCCATTATTCTTGGAGTAGAAGCAGCAAAGTTAACAGTTGATTTTGTTAATAAGAACCTTTTATTTAATAAGAAATTAAGTCCACTGTTTAAAACCTGTTCACATAGACAGCTTTAAGACTCCATTGTTAAGTTAGTTCAGACATTTGAGGAGAAATCATACCAACCTCCAACTGTATAAACTCTTCCAGCATAGGAAGGAGGGGGGCACTGCTCAGTCTGTTGCATGGAGCCTGTATAATTCTGCCATTAAAACCTTCAAGAGAGTTATAGGAACAGAAAATTAAAGCTAATTCCCTTCATGAATTTAGAAACAAACCCCCTCAATGCAACAATAAATCACATTGAGTAACACACACAAAAAATAGTTCACTAGAAGCAAGTGAAATTTCTTGCAAGAATATAGATTAAAAAAAATTCAGGCAGCCCAATAGAAAATAGATATGTTTATGGAGGCACTTCATGAAGGGAGATATCTAACTTGCTGCAAATCTATGGGAAGGTCTTCAGTTTCATCGAACTATAGGGAATGCAAATTAAAACCATAATGATAGCTATTATGCACACAGATGAGGCTGTGGAGAAACTGGGTATAAGAGTGAAAGTGGGTTATAACTATCTTCAAGGACCATTTAGAAGTTTCTTTTAAGGCTGATTGGGAAATTCCACTTTGGGATTTATATGTAACATAACATTTATATGTTTAGCAAAAATATACATGTATGTGTGTGTGTACAAGATTGTGCTTCATAGCACACAATTCATGATGACATGACACCAGACTAGAAAGAAACTAGATGTCCATCAAAAGTATCTCTGCTGTGTTTTAAAATGGCACAACATATAGCAATAAAAATGAGCATGAATGACTCTCGGATGCATAATGTTGAACTAGAGCTTTCAACAGGAAGAGTACATAGTACACAAATTCATTCATGTAAATTTCAAAAAAGTATGACTAAGTGTCACAAGGGTTAATGAAAGCAATGTTCCTTCAGAGATAATGACTGGGATGTCGAGGCCGTGGCCAGCTTCTGCTTCTTGATCTGGTGTTGAATATGCTGATGAGTTCACTTTGCACACGAGATTGTGCTGCTCTTTTCCTACTTACTATAGTTTGACACAGGTTTGCTTTAGAGGACTATAAAGAGCACAACTATGACTCCATAGGTAAAGTGTTTGTGGAACAAATGTGAAGACCCGAGTTTGGTTCCCAGGACCCCTATAAAAGCTGAATTTGGTGATGGGCATGTGTAACAGTGTTGGGGACAATGGAAGAGATGGGAAGATCCCTGGAAGCTCACTCGTCTATCAGCCTATCTGATTAGGTAATCTCCATGTTCCATGAGATATCATGCATGTCTCAGAAAAAAAGGTGGAGAGTAATGGCTGAAAATAGCAGACATTGACCTCTGGCCTCCACACTTACACACACACACACACACACACACACACACACACACCACATGTACATGCTATCAGGAACCTGATTGCTAAGTTGTTGTATAGGAGAATCTGCCAATAAGAATGGGCAATGGAAGAGAGAAGTTCTTCCACACACATCCCGTGTAAAGACAGATCAAAGAATGAGGCTGTGAAAATCAGAACAAGGCTGGTCCTGATAATTGCTGTGATTTGGAAGGCAAGGTTTGACCAGGTTTCTCTGGGTAAAGTTAAGAGCTCTGCCAGAAGCTGTAGTGAGCAATGTGTCCCATGGGCAGTTAGTGGAGCTGGTTGACCATCAGATGGAGATGTTACTAGGGGTGGGGAATGGAGACATTTCTCCAAAGCAGCCTAGAGTGGTTAAACCCACTAACCATATGGTGGGTAGGAGAAAGGCAGACAACTTTAATTTGGATCTTGACATCAATTAATTGTTCATCTCCATCTACCTTTCACTAGACAGGCTGGTTTCCCAAGGAGATGGTGAGCCAATTTGCTTATTGTGTTTGTTTGGCTTTCCAAGTTCATTTTTGTTGATTTGTTTTTGTTTTGTTCTAATCTATAGCAGGAAATGCTAAAAAAAAAAAAAAAAAAAAGACTCCAAAGAAAAATCCAAATTCTACTGAAAAATAAAATAAAATTTCATAACATTTAAGAATCTGATGTATGTTCACCATTAACATCTGTAAAATTCTAATCATCTTTTTGGTATATGTGATTTAGGGATGTGTGTATAGATATGTATTCACATATACTCTGCCAACAAGGTATTTCCTCTCTATTCCCTTCTTTTGATCAGAGTTCTTGGTGTATCTAAGGTAAAAATTGGAGCGTGCTTGATTTTTTGGTCAATTTGAATCCCACTTCTACTTAGTAAAGTACCCTGAAAGTCATCATTAACTTCTTGTGGAAACAAAGAATGACATGCATAAACTTCTTTTCTCATAGCACATAAATATAAGCTTATCTGAGTCCAGTACAGATGGCTATGTGTTGTTAATATATACTTATGTGACCCGAATGCTACCTTAGAAGAATCAATTTAGAAATATAACCATCAATCAAAGGTAAGACAGTTTATGGTTTTAGCTCTCAGCCAGTCATATATGCTCAGTTACATTAGTGTTCTCAAAAATCTCTTTCATTACATTGGCAAAGAAAACAGTGCAGTTTAGCAAGATATATACCACCTTATCGCACGGACATCTTGTATAGGTTGGACAATAATAAATCAAGCTCGAAGCACAAAAATCTAAAAACTTTCCAGAATGACTGTCCGTGAGAACGGAACAGCATTTCCGGTGCACTAAGGGCTGCATGGGTGCCTGGTTAAGCATTCTCACAGCCTCAGCAAGGAAACATCTCCATTCACACTCTATGCTAAGACAATGAGCAGGGGGTGGACCCCGGCCTCCGCTCTCCTTGTGTGGGACCCCGAGTGGTGCATAGTGAAGGAGGGATGGAGGGACCATCTCAGCCAAGGCTCTCAGTGTCTTCTACATGCATGCACCCTCTTCTGGGGTGCGTGGGCTTGTTTGAGGACAGTTTGGATTTGTTCCTGAAGCTCCAAATGTACATCTGGGAACCTGAATTCTTTGCTTCTCACTGTGTGTCTGTCAGGATAACCTCTCAGAAGCCTGAGATGTGTTTCCTCAGAGGCCGTCCAGTCAATCCCATCTTCAGATGAGGACATTGAAGCTCTGAACAGAAATGATGTTTGGAATGCCACCCAGCTACTGAATACCATTGAGTGACTAAGACCCAAATCTTATCACTTGAGGCCAACCTCACTTCCACCCCACCTGCTGCTTCTGATTGAACTTGTTTTTGTTCAGTGAGGATGCTCAGCTAAGAAGCAATGCCATATACTAAGGCATGTGATTTCACATACCCATACATTTCTCTGAACTCATATTTTGACTTTAAAAGCATAAGAGGGGAAGTACAGCAATACAAAAGAAACCAGATCAGTTCTTTCTGTTCTTCATGAAGTAGTAAGGCTAAAATGACCCAGATGTACCCCTCCTGGGAATTTATCCAAAGGACTCCATTTCCTACCACAAGGATCCTTACACAGCAGTGTTTATGGCTGCTGTATCCACAACAGCAGTGAAGTGTAACCAGCTTACATGCCCACCAGTAGATGAACAGATAATTAAAATGTGACCATATAATGGAATTTCATTCTGCTCGAGAGAAGTGAAATTTTTAGAAATAAATCTGGAAATTATTACATGAAGCAAGATAATCCAGACTCAGAAAGACAAATACTGAGTGTTCTCTCACATGTGTGGACCATAGCTTGTGTTTTGTTGCATGCATATATATGTGATATGCATGCATGTATGTGTGTGTTTGTTCACATGTGTGCCTATGCACATGGAAGCTAGAGGTTTATGTCAGGTGTCTACCTCAATTGTTCCTTGTTGTGGAATATTTGAACACTGTGTGAAGATGTGTTGCTGTGATTGGTGTAATAAAAGGCTGAATGGACAATAGCTAGGCAGGAGGTATAGGCATGACTTTCAGGCAGAGAGAGAAAAACTGGGAGGAGTAATCTAGGCACAGGATTTTGCCAGCAGACTCAGAGTAAGTAGGATGTTCCATACTCAGACGAGGTAACCGAGACACATGGCAGAACATAGATTTAAAAATTATGGGTTAATTAAGTTAAATATGGATTTATTAATTATGGGCTAATATAAGAGCTAGTTGGGAAAAGCCTAAGCTAAGGCCAAGCTCCCATAATTAATAATGAATCACTGGGTCATTATTTGTGGGCTGGGAGTCAAAAGATAGTCTGACAAGAAAGATTGCTATCGCTCATTATCTTATATGTTGAGGCAGAGTCTCTCACTTGAGTATGGAGCTGGACCATTAAGCTAGTCTAGCTAGCCAGCTTGTTCCAGGGATTTCCTTCAAGCACACCGGGAATATAGGTGGGCCACCACACCTGTGCACGATTCAGACTGATAACAGGGATATGAACTTCAGTCTTTATGCTTACATGGGAGATGCTTTACCACTGAGCAATCTCCCAATAACCTATCTTGTAGCCTTTAGAGAGAGAGAGAGAGAGAGAGAGAGAGAGAGAGAGAGAGAGAGAGAGAGAGAGAGAGAGAGGTGAAACTAGGAAGGGGGCCACAGAAAGAAATAAAAGTTTTTGTGGGAGAATGGAGGAAGGTGGGCAGGGTAATGAGAGAGAAGAGTGAGGAGAAAGATCAATACAAGTGAGTTATATTTGAAAACACTATTATGTTTCACTAAACCTAGCACCATTCACTCTAACTTCAATAATATTGAGAAAGAAAGTAGTAAGGCTAGGGAACCAAGACATTATCCTTTTTAATCCTTTCACCACACTTAGAAGAGTGGTTGAGATGCAAATATTTTCTACACACCAAAAAGAGATTAAAAGCAGTTCATCAGCCCAGTAACCAGCTTTGTGTATAAGCCAGCAACCCTATCCTAGCCTTCTGCTCCTGGCTTCTTTCTGTTGATGTGATAAACACTTTGACCAAAGGCGCCTCGCTGGAGGAAAGGGTTTATTTGGCTTATACCTCCAGGTCACACTCCATCATTGAGGGAAACTGGGGCAGAAACCATGTAAGGACACTGCTTGCTGGCTTTCTCTGTGACTTTCTCACTCACAGACTCATGCTTAGCTAGCTTTCTTATACAGCCCAAGCCACCTATCTAGGCATGTGCGACCCACATTGGGTTGGTCCCTACCGCATCAATTAATAATCAAGACCCTCACTCACAGGCCAATGCGATTTAGCCCATTGGTTTTCCTCTTAGTGTAGTCAGAAGTTTTTCTGTGTCCTGTCCAGTCCCATGGTCTCATAACTGCTTATAAAATAATCACTCTGAGGCTTAATATAAATTGTAAATTCTGTGGCCTAATGGCTCAGGGTTCTCACTAGCTAGCTCTTACATCTTAACTCAGCCCATTTCTATTAATCTGTGCATTGCCACATGGCTTTGTGGCTTACTGGTACTTTCACATCTTGCTTCTCCTGGCAATGGCTAGCAGTGTCTGTCCCATTCTTGGTTTTGATAACTGTTGACATGAGACATGATTGCTCCTGGGAGCACCAATTACTTCAGGGAGGATGATAGGCATCAAAGAAACTCATCATGGAGTTTGCTTTCTTTGTGGCAAAAGTTAGCCACTGGGCAAAAAAGTGTTCTTGCCTCAACTGCTTAACAGGATGGTATATAAACTGGACATGCAGGACCCACAAGAAGGTGACCACTGAACTTTGAAAGGCAAGATGGTCCTTCAGGTTCTTGCTTTGCAAAAGAAACTGCCAGACACTCTGCAGGACTTGAGGATAAGCTACTGATGAACTTAGCCAGAATGGGCAGAATAGTCCTTAAAATTTTCTGCTTCACTGAAAACTCTGCCAGAGACTATAGGCCTGTGGGCTGAAGATAGATGCCTCAGTGTTGCAGAGGAACTTTGGATGACTGTCCAGCAGCCAGATGTTTCTGTCATTTTTAGAATTATGGAAGTTGCTTACAAGGTGCTTCTTGTTTACTCAGGTAATATTGTATACTTCTGGGGTCTTTGATGTAGTTGAAGACTAGTTAGTTATAATTATAATTTTCCTTGGTTATAATAAAAATAAATTAGATATAAAACTTTAGACTCACAAATATAAACTAGATGATAGAATATTTTCTTTAATTTTGCCAAATACAAATAGATTGGATATTATAACTGTGATTCTTGCTTGATACCTGTCTTATTATATGTAGTTTTGCTGTGTTAAAGTTAAAACCTTTCTTTTTGATTGGACAGAAAGGGGGAAGTGCTGTAGGATGTCTTTCTGTATGCTGTGAATGTGTGTTGCTCCCACTGGCTAGTAAATCAGGCTGCATTGGTCTTCTGGTAGGGCAGGATGGATCCAGGCAGGAAAATCCAAGAGAGATAGGGAGAGAAGAAAGGAAAATGGGGGGAGACACCAAGGAGCAACAAGATGCCAGCAGACCAGTAACGCCACTGGCATGTGGCAACATATAGATTAATAGAAATGGGTTAAGTTATAAGAGCTAGCTAACAAGAAGCCTGACCCATAGACCATACAGTTTGTAAATAATATAAGCCTCTGTGTGTCTACTTGGGAGTAACCAGCTGTGGGACGTGGGTGGGAGAGATTCATCCTGACCGCGGGACTGGAGAAACTTCCAGCTACATCTTAGATGGCTGTAGATTGTGTCAAGTTGATAACTAAAAATCAACCAGGACACCTTTCTTTATAAAATTTTGTATTTGTACATGATGAACTTTTTTTTAAACCTGAAGCCCCATTGGCTCACGAGTTTAAATGTTGAGACAGTTAAAATAATGGTTGACTATAGTAGAATATTATTTGAAGGTGTGTTACTTTTGTTTATGTTGCATTTGTTTAACTCTGTGAAGCTGGGTTACTGTGCCTGTCTAAAACACCTGATGCTCTAATAAAGAACTGAATGGCCAATAGCAAGACATGAGAAAGGAAAGGCGGGGCTGGCAGGCAGAGAGAATGTATAGAGGTAGAAATCTGGGATCGAGAAGAAAAAAGGGCTAGCAGTCAGAGAAGGAGGAGGACTTCAGGGGCCAGCCACCCAGCTACCCAGCAAGCCACGGAGTAAGAGTAAGTTTAGAAACAGGAGGACAGGAAAAGCTCAGAGGCAAAAGGTAAATGGGATAATTTAAGTTAAGAAAAGCTGGCAAGAAACTAAGCCAAGCTAAGGCCGTGCATTCATAATTAAGAATAAGCCTCCATACGTGATTTATTTGGGAGCTGGGTGGCTGGCCCCCCAAAAAAGAGCCAAATCAAACAACAGTTGACTTCTGTAAATTCAAGAGCCACCAGTTGACCAGGTAAGCAATGGAGGGTAGGCATAGTAGATGCTGCATAGAAGTTTAAGACCACCCAGTACATAGTCTGTAGTTTTATTCTCCTCACTGTGTTCTCATTCAAGTCAGTGTGTAGGGACAGGGCCAACAAGGGCGAAACACGAAGTTTCTGTGCATTTGAAAATTTCCTCCGTGGAAGCACTAATAGCAACAATACAAACTCTACTCTTGTTGAGTGCACATAGATCAAATAATATGCAAAGACAAACACCCCTCCGCTTCTCATAGCCTCTTGTGTCCTGTCTCCTCCTCTGCTTCCTGCACCTGGTCATCCCTCCCTCTGTGTTATGAGGGAATGTCAGCAGGTCTAACCTTCTGAGAGTCTCCTCAGCTGTTCTGATTTCAACACAGGAACTGTCATGACCAGAGGACAGCGTTCTGTAACAGACACCTAGGCCTGACTGTCCCTGTCCCTTAACTTCCTACTCATGCTTAGTATCCACTGCATCCAGCTATCAGGGCTCTGAACTCCCACACTCTTGCCAGGGTTTATATTTGGGGGTACCACCTCTAACCGAGAACTATACTTCTCAGATTTTAACCGGTGGTGCAGGAATCCCCTGAAAGGGGTTCGGGGAACAGGGGAGAGATGTTAAAATGCAGTGGGTCTGAAGTACAGCCTTACTGGTGTGTAGCCAAGGATGAATTCCCCAGCCTCCTCCTCCTGCCTGCAGGGATGTCAGGCACCATAGCCAGTTTATGGAGTACTGGGGATCAAACCCAGAGCGTTGTATCTGCTGGGCAAGCATGCTACCATCTGAGCTACATCCCCAGCCCCAGGAAGCTGCTCTTCTCACAAGTCTCACAAGCTGTCAGGGAGTGTGGAGTCTCCGGGAGCCAGCAAGCCTCTGGAGTCTCTCCGCAGAGCCCATCTTTCCCTCCCAACTGCCTCCCTGCCCCATTTTCTCTTCCTCTAGTCTCGCTTGCCTTCTGATACCGTAATAGCTGAAAAACCGCAGGAATTGGTGATTTTCCCAGGTGAGAAATTTGCATTTTAGCTATGGTTTCCTCTCCCTGTAAGTTTGCTTCTGGGTTGCTTCCATAGCAGCTGTAGAAAGGACCATCTTCACGAGAGAGGAGGGATACATAGTGAAGTTGGGATGGGAAGAGAGCTTTTTGGGTACTGAAAAGTCACATTTTACAATGACCATTTATGCCAGTAGTTCTCAACTTGTGGGTCACGACCCTTACAGGGGTCCGATATCACATATTCTGCATCTCAGATATTTACATTATGATTCATAACAGTAGCAAAATTACAGTTATGAAGTAGCAATGAAATAATCATATGGTTGGGGGTAGCCACAACATGAGGAACTGTATTAAAGGGTTGCAGCATTAGGAAGGTTGAGAACCACTGATTTATGGTATAGGTCTATGTACTGAGCACATATAATAACTTACCACAACTTCAAGTTCCTAAAACTGGCTAATGAATTCTTTTCTTTTATGAGCCTGTCTTTCATCCTAAAAGTAGGTTATGAATGCCAGCACAGTATTTCCTGTAGAAAATGTTGATTAGCTTTGTGTATAATTGAGCTGTTAATAGGCAGTCCTGTAGCTTTGGGAAATAAAACAAATATTGACAAAGCCCAGTGAAATGGCCTGGTGATTATCATATCCTTTCTCCCACAGACCAACTGGGGCCCTCCCATGGCAACCCTCAGGCACTTTGCCCTTGGGGAAGAGATCCAATAATCCAAATAATCAGCTCTTGCTTTCCAAGTTTAGAAAAAGTTCTCAGGGAAAAAAAAATCCATTTTGTTAATCAGAAGTATAAATAGCCTTCCCCATAATATTACTCATGTGCTACAATGTTTTTGCATATGAAGATGTTGAGTCATAAGGTTTAAGTACATGGATAACATCCTAAATATTTGCTATCTAAGGGAGAAAGTATCAATCTTGCAGAAATTCTCAGTTATATTGATCATCATTTAGAAGAATATTTTGCAGCTGTCTGTATCACCCACACCAGCCGCCATCAGACCATCCATCCCCCTGTAAGGTAGGTGTGCTCCTTGGATTTATGAACTATGTGAGCCAATGTAGCAGTGCATCATGGGAAATAATGTTGTGTGTTAGTGCAAATGAGTTCATCATTAAATGTTAGGCTTCAGAAAAAGTGGTATTAGCAGCCGTTTATTTCTGTCAGTGACAATGATGCTATCAAATTATACCCCTTAGCTGCCTCTGCTCTGAGTTGCAGCCACCACCTCCATTTGGTCAGACTTTCATAGACAGGTACAAAGGGCAAGGAAACAAGAGCAGGAACTCAAGCAGAAACCACAGAGGAATGCTGATTCCTAGCTCAATCCCCGGCTCATGGTCTGCTTGTTTTTTTATACAGCCCATTCCCACCTGCCTAAGTCTGGTGCCACCCATGGTGGGCCGAGACCCAAATTCCCTCAATGATGGATTGGGAGCTGGAAGTGTAAACCAAATATGTCCTCTCTTCTTCGGGTTGGTTTTGGTCATAGCATTTATCACAGCAACAGAAATCAAGCTAGGGCAATCCTCAGCAGCATGCTGGAGTTTGGGCTTCAGTGGTGGGTCTACCCTTACTCTCCAGATGGTTTCCTCTGTCTTGCTTTCCATTATTTGCCCTTGTTTATCCTGCAGCCCAGTGGGATCTAGGTCTCAAGAAGGGAGGCTTGAAAATGGTAGCTGGGCTTCTCGGTTGCAGAGTAAAGCTATGCTTTTGCACACTTCTTAGATTGTGGGAACATAGCTGTGGTCAGCTGCACTCGGAAGCAGGCTCCAGCTACTGGAAGCCAGAGGAATTTGCTCTGCCAGGGCTGGCCAGGCAGACTGACCTTCTTCCTTCCTGTGCCAAATCCCCAGTGTCATTTGTAACAAAGTCTCAGGTTGGGAGCCAATGGTGGTTTTCAGAGCTTTTAGTTTTATGAATAGACAGATGTTTGAGGAAGTTTGAATTTGGCCTATAAACTATAATATCTGCAGTCATATGAAGGGGATAGAATTTAAAAGCAGACTATTAACAGAGAGAGTCGTTTATGTATTTGAAAATGAAACTATATATTAAGGTCTTTCCTTTCTAAGGTAAACTGTTTCTCTATTAGATGCATTAACTGAGAGCCCAGACTCTCAGACTGGAGTATGATGGAAAGGAATATATATGTATTTATGAATGAAATGTTAACTATGAAATGATGCAATACTGCTTTGGCAGCTTATGAGAGTTACTTGCAAAACAAATTAAAATGTTCTTTTACCTTACCTGTTCTACTTTTTCTTGATTAACACCAAAAGTTGCTTTTAAAAAAGTAGATCATGGAGTCTGGAGAGATGGCACAGCTGTGAAGAGCATGTGCTGCTCTTCCAGAAGACCTGGGTTTGATTTCCAGCACCCCGTGGTAGCTCACAACTAACTGTAGCCCCAGGCCCAGGGGATTCAATGTCACCTTCCGGTCTTCGAGGGCACCTGGCACACACATAGTACACAGGTATATGTGCAGACAAAATACCCATAGACATAAAACTAAATTAAAAGACGAACAAATAATATTTAAAAGACTGATACTCGTCACAGAGATAACACTTGACTTTTGCAGTCACATTGAAGGGCTCTCTAACAGGCCCAAGCATTGCCAACACAGTGCTGGCCGGTCTTGCCCACCCCACTGTCCTCTCCCTCACTCAAACGTTAGATCGCATCCCTAAAGCTAACCCTAAGGTCTCTTTTCCTATTCCGTCACTTCCTTATGTTTGACTAAAATGCCAAGGTCCAGCTATCAAAATTCATACTTTGGCTACACTGGCCAACAGGTCCAGTCAGGACTTACCAACCCATCCTAACACAGACTTCCCCTTTTTTTCTCATTAAAACTCTACTCCTTTGACCTGAGATGTTGGTGTCTGGGTGTGTTATGTACCAATTCTGAGGCCCCCTTACACATATCATTGCAGTTTTGTTTGAATGTATGACAGTCAACATTTGGGGGGAAAAAAAAGTAGACTGTGGAATTAGAAATTCCTTAAGATTTTTAACCCTAAAACCATAGTAGTTCCAGACTTTAAAAGCTGAGAGAGTCAAAACAATGCTCCCTTTGGCTTTCTTCCTCTTCATCATCTTGTTTTTCACAGTGTATTTTTATGTGTTTGTGAAATTTATAAGCAAAATGCATTTCATTTCCACCTGTATAACAACCAATATATACATATGTAAACAATGAATAATGTATTTGCTGTGGAAAAATCATGCTAGTCACCAGCCACTAAATTTAGAAAGAGTAGGATCTAAGTCCTCAAGCCTGAGGCAGTGTCATAGAGGACACCATGTGGCAGAAGCTCTGAAGATCCATAGTGGTTCTGGCTCCCTGGGATTGTGTTTATGCTGCTAAAGATTGAGGGTTTGGAAAGACTCTACAGTTCAGAAAAGCTGGAAGACCGCCAGGCAGCTCTAGACAGCCTGTGCTTTAGTCAACCCAAGTGTATATCCCTCTACCTATCACCTATCACTCCTTAGGTCATTGCTACCTTTGTGTGAATTTCTCATTGCTTTCCTACACTAGTGCTTGAAACATAAAATTTGCGTGAGATGTTTGCTTTGGACCTGTTCACACTAGTAGAGGATGTTTCTCAGAAGGGCAGCATGTTCAAAGTTGTGCTTTGAGGAGACTAAAAAGCTCAGCAGATTGGAAGGAAGTGGAGGCTTCTAGCTGGGGAAATTGGTTAGGAAAGCTACTGCATTAGTTTAGATAAACTTGGAGGTTTGGGCAGCGTGAATTACAGCTGTGACCTGGATAATCAAGAGGAAACAGGTGCTTAGCATTGTCAAACCTTATGTATCTTAAATATATCTGAAGTTCCTCTCCATGTCACCTGAATTTGATCTTCAAGCCCAGCTCTGCTTGAACATATAAGGCCACTTCCGTCAGAGATCGGGAATACTCACCCATCTACACATGATCTGGTGGAGACATCTCAGTCCCATGTTGACCTGCAGCATTTAGGATCATCTCGAAGTTCTTTGTCAGCCCACACTCATACTTAGGACCTTTGTCACACTTCCGAAACACCTCTTCCACATTGCTGGGCTGACTCACGTTTCTAGAATCTGGTTGCACAGTGTCCCTGATCAGTGTAGCCTCATGTCACATGTCCACGCCCTCTCCTCTAGGCACTGATGAATCTGATTTAAACTTGCGTTTAGCACTTACAGAGAACCACACTTACATGTAAACTTTTCCCCAAGCCCCACTGTGACGGCTCATGGTAGGCAGCTGGAAATACAGATTGGGTGCTGAAATTCTAAGAATCAAAGCGTTAGCTTTAGTTTTTGGCCCGATTTTCCTGGTGCACACTGCAGCAGTTTCCCCCCCCCCCCACTTCCCTGTCTTCGTGCCTGCTCCGAAGTTCCTCTTGTGCCAACTGCTCAGTAACACCATCTTTTTGAGACCTGTGTTGTCTTGTAGCTCCTCCCTACAACCATTGATGGGCCATTTGCTGATCTCTATGCCAGTGCCAACCTTGTCACTAGTCAATTAAATCAACCACGAAACCTTTGACTGACCATGTGACTGCTTCCAAGTTTTACTTGCTTGGAAAACAAGAGACACCTAATTCAATCAGACACCTGAAGACACAACTCCTACTCATCGCCTGCCCATCCCTACAGAGCGCTGGGTTGATACCTGGATAACTCTGTGTCCCTGACCTCACATTTGTCACCAGGCCAAAGTTCAGTCCCCAGGAACTATACCTCCATTAGCTCTAACTTCTGTCTCTAACCACCTACTAGCAGACATGAGTGATGCTGTCTCTGATCACCTGCCTGTCTAGTGTAGGATTAGCGATGTCTTGTAGAGCTTCCACATACACCAGACACATTGTACTGAGTTGGGAGCTGCTTGAAAATGGGGACAAGGCAGATGAGTAGGAGGCAGGATTTGGATTCTAATGGGCTAAGTGGAAGATTTGAAACACAGAGGAGTCATAGAAGAATGAAAGTACAAAAGAAATGTTTTTAGGAAGGAAAATAAGTTCGGCTATTAAGAATTGATAGTGAGGGGCCAAAGATACAGGTCAGTGATCAAGAACATGGGCTCAGCTTCCAGAGAGTCCAGTTTGAGTCCTAGCACCCACACAGCAGCTCATAACCACCTGTAACTCCAGTTCCAGGGCAATCAATGGCCTCTTCTGGCCGCCAAGGGCACCAGGCATACACAAAGGGCATAGTCATACATGCATGTATGCATACACACACCCATACAAATATAATAATAAAATAATAGTTTAAAATATTGACAATGAGCATAGTTTTCAATGTACCCCCAGACGGTATTAAAATAGTGATTGAGGCATGGCATGACATCAATCAAGGAGCAGAGAGCCCAGCCGCTGGCTGTGTGGGCATTTACCTATCAGCTCAGGATTTATCATGTGAAGTCCAGGAAGCTGGTCCAAAAATGAATGGAAGTTCACAGGGGTCTGTGGCCTGAGCTAGAATCAATGAGCTATTATGAACCCCTGTTGTGGGGTATTTGTACACTGTGCGAAAGTGTATGGCTGTGATTGGTGTAATCATAAGCTGAACAGCCAATAGCTAGGCAGAAGGTGTAGGTGGGATTTCTGGGGAGAGAGAGAGGAAGAGGAGGAGAAATCTAGGCATGCAGGAGACACCAGGAGACATGGAAGGGAAACAGGAGGTGCAAGATGGAAGAGAGGTAACACCCCATGATAGAACACAGATGAATATAAATGGGCTAATTTAAGTTATAAGAGCTAATTAGGAATAAACAAGCCTAAGCTATAGGCTATAATTAATAAGTCTCTGTGTCATTATTTGGGAGCTGGCTGGCGGGACAGAAAAAGACTCATTACAAATCGCAATAAGCCATCATCTGAATTTTAGCTCCTGTCTTCTTGATCCCTCCTCCAAGATTCAGAAACATCCATTGTAAAGGAGGGCAAAACCCTCTGGGTTGGTCCAGGACACACCCAGATACCAAATTCTCAGCACAAAGGAGATTTATTACCCCAGGGTCAAGTGTGGGTGTGAGTGGGGTGGCTACACAGGCAGGCATTAAGCATCAAGAGCAGCAGCAAGCGAGCAAGCCAGCAAGCCAGCAGGTGTTTTCACAGGAGTGGGTTTTTAAGGAGAAAAATGGGGAGTCTGCGCTAGGGTGAGTTGGTAAATCCTGATTGGACATGTTAGCCAAATAATGAATATTGATTGTTGGACCTCAGTGTTTTGTCTAAGGAAAGAGTCAGTGGCCAAATAAGGGAATAGACCTTGGGGGCTAGCTTTAAGAATGTAATGTAACGGTTTTTAGGAAGGGAGAGGAGAAGGGAAAAAGGGCAAAACCTATCAGTGCCATGTTTACCATGCTCAGGCCTGCTAGAGCCCTTCTTTCCTACCCAGTGGGTCGCTTAAATTCTCTCACTCCCTGTGAACCCTCAGTTTGGTTCCCAGTTCCTTCTAGACCCTGGTTAAATCACTCCCTCTTCCTCACTGTTATATCATTTCTCATGGATCTGTGAGAGCAAGGCCAGCTCTCACTCCTTGAGCTTGGAAACCAACCACCCCTCCTCCCAGCCGCTCAGACCTCTTTTATCCTTACAAATAAGAGGACTGACTGCTATGGATTTATGCAAATTCAGTTTTTAACCTGCCAGCCAAAGAATAGGGCATAGAGATTAATTCTTAAGATGTTTTTAAGCTTTTGAATTTTGAGTTCCAGGGAGAATGTTTTTTTATTTTTCTTTTTGGCAGATTGGATATAGACATAAAGATGGAAAATTAATTGTTAGCCTTGGGCATTGAGGGGGAGGTGAGGGGTTTTATTCACCATGGTTAGAAAGGACAAACTTATTGCCTAAGGATTTAACTCTATATTAGGAATTTCTGATTCAAATTGAAAACACAAATGTCAAATAACCAAATTGGTTGCTGTGTGGGGAGGGGTGGTGGTCACTCATTGGACAGGCAGACCATTAGCATAGCTAATGAGAAAATCTCTAGCAGGGGAGACAGGAATACTAGATTCTAGTCTCACTTCTGCAAATATCATGCTGGCGACTCAGAATAGGAGACTTTGATTTTCCCAGATTGCTTCAGTTCTAGCTTTGATCAAGGAGAAATGCAAATTAGCTTCGCCTTTTACCTGACAGGTGTGTGGGAGGTTCACATGGCTAGAACGCACTCACTTGGGCATCCAGCAGCACTTCCGGCTGATCTGGGCTTTTGTCCTTTTGTTCCAGCTGGTTTAATGGGGACAAGAGGCAGAGAGAGCAGGGCTGTTTATCATTCAAGGCAGTCCCTTGCCTGCTCAGGGAAGACAAACTGCCACCTCCGAATCACAGGGTCTTGACTCTGCCTGAGATTTGCCAACTGATGACATGAACGCCCACTCAGACGTCTGGGAAATGTCTGGCTCTTCACCATTCCTGCTGATTCCTCTCCACTCTCGCTCCCTGGCAACTGACCTTGCTCCAATCCCAGGAGGAAGTCCCCTGGCATTGAACCCATTCTGGCAGAACCAGCCACTCATTCTGTGTGTTCTAGACACTCTGTTGACTACCATCTCTCTCATAAGTGAGTGACAAGGAGTCAGGGACTCATCAGTTCTTAGCGATCTTTTTTTTGTTTAAACCTTTTGTTTTTTATTATTTTTTTAAAGTTTATTTTACAATACAATTCAGTTCTACATATCAGCCACGGATTCCCTTGTTCTCCCCCTCCCACCCCCCTCCCCTTCCCCCAGCCCACCCCCCCATTCCCACCTCCTCCAGGGCAAAGCCTCCCCCAAGGACTGAGATCAACCTGGTAGACTCAGTCCAGGCAGGTCCAGTCCCCTCCTCCCAGGCTGAGATAAGTGTCTCTGTATAAGCCCCAGGTTTCAAACAACCAACTCATGCAATGAGCACAGGACCTGGTCCCACTGCCTGGATGTCTCAACCATTCAGAGGGCCTGATCCAGTTGGGGGCCCCTCAGCCTTTGGTTCATAGTTCATGTGTTTCCATTCATTTGGCTATTTTTCCCTGTGCTTTATCCAACCTTGGTTTCAACAATTCTTGCTCATGTAAACCCTCCTGTTTCTCGCTAATTAGACTCCCGGAGCTCTACCCGGGGCCTAGCCGTGGATCTCTGCATCCAGATCCCTCAGTCGTTGGATGGGGTTTCTAGCACGACAATTAGGGTGTTTGGCCATCCCATCACCAGAGTAGGTCAGAAATTAGACATCAAAATGTCCAACAGTCCAATTAAGAAATGGACTATAGAACTAAACAGAGAACTCTCAACAGAGGAAACTCAAATGGCTGAAAGATATTTAAGAAATTGCTCAACATCTCTAATCATCAGGGAAATGCAAATCAAAACAACTCTGAGATACCACCTTACACCTATCAGAATGTTGAAGATCAAAAACACTGAAGACACCTTATGCTGGAGAGGATGTGGAGCTAGGGGAACACTCCTCCACTGCTGGTGGGAATGCAAGCTTGTACAACCACTTTGGAAATCAATATGGCGCTTTCTTAGAAAATTGGGAATCAATCTTCCCCAAGATCCAGTTATACCACTCTTGGGCATATACCCAAGGAATGATCAATCATACCACAAGAGCACTTGCTCAGCTATGTTTATATCAGCATTGTTTGTAATAGCCAAAACCTGGAAACAACCTAGATGCCCTTCAACTGAAGAATGGATAAATAAAATGTCGTACATATACACAATGGAATACTACTCAGCAGAGAAAAACAATAAAATCATGAGGTTTGCAGGCAAATGGATGGATCTAGAAAAAATCATCCTGAGTGAGGTAACCCAGACTCAGAAAGACAAACATGTTATGTACTCACTCATAGGAGGATACTAGATGTGGAACCAGGATGACTGGACTGCTACTCACATCACCAGGGAGGCTACCTGGAAAACAGGACCCCAAGAAAGACACGGAGATTGCCCCATAACAGAGAAATAGATGAGATCTATGTGAACAGCCTGGAAATGAGTGGGGGTAATGAAGGGCGGGGGTCGAGGGAAAGAGAGGTTGGGGAGCAGGAGATCCCAGCTGGATCAAGAACAGAGAGGGAGAACAAGGAATAGGAGACCATGGTAAATGAAGACCACATGAGAATAGGAAGAAGCAAAGTACTAGAGAGGCCCACAGAAATCCACAAAGATACCCCCACAATAGACTGCTGGCAATGGTTGAGAGACAGCCTGAACTGACTTAGCGATCTTCTTAAAAATGAAGAAAGCATAGTATCCGGCTACAAGCTGGACAAAAGAAGGAAGAGTATCTGGCTAACTAGTTTATTTACAGAGGTAAGGGTAATAGGTTTCTCAGTGTTTTGATGTATACCCTTACAGTTAAGGTTAGTGTCATGAAAACAGCTGTTTATTCTCTGCCTTTAACCATGTCTGTTTTTTTTTTTTCTACCCAGAAATATAAATATGTGCTTTACTCCATCACCTTCTCAAGCTGTGGCATCAACCTTTCCCTGACAAAATTCCTTATCTGGTAAAATACTCTGCAATGAATTTCTTTTTCTTTTCTTTTTTTTTTTTATTAGCATCTCTGTGTCATTTTCTCAGTTATTAGCCCATTAATTCCAGGGCCTTTGATGCTGTTAACTATCCTTTTTCCTTAAAGAAAGGCTCTGTGTGCATAGCACAGAATCCTCCTTAACTCTTCAGTGCTCTGTCCTTTGATGATTCCCCTTTTATTCTGTTGACTATTAACCTATGGCTTTCTTCTGCGTCCTGTACCCATTCATTCCCCCAATTAATGCTTGAGTCATAACTGTGGTGATTCTGTGTGAGTATTTCAACTCACATGTATTAGAGTTCTCTAAAGGATCAAAACTCATAGAGTGTATATATGTGTATATATATATATATATATATATATATATATATATATATATATATATATATTATATGATGTGATATCATTATACATACGGGATTTATTATAGTGGCTTATCGACTGTGGTCCTAGTCCAACAGTTTGCCTGCAAACAGAAAGGTCAAGAATCTGTTAGTTGTTCAGTCCTTCAGCCTTGATGCTTCAACAGTCTCAATGTGGTGCTGGAGTCCCAAAGGGTTCCTAGAGAGCTGCTGGTCTTTAGACTATATTGGAATCCCAGAGAAGTAGGTTCTAATGCCTTAGTTATAGGATAACTGAACTCACCAGTGAGAGTAAGGTCAAGCACACAAAAAGCACACAAAAAGCAAAAGGCTACTTTCTTCCATGTCCTTTTATGTGGACTGCCATCAGGAGGTATATCCCAGACTGAGGAGGAATCTCTACCTCAAACGATGCAATTAAGAAAATCCCTGATAGGCATACCAAGCTAGTTGGGTTTTAGTTGATTCCAGATGTAGTCAAATTGATAACCAAGATTAGCCATCACATCACATAAAACCTATCATTTATGCATACACCACTATTCCTCTTGTATATCCAATCTCTCCATAGTTTTACATTCCATGGAACAGATCGATTGTCTTTAAATCTTGGATCTAATCATTTATTTGTTGTGGAATTAGGGAAAAGTCACTATATAATGCCTCAGTTTCCTCAATTGGAAAGTGGATGGTGGTGTTGATAATAAAGTCTTCTTCGGTGTTTTTAATGGGTAGTGCTGGTGTGGAAGGGACTTAACATATCCAGTCACCATAGCACACTTTGCAGAGGCTCTGCCCGGGCACCAGAGCTCACAGTGCAGAGGCTCTGCCCGGGCACCATAGCTCACAGCGCAGAGGCTCTGCCCGGGCACCACAGCACACAGTACAGAGGCTCTGCCCGGGCACCATAGCTCACAGTACAGAGGCTCTGCCTGGGCACCATAGCTCACAGTGCAGAGGCTCTGCCCAAGCACCACAGCACACATTACAGAGGCACTGTTATTAGCAGTATTTTGCCTTCTTTTCTGTTTTATACGTGGTAATTCATCAAGTTATTTCCATTCCTCTTTTATCATCTTTCTATTTCTATGTTTCATGTCTAATATCATTCAATCAATGCCTGAAAGTTTTGAGAGCAGAATGTCAGAGCCTCCTTGCTGGTGAGGCTCAGGGAACATCAAGGAAGAGAGGGAGAAAAGATTGGAAGAGCCAGAGGTCCAGTGTGGGATGACTGCTTCAAGACAGTGTCTTCTATTTATGACAAGGGAGTTGCCCCCGGGACATCTCATCAGTAGCCCTGAATATTGTTTCTTAAGCTCCTGCTCCATTCAGAAAGTGTGCCTACTATCAATGAATCAGACTCCAATTCTGCAACTAGATCCAAGACTCTGGGTTAACTGTTCCTGTTGTGCTGATCCGCCTCTGCTCAGTGAATGAACTTCAACTTTGGTTAAGTCAATCAACTCTTTGTCCCCGAGTCTCATTCCCAGTACCAGAGAGTGGTTTTTAGATGACACCCACCCCGGGAAGGGAGGAGTGGCAGTGACAGCAGCATACTTCGGGCCATCCTTGATATGTCTAGCAAACAGATCATATGTTGATTGATTCTGAAAGAAAAGAATTCCTTTCAAAGTCTTGGCTCTTCTTACTCAAAGTTCTAGAAGATACAACATAAGTAAAAAGCTGACCTATGGGGGACGTAGCTTTGTGGTGGAGTGCTTGATCAACATGCCTGAACTCCTGAGTAGTGCCACCTTTCTGCAAAGCATAACAAGTAGAAAAGCCTAAGTGGTATCATCAGCGAGATGCTAAGGAAGTGGACTTGCTATGAAAGATATTGCTCAGCTGGTGGGTGAAACATCTGCACTGTGGCTGGCATCCACAGTAATGCTGTTGGCCTTCTGTTTTCTTCTGGTTGCTGTCCATTCTTTTCTGAATCAAGACGGAGGATTTGTACAACACACTGTGCCCATGTCCTCTTTAGAAAGAGGGAAAGGTTTCAGGTTCTATCTGCTTCAAAATCGTGTCTTCTTTACATGACAGGTAGGCTGCACAGTGATACCAGTTGATGGGCCAGCAGGATGGGTCATTCTCACAAGGCTTTACCCCTTGAAGATCTGCAGACAATTCATGGTTGCTGAGAGGAGGGCAATCAGTCTTCTCCACAGATGAGCTCCTGGAAGGCCAGCTTATTCCACGAAGTCAGCCCTAAACACATATGAACAATACTAAATTATCTCAGCAGTTTGTGTTGTGTTTATGTGTGTGTTTATGTGTGTGTGTGTGTGTGTGTGTATGTATACACATACATATATGATATTTATATAGCAATTATAATTAAGGAACAAGAGGTCATGAATTTGAGAAAGAATGGGAGGGACATGGGAGGAGATGAAGGAAGGAAAGAGATGGGAAAATTGTATAAATACTTTTATATGAAATTCTCAAAAATAAAACTTATATCCTGTTTTTTGCATAAACACTCAGAGTTCATATTACTACATTCATATTAATACTAATCACTGTATATAATGTGGTGTATTAGAATTACAACTGCTTTGTTATACAACTGTTAGTTTAGTAGTTAATAATGGTCTCATTTCAAAAAATTTTGGTGTTCCAGCTTTTAATTAAAAAAGCAAACAAACAAAAACAAATTACTGAATGCTTCTCAGCGTGGATGCACACATTAAACAAACTCTCAGTTTGACCCTGACCACACCTCCATTCCCAGAAGCCCTCTTGGCCTCTGCTCTTATCTCCCCATCTGGGCTGGCAGCTGAGTTTCCTGAGCAGTCATCATCATGGGAAAAATCCTCTTTCTTTGCCTTAAGTTGGGTCCCGTGTTTTCCTCTTTCTTGGTTTACTCATTTATTTTTGTTTTTTGTTATTTGGAGGACATCCTTTGCTAGCTTCCTGGGAAGGGGCTCCTGAGAATACACTTTTGAGGCATCTTTTTTTAGCTTTGACTGCAGCAGAATCTTGGCTGGCTGGAGAGCTCTATTTTGGAATGATTGTTCATCAATAATTCGAAACCCTTGTTTCCGTATCTCCTGCCTCGCTGCTGTCACAAGCCAGTGGACCAGTTGTGGGCCTCACTGCCGCTCCTTTCACATTCTGCCTGTTCTCTGACTTGGTCACTAAAATCTGAGATTTCTGAAACACTTAACTTTCATTTGAGGGATGGTGGGAGATCCTTGTATGAATTCAAACCAAGTTTTACTCAGGAAACTCCAATGTCAGATTATTTCTGAAACATCGCACTATGTCATTGTGGAGAATTTGGGTTTGAATAAGCCACAGTGAAGCATTCTGGGATCACCAGCTACTCAGCTATTTAGTGTTCAAACCTCACGTACTTTGCCCTTTCAGTGAACCCCGTTTCTTTTTCTCAGCACTCTCAGTACAGAGTAAGCACGCCTTCAAAAATTTTTTAATTATTTTATTTTTCCATTCTGAGAATGTACCCATCTTTACTAAATTTTTAGCATTTGGGATTGGATTTATATACTTATCTGTTTAATTGTCAGATTCAATATTTAAAACATATTTAAATACTCAGCTCAGTTTGCAATCACTATCACTCTCTTTTGTCATCTCCAAATAAAGCCATGCTGTGAGCAGAAATTGGCCATTCTTCCTTCTTTACCACTGTCGTGGGCATCAAGTTGTCTATTCTCTAGTTTACTAATTTGCCTCTCAGGACATTTCTTGTGCCTGGAATTTTACAGTATGCAGCCTGATATTATTCATTTCTTTCACTTTACCTGCTTTCAGGGTTCATCCATATAATAGTTACCTATACTTAATTCCTTTTTATTAGCAAATTATGCTAATTTCAAGTGCTTTGAATATAGGTTTCTGTTTTCATCTATGTGCATCTGACATCTAGAATGCGACCTAGTAGCTGATAGTATTTACATATTTGTTTATTAAATAGATGGCCAATCCTAAGTCAATTTTAAAAATCTATCCTCAGAATCTTATTTAAACATTTTAATTTATTATTATTGTATATAACATGTATATGTGCCGATGTGTGTGGGGGTCAAGAACAACTTAATAAAACCAGTTCTAGCCTCCCACCTTTCACGTATGCTCTGGGCAGTTAACTCAAGTTATCTGGCTGGTATTGCAACTGCTTATACCCACCGAACCATTCTGTCAGCCCCCATAATCTTCCTTTCAAAACTTTTGTCTGGTCACGGCCAGAATTCTTGCTTTAGAAAAGTGTGATGAAGGTTTGGATAAAAATAAGACATTCTAAGTATAGGTTGTTCTTATTCCACCCCACTGTAGGAATAATAAACTATGTACCACTACCTTCTTTCTAACTTAGATCTTCATTAGGGTTTTATAGTCTGTGACTCAGGTAGTATATCAAGATCATAGGCACTGCTAAGAGTGAGACTGGACCAGAGAAGTATTTCCAGCTTGGTTCTGAAGTCTCTGTGATGAAGGAGATGATGGCCACAGTGAGAAAGCCTAATGCAATAACCCTTATTTCCTGTTCTAAGTTTGCACAAAATCTTCTCTTCCCCCTTGAGATCACCAAGTATTTCCCTTTTCAACCCTTCCATGTTTTTAAACCAAATGGTATTAGACCAAGATTGAGCCACTGGTATTTCTTCCATTGTTAGAGGTCAAATGCTTGTGGGTTTCTTTGATTCTAACTCATACCCAGTCAACATATGGGAGGCAGGGAATCATGCTAAGATACTCAAACTATACTTTCCGAGGCACCACCGCCCCCAAACTTTGAACACTCAAAAGAAACATATACATAATGGCCTAGGAAGCCCTCTGATGATGATGTAAGAATTTAAACAAACAAAAAGGTAGACTTTTAAAAGTAGCTTAATAGCCTTGAATTATCTTTCAACAGCTGGATATCTATGGTAACATCAAAGTGAAAGGATTCCTGAGGGAAGAGAGCAGGGCTTTATGTGCCTCAGACTGAGTGAACACACACACACACACACACACACACACACACACACACACACGCAAACATACTCTCTCTCTCTCTCTCTCTCTCTCTCTCTCTCTCTCTCTCTCTCTCTCTCACTTACTCACTCACTCAAAATAAATCTCTTTTGTGAATTCAGGGTCTATGGAAAAGCTTTAAATGGCCTCTGTGGGGGAACTCAAACCCAACAATGCAAACATCTGACTTTATCTTTATGCTTTTTCCACAAAAAGATGAGAAAGACAGGGGAAAGTTTGCCTATTTTTAGCCATGAAACAAGGTCACTAAATATATTATGTCAGTTAATCCAAGCCCCATTTAAAAAACTAGTTCTATATAATACTGGTTCTTTTTACTACAATTCAAAAATGATGTGGGCTCTGTAACTATTATTTTCTTGGTTGGTTATGAGTGCCTGAGTTTTTGGTTGACATTTCTGAAATAAATATAGCTACAGGAGCATTGGTGTTCTGATTTAGAAATCTGACTACATTAGAAGAAAATTAACCTTTTCAAAAAGCCACTGTTCTAAGGAATGATTTTAATCAAATGAGTTTTAAATGTTGTACCTGCATATAGAATTTCTGGAGAGATTGCAACTCCCTAGTGATCTGCGTTCTGAAGGAGGAAAATAACATCAAATAAATCATGGGTGAAGTAACTCTCCAAGTGGTAAAAAGGAAGAGCATGGAGCTGTTTCTACACGTAGCATCAGGTTCAGAACTCAAATCAACCATTTTAATAAGTATTTTGGAAGACATTTTATAAGTATTATGCAAAGAAAAATATTGTAGGAAGAGATCAGGGGCTTTAGATTCCTTAGACAGATGTGAACACACACACACACACACACACACACACACAGAGTATCTTTTAAAATAAATCTCTTTTGTGAATTCAGGGTCTATTTAAAGCTTCCAGTAAGTTATATGCATGTTATTGGAATTTTCCACGATACTCTTATTTATTCATTTATTTTCCCTTTGACAGCTGCTTCTTCTGTGCTAACACAAACACAGAACGAAGCCAGGGAGCTGTGCAGAGGAGCGCCAGACTGTCCTGCACTGCAGACTTGAAATGCTGAGCACCTTGCATACATATTAAACATCCGAATGAAAACACAACGCCCCTGATTTTCAGAGTGCCAACTCAAGTGCGCTCCTTACTGTTCAGTTAGCTTAAGGACATTCCAGTCCCCATCCTACCAGTTGGCAGGAAAAGCTCATCTCAGGAATTCTTGGGGCTCCTTGTCACTTCAGAACTAGGTCAAGATGTTGAGGCCTATTATGGATTGAATTGTTGCTCCCTAAAAGATGTGTTGAGATCCTCACGTGCAGTTGCACAAAATGTAACCTTACTTAGATCATTGATTATACACTTAGTTGAGGGGAAGCTATAATGGAAGAGCCTGGGGTCCTAATTCTCTGCGATTATTGTACTTATTTAAAGAGGGCAGGACACACACAGAGAGAACATAGCCATATGATGATAGGAGCATCAAATGATGTATCTGCAGATTAAGGACCGTCAGAGACTGCCAGTGTCCCTTGTAGATAAAAGTGGCGAGGAAGGCTCCTGCGGCATGGTCCTGTGGACAGCCTGACCTTAGCCTTTCCAACTCCAAAGCTGAGGGATGAGAAGAACCAGCTGTTCTGAACCAATCTGTGTGCGGCTCTTTCATACAGCAGCCCCGGGGAACTAACCCAGGGTCTTAGGCTACGCCAGGGATCGAGGTAGGGTGGCAGGCACCTGTGTTCTGGATTTCTGGCCACAAAGATAATGGTGAGCAGGTCACTATCTTGTTCATAGTACCTCTGGGTCTGGCAGTTCCTGTTTGAATACTATTCTTGGGACTTAGGTGCACTTTTGGAGCAGAAACTTAGCCCACATCTGAACTCTGCATATAACCTCTAGTGGCTGGCCACCTGTAAGGCTCCGACAGTCCTGAGTTCTGTGCAGAAGAAGCCAATGCTTTACTTCTTTTCGTATACTAGGGTCATCTTTTCCTTCCGTCTCATTTTCCAGATTGCTGTTTCTTCTGTCAACATTAATGTCCCCTCTTACTTTCTAAGGAAGCAGGCCTTTGGAAAATAACTAGAAAGACAGTTTTCTGTTTTCCATAGATGAGTCCATAACTCACAAGTCATAGAGGAAGACTTGAACACCTGAATTGAGGAAGGAAGTAGAAAATACAACTAGAAAAAAAATGTATGAAGTAATTGATGAAACTATTAGTCTGACATAAGATGATTAACAGGGTTGCATTAAAATTTCCACTGCATTTTTACATAATTTATTCACTCTCCTCATGTCCTGGGAATAAATTGAGCAGATTGAGACTGAAGAGAGAGTGGAGAAGGCATATTTAATGTAGCATTTCAGTGGTAGGCAGCTATTAATGGGTGGCTCCGAGGTTCTATTTTGGGAACTTTTTGCATAAATAGTTGACATATATAAATGACACACACACATATGACACACATACACACATATATACTTTACAGATCACCAGATGATGAATATATGGATTTTTAAGACAGGCAAAGCAACCTGACACAGCAAATGAAAAGTGAATTTCAACAACCCCAAACACCGATGGGGGAAATCACACTGGACCTCACCCCTAGATGAAGAGCTGTAAGCAATTAACAACTGCCAAGCCCCTGATTGGTTATCCAATACCAAGTCAGCAGCCCTAACACACACACACACATATATGTGTGTGTATATATATGCACATATATATATACATTACATTGAACCAACTCAGCAGATTGTATTCATATATTTTTTTCATTTATACATATGAAATGCACATGTAACAATAATGGTTAAAGAACAGGAGCCCTATGAATTTGGGAGGGAGTATGAGGGCTGCTTATGGTAGAGGCAGGAGAGGAAACGACGTAATTATATGTTAATTGAAATTTAAAAGGCCAATTATCTTGGCTTTCTAAGTTAGTGATTCCTAAGCCAACTTTCAACAAAAAAATATACACTCAGACAGATGTCCAAATGTATGCCTGGATATTGCCATCTGGAACAAGACTAGGTGTTTTGGGTTTTTTTTTTGTTTTGTTTTTTGTTTTTTTTTTTAGGTACCAGGCATGGTGGCCTCTATGTCTAATTTGAGCTCATTGGGGGTAGAGGCATCAGAATGAGTCCAGGGTCATCATCAGCTGCATAATGAGTTTGAGGCCAGCTTGGGCTCCATGAGACTATCTCCTCCTACCTGGCCCCTCAAAAAAAAAGTAGAGTTCCCAGGTGATGTTGATCAATTGATGTTTACTAACCTCAAAGGTGAAATTAACCTGAGCAATGATTATTAATATATTTAGCCCAAATAAACATACACACTCGGCATCTTTGATTATTCCTATAGTCTCTTCCCTAGCAGAACAGTTCAGTGGGTTATCCTTGTCTACACTTTACTTTTAAATCCACAATTGGAATCTAAAAATGAACTTGTGAACATCTTAGGAATAAATCCTTACTACTGTCCCATTAGCTTTAGTTTGGCAGGAAGTGTTTTTGCCATTTGGTAAAAGAAGAAACTGAGCCCGTTTCTAAGTAACAACAACAACAAAAAAAAAACAATTATCAGGACAAGTCTAAATATTATTCATTCATTCATTCATTCATTCATTCATTCATTCATTCATTCATCATTCATTTATTTGTGTGTGTGCACACGCACATGAGCACACATGTATGCTGTAGCAAAAGGGGGCTAGGAAAGGATATTGCATCTTCTGGAGCTGGAGTGATAGGTGGTTTTAAGTAGGTGCTGAGAACAGAGCTTGGGTCCCGAGACCCCCAGGAACTCAGGTCCTCTGTAAGAGCCACAAGTGTTCTTAATGGTGGAGCTCTCTCTTCAGCCCCCTAATTATAATTTTAGCCAAATAAGTTTAGATACACCCTTCATATCACCCCAGGTTTTTGAGTGCCTATGTAGTCCTCAAGTGATACTATCTACTTCTCTTAATTTAATTAGCATTTCTGAAACTAATATTCTAAATTAAGTGTACCATTTACAAATGAAGAGGTCTCATTTTCAATGGAGAACTCTTTAAAAATACCCACCCCTATTGCAACAATCCCAATTGAACAATACTTCAGCAAGTATCACAGGCAGACCCATGAATGGGTATGTGAGGGAACTGTACTCACAATGCTGCCTCTTCCCATTCTTGGCTGAGATAGCAGGGCCATCAGGCACAGTGATGTACGGATACCAGGACAAAACCGGGGTGAGCTGTACAACTGCTTGTGCCTACTGATGTTGAGACAGTTGGTCCAGGAGATCTAGGAAGACAACGGGAAGTTAATCTGGTTGAAATTCATGGATAGTTTGTGTTTAGATAGTAACAGGCATGCTAAGAAAAGCCTAAATGGAAGATGCTGTCTAGTTAGTTATGCAGCAGGCATGGACCCGTCGGAATGCGGAGCCCAATCCAGGAAGCGTAAGCGCGGAGGGCAGGCTGTCAAGAAGAAAAAGAACGGAATGACATCCAAGCTAACCAAGCTGGAGCTTATCTCTTGCCCAGAAGTTGTGGTATTAGTAGTGTTTGTGTAAGGAGTAATAAGTAATAAAACTTGGAAGGCTGGGGCTCGCCTAGCTGCCAGCATATGCTGTTCTCGCTCCTTGTGGGCTGGCTCCATGTTCCGTGTTCCTCCAGGTGGAGGTCGGAGGAGCTCGGTGGCCCTCGTGCCAGCCGGAAGGACAGACAGCATCAGGGTAACGCGGAACAAAGGCAAAACAAAGTTTGAAAAGACTACCAGCCTTGACCTCGACGCCGCCTTCTTTCCTCAGTCCCTGACCTCTGTGATTCATTTTTGTAGGGGTCCCGTTTTCCAGGTAGCCTCACTGGTGATGTGAGTAGCAGTCTAGTCATCCTTGTTCCATATCTAGCACCTTCCTATGAGTGAGTACATACCATATTTGTCTTTCTGAGTCTGGGTTACCTCACTCAGGATGATTTTTTCTAGATCCATCCATTTGCCTGCAAACCGTGTGATGTCGTTGTTTTTCTCTGCTGAGTAGTATTCCATTGTGTATATGTGCCGCATCTGCTGATGGTAAGACGTCTGGGGGGAGGGCGCGGCTCTAAGCTGTTCTGTCTTCTTACCTGGCTTCTTCCCCAGTAAGTTTTCTGGCTAAATAGGCCTCTGCTTTGGTATGCTCTCCAACTTTAACCTAAATCTGTGTTCATTGGTCTTCAGTGATCCTCAGGTACATAGACCGACAGTGAGTGACTCTGATATAATGGAAGTGAGTTGGGACAAGGGCCTCTCTAGCAGTGTGTCTCCAGGAAGTGCCTCTGGGAGGTTGCCTACGACAGACTGCCACCACCCCACCATCTTCCCTCTTCAGGGAAGCAGATTGGATTCTAACTTTCTGTAGACTGTATTTATTCGTTTACTTTTTAAAAATTTAGTTATCTTTTGTTCATTTGTGTTGTATGCACATGTGACTATGTGGGGATTATCTCCTGCCACAGAGTGCACGTGGGGTCTGAGGATGACGTGCTGGAGTCTGTTCTGTCTTTCTGTCACGTGGGTCCTGGGATCAGTCCCATGTTCAGCCCCGGCAGTAGGCACCTTTACCCACCGAGCCATCTCAGCAACAATAATTTTATTTTATTTATTAATCACCGTATACACAGCAACAGATGTCCTTATGGCATTTTTATGTCTATGTACTTTGGGCGGATTCCCTCCCAGTCGGTTCCTCTCCGCCATCTCCCTGCCTTCCGTTCCCACTCGTGCCCTTCCACGGCAGTACTCTTCCTTCCATTTTTCATGTCACACGTGTTCTGTTATCATCCCCAAGCCTCTCCCTTAAAGCCTCCATTTCCCCTCTTCATGCGACTCTTTCTAGTTTCCAAGCCTCTATAGGCACTCACTCCCCGACACATAAAGATTGGAAGACAGGCTTCTCATATGAGAGGACACATGTGGTGGTGGTGGTTTCTGAGCTGGAGTTACCTCATTCAATTTTCCTGAAATCCTCAGTCCATTTTCCTGAAAATTCCATAGTTTCAAATTTTCTTTACAGTAGTATACAATTCCATTGTGTATATATACACCATCATTTCATTGCTTACTCATGTTGATGGGAGTCATGGCTAGTTCCCTTTCCTTGCTAGTTTGAATAGGGTAATAATAAATGTTTGTGTACAAGTATTTCTATAATAAGATATAGAGTTCTGAGTCCACACCCAGGAGTGGTATAACTGGGTCATACAGCAGTTCCTATTTTTAGTTTTTCTGTGAAACTTTTACATTGATTTTCAAAGTGGTTGTGCCAGTTTATACTCCCACCTACCAACAGAGAGTAGGAGTTACAATACCCCACATCTCAGCCAGCATTCATCGCCATTTGTTTTCATATGGTATTTTTTTTTGCATTTGTGTGTGTGTGTGTGTGTGTGTGTGTGTCTTAGTTAGTGTTTCTAGTGGAATGAAACACCGTGACCAAAGAGCAAGTTGGGGGAGGAAAGGCTTTATTCGGCTTACACATTCACATTGCTGCTTATCACAAAAGGAAGTCAGAACAGGAACTCAAGCAGAAGAAACCTAGAGGCAGGAGCTGATGATAAAGCCATGGATGAGTGCTGCTTACTGGCTTGCTCTGTCTGTTTTGTTTTGTGTTTTTGTTGTTGGGGTTTTTTGTTTTGTTTTGTTTTCCTTCAAGACAGGGTTTCTTTGTGTAGACTTGACTGTCCTGGAACAGACTACCAGCTCTGTAGTCCAGGGCAACATCAAAGATATCTCCCTGCTCTGCCTCCTAAGTGCTGGGATTAAAGGCATGTGCCATGACCAACTGGCTCAGCCTGCTTTTTTGCAGACCCCAGGACCACCAGTCCAGGAGTGGTACCACCCACAATGGGCCAGGCCTTCCTGCATTGATCACTGGATCTTATGGAGGCATTTTCTCTTTCCTCTCTGTAGCTTGTGCCAAGTTGACTTAAAGCTAGCCAGTACAGTGTGTGTGTGTGTGTGTGTGTGTGTGTGTGTGTGTGTGTGTGTGTGTGTGTTGGTATAATTCACCATGCATGTGTGGAATTTAGGGGACAGCTTTCAGGATTCAGTACTCTCCTTCTAGTATGTGAAGTCCAGGGATTGAGCTCAGGTGGTCAATTTGTTGTCAAACACCTTTACCCACAAGGTCATTTCACCAAACTTACAATTTGTTTTTTTTTCCACAATAGTCATTCTGACTTAGGTGAGATGGAATTGTAAAATAATTTAATTTGTGTTTTCCTGGTGGTTAAAAATGTTGAACACTTTTTAAAAAAAACCCTTTTAGTTATATATTTTTACTTTTTATTTTGAGAAAGATCTGATCAATTCATTGGCCCATTTATTGATTGGCAGGGTTTTTATTTGTTGGTATCTAGTTCTTTACATACTAAAGATATTAGCCTATATATTCCGGAAGTAGAGCTGGCAAAGATTTCTCCCATTATGTAGGCTGTTTACTTTGTCATAGTTTCTTTTGCTAGTAAGAAGCTTTTCAGTTTCATGTAATCCCACATGCCAGTTCGTGAGGCTATTTTCTGCTACTTGGGTTCTATTAAAAAGTTCTTGCCTGAAATCTTAGCTAGAGCAATATGGCAAGAGAAAGAAAGATATTAAGTCAATACAACTTGAAAAAGGGAGGAGTTAAGCTATCACTATTTACAGATGGCTAATTCCATACTTAAAAGATCTCACAGAGTCGACAGGGAAATGTTAGCACCCATAAACACTTCCTATAAAGTGGCAGGGTACGTGATCAATATCCAATAATCATTTGTTATTGAGGAAGGGATTAGAAAAAATAGCCCATTCACAATAGCCTTAAAAATTAAAATATACAGGAATAAAAATAACCAATGAGCTGAAAGATTTCTCTAAGGAAAATTTTAAGATACTGAAAACAGAAATTGAAGAAGACACCAGATAATAGAAAGCGTCTATGCCCCCTAGATTGGCTGAATTAATGCTATAAAATGGCTATATTACCCAAAGCAATCTGCAGATGCAATGTGATTCCTATAAAAATTTCAGTGACATTATTTTCAGAACTTAAAAAAAAAATCCTAAAATTCACATGAAAACACGAAAGACCACCAATCTTCTTTTAGATATTCTAATTTCCTGTTTCCCCTGGAAGATGAAAATCAGCCCTGTGGGATACCTCCACACCAGTCCCACCCAGGTTCCTGACAGCGCTGTAACACGTTCAGCCTGGGTCAAAAGTCACTGTTTATGTTGCTGTGAATGAGGTCTCTGGTCATAGCTGAGTCATACAGCGCATCTGGCAGTGTCTCCCCTGTCTAACATCTCGTTACTCCTGCTAATGACGGCCTGGTTTTTGTTGACTCAGTTATCTGATACATCTCAGTGATTCAGTCCCAGAGCTCGGTGGAAAGTGGAGATTTCTGCTGCTGACCCATGTCGGGTTCCTGCATAGCCTGGACACCCTCAGGGCCTGCTACCTATTCCAGATTGGAAATTATTTCTTCCTTTCTTCCTCAACATTTTGAAGCAATGGCTTCATTGTTTTCTAGCTTCTAGTGAAGTGTGACAGTCTGGTTTTCCTCTGTGTAGCTTTGTGCCTTTCCTGGAACTCGCTTTGGAGACCAGGCTGGCCTCGAACTCACAGAGATCCGCCTGCCTCTGGCTCCCAAGAGCTGAGATTAAAGGTGTGTGCCACCACCGCCCGGCTGAAGTGTGGCAGCCTGATTGGGATCCTTTTCTATCTGTTTTCTTTCTTTTTTTTTTTTTCTTTTTTGACCAGTGTACCTTGGGTAGACTTCTTCCTTTCTCTGTAGTTTTGTGAGAACATCTATTAGCTATTGTTTCTTTGTTTCTGGCTTCTATGTCAGATTCTCTTCAACCACTGGTGATCTTAGTTTCCACTCACATCTAGACAAGACCTTGTGAAAGTGGACATGAGAGACTTTATTTAAGAGAAGGAATTGGTGACCGGGAGCTCAGGGGCCACCTCTGTTTGGAATATGTCTTGAGGATGACTTTTGATATTGATCAACATGCATGAAGGACGCAGAGTATTCTGTGGCACATGAAACGTGTCTCTCTTCTTATTCCCCTTGGCTTCTGGTAGAGAACAGGATCTCTGCTTTGCAGTAAAGAGTGTGGATAATAAAGGATGTGCTCTCTGGGGATGGATCTGCAGCACTAGACAAGTCCTAGGTGATCCCTGGGGAGGCATCAAGTGCCAGTATCATAACAGAGCTTCCCAGTATCTGAGGAGGACCCCAGATATTGGTGCCCAAGCTTCTTATAATCTATAAGGAGCCTTCTCTTAAAATGATCCATTTCTTCATAGGGAGGATTGGACCCCAGGCTAATGCAGGAAGCTTAGTGGTGCTTGGAGATTAGTAGTAGGAATTGACAAGATGTGGCTGCTGCATAAACAAACTGTTAGAAGTTGTTTACCTGTCACAAAAGGTAGCGCGTGTTTGAGGATGATTTGGCATTTTGGCTCTGTCATGGGATTGGAAGGGCACCCTAGAGGCAGGTTGGGAGGCAGAAGGTCACAGAGACTCATAGAACATGGGCGTGCTCAACTGGGAAAGATACTATATCTTCAAGATGAATGGAATCCTAAGATACTCACTTCCCATTACTTGATCACAAAGAACAGCCTGTGATTTCTCATTGCCTTTAGCTTGAACTCCAGGTTTCTGAGCATGCGCTAGCAGGCCCTCACCTCTGGCCTTTCCCATTTCTCCCACATGCTGTTTTCTCTGCTGCACACTCAGCTCAACCCACCCCGCCTCCACTGCTCCTTAAACAGGCCCAGCCAGTTTCCTCCTTAGAGCCTTGTGCTTGCTCTTCCCTCTGCCCTGTTTCCTCAGCTGTTCAGGAGACTTAATTCTCCACTCCAGGTGTCTGCTTGACCGACATTTCCTTCCAGGTCTTTCTTAACCATCCTCTCTGAAATGGTCCCCACCCATCACCGGTTAGTTCAAGTCTCGGATTGAGTTGAGGTTCCAGACCCCACCTTCCTCTGCTTCTCTCTGTACTGCAGAGACAGAGCCCTGCAAATTGTACCTCCAAGTTTTCTCTGCCAACTGGCTTCCAGTTAAGTTTGGCCAATGATAGAGCTATTATCCCAAGGCAGGGAGTTTGAGTGTGAGGTCGGGGAGGGAAATGGAGGGAACCCGAAAGATCTTTCCCCCTTTGGGTGGCATCAGGAAAGACATCAACTACTCCACATTCTCCAGCATCTTCAGAGTGGCATTAGCTTCAGGGCTTCTGTAACCCCATTTCTTTTCTTTATTCTGAAGCCGCAATGGCTGTAGCTCCAAGAAGCCTCCTCACCACCTGGTTTCTCCTCAAACACTCCTGACATCACGGTAACTAATTCCCCACCTTAGAGTCTAGTTGGCTGCTTATTGGGCCACTCTTTTCGTGGCTGGATCCTGATTGGTCTACCCACCCTGTTTTGTGTCTTCCATAGCACTCATGACATACTACTATTATTGCTTTCCTTGCTTGTATACGGTTTCCCTCATCTGGGGAAGTATATTAATGATCTTGTTTGGGGAACTGGAACAGACATTTGAAATAGAGAGCTAACCATTTCTACTACTCACTAAGGCCCAGTCGGGAAGAAGGGACCCATGTGAAGGCCATTGCCGATAGCTGCAGGCATGTTCAGCAAGCAGAACCCAGAACACACACTGCGTGAAGATGTCTGACTGCTTTCCCAAGTTCTCCAGCATCAAGAAGCGATGCCCAAGTCCCAGCTCTTGGAGCCTCTGAGAGTAGTGGGACCTGGGTCTGTGGAAAGAAAGTCCCCCATCACAGGAATTTCCCTGCATGTGTGGCAGGGAAATACTTTCTATTAAGCTTGTCAAATGGGAAATCACAAATAAAAGCGATAGTTAGTGTTGGGTGTGTGACGAGCTGTGTGTGGTGCTGTATCCTAAATGTCTCCTATGACTAACTCTGGTGTGAGTGTGTATGAATGCCTTTCCTCACAATACAATAGTAAATGATATATTTGAAAAATAAAACTGACCTCGTACTTTCATTTCTTTCAATTGGGCAACTTAATTCGTTATTAAATTATTGGTTTGCTTTCTACAGAATGAATCAGTGATACAAATAAACAGTCAGATATCAATCCCAGGCACATACCAGCAATATTGGATGAGTGTAACTGCTTTGCTAAATACAAATGATGGGCACGAGTGCAGGATGACGTCATGTCTCCTCACAGAGGGCTGAGTCCTTGTAGCACATGGCTCTCCTCACACGTTCATCTCCAAGGATCCCTTAGGAAGGTGGGTCTTAGTTTCCATGTAGATAGAATTGTTTCACTGTATTTATTACTCATTAAATTTTATTGGATTAAAATTATAGAAAGTGGCTGATAAAAATCTCTACTTTTGCTAATGGCATTTTTTTTCAGCCAGTACATAATTGATTTTGTAAATGTTCCCTAGGCCTGAAGGGAAAAAAGAGGATGTTATCTATCTGAAGCATCTCTACTTACAGTGTGGTGACTGTTTATTGCACTATTTAATTTTTCCTTATTTCTACTTATTCTTATCAGCCCATTTCAGAAAGAAATATTTCATTGCTTGCTGGATTGATTTGTGATGCCAAGGATTAAATTCAGGGCCTCATGTATGTTAGGTAAGTACTCTACAACTGAGCTATAACCCAAGCCAAAAAATAAGCTCTTTAAACTTTCCCAACTATAATTACATTGGTTTTACATTTCTAAAGATTTATCTTGTTTACATGCTATGTAAACGAGATCTATAAATGTCATCGTATTTGAAACCGTGACTTTTGTCTTGCGACTTGTGACCTTTATCATCCTATTTTCTCCTCACCCTGTGTTCCGCTTTGAGACAATTTTAATTTTTACATTTTATACAAGTATGTATCGGATGTTGAACAAATTCCCCATGCTCCTTTCTCGTCTTTCCTCCCTGTTAGTGCTCTGTGTCCCCGGACAATTCCACTTCATGTCGTATATCCAGACATGACTTTACGTACCTCTATAAAATCTTGTAACCGCAAATGAGAGCGTATGAGATTGGCTTAATTCACTTAATATGATTATCTCCAGTTGCATCCATTTTCCTGCAAATGGTATAACTTGCTTCTTTATGGCTGAAAAAATTCTATCGTGTATATGCCATATTTTAATTCTCTGTTAATCTGATCAGACCTCTTGTGTGAGTGGGTTTATAATTTAGCTATTGTGAATAGTGTTGGAATAAATATTGATGCACAAGTGCTTCTGTGATATGTTGACTTGGAGTCTTTGGGGTAAATACCCAGGAATGGTGTATTCGGGACCATACAGAAGATCTATTTTTAGTTTCTTGAGAAAGCACTATGCTGATTTCCACAGTGGCTGGACTAGTTTACGTTTCCTACCAGCAGAGTAGAAAGGTCCCCCTTGTCCAGTATTTGTTATTTTTTATTTTCTTAATGACTCACACCCTAGCTGAGTAAGATGGAATCTTAGTGTCATATTTATGTGCATATCTCTGATAGTGAGTGCTGAACTTTTTTTTTTCATATACTTATTGGCAATTTGTACCCCATCTTTTGAGAACTGTCAACTCATTTCCTGTGCTGTTTACTTTTGTTTATGATTATGTAGTGTTATTTTATCCTGTTTTGCTTTTAGCTTGTCTTGTTTCCTTTCTAGCTGCTGTGATGAAATACCCTGACAAAAGCAATTTAGAGGAGCAGGGGTATGGCTCATGGATCAAGGTTCCAATGTTTGCAAGCCCTTAAGGGAGCTGGTCACCTCCTATCCACAGTCAGAAAGGGAGAGCAAAGAATGAATGCATGCCGCAATTGGCTTGTTCCTGACTTTTCACTCAGATCAGAGCCCAGAGCATGACATCTTGCTGCCTGTAACCAGTGTGGGTCTTCCTACATTAATTATCCCAATTAAGATAAGCCCCAACAGACATCCCCATGAGCCAGCCCGACCTAAGCAATACCTCATTAAGGTTTTCTTTCTGGATGATTATAGATTATGTCAACTTGACCGTTGAAACTAAGCATCACACAGGTCTTGAAAAATCTCCATTATTAAAAGAATGTGTTTTATAAACAACATTGTTATGGCTTGAATGTGAAGTGCTCCACCTCGAAATGTGTTGGAGCACTTGGCCCTGAGCTGGTGAACTGATCAGACAAGTGATGGCCCCCGGGAGGCGGGCCCGGCTGACAGAATTGGGCCACTGGGACAGGCCTTGGACGTTATTCCAGTTGGAACTCTGCTTTCTGTCTGTGACTGTGTGGTGGGAGCCCTGGCTTCACGCTCCTCTCTCGTCAACTCCACCACACCTGCCTGACCATGGTGGACTGTGCCCACTGAGCTGAGCCCAGATAAACCCTTCTACCCTTGGGGTCATTCCAACAGTGATGAAAAAGGTGACCGACCCAAGCACAGAGTTCAGACATTTTTCAATACCAATGTAAGAATACACGTTTTAAGAAGGAAAATGGCCATACTCGGCAAAATAATTGAAACACTTGGTTTTATTCTATCCACTTAAATTTTACAATTGAATTTGTTGTGTTCATTCCTTCTTTTTTAAAAACAAAACAAAAAAATTTGTTTTTGAGATAACATTTTGCTTTGTTGTCCAGGCTGCTCTCAAACTCCTGGACTCAATCTTCCTGCCTCAGACTCCCAAAGGCTAAGGCCATAGGCATGGAACACCATACTTAGATTGCCTTTCTTCTTCATTTTCCTAAGTTTTATGGGCTTTCTCTCCATTTATTAGTTATTTGTGATAATTTGCACATTCTTCTGAATATTTCTAATCTACCATTGATGTTTGTTATTTTTTTTACCCTTTTGACTAAAGGTGTATTTATCTACTTGACTAAATCCTGTTTTGAACTACTCAAAACCTGAAGGCTTCTGTTTAGTTCACAGGTGAGTAATGAGCTATTAATGGGGGGAAGTAGGTGGCCCAATAGTAGAATCCCTGTAGAGTTAAGACCAGGGAAACACAGGCAAGACAGAAGGAGGCCCTCACTTGGTACCAATGTCAGACTTACAAGGTGAGCCAGAATGGTTAGAGAATGTCATCAGGAGACTTCTGCTATCTGCTGTAACTGCAGGGAGGGGTTGTCAAGTGATTTGATAGGACCACATCCTTCAGGTCTTCTGGGGTCTTCTTAGGAGAGGGTATCAGCTCTACTGTGGCCAGACAGTCAGAGAAAGTGGAGGCTAATTAAGCTGTCTGTGGGTGGGAACCAGAGCGTGCCTTAGCTAGGGGTAGGATTTTATACAAATGTTGAAGAACAGTTAAACCTGCTAATGAATCCTCATTCTGCCCTTTCAGTTAATTCCTTGGGCTCCCTCAACTAAACATGACAGCAACGAGCTTAAGACCGCATCAGTATCCATGGAAATATTAATAAATAGCTAAATTAGGGAATATAATCAATGTCTAATCATGAGACACCACCTTGCTTGCCTCAGGTCTCTGTGGCCAGCTCCCCCAGGCTTCTATGAATTTGGACTTCATTTCTCGGGACCCTCTCTTTCTCCTAATGGACAGGATCTAAGCAGGGCTGGTCTGGAAGTGGAGCCACAGTGACCACCTCTGTGGCTAATTTCTTTCCCATTCTACTTTTTTTTTCAACTGACCTTGGAATACTTACCTCTTCCAACATGCTTAGATGTTTATAGTTTTGCTCAACATTTTGCTGAGATTTATTATTTCCTGGGAAGAATTTCAGGAATAATCTTAATTCATGTTATAATTTTGGTTTGGTTTCTCCACCAAGTCCATAAGATCACATATGTACAGTTTTGTCTATATACATATTATAAGAAGAATTTTAAGAACAAGAAAGTGTACTCTGCTTTGTTTGTTCATTTTTTCACTGTAGAGTCCTGTATGTGGAGTTTACATATTGGAAACGTTTATTTAATACTTATATAGGAAACAGGGAAACTCACAAATATAAAAATAGGAGGAAGAGTCATTAAGACATCAGAAGATGGCTGGAGAGACGGCTCAGCAGTTAAGAGCATTGGCTGTCCTTCCAGAGGACCCGGGTTCAATTCCCAGCACCCACATGGCAGCTCACAACTGTCTGTAACTCCAGTTCCAGGGGATCTGACACCTTCACACCAATGCACATAAAATAAAGTTAAATACACTCTTTAAAATTTTTTTGAAGAAATCAGAAGAATGATTATTTTAGGAAGAGCTATTGAAATATCAATGAATAAGAAAAAAATAAGTTTTGAAGAATCAGTGGAGGAGAATTCTAGAAATAAATGAGGTTATTGAAAACGAGGAAAAAAACAACAACACTAATAAATTCGTGGAGGACATGAACACTTTCACAGAGGGGCAGCAACACAGAAGTCCCCTCTTACACCCCTTACACTGTGAAGAGATGCATCCGGTCTTGTTCTTAGAGAAAGTGCATCAGAACTGATAGAGACTTCCAATGTTCCAGACAGAGTAAAGGTCACCACATTCAACTTTCTGTTCAAAACTGAAAAACTAGGTAAAATATAGGAGAGAAAAATAAAAGTTTTTATTTAACTTATAATTCAACAATAAGCAATCTGGGTATCGACTCCCAAAAGAAAATAAAGACAAAGTAGAAAACGGTCAAGTGTGGGAGGGGGGTTGGAATGGAGAGAGGAAGGGAGGGAGTGTGCATGGGAAGAAGGGAAGAAAGACATCAAGCTTTAAATACACTAATACACTAATGCCGTAGGCCTGGAGACAGTTTCCAGACTTCCTGTGCGGAAGGGAGAGCCAAGAAGACAGGCTGTCCTACTGAGAGGAGGATTTTGAGACTGGCAGACGGAGCTGGGATTTGTGAGGCCAAGCCTGAGAGAAGAGAATAGCTCTGATGGAGACTGTGAGGATTTGCAGGGCACTCTGAGTCTTTCTCAGGTTATTAGTCTGCCCAGGCATGAGAGGAAACTACCTGAGACTCAGTTCAGAAGCTACTGGAAATCAGTATGCAGACAAATCCCCGGACTTCACACATGACCAGAAATGGCTTGTGTTCATACCAGCCTGAGTGGACCTGAACAGAATCCTAGGAAGTAGGGCAAAGTTGGCCCTAAAGACTGACTGGATTTATGTAACGAAGTTCAAAAGCAGGTCTCAGAATGGTCCACTTGGCTTCAAATTACTCAAATTGGTACTTAATAATACAATCAAATTATTCAGAGGATTATAAGAAAGTCAACAACAAATGTAAGACCACAATGTCCTCCTAAAAATGTAAAAGAATTAATAAATGCAAACAGATGGAAACGATGGTACTAGATACGAGGATGCTAACTGAACTGGGACAAATAGGCGTTGTATGTTTGAGAACACTTTGAAGCTTGGACACTGTCACAAGAGAAATGGAAGCCATAAAAAAATTACCTGTGATGGCTAATCTTTGCCAGCCTGACTGGAATGAGAGCCACCTTGGAAACAGATGTGTGGGCAGGTCTGTGAAGGTATTTCCAGAGAGTGTTAACTGAGAAGACCCACCCTGAATGGGTAGTCCCACCCTAGGGGCTGCAGTGCTGACTGAATAAAAGGGAGGAAGCCAGCTGAATGGCAGCATTCTGTCTCTGCTTTCTGACTTCCAACACAATGTGACCAGAGCTGCCTTGGGGTGCTACCGTGACTTGGTACCCTGCCATGATGAAATCTATCTCTTCTTAAATCATGAACCCAAATCAACCCTTTCCTCCTGTAGCTGCATTTGTCAAGGACTTTGTCCCAGCAAAGAGAAGATTAACTACTATAGTTCTCAAATAAATAGAAACTCAATGACTGAAATGCACTAAGCTGGGGTGATAGTTCATTTTGATGGCCAACTTGATTAGATCGGAAATCAACTAGGAGACATGACTCTGTATGTGAAGGCATTTCCAGGAGAGGTTAAGGGAGCTGAGGCAAGACCCTCCCACAGAATAGCTAAAACTTTCCAGCAGCAACCCAAATATGAAGAGGTCCAAGAGAAAAGCATTGCTTACCCGCAAGCACGCCGTCTTCTTGATGAATGGGGCTATCCATTTTTGTTGCTGCTTCCATTTTGCCCCCTCCCAGTAGAACCTGGTGTTTTCTGCCTACAAAGTGGACTGAAGACCAGGGAATCTCCAGGAGTTCTTTGAGTCACCTGCACCAGCCTCATGGGCTCATCAGCCACTGGGTTCTCAACCTCTCCATTACGCAGATAGCGGTGGTTGGGCTAGTACATGGGTATTGTATAAGCCAATCTAATAAAAACCCCTTAGTAATAAACCTATTATTTATTATCAGTTCCGTTTCTCCAGAGAACCCCAACTAATCCAGTAAGGTGACCAGTCAGTTGGCCATTAAAGACTAAGTGATCAGTAAATTTTAAGGCAGAAGTAAGAAATACTAAAGTGAACAACTCAGAGAGATCCGCTGAAGGAAATAACTGGTCGCCAGTGGTTTATTACCCACCATTAAATTGTCTCATATACTTTTAATTAACAGAAAGAGGGGCAAGGATAAAAGTAGAGGAAATACTGATCAAAAAATTTCTAATTAGATGAAAACCAGAAACCCACAATTTCAAGAAATTCAATTAATATAGGAGATAAAATATGAAGAAATTGGGATGAAACAAATTACTGAAAACCACCAATAATAAAACCTTAAAACCAGAAATACTATATACGTATGCACAGAGGAACCGTTAAGAGTGACAGAAGAATTCTTATCAGATACTAGACAAGTCAGAAGGCCACAGAGAGATACTTCTAGTGTACTAAAAGAAACTTTTCACCTAGAATTTATTTTTAACCAGTCAAAATGAGATATGGAAAAAAGAGACAGATACACTGTTTAAATATGAAATGTCCCCCATAAAAATTAATGTCTTTGATCACGTGGTCCCCAGCTGATGGTTCTGTTTGGAAAGAGTGGAGACCCTTCAAGAAGTGAAACTTGTTGGAAAAAGTGGATCCCTGGGGATAGGCTTTGGGGCTTTTTAGCCTGGCCACATTTCCTGCTCCTTTGAGCATGTCCTCCCCGCCACAGTGGTCCCTATCCCTCCGGAATTATGAGTCTAAACAAGCTCTTTCTTACATTGTTTTTATCTAGTTCCTTTATCACAGAAAAGGAATAGAAACCAGTACAGGAATTGGTGCTGAGAAATGTGGTTGATATATTGTGCATCCCAATAAACTTATCTGGGGTCGGAGAATAGAACAGCCACTAGGTAGACAGACATAGACCCAGGCATGGTGGCACACACCTTGAATCTCAGGACTTGAGAGCTCATGTCTGGTTTGGGAAAGACACAGGCCTTTAATCCCAGGAAGTGATGGCAGGAAGCAAAAAGGTATATAAGGCACGAGGACCAGGAACTAGAGGTCTTTTTAAGCATTTAAGTTTTCGAACAGCAGTTCAGCTGACATCCATTTGGGTGAGGACTCAGAGGCTTCCAGTTTGAGGAAACAAGATCAGCTGAGAAGTTGGCAAGGTGAGGTTGGCTGTGACTTGTTCTGTTTCTCTGATCTTTTGGCGTTCACGCCAATGCCTGGCTCCGGGTTTGTTATTATTAATAAAACTTTTTAAGATTTGTGCTGCATTGAAATGTCACCATTGCAGTGGTCAGCCTGACTGTGTGGCTTCCAGGCCACAGAAGATTTTGGAACTTTGGGCTAGAAAAGCCACTGGATGCTGTAAGCAGAGATTAACGGGCCATCCTGTTGGAAACTTGGGAGAAAGTAATGCTGAGAGAAATGTGAACAGTGGAGGTCTGGTACCTGAGATTTCAAAGGGAAACAATGACCCTATTGGGAACTGGACCAGGGGCCACTGGTAAAAAAAAAAAAAAAAAATCCAGCTGCATTCTGTCAGGGTTCTAAGAATTTGAGTCAAGATTACAAAGTAGTTGATTAATTTCTTTGGTGGGGTAAATTTCAATAGCGTAACATCAAGTCTGTAGACTCATTAGTACTGATTATCACATTGTATACTTTTGTGGGTCTACAATGAAAAAAACAGGTGGGGGTAGAAAAAAAACTTTAAATGTACAATTTAGAGAGGAATGGGCACTAAAGTTACAGCATGCGCTGAAAAGACGCTGTAATCCGTAATGAGATTAATGCTGTTAAAGAGAAGCTCTCAGTCTGCAATGGAACCATAGGAACAGGGTCCTGAGAGTTAGGTCCCACCCACCAAAGTCCCCAGCTGGGAAAGGAAGGAGCCTAAGGGGTTTCCTGCTCTTGGAAAGTTTTCAAGGTAAAGAGGATGCTGCAACTGTGGTCTGAGGAAAACGGTTTCCATCCTGAGCTAGCATCAGAACTTGGTAGAGTCATCTACTTCCTACAGGCTTTGGAGGTGTGGAAGATCCAAGACTGGAGAGGTTAGTGGATTCTTCTGTGGTTTGGGAGAGCTGTGAGACAGGGCAACATGGGGTGGTCGGAGTGCCTGTGAGGAGATCCCGAAAGACCCTTTCATGAAGTTGTGAAGGTGTCGTATTTAATCAGTAGCTGTGATTTAAGACGGAAGGTGTGGGGGTTTATTGTCTGTTTTGTTGTTGGGGGGTATTTGCTCTTTATCATATTGAAGAAGTTTGCTGCAAATTTTTTTCATCAGGCATAATGCATGCTTGTTTTGCTTACACTTCCATATCAACAGTTCATCAAAGGAAGCCAGGGCAAGAATTCAAGCAGGGCTGGAACCTGGAGGCAGGAGCTGATACAGAGGCCATGGAGGAATGCTGCTTAGTGGCTTACTCCTCATGGCTTCCTCAGCCTGCTTTCATATAGAACCCAGGACCACCTGCCCAGGGTGACACTGCCCCAGTTAATCTGGGCCTTCTGCATCACTCGCTCACTAAGGAAATGCTCTAGGGGCTCGCCCACAGCTAGATATTAAGCAGGCATTTTCTCAGTTGTGGTCTGGTCCTCTCAGCTCCTGTTGAGCTGACATAAAAACTAGCCAGCATGCTATTAGTAGTTTTTGTTATAAAATCTACCCTGTTTGCAACCTAGTCTAGATTCTTATTTTCATTTTGCTTTTGCTTTTCTGACACAGGATCTGGCTTTGTTGCCTAGGCTAGCCTCAAAATCGCAATCTTCCCATTTCAGTCTCCGGGAGTGTTGGTTTACAGGCAGGTGCTAATGAACACTGGTAGCTTTTTTATTTAATGAGTGTTTACCTAGTGTTGTGTAAATTTTTCCTTGGGATATTTGAGTAAACATCTATTTACTCCAGATAGAGTGTCAATCACAGAACAGAGTAATCATCCCAGCTCTATCTTATTGACCCAAGGAGTATTTGGGGCTTACTTATAGGAACATGGGTGAGGGGTTAGTTTCAGGAACATGAGTGACCTCAATCTCACCACAGCATGGATGACAACCTCTCTATACCTGAATCGATAGAACCCCATCTCCATAGTTAACCTCATATACGGAACACTCTAGCACTGCCTGAGACCATGGATGGCTGGGACAAATTATATGCTGTGGGCAAAGAAGCAAAAGATGGGTTTGGGTGGTTGAATTCAAAAGTGAGGGGCTAATGGCCCTCTATGCCTCCTCCCTCTATGAAGGAGCATCAACAGGCTTGACTTGATGGCCTCCCCTTCAAATCAAGAATGAAGGAAGTAGGCTGGAGAGATGTCTCATGAGTTAAGTTGCTTCAACGGACTGGGGTTCTGCCTCCTAGGGTGTCAGCATTCCCATGCACATACCCACATGTGGGGACACACACACACACCTATACATAATTAAAGGCAGTGTTTGTGGCTTGGAAGAGTTAGTATCGTGGTCAGTTTTTAAATGAAGTTAATTTATCTCTAATTTTATTATATCAACTAAAATTATAGTACATTTATAAAACTGACAAGTTAATTCTAAAATAGCTATGGAAATAAGATTCTAGAATAACTGCCAGGTGGTGGTGGCACACACCTTTAATCCCAGCACTCACACTTGGGAGGCAGAGGCAGGCAGGTCTCTATGTTTCTGGACTACAAAGCGAGTCCTGAGACAGCCAGGATTGTTACACAGAGAAACCCTGTCTCAAAACAACATCAACAACAAAAAGATTCTAAACTACTAAGCTAACCAACATGACTTTGAACTCACACACCCTGATTTAGTACTTAGTATAAAGCTATAGTCATTAGGTAGTGCAATATTGGTATATTGGTATACAGGGAGGCATACAGACCAATGAACAGGGTAGAGAATTCAGAACCAGATGGCCATATAATTGTGAGATGTTTGGCGATGGTGTCTGAATGGCCTTTTCAGTGAGTGAACAGAAAGGTGAGAGAAGTTCAACTCTTGCCTTACATTATACACAAAAATTAAAATAGATCATAGATAGAAATATAAAAGTGAAAAGATTTAACTATTAAAGATCTAAAAAAGTTGATTGTCCTTGTTAGATAAGAAACCCAAAGCACAATCTATAAGCTCATAAATTATAACATTGAATTTTATTAAAACTAAGAAGAAATGAAGTCTGAAGCTCATCATGCTAGTGTACACATCTCTATATTCAGGAGGCTGAGGCCGGAGGATTGGGAGTTTGAGGCCAGTCTGGACTGAATAGCAAGACTCTTGCCTAAAACTACAAACCTAACTTGCAGTTCCCTTCCCCAGTGTCCTGGTGGTCACAAAGGAGAAAGCGTAGCCATTCACAGCGTTGTAGTCCATGTGGGCTGGAGCCGAAGAGGCCCAACTCGATTTGTAAAATCCAGGGTGATCCGAGAATTAAGGGGAGTTATTGTGAAGCTCAAATAGTTGCAGCAACTGCTAATACTTAGAGGAAGTCTTTCTTGTCATTTGAGGATGTTATTTTTTAACCTAAATAAGTTACTGAATGAATAAAAGCAATAAATAACAAAATACTTGAATCATTTGCTCTTCAAAAGACTGCTGAGAAAATGAACGCCAGAAAATGGAAGGAAATGTGTGTAAAGTCTCTCTCTCTCTCTCTCTCTCTCTTTCTCTCTCTCTCTCTCTCTCTCTCGTGTGTGTGTGTGTGTGTGTGTGTGTGTGTGTGTGTGTGTGTGTGTGTGTGTGTGTTCTATGCCCCCCTCTGTCTCTCTTTGTCTCTGTCTCTCTGTGTGAGTGTGTGAGGCTGGAGATTGAGCTTCAAGCCTACTATGGTGTGCTCTACCCCTGAACGACCTTTAGTCCTGATACTGAACTGTAACTGTACTATGTAAGTATATTTAAACTCTGCAACCAACAAATATCCAGACATAGGCTGAGCATTCCTCATCTGAAATGCTCTGAAATATAAAACTTTTGAGCAACAAGGTGATGTCACAAATGGAAAATTCCTCACGTGATCTAATGGAACAGGTGACAATCAAAACACAGGTGCTTTAAACAATATTGTCTAAACTAGCTTTCTGGCTATGCACATAAGATGTTTGTGAAACACAAATGAATTTCATGGGTCAGGCCCCCAAAGTATCTTACTATGTGAAAACAAATATTGCAAAGTCTGAAACAGGAGACACTGCCTGTCCCAGGAATTTCAGGTAAGACTTGCCCAATCTGGAAGAATGTGAGAAGACACTCTGTCCAAGAGGATGTATAAGCGGCACAGGCAATGATACTCAACATGGACTGTGACAAGGAGAAAAACAAGCTAAAGCTTCAGTTAGCAGTACGTAACCTCTAAAGCGACTGTTGTTGAAAACCGAGGATAGTTTGTACTGGTGATGATGTGGTGTGAATGAGGATGTGTGAGGAATGCTCACACACTGTTAGAGGGGTTTAAGAAATGGCGCAGCCACTTGGAAAAGTAACAACAGCTTCTTATAGTGCTAAAAATAAACATCACAACATTCGCTAATCTTATGTGCAGTTCTTTTTTATGTTTATACAAGGGAATGAAAACATATCTTTATACAAACATTTATATTTAATTATTTGTAGTGGTTTCATTCATAATAGCCCTAAACAGGACATGATCATA